>NC_046343.1:15802745-16405674 GCF_000738735.6 Corvus cornix cornix
CATTCCTAGTTCTAACTCATTCCTAACTCTGGAGCTCCACCTTCTCTTGACCATCAAATATAAGCTTCTTTTCTTCACTTTCAGGATGTTTCACAATTTACTCCTTCTTACCATTTATCATGCAGTAACAGAAGCTCTGTGCCCACTTCTGATTAGTAGAGGACCAATTTTAAATTATTTTTAAATACATGCCCTTAAAAATGAAATAAAATTATGTTAAGGTCTTTACTGCCTGATATAATTTAAGCCACTTTAAAGTGCTAGGTTTTATTTTTTATACATAAAAGCCAAGGAGTTAATACTTATTCATATTTGAAATGTATCCGCTTGAAAAATCACCATGTTGTAACTGTGACTATACCTGTGACTATACCTGTTACTATAACTGCCTAAATTAGCTTTCTGTAAAATCTCAGCCATAAAATATTGATTGACTTGGGACCCCAAATGTAATTAGTGTTGTTTTAGTCTGTGTTTGTTTTCCTGCTCACCTACAAACTTCACTACTTCTCTGGAAGATTTCTGCTAAAAATATGAGGTTTATTACATGGTTTAAATATGGCCATGTGTATTTACCTGCATATATTTACATCTGTGCATATTTTGCTTTATTGCACTTTTCTGAGGTGGCTCAGTGTTGATCATTCTTCTGGGTAGGGAAGAAAGTAAGTTTCAAACTCTGTTAAAATTAAGGATGGTAGAGAACTTTGCACCTAAATATTCCCATAGGCCTCTAACTAAATCTGTCTTGTGCATGGTTTTTATTTATGTTGTTGCATCTGCACTTTCATTCTTGTTATCAGCCATAGAAATGTCAGGTTACAGTTCCCTGGGGTTGCTGTTGCAGGATTTCCAGAGCTGAGAAAAGGAAAAATTGCTGAAAGCCATATATATATATAACCCTCTCCCTGGAGGTTCCCAACATGCTTTTTTCAGAGCATATGTTTGCATCTTCAGGAGAATATAAGCATCATTGAGACTTGCCTAGCACTTGATTTAAGTACTTAAAGCCTCTCTGATCCCTGGGAATCCCATGGTGTCGTGCAGTGCACCTGCAGTTTGTGCATTTGCGCCAGTGCTTAGGAAAAAACGTTTGTGTGTGCATGGGAGGCTTTAATTTTGCAATCCAATTCTCTGCTAATGCTCTGTGCTTGCCTCTCCAGAGCCGGTGGATCTCAGTGTTGTGTCCAAGTGCAATCCCTGCCTCTCCAACCCCTGCAAGAACAATGGGACATGCAGCAGTGACCCAGTGGAGCTTTACCAGTGCACTTGCCCTTTTGGTTTCAAGGTATGACTCCAAATGAGCTACACGAGAAGCGAGGAACTGTTCCCCTTCACTTGTGTTTTTTTAATTGTTGTACTGTGAGAAGTTAATTTTACAGGCACCTGGCCTCCAAAGTTGCCTTGCTCAAGCAGGTTTGTGTGTGAATTTTCACCTGTGCCCTGCTACAAATTTCGTCCCCTGCAGTTGGAATGGCTTTGCTTTGTGCTGTGACTACACAGTTCATCCTGAGAAACTGGCTCTGGCTGACCCTCTTTTGAGCAGGGTGGTTGGACTTTACAATCTCCAGAGGTCACTTCCAGCCGTGGGCATTCTCTGATTCTGTGATGTAGATATCCATGTAAAATGGCAAGTTGGTTTTATCCTCCTTTTAGTTTTTTTTTTTTTTTTCCAGCAACAAGATCACCATTTCATAGGCTTCCAGCCAAAGGGAAGGCAGTTCAGATGAGAATGAAGGGCCAGTTTGGTCCACAGTGACAGAATGTTGATACCTGGTAGTTTACACCCACCTTACACAGACTGATGAGCAGAAAGATGATCACTGATCAGACACAACCCCTAAATCAGCTGTCTCTGAATTCAGAGCACTCATGTCCATAGAGGGATCTGCAAATACGAATCCTGTGGATGCCAGTCATTGTGAGCAGTGCCAGCTTCCTGATAACACATTGGGAAATGGAGAAAGGGTCACTGAGTAAAGCAGTTTCTTCAGTAGTGATGGATAACTCCCCTTGTTCACACTGCACTGTGAGAGTTTAAGGACACCAGGGCACTGTCTTAGAGCTGATGGAGCTGGAAATCTAGCTCAGGAGTCAGTAGCTGAAGGATTAAGTATAAGTAATAAATGAGGCATATGATCTGTTCACAGCCTGGGGGGTTTCAGGTGTTATGGCCAAAGTAGGCTGCGTCCTGCAGATTGGGATTTATTTGCCTCTTTGGATATTTCTTACAGTCCTGGTCAGTTGAAACAGATGCTCATAAAACACAAAGTAATAAGAATTATAGGGGAAAAAAAGGAGGGCAAAACCAGACATAGGTGTGGGAAGTAAGCACAAGTATCTCTGTGTTACATTTCAGGTAGGATTTAGGAATTAATTGGTTCTGATGATATCACCATTTCCCTTCTCTGTTTGCCTGGGATACATCCCAGAGTAATTGCAATAGATCCCTGAAACACTGGCAAAGGGAAGATATAAAGCTTATTTCTTCTATTTCACCCAGTGCCCCTACACTTAGTACTCAAGGATAATAACACTTCCCCTAAATAATTGAAAAAGGCATTGGAAATTTCCTGTAATTAAAAAT
This sequence comes from Corvus cornix cornix, assembly GCF_000738735.6. Lineage (NCBI taxonomy): Eukaryota > Metazoa > Chordata > Aves > Passeriformes > Corvidae > Corvus > Corvus cornix. The sequence continues at coordinate 15,805,333 of NC_046343.1, forward strand.
CTTTCTACCCATTGGCATATCAACCAGAAACTTTTCTAGGATTTAAAAGACCATGTCATCAAAAATCTGTTTACCTGAAACTACTTGATAACAACCTGTTTATCTCCTCAGGTTAACAAGAGAATGGTCATTTTAATTTGATTTTTAACATAAATTAGGTGGAATTCTTCAGGTGGGAACTTGAAAAGTAAATTATTTCAGAACCAGCAGGAAAACACATAAATCTCTGTGTATATCTTACTCTGTAAGACAAGTATCATGGAGCAGGTGTCCAGGTAATTCTAAGTAAAAATGTGTTATGAGTATATCTTCTTTTTTGGCCCTTAGATTTTTGTTTGCTGGTTGTTCTTTTGGTTTTTTGCTGTATTCCTGATTCACAAAGTCACTGGTATAGATGCATTTATACTGCTAGAAGACACAGTTATGAAGGGAAGATTTATCTAAAAGAATAATCAAGAATAATCCTCTAGTTTATCAGCACACTGTAGTGTGCCTTAAGCCCCAGGATGCATCATTTTCCTTGGAAGGGTTTTGGTAAATGCCTGATGTGATTCAGTTTAAACATCTCACAGAGCATCCAGCTTTGCTCCTCTCTCACTTTCTCAGGTGACATCAGTGTGTGAATGCAAACCCCAAAACCACAGTGAGCTTGTAAGCACCAAGCTGCCAGCCAAGCGTGGCAAAGAGCAAACAGAGCAGGCATGGCACTTGGAGCAGGGTTTAAAAATACTGACTGGATAACAGCTCAGGGAGAATTGGTGGAAATTTAATAAGCAAAAAAAGAACTGTGTGTCTTTACCACAGGTTTTTGAATAAAAATGAAATATGACAGGTCCAAATGCAAACCATATGAAAGGAGCACTCTATCTACCACGCAGTTCTCCACCAGAGATTCATGCTAATTCAATAACAATACCTTGCTTCCTTCTCACCAGCCAGCACCAAACAGCTCCATCCATCTGGAAGCTATTTCCCAGACCTTGATAAATTGCCCTAAATCTGCCCTCTCAGCATTTGTTTTTCCTTGTTTGATGTAGATTTTCAAAAAATCCTGTGTGGAAGAGTGCATCAATAAAGTGAAAAACCCACCCTTTTCCAAATTTAAGCTGACGGCTTCATAATGTTCCCTGGACAGGGACAGACATTACAAGCAGCTTTCTGGGGTTCCTGTGCTCATGCCAGCCTTCAGAAAAAAGGGCAGCTAGCAGAAAGTCACCTAAGTTGCCAGTTGCCAACGTGGTGCCTGATGAATCAGGATGCTCTACCAGTTAACTGCATTCTCAAAAGCCTGTGGTCTGGTTTTCGCTGTCACACTGATGACAGTTCCATCTCTTACTTTTCATGCTCACAGAGATGGTTTTGCTATTGAATGTACATCTTGTGGGGCTTTTAGCCATATGTGGTGCTGCCCTTGATGGTTTGGGTAAACTCAAAATGAGATAAGTCATGGACCACCTGAGCTGCGAGGCCAGAGGGCCCCAGTGGTGTTTGATTAGGACAGAAACAGAGACTGCTCACTCAGGAAAGGCCAAGGCTGAGCTGATAATGATCTTTGCTGCTTCCCTTTCCATAAAATGAGTGATGAATGTGCTTGTTGAAGATAAGCCATGGTTGAAACAGTGCTGTTGTGGCTGTACTTTGGGGAGAAAGCCCCAAGGAGTGGGATATGGCACCTCTAGCATCTGGCAGGCTCATGAGCAGGAGCTCCAGGGTGCCACCAGTGCTGGCAGGAGCTGGCTCTCCATGTTATGAAACACAGAGGCATAGGTGTCATTATCCAGTGGGTTGGGGTTTTTTTCTCTTCTCCATAGCATTCTTTGAATGATTATTTAGATAATATGTGTGGTTTAGATTGTAAAGTCTGATTGTAAGTAGAGAGGTGGAGCTTTCTCCTGCTGGAAATGCTGCTGGCCACCTGTAGAGCCGCCAGTGTGTGTGAGTGCAGCTGGGGCTGGTGCATAGATAACAGGAACCTACAGTTCATTTATTCTGTAGAGCATGTGGCTTATAAGTATTCCCACTGACATTGCAAAATTGAGTCCATGGGTGTTAGAATTCAAGAGATTAATCAAACTTGTAATCAATAAGCCATTGAAAAAAAATTCATTTGAATAACTAGCAAAAACTAAGGTGAGTGAAACCAACACTCAGTGTATTTTGCCATTGCTGTATTCTGAAAATGCCCTTTTGGAGTTTTTTGGCTGATTTTTGTCTTTTATACTTTCTTTTTCTTAAAACTGAGGTAGCAACAAATACAGAATAATTTGCTTTCTTTCAAATAGAATTATTTGTAGAACTGGGGAAAGAGTTTAAAATACACTTTTGTTTTGTCTGAAATGAAAGAACATTGCCAACCCAGATCAGGAAGCCCAGTGCCTGCCTAGGAATCTCCACAGCCTCTCTGATTGCTCAGGTAAAGGAGCCGGAGCTGCTGGAATGCAGATGTTTGTCACCTCTGGATTCTGCTGTTACTGACAGCTGTCTGAAATGGAAAGTGAAGATAGGTAAAATTGGCACAGCTCTTATCCCACACTCCAGGCACCAGATGCTGATGCACATCTATGCTCTAAGTTTTATCCAAATCTATTCACCTCCCTGTTGAGTTCAGCCAGTGTCCTGACTTCTCTTGCAGCACTGCAGTGTCTTGAGGGTTCAAGCAATTTCACCAATCATCCAGAATGACAGATACAATTGGAAAAATCCTGGGTAAAGCTCTTGGGCTTTGGAGAGACGGCTTTCTTTGCAGCCAGACTCTTGTGGTGGGAGGCATTATAGTGAAGCCAGAATGGTATTTAGTGAGGAAGCTGGCTCCAAAGTTCTGCTAGGAACTTGGCTCTTCCCCCTCCTCACCCCCAACGCCTGCTTTTCGTCCCTGGGAACAAGGTTAGAAATGGCAGAGCAGGATGTCTCTGGGGTGTGGGGGATTCACACATATCCTGTGTTTGCACTGATACAAATTCTGTGCCAGCACTTGAGGGGGTCAGTGCAGCTGAGCAGGAGCCGTGGCTGCTGAGCACAAGGCTGACAGAAGGTTTCCTCAGCACTGCTCCCGTGCCACTGGTGCTGCCCTGGCTGTATCCCTGGCTCGTGGGGATGCTTGTGGCCTTGCCTGTGCTTGGAGCACGGGAAGTTTGCTGTATTTGCACTTTGCCATGTCGAGGTTCTGCAGCATGACACAAATAATCCGTGAGAGCCCTGCAATAATGGCAGTGTGGGGAGGATTCAGCACAGAACTCAGCGTGGGTGTGGTGGTGTTTGCTCATCTGCAGCTACCTGGGGCAGCTCTCACAGACTGTGCCTTTATTCCAACGGGGCAGTTTCTCAGTGATGCTGACTCGGGTGGGGTTGAGTAGATGTAACCCAGGGTAGAGTTTGGCTGCTGCTGCCTGGTTTGTCAGGCTGATTCTGTGTGCAAGCGTAGCTCTGTGCTTTTGTCTCTTTGGCTCTATTAATATACACGTGTGGGTCCCCATGTGCATCCTTCAGCACACAAATAACTCCCCAGGCTGGAGTGGCAAAGGGAGAAGAAATTGGAAGGGGCTCTAAGCAGCCTGCCCTCATCCACATGAGCCGGGAGAGCAAATGCCTCTCTCTGCCTCCATGTATTGCTCTGCCCTGGCCTCTCTTCTCTCCCGGTGTCAGGGTCGGGGGAACAGGCACTGGAATGTCAGCTCAATGCCAAGTTTTCATGTAGAAGGAATCAGTGCAGCAAAATGCTGGTGGTGTGAGGTGGTTCTGCCTTGAACTTTCATTCTAATAAATTCTCCTGGAGTGTGTGTTTATGTGATCTGGGGTGTTTTATTTCTGTTTGATCATTTTAACTATACTGAAAATGCTTATTAATGAATGTCGAAGAAGCATTTTCCGCTCATAGTAAAATAAGAGAGAAAGCCTTTAGGGATGAGAGGTAATGGGTGGCCACATAAAATGAGTAGATCTGTATTTATGTGTGGATTTTTAGGGCAAACACCAATGTCAGCAGTAGGTGGTTGCAATTTCATATAAAGCTCCTAGGGCAGAAAAAACTGCAGAAATAACTATATTTTCTTCCATGTGCTTATTCTGTAAAATTTACCATGCATCAGTCAGATTTTTGTTACTTTCTTTTTGCCCTTTTTGTTGTAGTAGGTCTAAAGAAAATGGAGATTTCCATGTGGAAGAGCATAAAATGAAAGGCTTAGGGAGGGATTACCGCCCCAGATGCTGGCTGAAGGCGTCGAGGCAGGAACACACCCACCACAGGCCCTGTAAAAACCCACTCATGTAGTGTGGCAGGCCCTAATGAGGGCTCTTAACAGTAAAGCTAGCTCTAAAGAAGTATTTCCATTTTTGTTAGGCCAACAAGAAAGCAGATGTTGAGCAGCTTCAGGCATTTGCTCTGTTTGTGCAGTGCTGCATCAGGAGCTGAGCAGCTCAGGGGGATGGGGAGCTGTACCCACAGGTGGGCACTGTCATGTCCCTTCTGTTGGATGAACAGTCCAAAAGAATCAGTGTGGATTATTCCCCCTCACTTTGGTTTTACTACTGTTTTCCTGGTCTAGTTCTAAATGAGTGACCAGACTTCCAATCTTTCTTTTCCCAGGGTAAGGAGAAGTTTTTGTTGGCATTTAGTCTGAATTTCAGGCTCTTGTTCTTATGTTTGTTTGATCCTATTACACTAAATAAAAATTTTTCTTCCTCTGTGGTTTGTCTACCTTTCAGGTGATTTCTGGTTGCTATAACTCTGCTTAATCAAGTCCTGTTTAACCAGGTCTTAATTTTCTGCATCCCACCATTTCTGCACGATTGAACCAGTTGACGCAGTTGGCCACAGCTGAAAATCCTTATTGTAGATTTCCTTGTGATTTTCTGTCATCTGTTATCCTTGAGGCTTTCTTGGCACCGATTTTACTCGATGAAATGGCTTTTGGGTTTCTTTTGTTGTCCAAGAACATGACCAGAGATTTTCCTGGGAGGTTGATTGCCTTATTTTCTCCTTTCCTGTGGTGATGATGGAATTGATGAAGTTGCTATAAGCAAGCTAAGATGAAAAGAAGAGTAAACCCACTCCTGTTAATAGAAATGATCTAATGCCAGACTCATTTGGGAATTAGATTGGGATTAGATTAGTGTGTGGGGGTGAGTGCAAAAACACTGCAGGTAAGGTTGTCCCAAAGCTCTCTGACCCCCGTGGTCCCTGGGGTCCCCTCCTGCAAAGAACCTCTGAAATAAATATTATGCTCTTGTTTGTTATTATAGTGGTCATGCTTCACTTGTTTAGTAGTCTGAAAAATTCATGTGCACGTTTGATTCTGAAATCACTGCTGCCTGTCTGGGTTACCTGCCGGTTCAGCCCACTATCAGGTTGATACCAGAAAGGATTGCTGGTGTCTCTGAGCTGGAAAACCTTGTAAGGGAAGCTTTGCAGATCTTCCATGAGCAAAGCAGATTACACTGGCATTTCTGCTGAAATAATGTGTACTTCAGTGTGAGACCTTTTATCAGCAGAGAGCTGTTGCAAACCAAACGCCTGCATCCTTAACAAACAGGGAAGTGCCAGCAGAGGGTTCTTCCAAGGGACTGTGACTCTTCCAGCATATTTAGCTCTATTTATTTCAGAAACCCAGTAAGGTTTTTGGAGAGATTTTTTAATCACATAATCTCTGCCTCATCTTAGGCTTCATTGGGTTTCTGCTTGTAATGTGTGCCTCCTCTCCAGGCAGTCTGTTCAGTAGCTTAAGTATTAGGCATAGTTAATTTAAAATACAACAATTATATTTTATTTTATTTCTTAAATCATATTGATAGTATTTTTGCTATCTGTATAAATGTCCAGTCTTTATAACTTTCTCTACAGAGTTCACATTAAAAAAGAGGCACTGACTTCTGGTAGTATGAAAGGGAAAGTTTATTGTCACTGCAAAATATACTTCAAAATAAATTGGCACTTAAGTATTTTGAAGGTACTAAAAACAGTACCTTCAGTTCTCATTCCTGAATACTGGTTGAATTAGAGACTACATCGGAAATATTCAGTGTTGGATTTACATCAAATATATTGGGCTGTATTTTATGTATAGAGTCAACCCTCAGCAAAATTAACTATTTTCAGTGCCCCTAATTTTCTTCTGCGTCTCCCAAAATGTTCACACAATGGTCTGGATCAGTCAGTTGTAACCTTGGAAGCTCTAGAGTACATGCCCCATCCAGTCTGGAACCTCTGGACTCATTTCAGACATGTGCTGTGTGAATTGACTCCGTGATGGATTAATGACATATCTCCTGTCATTGATTAAAAGCCCAAAAGACCATTGAAACCCAAAGTGCTTATGTGAGGAGAGGTTTAGAAGGGCAATCAGGATTTACATGGTAATTAATGTAATTACAAAATAAACCTCAGATGTCCACAGAGAATTAAATTCCATACTCATAGGAGAAGAAACAGAGTTTTTAAAAAATAATATGATGAATCCTTGCACTTTGACTTTGACAGGCATATTCTTGATTACTAGCTGGAGAGGTAATGGAAGGTGTATTATACCCTGGAGGGTCATAAATCTTTCTGATTTAAATAAAATGAGGCTTAAGAGGGCAGAGCTTGCCTAATTTTCTATAAATTGACAATTGTGATTTATTAACAAGGACAAGGAAGTCACTAAGAAGTGCTGCTGCCATGGCCAATTACGAATTATATATATGCCAGATGAAGCTAGACTGGTACAGGAGGTAACTACACAGTGCTGAAGATGGTGGGGTGTAAATATTGTCTGTATTTTTACTTTGGATAATAATACTGAGAAAGTTTGCAGAGGGAGCTAAATCAGCTGAGTGGTGGGAGGGGCAGCACAAGAACAATATCAGGGTCTCTTCATAAGCTGCCTTTTGTGCCATTTAGCAAATAGTATTTCTCATGTTTATGAGCAGCAGGCAACTCTGTTGTAGCATGGACGTGTCAGTGTAAGTACAGGTGTATAAACAGCGATACTGAACTGAAAATACAAATCAGATTATGCTAGGTAAATTCAGATTTATATTAAAAAGCTTTTATTCCAAACCAGAGGTGGGTGAAATAAATTAATTTTTCATGTTAAATCAGTTGGCTTCTAAACAGCAGTCCTCAGAAGGTACATTTTTATTACCCCGTTGGGACGGGTGACTGAAGAGAAAGAGTTAATTCATCCCCAGTGTGAGTGGGGATTCATCCCTGAGGTGTGGGTGTCTATAGCAAGGTCTGTGTTCAGAAGGAGGAGTCACAAGATTTTTGTGAACAACAGATGATCAAAATCTTTCAACTTCCACCTGGCAATCTGAAAGCAGTCTGATCCAAAATTGCTGTGATATTATCCATGCCTTGCCAAATAATTTGTATATATGCCTAAGCAGATGGATCTGACGTATGCCCTGCCAGCTCTTTGAGTTGCTTGACCTTGCCAGTGAGCATCAGATACATCTTTTCCAGATTGAGGCTTAGCCATTATGTCCGTGGCCAGAAAGAGCATAAACAAGGAAAACAGTATCACCTGGATCTACTGAAGAGCTTTGCATTACTGTGTGTGGATAACAGGCTTGTCTGCATGTATCTGAATATCAGTGCAATCAGGAAATCAGTTTCAAATGACCTCACTGGTAAAATAACAGTCATTCCCAATGCTGTATGGTTTAGCCCTTCCTGTAAAAGAATTTCAGTTAATTTTATATTTTGAAGTTAGTTCCACTCTTCATGCGGTTTACAGCATCTCTAATTACTTAAAGGCATTCCCTTCCCAAAGCTGTGTTCGCAGGGATTGCTGAGGTGTCCCTGAAGTCCCTCATGCTGCAGTTAGCACCAGATGCCCTGCTAGCTTTCATGACTGCTGTAAGACTTGCAGTACATGTAGAACTTCTTTTTATGATCCCATTATAGCAAAAACTGGGTTTCCCTGCCTTGAAAACCTCTGAAACACACAATTGTGAATAGAACTTGAGAGAATTTTCCTACCAAACTTGTAACTTAGTGTGTTGGCTGTGAGGCTGAATTCATGGTATCGTGTTTCCTTGGTCAATTATGCAAAATTATTCTTGTTTCTTCTTTGTGTTTATGGTTGCTAAATGTATTTATTACAGGGAAAACTGCTGAATGCCTCATTCTTTTTTCCCAGCTTCATTTTCTAGCGGAATTGAAGTTAATGTGATAAAACTTTGATTGTGAGACATCTCATTCCCTTCCTGCCCTGGAAAATTTCAATTTACCTTCCAATTTTGACTATTTTTGGCAAAGGGATAAAGGTTTCAAGTGGTGAGAGAAGTCACTGGTAAAAAATGCTATAAGGTAAAAATTAGCATCAGTTTATAGCTTATTGGATAGCTGCACGGCACAGCTTCAGGAAAACCTTTGATCAAAGTTCTCACTTTAATAAGCATGAAAGAAGTAAAACTCAAAGAAAAAAGCTCCATTCAAAAGTTCAGACTGAATTCTCTTTCTGTGCTGAGTGTCTGTGTCTTCTATTGTTTTTGGATTTTTCCCCCTCTCCTTTCCTCTCGTCCCATCCCATCTCATTCTTTTATACAAAGCATCAGGAAATCACTGTTACACACCACATTTAGCCCTTCCCTCTGCTGTTGGACCTTGCAGGTCTGAATTTAAGGGCAGGTCCCAGGCACATCCAGGTGTAGTAAAACTCAAGTGCGTGTATCAACCTAGATCAGAGTAATTCAGAAAACTGATAAAATACTTGCCATGCTCTGTGGGAGCAGAGCACAGTCCAGCAAAGTGGCTGCAAGTGTCCCATTTATTCTTCATTTCCCAGGATTAGGAGGCTGGAATGTTAAAGCTGACAGATACTTGTAGGTTGGAATAACATTCCTGGATATATTCATGGAACACAGCGTGCTTCGCACTTATCTCTCTGTGAATTTTCCTTCCAGCCTATCATGAAGTGGAAGATTTACTAAGCCTTTTCCCTTAATGTAATGGTTTCTTATTAACTTCTGACCAGGAAACCTGTAAGACAAGTGTTTTAATGTTTGTGAGACTGAGAGTTGGACATGGATGCATCCATCCCACTATTAGGAATGTAAAGGACAGAGTGTGCAATACAGTGTCTTTGTAGATGGTAATTTTGTCTGTTTTCCCTAAAAGCTTTAGCTGTATTTAGACCTTGATAATTAAGTTGTTTATGAAGATTTCCTGGTTCCTTATTTAAAGTCTCTATCAACTATATTTGTCTTCATTTAGTATTTTTACTAAACACATGAATGCTACCATCTGTTCTCCACATATACCATCTAAATAAAATTTATTATGAACACACTGTATGTTGTTAACAAGTCGAATAAACTTTGGTATTTCTGTTGTAGAGCTTATTTTCCAGCATGCTGTGAAACACTGTAGTCATTGAACAGGGCTGTAATTAGCTGGAAAGAGGTCTCCCTATTCACAAACCATTGAGGTTGGATAGACTCCTGCCTGTCTGCAGGTGTCTCCCTCGCTGCCTGGGTCGTGTTACTCCTGCAGTCAGCGGTGACGGTTTTATACACCAGGAGGTTTCCACCTTGTGCCTGTGTGAGCTCTGTGCTGCCAGCCCTTATCTGTGCCTACTGCTGCTAGAAACGGGAGGAGGATCACGTTGGGATGGACAGAGTTCAAATCTCTGCCTTGTGAGTGTGAATGAAACTCTCAGTCTACACAGACAATAATAATTCTTGAAAAGTAATTGAAAAAATTATTGCAGTGGTTGAAACAGTGTCAAGGCAAATGAGTGCTTTTTTTTGCTGTATTATCCCTTGTTCTTCCTGCTGAGGTTCTTATTAGTTTTTGCTACTTGTTATTGGGTGTTTTATTGATCATGGTATAATGTTCCCAGTATTGGATTCTTGTAAAAGCTGGAATTTGGCACAGCAGTGCTGAGGAACAGCTTGTAGATACAGTAATGCCCAGTACGGGTAATTTCAAACAAAGAACTGACTCTTTCTATGTATGGTGGATAGTTCTGTTCTCATTCACTGAAATATGGAGCTGGAGCAGCCCAGATAAAGTCTGGACCAGCTGAGGTACTTCAGCTTTACAAGGACAGCTGGACTCTGAACATATATGTCTTCTAATAAGTTGCAGAAATTTCCTGTTTCAATGCCTAAACCTTTCCACTCCTACAGAAAATGAGAGAAAATATATAAAAGTGTTTTGGATCTGATGCCTTCCTATCAGACTAGGCAAAAATTTATTGTATCCAAAAAAAGCTCTAGAAGTAAAATATTACACACAGCGGGACTTTCATCCTCTTTCTGTGAATTCCTGAGACAGTTCTATCTTCTTGCCTGTCCTTGAAACAAAGTCTGTACCTCCATTTCTGCTTCAGACCTCATTAAAAGGCTCTTTAGTCTTGAAGCAAATAGACAATATTCTCCTTTGTAACAATAGTTATTTCCAGGAAATGGAACTCAAGGAGTATTTCCCAACTCACAGATAAATTAATTTTAGTGATGCTTGACAGCAATTCCATTTTTCCAGTAAGAAGTCTTACTGTAAATTGAGACTAGAGAATTGTATTATTCATTTGAAAGATGTTTCTAGAATGTCTTTAGGCTCTTCTGGGTAGTGACAGTCTCATACAGAAATAAAATGGCCTTGCTTTGCTGTAGATTTATTAGTACCGCTATTTTCTGCAGCTTCTCTCCTCTCAGAATTCTTTGTTTCTCAAAGTCTTCCTTGTTAGAGAAGCTGTACTTGTTTTGTGGGCTCGCAATGTGCTGTTGATAAAGTCATCTCAGATAAGATAATCCCCAGAGAAGGATTAAGTGTTGTTTGACCATTTATTACAGTGAGTAAACTGAGTCAGAGAGACTCTAATTTTCTTAAAGCTACATAGCAGCTTAGTGTTGCAATTGTCTGGTTCAGCAGCACATTCAAATGGGTTTCCATGCTGCCTGAGGCCCAAGAAGCCAATAATTCAGCCATGTTCAGTACAGAAAGGAGAGCAGAATTTGTCATGCAAAATTTCACGTGCCAGTGCAAGAGACTGAAAGGGCCTTGCTCTCATTTTAACATCTTTATTAAATTTTTACAAGAACATTCAAATTAATCTGAGTAATTATAGTGGAAGTGATGGAACTGTTTTACATGGTGTTCAACTGTGACAAAACCCTTCAGAAAAACAGATGCTTTGCTGCTTGCTCTGCTTGGCTGCCAAGGGTTTAATATTTTAGTGATACAGGGGTGAAGAATTTGTATGAAATAGAAGCAACTGATGTTAGTGAAGTATCTATATAATAACCAATTCTCCAGGGACACAGGAACAGTATAAAAACCAACACCTTCCAGCTTCCCTACAGTAACGTGGTAAACACCCAGGATTCAGGGCACAGATGGACAAGGGCCGGGCAGCGTTGGAGCAGGGTGGGAGAGGATCAGTGTCACTGTTCCATGCTTCGCATCCGCCAAGTGCTGCGGGCCACATGGTGCCAAAATAAAACCTGCATGAGCTTCCCTCGGCGCTGTCCCAATTCTTGCCTGAGCCATTTGGGGACTCGGGATTTCAAATGGAGAAGGACAGGCTGCTTGGCAAAGGGAGCACGGATGGAGCGAGAGCCTCTGTGCCAGGCCTCGGGTGAGGGCCGTGCGTGCTGCCGGCACTGCTGTGCTGGGGGATGAACTCGCAGCAAGGCACGGGGTGGCCAGGGCTTTCTGCTCATCTTTGGAAATGTTTCTCTTCTGATTCAACTGTGGAAAAGTCTGTCCCTCTTTCCTCGTATTTACCAAAATTTTGAAATGCAAAGCTGCTTCTCCTTGCTCTGGGGAATGCTGGAGACAGGGCCTCAAGAAATACAGCTTTGTTAACAAAGCTCCTCTGTGGTGTTGGATGAAATTATAGTATAAAAAGTATTATATACATATATATATATTGCTGGAGGCCAACGGTATGAGGCTCAATAAGGTCAAGTGCTGCGTCCTGCGCTTGGGTCACAACAACCCCCTGCAGCTCCAGACTGGGGGCGGAGGGGCTGGAAAGCTGCCGGGAAGGAAAGGACCAGGAGGTGCTGGTCTACAGAGACTGAACATGAGCCCATGTGCCCAGGTGGGCAAGAAGGCCAGTGGCACCTGGCTTGTACCAGAAATAGGGTGGCCAGAAGCATCAGGGCAGTGATTGCCCTCTGTACTTGGCACTGGTGGGGCCACACCTCAAGTGCTGTGTCCAGTTCTGGCCACCATCACTGCAAGGCATTGAGGGGCTGGAGCATGTCCAGAGAAGGGAACAGAGCTGGGGAAGGGTCTGGACAGTCACATAAAAGGAGTGGCTGAGGGATCTGGGGGGCTCAGCCTGGAGAAAAGGAGGCTTGGGGGGGACCTTCTCACACTCTACAACTCCCTGACAGGAGGGTGCAGCCAGGTGGGGGTCAGGATCTGCTCCCAGGCAGCCAGCAGCAGGACAAGGAGAAACAGCCTCAGGCTGCACCAGGAAAGGTTCAGGCTGGACTACCAGGAAAAACTTCTTCACTGAAGGGATTGTCAGGCATTGGAATGTGCTGCCTAGGGAGGTGATGGAGTGATGATCTCTGGAGGTGCTCAGGAGACAACTGAGTGTGGCACTCAGTGCTCTGGTCTGGTTATCAGGGTGGGGATTGGTCAAAGGTTGGACTCAATCGTGTAGGTCTTTTCCAGCCTGACAGTCAGTGTGCCTCACTCCTTCACCATGAGTTCTCAGTTCTTCACACGATGGCAGCCTGTCCTACCTGCTGCAAAGTACCGAAGGTTTCAGAGGTATTTGGAGGACTGAACCATATGATACGTGAGGAAGAGCCAAGCACCAGGAGTGGACAGACCAGACCAAATGAACCCTGTACTAAAGTTCATAAGCTGATTTGGGTTTTTCATGCCTTGATTAGACTTAATTGAAGCTGCACCAATTTCAAGATAAGCTCTCCAGAAACAAATTAAGACAAAAAAAACCAGCTGCCTGGACTGAATTATTGTATCTCCCAAGATGTTTTTCTCATCTTGACTGCAGTAATCCACTAGCTTTACAGTAGATGAGCTGGCAGAGGTCCACTGCTAACAGGATCTTCAGCAGGAAGAGCAGAGCCATCTCTTGAACTTCTTGCGATTGCACAGATCCTTTGAGTATTGATGCTTTTGGGTGGCTTTACTCCACCCTACTGTGCCAGTAACTGGAAAGCAAGACAAAACTCTTCAATGTATTTGCCAGTTTTACAAATAGCTTGTTCTAATCAGCAGAATTTAACAATCAGAGAAATATGTTTACGCCTTGAAGGGCTAGTAAAAAGTCAGTAGCAGTGGAGGTTGCTCAAGCTGGTGAGGTTCAGTTGGAACTGAGGTATGTTCTAGGGCAATCTTTAAGAAGGGAACTGAGTCAGTGATAAAATCTTGGTGTGTTCTGTGGCAGAAATTCAAACTCAGCTCCCCCCACACAAAGGGCGTCTCCCCCGTGGGTTCTGACGCCGGTAACGAGCAGTGTGTGCTGCTGCAGTGTTTCACTGAGTGCCTGGTGAATGCAGTTGGTGAGTGCTGACTCCGTGTGGGCTTGTGCTCACTGTGTGTGGCCTTCTGCTTACCTTTGGTCATGAGTCGTTCTTTTCATTGTTACTAACATTAAAGTGTGTTAGAGTAATGGTGAAACCAGCTGTTTCCTTAAAGCACTCCAATGAAAGAGTTCATTACAGTCTTGAAACTGAAATGATACTGAGATACCCACCAGTCCCACTGGATAAAGCAGTTGCCCTGCCAAATTCTCACTGAAGTGATGAATAAATCTGATCATCAATGAAGAACATTAGGTGATGCCATGAGTCTGATGCATGAGTCTGCCATGAGTCTTATAAGTGTGCCACAAGTAGAGTGAAGGAACAAGAGACATTGATTCAGATGACATGAGTCTTACATTGTTTCTTTTGAATTTTCCCAAACAGGGTCAAGACTGCAGTGTGCCCATTAATTCCTGCATTCAAAATCCATGTCAGAATGGAGGGACCTGCCACCTCACCGAGGCAAACAAAGATGGATTCAGGTAGTAGCACAAAGTTCATTTAAAATGAGATGATAAAATTTAATGTGTTTCTGCTTTGCATTAATGAACTGTAGTGGCTACTTTATAGAAACTGCTGCTTGTGACACTTCATTTGCCCTACAAAACTATTGCTTTGGTTTCACTGGTGTGACATATTGTTTTCCATGAAACAGGCTTCCTTATTTCCTCATAATGGAATATACATTTAAGAGCTTTTGAGCGGTCTCTATGATCTGCATTGTGTTATCTGTATCCTAATTTTCCTTGGGGCATTTCAGTCTCACATCTAAGCTGTTTTTGTGTTTGTAAAGTGAGCATCTGTTGCTTGACAACCAGATCCAAAATGTTTTCATACTGAAGAATCTTGCAGACAAACAGGCTTTAAAGAAACAATTGAAGAGCATGGGGAGATTGCCACATCCTAAGCATTGTGCCTGCAAGAGAAAAACCTCTGCAGCTGGATATTGTGGATTTCAGTTTGCCCATAAAACAAAGATGTAGCATAGGTGGGGAAGTCCAGAAATTTTAATGACATAGCAGACACTACTGCACAGCTAGTACAAGTTTGAGGCTTTGGTCAGTGGTTGTCATTCAAGTTGATATAAAGTTTTTTTTTAAAAAAGAGCTGCTGGAATTTTCATAGATTTGCTCCTCTGTATTTATGCTGTTTCTTGCAAAAGAAGAAGCAGTAAATGGAAGAAATGCCCCAACACTTCTCTCTGTGCCTGCCCACCCTCAAGAATTCCCCGCTTCCAGAAGCAGATGCAGCACATCACAGGACACAGTGGAAAAGCACAGGTTGATGGGGATGAAGAGGCACTGTCAGGCTCTGTAATGAACAGCAACTGGAGGTTTTCCAATGTGGAGAGCAGGAGCGAACATGGCCACTTCTCCATGAGGGGCAGTTCAGGCCTCAGCTCAAACACCTGTGACAGCCCCTGAGCAGAGCAGAGGAGTCTCCTGAGTTGAGATGTGCTTGCAGGGTCATGGTGTGTGGTGGTGGGAGAGGAGGGGAAGGCTCTGCAGGTCACAACATGTCCAAGTGATCATGTTGCTTGACAGACTCCATAGATTCTGGTGAAACCACTTCCCTGATCTGATCTACCTCCTCTTGATTCAGATTTTAGCAGGCCCTGCAATTTTTGGAGTAAAAGTTCAGGTTCAGTTTCTACTTGAGAGCATTAATGGTCTGGTGGTCTTTGGTTTGCTTACCTTTCTGGTCACTCATGTACACACCTCTTTCCAGCTTGTGCCAAAGCCAAACTGTACCATATTAGAATATCTGGAGTTTGTCACTCAGTACCCATTTTTCAAAAATATAGCTGATACTAAAAATGCAGTAGTAAAACATTTTATAATATCCATAATACTAGAATGAGAGCCTTCAGCATATATTTTGGATTGGATTTATTTTAGCATTTTTGTTTTGTTCCGTGGTAGGAGATAAAAAGTTTTGAATGAGAATTGAGAGCTACTTCTGAATTTCTGTCATGAATTGAATGAACTTTACAATTTCAGAGGCTTTGCTTCAGTTCCAAATGAGCATTGTTTTTGAGATCCTTTATAAAACTGCAGGGGTGGTTTTGTTGCTGAACAACATTCGAGGCTTTTTAGGGAAGGATTCTGCTTTTATAGTTATTTATATAGTTTCAGTTGGTCTAATAACACCATATCTCATCAAAATCCTGCTGCATGAAATTGGATGTTCAGCATATTCATTGCTCCATTTTCTCCTTGTATTTAATTCAGTCAGTCCACAGCCTCTGTGGCTCTGCAGGACTGTGGAGCTTTAGCATGGCATAGGCAGATGTGGTGTGGAGATGGAAAAGTCAGTGACAAGGAAGATATAGAAACATTTTGAGAGTGAATTTAGTTGGTTGGGTTGGGGTTTTTTGGTGGGCAATCTCTCCAGTGGATGGCAGCAGTCAGAGTTATGTGCCTATAAATTGTGCTCACCAGGATGGGAGAACGCTGCCCTGCATTATGTGCTGTGAGGAAGTGGATGTCAAAAACGTTTTCAGGAGAGGCCTCCTTGGATTTTTTTGTTGTGTGGCCTGTAAAAGAAATTATATCTTCTGTATATTCTCTTCCCTAGGGAAATATATTCATACACAAGCCCTGCTGCCAAACTTGTCAAATCTTTACTCTTGTAAAAAGGAAACTTAAGCCAAAGCTCTCTCCCTATGAAATGCCAAGCTGTTTTAACTCTCAAGTTTCTGTGGCCTCAGATAAGAAAATTACCATTTGAAACAATGCTAAGGTGGTGATGTTCCCCCCAAAGACAGGAAACTCCTAGTTATGCCTGAGATTCCAGCCCAATGCCCCCGCTGTGCCTGGTGCCCACAAGGGCTCTCAGCAGCAGGGGCCTGAGGCGCTCAGGTTTGCTGGAATAGCAGATCCTGGTGGGATGGCCAAGGGCAAAGGTTCAGCTGGAGTAACTCCATCCTCTTTTACCCTTGCACTTTTTCAATCCCGAGTAATTTTCATATTCTCTTCCTTTCAAGTAGGGGCGACCTCTGTGCTGAAGAATAGATAAGTGACACCGTGTGGATCGGAGGATTGGAAACATGAAGTTCTTCTTCCCTTTGAATTGTTCTAATCTAATCTATGTCTGCCTTGACAAAAGGTTGCCAAAAAAGTCACTTATTGAGACTGATAAAAGAGATGGCCAGTGAGCCACGTCCTGGTGGTTCAGCATTCCTGGAAGGGAGGCTTTGGCAGGAGCAGAGCTGTCAGCCATGCTGCAGTTACCCACAGGCAACAGCTGATCTCCGATAACCTGCTGTGCTGGGAAACAAAGGCTCGGGGTTATTTTAACTTTTCTCCATATAAAACCCCCTCCTTTCCCAGACCGGTTTTTTTTAGCATTTTCCACAAGCTGTAAGTGCCCTCATAAATGTAAAATCCTGGAACTGATTAACTGCCTAGTGTTAATTCTGCCTAGTTCAAGCAAAAACATTGCACTTCCAGACTTACAGGCTACTCCATTGGGATCTAGACCTAAAAGGCTTCTTTACCATGAAATTGTAATATTCCTGAAAGAATTTACTATCTCTATTTAAAAGCTGATTTTTTTGAAACTTGACACACCGTATGGATATCTATTTTAATAAACAGATGCTAAATTGTTTCGTTAGAGTTTATTTAAAAAAATCTAGTACAGTAAACTTTAAATATTGCCAGCTAAAAAAAAAAACTTAAAAATGCTTTGGGTCCAAAAGTTTACCCCAAAATGTTGCCATTAAGCTTTGTGTTCCCTTGCAACTTCATGAGGATAATGGGATGTTATTTAATTCTTTATAGGAGAGCACACCACCAATCCCTAAACAGAAGGAATAGGGAATTTGTAACTTTATTAGAACACAGCAACTTAGGAAACAGTTGTTTCCTGCCTGGCTCCATTGTTTCCAACATCCAAGTGAAATGCTGTCTCACACTGAGTCACTGCAAAGTTTTCTTCATTGTCTCTGGAATTCATTTTCTCCCTGGGTCAGCTGGAACCCAAGTTTGATGACCTTGCAGTCACTCAGCAGACTTCATTTTTCTTCTAAGCCTTTTCTGGGAGAATACATACAAACAGTCCCAAACTGCCGCTCTTTCAACATGTGGTTCAGTGCGGGTCCCAAGTTGTATGTTTTATCTTTGAATTTCAGGCCTCATATCTGGCACATTTGAATGAAAATCAAAATAAAGAATCATACATAAGCAATAATGTAAAGACTCCCTATACTACATAAGGACCAGTAGCCAAATGTCATCCATTATTCTGACATTTCCCTGAGTATGGAATGTGTCCTAATACTGAGCAATTTATGTTAACAATCCCAAATGAATTGTTACTAATGGTAACTCCACTGTGAACCATTACCGTGATAGTATTTAATAATGTCATTTTTAATTGCACACATCCAAGCTGTCCCAATCCTTTTGTGGAAGGAAAATGGTGTTACATTCACATTAAAAAATCACCAGCACAAAGACACTCTTGTTGCTTTTCTTTAAATGGAGAGAAAAATTTCTGTTCCCAAACTGAGACCTTGTCTTCCAAGTTGCAGCCTGGAGCATATTTTTATGACCGAGTTATAAACCCCTGAAAATGGGGTTTTGTAATCAAAAAGCAAGGCATGATGAATGTATCACTGTATTTAATTAGATGTCTTTAACCCTCTCCCTGATACTTGCATTGCCACAAAAGATGGTGTGCCAGCTCTTCTTTCCTCTCCACCTCCTGTGATCCTCTGGCTCTGGGTCAGCAAGAGGACATGTTTTATTAGCAATAATGAGCTTGAGACAGGAAAAGAAAATATTCCTTATTGGTTTATTGTGTCCTAAATTGGATTTATTTGAGCAGTTTGGTTTTGGTTATTCATGGTGAAGGTTTTCTAACTCTCATGACCTGTGGATGGTCCCTGCAGAATGAAGATGACTCTGAATGTGACCAGTCCCTCTTTTCTACCTGTCTGGAAGATCTAACTGTTGTGGTGGCTCAAGACACATTCCCTTCCCATTTTTTCTCCTCTTTATTACTCCTTTCTGAGATTGCACATCATGAAGAATCTAACCTAATGCTCAGGATCCAGCCTGGGACTACTGAGGGTGGATGCACAGCTTTGTGTCATCCCTCCCTTTGGAGTCCGTGCACTCTGCTGTGGCACAGAGGAGGAAGGGAAGGAAAAATCCTGCAGCTTTCTTCACAGATTCTGAAGAGGTCCTTTTCCTCCAGGGCTTTCTCCATCTCCATCCCATGACACCTACATAAGTCAGGATAACCACTTCATGTCCACCTTGTCCATCGGAGCTGAAAACAGCACCCTGCAGCTATGTCTGCATTGGAAATTCTCCTGGTTTCCAAAAACAGCGGATGGCAATTAGTGTGACTGGTGTAGTGCTCTCTGGTTTTCATCTTCATCAATCAGTAGTGCTTTTTATTTGTTCAGTTCCTTTTCTGCCACCAGAGCCTGCATAAGAAAGGAAATGAACAGCTGAGTGAATGTGTAGTTTGGACTGGACTCGAAACAACCCTTTGTGTGACTACTGAACAGCAGTGCTGGCACTTCAAAACTGACACTTCAAATATCATTGCTGGCTTCTCAGAAACTACTGATATTACTGAAGCACTTAACTCATGTTTTTAGACTCTCTTTTAGGAAACTCTGGCCTCCACCTCTTCATCACTTACGGATAGTTTAAAATTTAAAGGTTCTGTTTGTAACCATAGCTTCTAGATCTAGAGAGGAAATGGAGATTGAAAAAAATCAAGCCATTCTTCAACCATTTAGTTCGTTACACTCCCTCTAGGGACCATACATCACACTCTTGTGAGATAAAATGTCTGGTGCAATTATTCTTCACTAGTGTCCACATCCTCACAGAACCATTACTAGCTCTGCCATGGTCTGTGTTTTGATTGAATTATCTGGGCATCATCAGCCCTTCTCCAAATAAATGTTCGGGGAGCTGCAGACATACTGAAATCTTACAGCACTTGTGAAAGCAATCGTTCCCAAACATTTCTTGTTTGGACAAGTGACAAAGTAGTAATGAGAAGAAAACACTCATGTCTGTAAATGCAACTCAAGCTGCTGTTCTTTGAAGAGACCGAGGTACCTAAGAGCTGCCAAGTTGTCCTGTGATTGTGCAGTCCTCAGTAGGCAAATGTCCACATTCTCACAAAACCATTAACAGGGAAGCCAAGGATTTGAATATTGTGATGAATGTTTACTCTCCTGCCCTGGAGTTGCTTACTTCAGTTAAGGGCCAGAGTTATCAGTAAAGCAAGCAAAGGGAGCATGGCAGAGGCTGGCTCCTGAGGAAGGTTTTTGTCTCATGTAAATAATTACATGACCCCAGGAACCATCAGACTGCATCCTTCACCAAACACATGGGGTTAAATTGCTGTATGCCTCAGAGCAGCAGTGAATTTGGCTCCAACTGACTTTTGTATGTTTTAATTTCAGTTTTATACCTCAAACCTCCTGTCCCTTTAGATCCATGCTAACTTTTATTAATTTTTTTTCTTTCTCCAAAGCTGTTCTTGTCTTCTTGGGTATGAGGGGGAGAGGTGTGAAATAAACCCAGATGACTGTGAAGATAATGACTGTGAGAATAACTCTACATGTGTGGATGGGATCAACAACTATGTGTGTCTCTGCCCTCCTAATTACACAGGTAAGAAAGGGCCACAACCAGAGAACAGGAATCCATGAGAAGTGCCTAAAGGGACAGGTCCAAATTCATGTTTACTTTGTACATGAGCATATAATTAACTGAAAATCCAATCCCATTTTAAACAATCTGAATCTCTTCCTGGAAAAATGTTAATTCTACTAATATTGAGTATATGTGCTCACAAACATGACCACTTTTCTGAGTCAAAAAACTGATGCCTCATTGTAAAACACATTAAAAAACCTTATTTAGGGGATCAGAGAAATCTCTCCTTCAACGTGCACATTCTCACTACTGAGCTGACCCTGATATACACCTGAATATGTCCTGATATACACCTGATATGTCCTGAATCTTGGCAAATCTTGGCTTTGGGGGCATGGCTTTCATCTGAGATCTCTGATGTGCTGCTAAATTCCTGATCTCCATTTCACAAGTGGGGAAGCAAAGGCTGTGTAAGAGACTGCAGGCTCAGGTGTTGTCTTCAGTGTGACCCAGGTCAGGGAGCAGGGTCAGCTGCTGAGTCCATGGTCACAGGGGTTGGTGATGGAGTTAGAAATGGCATCAGTGTCTCCAGTACCCATCCTGCACTGCAGATAAATTCCATCCTAAACCTTCTGCGAGAGCAGAGACTCTCCTTAGTGGAATCGAAAAATGGTTTCCCTCAAGCTGTTCCGGAGCATTCCATGGACTCACTCACATGGTGTTAGCCCAGTCCTCCTGGCTCAGCATGGAGGGTAAGGAAACACCTGCAGGAGTTCCTGCTCCAGCCTTTGAAAATGGGGTTATTGCCTTCTGAGCATGGAGAGGCAATGAAGGGCTTCTCGTACACTGGAATATATTACATGTCAGGGGATTTAATGAGGATCAAGCTTGAATGGCTGAGTAAGGCAGGAGGAAAGCCTCTAGAATTTCCAAACTCTTAAAATACTTTTGTGGCCGATACAAAGGAGGCCCATGTAAATCTTCAGCTGAGAAAAGCCTTATGACTCCAATGTACATTTATTGGGTCTCTAAAACGATATTTCTGCCAAAACCTAAAAAAATTCAGCTAGCAGAGTAAGAGTTTTGCTTGTAGGATGTTGAGCCCTTTGTGCTTACTTGTGCACTATTTATGTCAGCTACTCTTGGGTGGTTTTTAACAGAACTCAATACAAGGAGACAGAGTCTTTACATTTGCAACAGGAAATGGATTTGCCGAGACAAGACATATCCAGTAAGGAACTGAATCCAGCATATATGCAAATGCACTTTCCTTTCCACAGGATTATTGCAGAATTTTTTTTTTTCCAGACAATAAAGGTAGGAAATAACTAGATTGGGATTTCTTCTCAAATGGCCATCTGGGTAAGGGCCAGAGAACTCATGTAATACTTTAGAATCGGTTTTGAAATATTTTTAATCAACTTCCTGTGGTTTTTGCTTTGTTGATTTTTGGCTTTGGTTTTTTTTTAACCTGAATGTTGTCTGTGCTGTGCCTGTGCTGATTAGCAGGAGTTTGTCAAATACCAGACCAC
Source organism: Corvus cornix cornix (assembly GCF_000738735.6). Classification (NCBI taxonomy): domain Eukaryota; kingdom Metazoa; phylum Chordata; class Aves; order Passeriformes; family Corvidae; genus Corvus; species Corvus cornix. Next base: position 15,826,994 of record NC_046343.1, read on the forward strand.
AGTGTTGCCATGTGGGTGTACACAACCAGACAATAAGCATGTGCTATCATAGTGCAGGCAATAAGTTTGATTGCAATCGAAATGAAATGAATTTTTGAAGAAAAGAAGGAAATAGTTCCAGAAAATATAATATGAATTGTAAGTGGAAAAGGTTTCAAAAATAAGGGTGTTGCTTAAATTAGAATCTGAAGGGTTGGAATAGTTCGTGTTGCTTAAAATAGGAAAAGTTTAGTGAACTGTGATACCAGGCTTGCCTTAACCTGCTTTACCTCCATTTTGGAGGGGAATATTTTATCAAACCTGATCAGTCACCTGGAAGGACTGACTGCAGTGCAGCTGGCTGGGCTGAAATGTCCCTCAGAGCAGAAGGACAGGGAGCAGCATAAAATGGCTGGAAGAATTGAAGCCATGAGCCAAACAGAAGTACATACAAGCCAAGCAAACCTGAGAAATGGGTTTGAGGGTCCTTAAGAGTTGAATCAACACAAGAAATGGGGCATCATGTGAAGTTGCTCAGTTGACTGAACAAAAGTGGAGGAAGTGCCAAGGAAGCACAGAGGCAAGTCATGAAAACACAGCTTGAAATGGTTTGTGTGTCTGACCCAGAAACAGAGGGCTCTACTGACCAGAGAGTTTCACTGAAGTCTCCTGTGACATCCAGGGCTCCTCTGTGTATATTCTCTTTAGAGAAACCTTTTTGTACTGAAGGAATATCTGAAAGTACTATGGCAGTATCTATTAGGAACAAAAAAAGTAGGTGCAGATGAGTTCAGTATTGCATATTGTATACTCAGAACAGTGAAGGCCAAGAGTTCAGAGGGAAAGTCATTCACTCCAGGGGTCAGGAATGCTTATTCCTGTGCTCACAACTGTGCATTGAGGTACCTGCCTCTCTCTGGTGCTGACTGTGCTAAAAGTTGTGTTATCAAACTGTGTGTGCTCCAGCATTGCCAAGTGTATGGATTTGATCTACATGTGGATGAGCAAAGACTGGAGGGGAGGTACTGTCCAGGGAAGCAGTTTTCATGTGAAGTAGTCTGTGGGACAATGAGCTCTCACGGCCTGAAAGGGTACAAACATCCATAGCCAGGGTGTATCTAGCAGGACAGAAAATGCAGGTGATATCTCTTTATGTTGTACCCAAATATTATCCTTAGTTCTGTTGTTAACAAATAGTAGACAGACAGAGTAAGCTTTTTTTTGCTTTTTTTTTTGCTTTTTTTTCCTCACCAATGCTTGTATGGAAAATAGAAATTTCTTTGAAAGGTTGACTGGCTGGGCTTTGTGGCTGAACAAATCCAGACCATCCATTTTTATCAGTGTAATTATGCAAGAGTGGTTGGTTCTAGGTACAAGTGGGATTTCTCAGCTGTGGTTAACCCCCGTGTTCAGTCAGGAGTGGTGTGTCTTGCACTGGAGCTGTTTCTGCCCTCACAGCCTGGGTTGTTTGCAGTAACAGGAGCTTGGAGGTGCCCAGCTCAGTTATTGCAGATTCCTGCTTTTCTCCCCTGCCAGGCAGGGAGCCTGAATCGCTCATCACTGCTGTGCTCTTGGGTGCCATAATGCTGGTACCACTGCAGTGATATTTCAGTAACCTCTGCATGTACAAATGTATGCTGTAATACAGAAAATAGTCTGAATGCAGGCAGGAAGAAGATCCAAGAGCATGTATGTGTGTTGTTCTACAAGAAATAGTTAGGGTCCCCCTTGGCTTAGTTGAGTAATTGTTAAATCATGATAGTAAATCTCATGTTCCTAAATGAAATACAAATTAAAAATGAATGTGTTGAAAATTTTGACTACTGACAGAGTCACAGTATCCAGGCTTTGGTTTTTTCCATACCTTAGTGTTTTCCTGCTCTATCTGCTGTCTGCCTGGTTTTATTTGTTATAGCCTTTTTAGGGAACAATATCCCAAATTATGATGCATGAATTTTGCTTTCATTGGTTGGAAAAATGAAAGCCAAAAATCTTTCTTCAATTAATAAGATTTTGCAGTGTTTTCTTTTAAAATTCTTTGACAGTCTTTCCCCCTACTCAGAGTAGATGAAAAATGGCCAATTTGTTAAGTTACTGCTGAGGAAGGAATTTCCCACACTCCAGCCCCATTTCACTTTCATTTAAAAAAAGAAAAAACCCACACCAAAAAGCAGCCCACTCTCACACAATAACCTCCTGTCTAGTTCTTTTCCATCTATTAACTTTAAAACAATGTGGAATTACAAATGGATTCCATGAAGTAGTAAATGCAAGTTAAAAAGACAAAACTGAGAGGAGTGGAGGCAGACAGCTGAATGCCATAAAAAAGCCTCAAACCCATACCCACCATCACCAGGTTTCCTCACCATTCTTAAAGTCAGTATTTTCAGTATTTGTTGCCTGCATTTAAATAACCAAACCAACACTCATACTGTGTAGCAGAGTCCTGATGGCTTTAATTGTCAGCTGATGTCTTATTTTTCCTCTGCCCAACTGGTTATTTTAATCCTGAAGCTAAATTATAAACATGTAATTCCTCCAGGACAATCATGTACCCAAAGGTAGCCAGCTCTGAGCAGTTTGGGGCTGGTTTACGACCTGCTTGGATCTTTGGTGGTTTACAGCTCCTCCTAACAGTTTTGTAGGCTCCCCTCCCCTTCAAAAAGAAACATTCATAGGGACATCAAAGGAGGAAGAAAGATATTAATTAGATCAGCCACCTTGGTTCTTGCCCTTTTTGTATTTTTCTAATCTCTGCCTTTTTGGCTTTAGCATGGCTGTCTCCAGCTATTGATACAAACATTGTGTTTTCTCTCTAGCTTTGTGGTGTAGGAATGTAGGGCAAAATTCAGAGGGCTTTTCCCTTCCATTCCTTTTTCCTGTTCACTACTGTTCCAGATCTCCTTCAGACCATCTCTGCTTTGCTCCTAGATTCAAACACAGAATCTCATCCCTCCAAAGAGATCCTGTCCTCAGCCTCACTGCTCTCTGTGCCTGCACATGAGGAGGGGTCCAAACAAATAGAGAGGAACAAATGGGCTGCACCAAACATGTCCTGGGTGCTTCAAATGCTTTTGTGCTTTGCCTGCTAGTTTATTTGGTTTTGTTCTTTGCTGTGACTTTTCCTCTTCCTGTCTGATTTTAGCAGAAGCAGAAATATGTAGCACCTACACATCAAAAAAAACCCCAACCAGGAAATATATTCCTATTTGCCAAGGGTCCTAAAAAGCCTCAACAATACCCACACCTCTTTGTTCTGAAACCTAAAAAAAAAATTAGTGGCTTCCACTACTGAAAATAGGTCTTGACTAAAATACCCAGTAACCCGTGGTAGAAAGAGGGTGGGAGCAAGTGTTTTAAAATAGTTTATTTCCCTGGGAAAAAGCTGCAAGCAGTTTGTATCACTGAAAAAAAACATATCTCTAAAAATAAATAACAGTAATAAAAAGCTAGGAACTATTTCTGGTTTGATGTGTTTGGAAGAAAAGGCTAAGATCTGTTTTACCTTAGGGGACCTCGTGGTGTCCTGTGGTAGATGGTATCTGAGAGTTTTGCAGCTCTGCTACTTTTAAAGCCCAATTCCCTGTTAGCAATTATGGGCCCTTTTCCTGGAGTGTCCCACTGTGGTATCTCTGTCTGGCCAAAGCCAGGCACCCGCTGCAGCCAAACAGCTCCAGGGACAGCAGCTGTGTGGTGGCTTGTGGCTGTCACTGTGTGCTGGAGCCCTCCCACCACTGACTGGTGTGACACCAGTGTGACACCGATGTGGCTCTGTCCCTGGGCCAGGCACCAGTGACCCCTGCACAGACTGAGGTGGATCATGGCACTGAAGCTGCTTTTTGCCCCTGAGATTTTGCTACAGGAACAAGGAGGTTTGAGGTAGCATGGTTCAGCCTTGTGGTTCCACAGGGATCTGGACTGTCTAATAAATGCTGAAGGCTTAAACAAGTACTTAACTATCAACTTCTTTTAAATGTTGGAACTTCAGCCATAATTTCCTGAAGACAGAGAAAATTGTGGTCAGAGTTTGGTGTGCTCTCTTCCTTTTATTTGAAGGATTCTGCCTTACATGGAAGTTTCTCAGTTTTAGTTACTTGGCAAATGTGAAGTGTACTTGCTCTCTGTGTGAAACATAAAAAGGCACCCACATTTCCCAGTTGTATAACTAGGAATGAGAAGTGCTGGAAGACCTGGAAGGTTTGGGCTTTGTTCAAGAGCCTAAGCCCATTTCCAGCCCTGTTTTATTAAGAGAGAACCACATGTCATTGCTATCAGATTGGACTCCTATCTGATTGTACTGGAAGGAAATAGCACAGCAGCTGGCAGTGCTGCAGCCTGTCTTCAGTCTCAGTGTGGGTGTCCTGCTATGCTGGAGTGCTCAGCTCCAGGATCTCCTCTGGTCAAGTACCCATCTGTAAAATGTAAAGTGTCATGTTTGTGGAATAAGATACACTAGAGAATTGGTCCTCGTTCATCAGGACACGTCTGTAAGAAAATGGAATGTCAGCTACTGCTGTCCTTCAGGACGAGCAGAGTGAATTCATCCTCAAATGGGATATACACGTTGTTAAATCCAGCCTGTCAAGAGACACAGTGGGAAACAAGCAAATCAGCCTGCTCGTGAAGAACTGTGTGCCACAGAAGGGACCAACGCTGGAGCAGTTCTTGAAGAGCTGCAGCCTGAGGGAAGGACCCACACTGAAGGAGTCCATGAAGGACTGTATCCCATGGGAGTTGGAGCAGGCAGCGGGATGAGGAGAAAGGAGTGGTGAAGAAAAACATTTTTAACAGGCTCCAGCCCCCATTCCCCACTCCCTGCTCAGACAAGCAGGAATCCACAGTGTGTCCAGTGTCCTCTCTGCCAGCCCAGGAAGGATATCTCAGATAACATGTGGCATCTCAGGTGTTACTGGCTGCACTAGATTGCATGGATAACTGAATTGATGCCTAATAGATTCCAGACAAACTGGAAGACATCCATACAAATAAATACAGCTCGCTAATGTAGGGTGTCCAGCAAAATGAGGATCTTTTCCAGACACAGTGGTTCGCAGGAATAATGCTTTAGGCAGGTCACCACCTTGTGGGGGCACTGGAAATTGTCTGGTTCAGTTAATGTTTCACACACTGTATTGTGTGGCATTTGGGAGGTTGAATATGGTTTTTCATACATAAGCAGTGCATAGAACACATTCCTTCTTCAAGATTCTGAAACAGTGAAAGGATCATTATTTCCCTACCCAGATCTGGTTTTACCCATTCTCCCTTTGTTTAACCTTAAGGTTAGAGATAATTGCTCCTTGAATCTGAAAAACAAGCCACTGTGGGAATCCCAGTGTGGAATCGAACTTAAGGGTTCCCACTTAGCAGGTCAAAACCTGGTAAGTGAAAACTTGGGAGCTTTTAACAATTAAGACAGGATAAAAAGCATAAAGTAACTCTTTGCCTACTGAGTTTTGTGGGCAGTGTTTGTCAAGCAAGAGCAAACTTCAGTGATCATGCAGAATTCACTCTGCTACAATGCATTTCAGGTAATTTCTTCTATGTTTTTGTATCTAACACAGTAGCATTTGCTGCTGAAGAATTTTCACAGAGCTTCTCATTTATTCATTGCAAGTTTAAATAGTTTGGAAGTAAAAATTTAATTTTTTTATTTCCTTAAATGAGCCTCAAATCATTTTCATGAAACAGCAACAACATTCCTTACTGAATTACTTCCTTGGAGGAACACCCTGTCTGTTCCACCCAGCCATTTCTAGGTTCAGTGTTCTGAAACTTCCAGTTGGCACTGACTTCTTTTTAATGACTGAAAAGAGAGAAGGGGAAAACAAAACACAGAAAACATTTCTTCCGATACAAGTTATTAGATACAAAATGAGTAATGTCTTATGTGAAAAACAGCACAGTGGGTTTTATTAGCAGCAAAGAGACGAGTTCCATTCGGACTTACCTGGCAGAGTTCAGAATGTTGCAACACACTATTTAACCACACACCCTGTGCAGCCTGGAAGAGTTTCCTCTGTGGACACAGGCCAGGCTTTCTCCATCCTTTCTTCACCATAAGCACGTTCCTTTTCTCAAGTAATACTGTGAAATTCTTGACAGCATATTTACTGCCAGTCTTGCAGGCCCTACTAAAGCTTCTCTAGCCTTAAGGACAGGAATATTTTCTATGTTGTTTTGTCAGTATATTACAACAAAGTATCACCCAACTGACACATGGAACAAAAGAAAAATCGTTGAACTCATTGGTTGCAAATGGATGCTCTACATTGTCTTTTCAGAACTGCAGTTTCACTTACAGATAAATAAGTAAAATACTTTTACTGCATCCAGTTTCTCTTTTACTGATTAGGGAGGAATAGTGTAACTTGGATCCTGGTTTTAAAAGTCTAATGGGGCATGAAATAAATAGCTCTCATGACAGCACAGAACGGAAAAAAGATAGATGATTATTAAACTGTGTGTAAAAGTCATCTTTATTGCCCTATTGTTGTTTTGGCTTCATTCTGAGACGTGGGGAAGGCTGCAGAAAAGCCTTCCCCAAGCGTGTTTCTTGGCAGCTCTTCATAAGCAGTGAGCCCTGTGGAAAGCCCCATGAAATTCATGATTCTGTTGAAAAATAAGACCAGGAAAATGTTGCATGAGGCAAAAAAAAAAAAAAAATTGCTGTGTTTTTTTAAGACAATGAACAATGCTGGTGAAGGGAACCAGGGGCATAGTTTTGAAGGGGAGAATACCTTGGCCATTGTTCGAGGATTTTTTTCTCTCTCTCTTTTTTTTCTTTTTTAATTTTTTTTTTTGCATGAGTCAGCAGCAAAGGGAGATCCACCTATTAGAGTTCCACCTGTCATTATAACTTGGTTCTAATCCAAAAACTGCCATATTTTGTGGTAGATCAGACTGCTCCCTTCATTTGTCCAATGTCTGCTTGCATGTTACCTATTCTCTTCAGCTTTGATTACAGAGAATAAGTGCCTTGATGGAACAAAAAGCAATATTTGGGATTAAAAGAGTTGTTCAACTGATTAGAAAAGAAATGCAGCTGTGGTTTTCCTGCCTGTTTTATAGAAGCACTTCAGAAACCCATGTGTACCCAAATTGGAGCTGTGATTTGAGAGTATGTAGGAGAGAGGAAAATGGGAAGGTTGGATGGTTTTCTACACTTGGGAAAGCATTACACTGAAGTTTTCTCATGTTTTAGCATGATCAAATATCCTCCACAAAGAGAATCAGTGCTGCTAGGAGTTTGGCCTAAGATGAATGTCCGGTTTGTTTTTAGGTTCACATAACTATCCAGTGAGAAATTTGGACCAGACCTTTAATTGCTGCACAGAGAAGCAACCCTGTGTCACTCCAAAAAAAGAGGATCACATTTTTCCTCTGATACTGACATTAAAGTGACCAATGAATATTGTGCTCTCAGGCCTGAGGGCAGATTTTTTGGCCCAGATATTTTCTGAGTGAATAAAATATGAGAAAGACATTGTGTAGCTGGTGCCTTGGGTTTGCTTTTCAAAAAGTGTTTTATGTCCCTGGCATGCTTTCTGCAGCATCCACTGAACATTGGTGGAGCCTGAAATAATGACCAAGAGGTATTTTCTTCCTGAGATGAGGCTGCTCTAGTTGCAAGGCGTTCCCAAGTGAACTCCCTAATGAGTGATAGATGGGAAAAATAACAGGAAGGATCCTTAAATGTTCCAAGTTTTGCATGAAAAATACCATTTTTTTGGATGCTGTGTTTGGTACCTAGCCTAGAATTCTCCTACATTTTGATAGTGGTGTCTTCAGAATGACACAGTGAGTCATAATATTTGACATTTGGGGAGATTTTTACTGGATCTGTAAGCACTTGTCAAGACTGTTCAGAAGAATACTTCAAGAAGAATTATGATTTCCTTTGAGAGTTTTGATACTGTTCATATTTTTTAAAATCCTGTTTCCTTTTCTTCAAAACAAAACAAAAGAAAAAATTGAAACTTCAAAAGTATGTATTGACCATTTTTAGTGAAAGCATAGTTGAAGGCATCTATCCACACTCTCCTCAGTTATTAAATGGTCATCCAAAAATATTTCCAGATTTAGCTCATTTGAGCTCTTTTAACGTCACCAGCCAATTAATTTTTTTTGATGTTTGTTTTCACATAAGATTCGTAGCACACGAGGGACATGGGGAATATCAGGATGACAAACTGGCAGTTCTCCAAGCATCGTAGCAAGGTCCAACCTGCTCACGTTCAGGCCTGCCCAGAGGCTGAGGGAGTGCCTTTGTGTGTTAGCTGTTGGGAGGGCTGGTGGGCTGTGGGTTTGGGGATGGCAGTAAACAGACCTATCCCAGTTCTCAGAATGTGTCGATAGCTGTCCCCAGTGTTCATAGTTGTGAGAGCTGAACATCTCTCATTGCTGTTGAGGAGCAGCAAAGTAGAGTGGCCAACCCCAAGCCCAGTGAATGATCTGTTTCCCTGGTTCCCATGGATCTGCAGTGTTCAGTTTCTTTGGCATGTGCCCCTTCCTGAGCTGGATACTTTGATTACATTTGCACAGGGTTTGTCCAGGGCTGTAAAAAGACTTGGTAGCATTTAGCAGTGGTTAGTTCCTGGGATTCCTTGGCTCCAGATGGAATTGCTTGTCTTATGATGGATGTTGTGAACAATGAACTGCAGGTTTCCATGCCAGGCTCCCCTGGTGCTGCCAAACCCAGCCCACCATGAAGTCCAGGAGGGTGTGTATGGCCCATGAGGACAGGGTTTGTGCTGGCAGTGCCCCCTCCCATGGCTTGTATTCCTGCTCTCATTTACACCTAACAGCTCTCAAAAGCAGATCTAGGACATGTTCCATGTTTGAAACACACAAAAACAATTAATTTTTTGCAAAAACATATTCTACTTCCATTCTAACAGTGAGAGTCATAGCAAGAGCTCTGTATCTTGTACTGGAGGGAGGCTGGACACATGGGAGGAATAACCTGACAGAGCATTAGCACCTGGGGCACTTAACAAACCACACAATCAGCACCAGAGTCATCCTCAAAATTGTGATCTCGGCCACCCCTGCCAGATCACAGAACTGATAAAAGATGGATGGTTCTGATTTGCATTTTCCATCTGAATTTTGATCTTCGTGGTTTGCTTGGCTTGTGTTTTCAAGTGTTTCTCTGTGACCACTAGAGTGTAGAGAAATGTAGGGATTTTTGAAAATGGCATTTCTCCCAAGGCAGGTGGAGCTGCAGCTCCATGAAAATCTTCCAGAACAATTCCAGCCCACCAGTGCCTCCCACGTTACCCTTTTCCCCCACTATTCCCACAGCCTGTTGCTTATGTGATGGTGTGTACCGTGTCTAGGCACAGAAAATGTGCCTAACCTTGAAACCCTGCAGATGTGCTCCTCTGGTAGAGCTGCACAGGGGACTTTGGGACTGTAGCTTTTGGGGGGTTACAAGTTGAGACCGCCTGACCTTTGCTTTTCCTGCAAGGCTTTGGGAGGTGTGGGGTAGGTTTCTGTTGGATTCTGGGGAAGGCAAAGATTTCTGTGGTCTTTGGCTGGATCGCAAATCCTGGGGTACTGAAGTGTGACCTAATAATTTAGGACTCAGGGAAGGATTGTATTTAAATAAACTATCATGGTTTGAACATTCTACAACTATTAATTTTTAAAATTTATACAAATCCAGGGAGGTTCGTGGCATGTTACACACCGTACCTAGAAACAGCTGAGCTGGGCTTACATGAGATGGATTTTATTCTGCAAAGACATCATCTCCTGTGAGCACAATAGAGCTAGTACTTCTCTTATAAATAGTGAATGTTTTATAATTGCATGCAGTCCTAAAGCTGGTTCCTATTACAGAGAGTCACAGAGGTTTTGGGGGGCGGGTTTGTGGGTTGTTGTTCTTTCCCAGAACGATGTCCAATCAGCTTCTTTGGCAGCGTATTAACCATGGCTGAAATATGTGACCGTGTGAAAATGTTAAGGTCTGATGAGCAACTTCACTTTTGTGTCACTTTCTTGCTTTGAAATAAGAGGTTCTGGGTCAGGAGCTGCCCATTTGATCCCTCGTCAGTCTCCAAGCAGAGTTTATACATCAGTACTTTTTATACCAGTCTTTCAAATCCATGTGATAGAAACAGTGTGGTCGCTGCAGGTCAAAGGAGCCGATTTAATGAAGTCTCATGTGACCTCAACAAGCAATTTTGTCACTTCCTGCTGAACTACTGAGCTGTCTCCACTTAGGGAGATTGACCATCCCTGGACATCATGGGTGTTCAGGATTGTCCAAGTTGTGTTACAGCTTTTTTGCTTTTCCTTTGGCTCAGGTGAACTGTGTGACGAGGTGATTAACCACTGTGTTCCTGATCTAAATCCCTGCCAACATGAGTCCAAATGTGTTTCCCTGGAAAAAGGAACCAGGTAAGAGTGTATATGTGTGTTGGTCTCTACACACTGGGCACATCCTTCCATTGGCTTGGCTGAGGTTGTGCTGACAGTGAGTTTGGAGCAAAAATGACCAAAATTAACACAAATGATGCAAGACTATATACACTTCAGTCCGTGCCACATTTTAACTTCCACGCATCCATACATACTTTTCTAGCTTTCTGTGGTTTACTTGAAAATAATGGATGTGCCCGCAGAGCAGAGAAATTATTCTGGAATAGAGCATTGCAATAGGAGAATTTATGGAACAGTCACTGCAAAATACCTTATCCTGCATCAGGAACCAAGGGCAGTTTCCTTATGTGTTCCTTAGGGCACTTATAAATTCAAGCAGCATAACTGGAGCCTTAACAGATCTGGAGCTGGATGGCTCCCACTCAGGAGCCACCTTTTCCATTGGCCTTGCTTGGCTCATCTGGGGTTTGGTGAAGTCTGTGTTTGCATTTTCCTATTGGGAATGACATTGACTGTTTCACAGGGGTGAAATAAAGCCTCGTGTTTTGGACAGCAGTAAAGTACCTGGAGGTTTGGGCTTGGGGAGTTGTGAGAGGTGCACAGTGGCAGCATTCCTCACTTGTCTGAAGGGGAACTTACAGAACAATTGAGCAAATAGAGACAGTCAGTTGAAAAGTCAAGCTCTGTGAAAAGCTTGTCAGGAAAAGATCTTTGGAGAAAAATCCAAGAGAGTTCAGTGCAGAGGGAGCTGCTCTCTGCACCTTTCCCTAAGGCTGTTTTCACAACCACAGTGCAGCTCTGGGTGTTCACTGATTCCCTCCGGGGGTTCTGTCCAGCACACCCAGGAGAGGGAAGGTAGAAGACTTTGTTCTTCCTGCTAACTTGGGGTCAGATTGTGTCCTGTGAAACAACCAGCATGTCAGAACAGTGTAAACTGACACACAGGACATTTCAGGAGAGGTAAAAGGAAATGAACCAAAATTTTAGAGAGGGTGGCTATCTCAAGGGCAGCTTACTCTCTGGTAGACAGGCAGGTGGTACAACACAAGCCTTTCTTTTGGGTGAAAAGCCTCCAGACAGAAATGTTTCCAAATCTTGAGGAAGGTGAAGCTATTAAATGATTAGGATGGCTCCTGAACTGATGTGTAGGGATTGGATAGGGAGGTGTGTGCCAGTGCATGAGCAGTCCCTGACGTTCTTTCCAGGTTTTGTTCCCACTTAATCCATCATTTAGTCAATCCAGTACCTTTGGTTAATTCAGTAGCTACATCATGTTACGAGGTGAAGGCTTGTACCTCAAATTGCCTTCTGTTGCTAGAGCATGAAGGGATGGAGACAGCTGTGGCCCTGAATGGTTTTCCTCTTGCTGGAAGCATTGTCATACCTGCCACCCAAACAATTTGAGTAAATAAGATACTTTTTCTCACATGCTTGCAAGAAAAGTGTTCTTCACAGTAGGGCCACTAAGCCTTGAGGGGAGTTTAAATAACTGCCTTTAAGTATTTTTCTACTACTGTTTGTTGTGTTATTCTTACCCCTATTCTTAGAATGCTACAGAAAAATCCATTATTTCTCTACTCCTTCTGTCCCATTTTGTTTTCAAGCAGCCAGACTTGAGAGGTGAAGGCGCCTTGAATGTAAAGGTGTCCAAGTATTGCTATTTCTTTCATCCTTTAGTGGTACCAAACCATTCAGAAATGAGCCCTCAGTGGTTGTGCAGTGCTGTGTCGATGCTGCTGGGGCTCACTGAAAACAGCAGCCTCTGGTCCTGTGATCCCTGATCCCCCAAGCAGCCTGATCTGATGGTGCAGGTAATGCTGCCTGCAGGAGGAGTCATGCTGCTGTCTGTCCCCTGTCTGCTTCCAGAGGCAGGGAGTGTTAATAGCAGGGCTCAGGCTTGTCCCTGAGCTGTTTGTGCCCTGGGCATGTGAGTAGGACACACCAGTGGGGGAGAGCACAGCACCAGTCACTCTGTCTGTCCTGCCCTCAGCTCTAGTCAGTCTCCAGCTCTGCAAAGGGAAGAAAAGATGACAAAGACAGGAAAAAAATAGGAAGCCAAGTTATTTATTGACCTGGGGAGGGAAATTCCATTCTGGCCCTGCGATAGAAGCCATGATTCACGGCTTTAATACAACAGACATTGAGTGCATGCAGATGCAAATCTCCTCAGATAGGCCAACAATTTAAATACCACTGGACATGTTTTTAGGCTCTCTGTGATACTGGGAATGTTGCCATCACTGCAAGGCTGTAACAGAAAACAAGATTTCAACTGCAGTGGTGTCAGATGGTCGCTGGGAAATGAGATAACTATCTACTCTCTTATCAGGATCTGAACATGAAGGCTTCTTTGCCACCTTCTTTATTACATCAGACTTTTACTGATTGACACTCAGTCCCTTGCTGGCACTGTGTGGGATTGTGGGATAAGGATGGAGTTACCATGCCCTGGTGGGACACACCTTGGGTTTTTTGGAGGAGTCTGGATGAAGAACTCATGGGATTGAATTTCTCACCTCCTATACTTCAGGCAGGCATTTTCTGGTAGCTTCAGCCTAGATGTGACACACCAAGAGCTCAAAGAAAATGGACCCAAAAGGAATTCCATGCTTCTAAAGCCAAGCTTGGAAGAAAACTGGACTGTTTCAGTGTGTCTTTGGCTGCACAGAGCTCTTTGCTTTTGGAGTTGAATTTGCAGGTGGCTTTCCTCCTTTCCAGCCTCCACAACTTCAGTGTGCTGTTACTATGTAGAAGAAGAGTAGCTTTCTGTATGCCAGAAAACAAAGCAAAAAAACATCCTTTAACACAATGAAATTACTTACAAAAAAATAACTTCAAGAAAGAAGCATGTTTTTCCATTCACTGTATTGATGTTGGAGCATGATATAAATATACTTTATTATTCTAAAGCTTGGAATTATTACCTGACAGCTTAAAATGCTGATTTAATGCAGCCCTGCAGAGAAAAGTGGTGGTTCTGTCATTACTGAGATAGCCAATACACATCATAAAATTGATGCATGGCAGCCCTGAATAAGGAACTGCACATTGTTCATTATTACATCACTTTATATTAGGACTGCAGGGATCAATAAAAACCAACAGGATTAAATGCTGCCAATTCCCCTCACAAAGTCTTTTGATTGACACTATTTCCTTGCAGGTGTGTCTGCAATGCTGCCAGAAAATGTTGCCCATTTCTTAGGGTTTGAGGAAGGAACACCTTTTGCTTTTTGCTCTTTGCTCTCTTTTGTCATCTCCATTATGTTAATCACAGTATTCCCCGAGTCACCAAGGTGTAAAGAAGCAATTCACACATGCAGAGCTGGGACATCGACCCTCCTGTGGCTGCAGAGGCTCATGATGGGGCCTCACCTGCAGGGAGGGTGGGGTGTCTGCCTGCACCTAGCCCTGCCCATGGACAGCCGCAGGTGAACAGGCTTTGCCCTATTTCCTCCTGGTTTAGCCAGTCATGAGCCACGCTCTGAAAGGGAGACTGGAGCTCACATTCTCTGTGCCTGAGCTGGGCGGCTGCTGTCACCCGTGGCAGCCACTCCCTGGCCCTTGGCACTCACAGGGCACTGCTGCACTCTGGAGAGTGTCACCCAGCTCACTGCCTCGCTTGGAAGCAGCCAGGAGCCACGTGCTGTCACTCGGAACAACAGTCAGCACAGTGACTGCTGCCTGGAAAGTGGAAATGGTTTCTCCTCATCACTTCACTCCCGTGTGTCCAGTTCCTCTGAAGAGGTTTTCTACAAGGTGCCTCCTCCTGCATTTACCCCACCAGGAGGAGTCGGCCAGCTGCGTGGATTGATGGGGCAGTAGTCTCTCTCCTGATGCCACATCCTCAACTTTATAATGTCTCTCCTCTTCCAGCTCTCAGTGCTTGTGCACGCTGGGTCCAACCACAGGCTCTAGCAAGAGCACAGACCTCTCTTTTATGGCTGAAATTAACTGTAGCTCTTCCCTTGATTTGGTTGAAGTGGTATGCCTTTTGTTTTCCAGATGTGCAACAACATCCAGCTGGGAGGAGTAAAATGTGTTTTATGGACTAAAGAGTGTTCATGACTAAACATTGTCTACACTATAGATTCAAAAAAAGGCTGCTCAGCAATCCCAAAAGATCTGATCCAAGTCAGAGACTTTGGGATGCATTTTCTATTGTCAGGTTATAAACTTCTGCAAGACTTATAAATAGAAATGCTGATGCAGCCTTCATACAGCAAACTTGAGAATGGTGTAAAATAAAACCAACAGGCAGTGTCTGCAGGTTTGGGTACATCCCACCGTGCTCCTATGAACGGCGTCACCCCACAGCAGCAGGCACAGTGACACCACGGCAAAGGACAGGCTGCAAAGACAACTTTCCATTGTTGCAGCAGCATTTTGCCTTGCAAATGAATGGAAAGCAGGTGGTAGTCTCAAAACTTGGTCTTTAAGTTTGCTGAGTTTTATGGCTGGCTTGCAGATTGCTTCCATTTGGAAGGCAGACCCTTCCTGTGCTCCGTGTAGCTGCACAGGGCCAGCCTCAGACACCCAGCAGTGTGCAGGCGCTGGAAGAATCATAGTCTGGAGTATCAGAGCCACTGGCCTTGCAGAATATTGCCCCTTGAGTCTGTAAGATTAGGGAAGGCATTGTCATCTTTAGCACAGCTGGGAGTCTACTGGGTGCTCACCCTTCTCCACAGGCTTGGCTGAGGAGAAGCTGTAGTATGGTGGTGCTTTGCTCGACTTGAATTTCAGCAGGTTGCAGAACCTCAAGTGCAGCCAGCCAGGAGGGACCAGAGCCTTTCTGATGGCAGGAACTGTGCCTGATGCTGCCAGGAACAATTGCTAACATCTCCCCACCCCAAATGCAAGAGGTGCTAGGCTGCCTGTGTGAGCTGCTGTTGTGAATGTTGAAACGAGCCATTAACAAGGATGTTCCTGCGTTTCAGATGCGAGTGCTTGCCGGGTTACAGCGGCAAGCACTGCGAAGTGGATGATGACGACTGTGTGGGCCACAAGTGCCGGCACGGAGCTGCCTGCGTGGATGCGGTCAATGGCTACACCTGCGTGTGCCCGCAGGGCTTCAGGTACGGCCGGGACTGCGGGACGGGGCCGGGCTGCTCTCTGGAATCGCTCTCATCCTCATCAGCCTCTCACACAGCACTGATCTGTCATCCCCGTGTGAACGGCTGCCTCAAGTCCTGTCCCTGCAGGAGGTTTTAACAAGTTAGCTGGACCCAGGGGGCAGGCGATTCTTGCTTGGAAAGCAGCGGTTTTGGGGCAGTGCTGTGTCAGTGTGCCTGCCCCAGCCATCCCTGCTAAGGCACTCAGCACACCATCTAATACACTCACATAAGTTATATGGAGATAAACCCTGCGTGTGCAGAGTGAGCAAAGGATAATAAAATTGCATTTACGAACCCTCAGAACTGGCTGCAAGAAAAACATGAGTCTGAAGATTTTGTGGCAGTGTCTCTGTGCCTCTTGGACGAGCTCAGTATGATTCAGGCTGTAAATTTCCAGTCTCTCATTCTGACAGCTGCCAATATATCTGACTCCTGGAAATCTCTCTGTCTGTCAAAGACAAGTATGCTCCTCAAAATGGATTCACTAATCATTGCCTGAGGCTGGATACTGGCTTCCTTCCAGCTAAACCTTTTCTGTGTTTGAAATACACACACAAGACAAAGAAGGAGTACTTGAAAAGATCAGTCTTGACAAAGCAGAAATTGCATGAACACCTATAAATCATTTTCTCTGCTTTGTATCTGCAACTGTTTTCATTCTTCTTGCTTTCATCCTTGCTGGTTTGGGTTTTTTTTTCTTCCCTCTCAACACACATTTCTGTTGCAAAGTAGACAGCCTTCCTGAATAGGCATTGATATATAACATGATGTCAGCCCATGGTTTCACAGAATCAGACTGGTTATTTACAAGGTATCAGAGATCCTCTGCATTTCAAATTCATACCCTTCTCTCCATGTTTCACTCTCTGCTTCAGTCCATTTTATGGCCTTAGGGATCTTGCAGATTGGTGACTGGTAAGGCTAACGTGACTGTGGGATTGTAAATCCTCAGTGTTATCTAATTGTTAGAGCTGAGAAATGGGATTGCAAAGCCATGTCTGGAGTCAAGGGTAACTTGAGCCTGTCATCAGGTGGGACTGACTGGGACACTTTTGCTGCAGGTCCCCTGATTTTTAAGGCCTGTCAGCACTAGGCAGTGATGAATGCGAGGGTTTTTTTCTGGGAAAGCAGAGTCACAGTGTTTGGCAGAGATGTTCTGAGTTGACACGGCTGGGTGGAGCAGCAGGGGTAGGTGAGAGACTGGTCTGGTCCCACACCAGGGACATCAAGAGCAGAACCTGGAACAGTCCAGTCTTCTCTCTTGATCAAATGAGGGGGTCTCATTCCACTTAAAGTCCTCCAAGTAGGGGAAGCATCTTTCTACACAAAGCTCCAAAACTCAACTACCAGCTTAGGCAGCACTTCATAGCCCAAGGCAGCCATGGGCAAGCAAAGAAATCCTACTGCCTGTCAACATCCCAGCCAGGATTAACTTGAGTTCTCCTGTTAGCTTTCTTTTTTTTCCACTAGTCCATGCCACTTCCCTAAATTTCCTGTGCAAGATGCAAGGAAGACAAGGGTCTTTGGGGAGAAAAACCTCACACTGAGCACTACCACACTCCCACTGCCAAGGCAGGCAGCAAGCTGTAGCCCCATGTGTTCTCCATGCAGAATAGTCCCTGATCTTGTTTGATTTCAGGATTAAAATTCTGCTAACAAAATATGATCTCATTATTCTTCCCGTGACTCAAGCCTTTTGTAGTTTAAAGGCTTGCTGGCTGCTCTGAAGGGGGTTCTGAGGTTTGGGGTTTTTCCTGTTAAGATTACAAATGCAAATATGGTGATTGACAGAGTTCAGCCTTCTGATGTTCAGGGTTACAGACTCTCCTGTCCTCACAGCTGCCTTGGGCACGGTGATGTGTGGCAAGGAGATAGCTCTGCAAATGTTTGAAGGCTGCAAGTGTTGATGAAAAGGAGAGAACACAAGGGGTGGTCTGACAAAGGTAACTAGGAGATGTAAGATGATGATTAATAAAGTTTTTTGGCTAAGTATTAGGAATCATTTCCCAGCAGTGAGTTTGCAGAGTGCCCTCCCAATTATCCCGAGCTTATGCTGTTGTAATAAACGCACAGACCTATAATGATTTTATGGTTGTCACTGTGCTGTGTGTCAAAGCCATTTGGAGCCATACATTAGAAAGATGTTAAAACTTACATCCTCACATGGCTGAACAAATGGCACCTGGGTAATTCTGAACAATGCAGGTAGGGCCTCGTGCACAGTGAGGCTCTCAAGACAGCCCCGAAAATCAATAGTGCAACCATGCTCACACTCTCCTATCTCATAATTTCCCATTCACTGGTCAGGTGTAGTTGAGCTCCTTGCAGCACCTTTCCTTGGCCCTCATCAGCTTCTCCCAGCCACATAATATGCTTTCCTCCTAAAAATTTTTCAGTGTTTTCTTCCCAAAATAACAGTCATTTGCCCCCTGCAGATGAAAACATTTTAGAGAATTTGTGAGCCCCGCTGAATAAACCCCAAGTTCTCAAAGCTTCCCTCCAGCAATCAGCTTCACAGTAGTGTTGCCTGATAAATGCTGCTCTGGTGGGGAAGCACACATTAAGCTGCAGAGCCTGATGGAAGCACTGCTCCTCTGTGGTGCAGATGCTTCCGAGCTCTCCACTGGGACAGATTGCTGCAAGGAACTTGCAGTGATTATTTAAATAAATGAGATCCTACCAGGCAGAATGGACTTGGCCAAGCTATGCAAGTCAGGCTGTGTTCCACATTCCACTGCTGGGGAAATAAATCCTATTAATTATTTCTAAATATACACTTTTTAAAAAAAAATTAAATTAAAAAAGAAAGGGCCTTGACAGACACTGTTGCTAATGTAATTTCTAGGTGCCAGTATCAGGAGAGCTGCCCTGGTAAAGCCACGCACCAGAGGGGTTTCACAGCAGGCAGGGGTGTGCAGGAGCCCTACCAGGAGCTTGGGGAATCTTTCAGAGCAGCACTAAGCACAGACTCTCTGGCTTCTTCCAACATTTGCTTTCTGTTAGTGGAGGCTGTTGCGGGTCACACGGATTTTTTATTATTATTAACATCCACAAAATTAGAATTATACACACTGACTTTTCCTTCTGTTTTCTGCTTGCTGCCGAAGACAAAACAACAATGGGCACTAGGTAGAACGAAGCTCACAGGCTGGGTTAGCAGTGCTCTTCTGCTGGTACCTCTGGAAAGGGGTTCCCTTGTTTGCCACTTACAACAGCAGAGTAGACTCAAATCGCAGATCTAGGATGGGGAAATCTCAGGTTTGGGCTTAAATGGCTCACAGATTTCACTGGGAACCTCTGCAGGGCACAGTATGGGTGGCAGCTGCTTCAGCCAGGCTGCAGTGCCTTGCAGAGCTGAAGAACCAGTGCAAAGGGCAGTACAGGCTGCTTTCAGTGCCTGCACTGGCTCGTTCACAGCCAGCACTCAGCTGTGCTGCTTTCACACGGGGCACCAGGCACACGGTGGCTGAACCTCAGAGTCGCTACTCCAAAGCAGAATGGCAGCACCTGAAAGAAAAATGTAACAACGGGGGTAACTGAGGCTGCTTTGCCTTCCCTTTGCCTCTGCAGCGGGCTGTTCTGCGAGACCCCCCCGCCGATGGTGCTGCTGCAGACGAGCCCCTGCGACAACTACGAGTGCCAGAACGGCGCCCAGTGCATCGTGGTGCAGCATGAGCCCGTGTGCCGCTGCCTCGCCGGCTTCGCGGGCCAGCGCTGCGAGAAGCTCATCACCGTCAACTTCGTGGGCAAGGACTCCTACGTGGAGCTGCCCTCAGCCAAAATCCGCCCGCAGGCAAACATCTCCCTCCAGGTTTGTCACGAGCTCCTCTGAGCAGCAATACCTGTAACGTGCTTGCGTCTCGTGCTGACAGAACAGGGGCTGCTGGCCAAAATCCTGGGAAAATCAGTCAGCCTGTGAGCCACTTGTCTGCTCTAAAGTCATTGAAATGGGAAGGAGCAAGTAAGGCACCACTGTACCTTTGTGGGTACACCTCCTGCCTCCAGAATCTCTCCACTCTCATTCCCAGACTGGCAACACAACCAGGGATGATCCAGGAATCCTCCCTCTCTTCCTACTGATTCACACCATTGTGTTTCATCCTGCACAACCTGGTGTTTAATGTCAGGATGCTTCTTAAAACAGGCTGCTCTGGATGGCCTCTCCAGACAATATTTTGCATATTCAGCAGACAAAAGGCCTGGGATTTTGTTAGAGGCCTCAGGTTCAGAAGACAATTGAAAACTGGTCCTCATGTGAAATGGGAAGCTGACCTTTGTGTGTGAGCCCACCCAAGGGCGCCAAGACCTTTTTGTGCCTCCTGGCTCTTGCTCTCATTGCTGCTCATGCATATGATGTATTAAAGTATGTTTGAATTGCATAGATGATTTTGGTTTGATTTTAAATATAGGTTTATTTCTTTTTTTAATCATTCTCAAGCAACCTGATGTGGTTATGAATGTTTCACAGGTAGCCACGGACAAGGACAATGGCATCTTATTGTACAAAGGAGACAATGATCCTTTGGCTCTGGAGTTGTACCAAGGACACGTGAGGCTCATCTATGACACCCTGAGCTCCCCACCTACCACAGTGTACAGGTAAGTGGCTAAGCTCTGCCAAGACAGTTGATTTCCAAAACAGATGGAGGAGAGGTAGGATTTTTCTAAGCAAAGTGCATTGGAGAAAAACCTTTTATTTTACTTTGAGGTATCTCTTTTATGCATATAATTAGATAAGAAAGTTAGAATAAAGACTTAGCTAGAGGCTGCATGGGTAAAAATTGATGTTTATTGGCAATACCAGTGATGCTGTGTCCTCCTGTAATTGTAGAAAAATGCATTTTCTAATCTACTGTAAAGATTCAGTTTCTGGGGAATTTTGTCCTTGAAATAGCTCCAATTAATCAGCTTCTTTGTTGATAGCTAGCATTAAGTGACTGTACCAAGACAGAACAGTGAATGTGCAACTGCAGGGTTAGACTGCCTCAAATAGAAGGAGAAGGGCCGAACTCCTCTACAGGGAGAATATTTTTAAGGACTTTCTTGCCTGTATCAGTAGTAGTAACT
The DNA here is from genome assembly GCF_000738735.6 of Corvus cornix cornix. Classification (NCBI taxonomy): domain Eukaryota; kingdom Metazoa; phylum Chordata; class Aves; order Passeriformes; family Corvidae; genus Corvus; species Corvus cornix. Next base: position 15,847,543 of record NC_046343.1, read on the forward strand.
ACACAAACCATGAAAAAGCACAAATGGCAAAGGTAAATGGTAGGGTAATTTTACCTTCTAACACTTGGCTTTTGAGGATATGAAATCCACAGATTTTATTCATTGGTTCACAAGAAAGAAAAACAAATGTACAGGTGAAAACCATGCATGGAGACATCTCTGTAAGAAGGAGGGATGTGCTGCCTTGTCATCCACAGTTCCTGCAGCATCCCTCTGCCCTGGTTGTTATTTTCAAGCCCTGTTGCTGCAGTTTGTTCTGAGCACAGATGCAGTTGTGACCACACAGAGCATTTTGGGCTCAGCACAGACTCCTGGCATTGTGTGTGCAGCAGAGCTGCAATCCCCAGCCCACCTCACGCTGTAGGGAAGAGCATCCTGCTAGAGCAAGGGACAGGATGGATGTCACCACGCATCACCCACCTTGTACTTTTCTCAGAAAGTTTTCTCAGCACTTGCTAACACTTGAGTCTCCCAGGAAATTTTCTTTAGTAGAATGGTGACATTTTTAAGAAAATGAAAACATTCTTTCTGTAGTAAAGCAAACTGGGTAATACCAATGCAGACATGTTCCCAGGAAGAGCACTGGTTTGTCCCCTGTAGGAATGAAGGAAGTTTGCTCATGGTTTTCACCAGCTGGATGGATAGGTGTGAAAAATGTCTCTGTGTGTGGTGGCTGATCCTAATTGATCAGCTTCTAGAGCAAAGCTGAAGTTGTTAAACAGTTTTATGCCGCTAATTAGAACAGAGGAAAGCTTGTTATGTGTGTGGGCAGCACAGGGGTGACAGGTCCATGTGGATGTTTGCTGGCCATGGTCACAGCACAGCAGAGTGGGGACAGGAGCTGCTGCCACCACAACAACGGAAGCTCCATGGATCCGCTGCCTTCTGGCAGAGCTGCCAGGGGTGGCCAGTGTGGTGTCCTCGTTATCCCCATGCCCTTCACATGGATCAAGGAGGAGGTCTCCATTCAGACTGACACCTCATTACCATAAGATTAATGGCCCGTTCACTACATTTTGTACGCCGTGATCTGTTGAGATGGGAAGGAAGCTGCTTAATACGATGCCCTTTCTGAAATGTCACTCTAATCTTTTATTAGTTTAAGGAGTGGAGCAAAATGGGATTAGCATGGAGCTTGATGGGAAAAGATTAGTTTGATTGAGAAAAACTGCAGCTAAAGAATGTCAGAAAGGGGCTCTAAATAGATTAAAAGACTTGTTTTCCTTAAAGGCTGAAGAAGGAGCAGGAAAACCTGCTTCTCCCCTAACAAACATAGGATTTAAGGGTAGAAGGCATAAGTGGATCTGGTTTGACCCCTGTATATCCTGTTTGACTTTTAGCTAAGGCATGAGCTCTGTTTGGCTAAGACATGACTTCCAGCTTGGCACAGAGTTTTGACAGGAAAACACCAAATAACAGAAAATCCCCCATTTCCTTTAGTAGCTTGGAGAATGGTCAATTATTTCCATTATCCAGGCATCGGCCATAATTTCTAAGTTGTGTCACTAATACCTTCTGGATTGTTTGGAGGCTTCCTCAAGGGAAATTAAAGTCTATTTATACCTGGTCCTGGCTCCCATGAGTTTATTTGGACTTTTATTTGTGTTTTCTGCTAACCTGCATTTTGATGAGATGAATGGCTGGTTCAGTGTGATGCGTTTTATCTCAGCCTGAAGAATTTGGGAAACTCTTTTCTGCAACTTCTACAATTTTCATTTGTCATTTAAAACAAGGTTGCTGGGAGAACCTGCAATGTCCAGATCTTGGCCTCACCATTGATAAAAGAGTTTGCCTTCCCTATTGCCTCCTCCCTGCTGTCTTGTGTAGATGCCTCACTTCTGTTTCAATCACAGTAAAAGTGGACTGTTTGCCTTTGCAGAGCTCTGTTGAAAGACTATTAGATTAATCTTCACAGGCAATATCATGTGCTGCTCCCCTCCAAAGCAGTCCACTTTTTGGACTAGATGAGCAGGGCTTTGGCTCTTGTTTTTCCCAAGAAGAGTCTGCCAGAAGAGGAGGAGGCCTTAAAATGCTGCCTGGTGGGAGCTGTGCCAGCTACAGCTGCAGGAAATCTGTCACTGACCTGGTCCTGTAACTGAGATGTTTTGCTGGCTATTTCAGGTACTCCCAGGATGGGATGTGGGAAGTCATTGGCAAGCCACATGATCTGTAATTCCTCATCAGAGTCTCCATGATAAGATTTATTAATAGTGCTTGAGAACAGTAAAATTAGCAAAGTACTTGGCTAATACAGGTAATATCCTGCAGGGATGAGATAAAAGCTGTTGTTTGGGAAGCCAGCAGTGAGTAAGGCATACTCGGTGGTATTTTTCCATAGTATTCTGCAAGGATGGAGCACACCATGTGTTCCAGTGCCAGGCTGTCCCCAGCCCCGTAGGACAAAGCTGGGGGAAGGTTTGCACCAGACAAACCTTCTTGAGGGGGTGCTCTCAGCTTGCTGTGAATTCTGAGAGTGGCTTTGCTGCAGAGCTGTGGCAGGGGATGCAGGGCAGGGATGTGCCACAGGAGTGGATTGCAGGAAGGAGATGTTCATTTTAACTCCTCTGGGAAGGCAGGTTGTCCCCAGCTACCAGAGGGGAGCTGTTCCTGTGTTTCAGTTGCTCCTCTGAGCAGATTGAACCAGAACTGCTGTGCAAAGTCAGTCTGGAAAAGCCCAAAATAACTGGCTGTACATTCAGGTTTGCTTTACATGTGTTTGTCCCTGTGGTATGTTTGGACAGAAAGGTTAAAGTTGACATTGGGCTTCTCTTTCATTCTAGTCAGGTAAAGGTCAGCACATGTCCAATGGAAACAACTACCTAAAATCCACTGTCATCTATCACCAAGTTAGAGAGAAATACAAGTTAATCCATGAATATAATACAATGCAATGACAGAACTCACCCTTTAAAAGAAAATCTGACTGGTCTTTTACTGGAACCTGTCACTCGTGAGCTGCAGAAGAATGGTTTCCTGGACGTCATTGTAAAGCTCTTACAGAAGATCCATTTTTGAAGTAGGATTCCTAGCTGTTGTTTCTTTTATTCTATACGTGGACAAATGAGAACAGAAATATTTTTCTGAGTGCTTTATTACCCTCCTGGTTTCTGCACTGCTGAGAGTTACTCTTCCATGCCATGACAGTACTTGGTGCCACACCAACAGTGAGTTCTTAAAATGAAATAAATCTTTTACACAGATGCCATACCTTAATTTAAAGATGCCAACTGGTAAGGAACATGCTGCTTTTATTCGCCACCACAATCCAATTGTTAAAAGTTTGAATTAACAAGGAGCAGTTAATCCCACAGTTGCAGCATTCAGCCATTGACACTGGTATCTGTTTAACTCTGTTCTATAGGGAGAGCTCTTATTTTCAGTCGTTTTTCCCACATCTGTTCCTTGAGCCAGAGATAAGACCTTACTTGTAAACTTTTCTCTGATAGATTTTATGCTGCCATACAGTCATATTGATTTGGATGCTGAAATAATCCCTCCTAATAGAAATAGAAAACAGAACTTTGACACAAACTGCTGATGTAATTCCCTCCAGAGTTCCCAGATTGCCATGTTGCATACAGACTGTCATATCTGGTAAAGAGCAAGATGCAGGCGTCATTGGTGTAAAATCATATGTTTTCATGCAAGGTTCCTGACAGCAGTGAAAAAGGAGGCAGTTAGGAGAAGATAAGAATGAATTATATTTGTCTTTCTGTAGAGACTACACCCAAATTACATTATAATTCCTTTTAAAAGTATCCTTGCATAACGTGCTTTCAAAAATGCTACATCATTAAAAATATTCCTTGTAGATTGTATCATGCAGTTCTCATGGTCTGGCTGACTCTCTCGTAGCATAGATGGATGTTCTGTGGTTAAAGCAAAAGGCCTGAAATAAGGGAGCTTACATTCCTACTGTATCTGTTTCAGATGTGATGACTGCAAGATGACAAATTAAATCTGGCTCCCCGTGCACACTAAAAAGTAGAGAAATGCATGAAAAATAGAAAAGGTGTTTCAGAAATGTGCTGCAGGTCTCCAGAGGGTGAGGTTCCTCCTCCCCTCTCCCTCCAGGCTGCAGAGCAGCAGAAGGTTCTTACCCTGGTGGCATCTGCGAACTTCCTGTGCCCTTCCACTCCCTCGGGCTCTGCCCATGGCACTGGAGCCCACGAGCTGCTGGCATTTGGTGTCCAGCACTGTCCTGGCCATGCCACTGATGAATGGATGTGCTGCTCCTCAAGGACTCTGGTCCTGTACTCAAATTTCTGCTGGTGCAGAGGTTGAACAGTGGCTGTGGTGGTGGAAGAACATCCACACCTTCGAAAGAGACCGAAGATGGGCTTTAGTGCTATTGTCTCTTTAGCTGCATTTGCTTATCTGCAGAAAAGTCTGGGAAGCTTCACCATTAATTCTCTGCCTCCTGGGGAGAATGTGCTGGAGGAGTGAGAGCATTAATTATTCTTAGGATCATTATTAGAGCTTGTCAAACTCAGTTTTTGGCAAAAGCATCTTTGCAGAGTGCACTGCATGACTGGTCCTTTTCTTCCTAATACCTTCACAGTCTGTAGCCTGTGCTGTGCCCGTCCCTGGTGAGATGCCTGTTTGATACTCTGGATGGGCTCTAAATAGACTGTTTTTCAGACATTTCTGTGAGACATCACTGAGATCTTTACAATTCTGCATATTTGCAATTCATTTTATTCTCTCTGTCACATACTCTTATTTTTTCAGGTACTCCTTAGGGATTCTGCATCAAATATAATGAAAGAAACTGACATTAGTCTCTGACCTGCACAGGAAAAATTGTAAAATTTGAATGTACTTATACATCTTGCATGAGCCAAGGCAAAGGACAGCTGAGTTATTTTTTTACCTTTATAAAGGGCTCTGGTGTACTTAAATGGGAGAAAAATGGCAAGTGTGTGAGTTCTTGTCACGCAACAAACACTGCATTTCCCTAGTTTTTCCTGGATTTTTGTGTAGTAGGACAGTGAAAATGTAAGGTCAAGACCTTAAAATATCATTTAACTTTTATCATTAGGTTCAGAATCAAATATTTGCTTTCATGAAATGCAGAAACTTTTTCCTGCTGTGCTGAAGCTTAAGAAGGGTAAAGTTTTGTCCTTCAGGCTGCCAGAGGACTTAGCAGGCAAAATCTTGTTAAGCTGAATTAATTTTTTTTCTTTGTAAATCTCTCCAGTATCTCTTGCAAGAATGACAGTTTCTCATCTCCTCTCTCTCTGCCTGCACCCAGCTCATTCTCTTCAGTGCGGTGTCTGAGTACCCAGAAGCTGCAGACCCACACTTCATGTCTCACACATGTATAGGGTGTTTCAGAGTGAGCTGTTTTACCAGAAGAAGGCAAAACCTTTCACAAAGTGAGCCAGTGCTGGCCTGTCTGTGTACCAGGCACAGGCAGTTAGGAATGGGTCATCTAAAGCCACTTGTCCTGTGGTAATGACAAAAATAGAAGTTCCATTCTCTGAGTCCCAGGTCACCTTATTCAGGGGCCAAAATCTGGGGCTGTGGGTGTGAGTTGTACTCAGGCATCCCCTGTCAGCAGAGGCCAGACTGGGGAAAGGTGTGTAAATGTTTTGAAGGTATTTTCCTGCTACACCGCAGGTCACTGGTCCAGTAGTACATTGCCAAAGTTGGTTAATACTGATTGCATCAGAGGAAGGCTGAAGTGTTTTCATACTAGACAGAGATAGAATAAACCTAATCACAGTCAAAATGACTTTCTAAACTTCCTGTGCACTAATGACTGGCTCATGTCTTGAATTGTGAGGTTTTTGCCTTACAACAACATGTAGCAAGCTAATATGTTTATTTTTTCCTGCCTGTAAATTTCTTGTGAACATGGTGAGTAACACAAAGTTTAGATGTGTACCATGTGTGATAGATTCATATCCCATCTATCCCAAGCACCAGGCTCTGGATCCAATCGATGCAGCCTCTGTTGGAAGCAGCACATGCAGACCTGGAGCTGAGGGAGATTGTGGAGGTGCAGGATGGGTCTGTGCACAGTTATTTCAGTGCTTCTTCCCAGTATGGAAATGGGACCCACAGCTTGGTGTTTGCCAGCACACCCCAGGGCTGGGGGGAAAAGTGGTCATGGCAGCTGCTCTTGTGGCTGTCAAACAGCAATGGGTTTGGTCATTTGGAAGGAGAGGATCCAACTATAGTTATGTTACTATAGAGGAGGGGGAAGCAGTTTCTAAACAGACATTGCTTTAATTTTCTTGGGGCTTAGCCTCCAATTTCAGGTTGTTCTCTGTCAGTCTGACTGGGTGCCCTGTTAACTGTACTCTGTAGTGGCCCTGCTCCCTGCTGCTAACTGGCAGATACTTTCATATTTTCCAGAGCTGAGAAAGAGATAGGTGTAAAGTATTGCCTGATGCAACAACTCTGTGAAGGCACCTGGTGGATTTTCTCATCAGAACCAAGGCAGAGCTGTTACGCTAGAAAGTGACCCCATGCACCCTGCTCTGTTCCAAGCCCTGGTGGGGCCAGGGGCTGTGTCACAGCCTGTCCTGGTGTGTGACACACAGCTGTACTCATGCAGTGCTGGGCAGGACATGGCACTCGGGCTGCCACCACCCTGCTGCTGTGCCAGGGTCTGCCTTCCCCTCTGCTTTTTGCAGTGTCATTTTTACAAGGATACCAGATTTCACACCAACCCAACAGCACCACAGAATCTCTGACTGGTTTTTGGACTCTGTATTTCATGGGTTTGTTATCTTGTCTGATGCCTGTCACAGTGAGGACACTGGGATGCAGTAGCTCGTGACACCACCGTGTGCAGTGACGAGCCAACGCATCCTGGTGGAGAGGGTGGGCAGGAGCAACGCTCTGATCTGTCACTCAGGAGAGGCCTTGGACTTGGCAGAATGCATTTCAGCTGTTTTTACTGCCATTGCACTTGCTTTAACAGATCCTCAGCAGAATGAGGTATCCAGCTCTGCTGGTGTGAGTGCAGGAGACAGCAGCTTCTGCTCCCAGCAGCGGGGCTGGAGGGAGGTGTGGGACCTCACCCCGGTCAGGGACACTGTGAGAATTCACTGCAAGCAAGCAATGTTTGCCCTGGCCGGGAGTCTGACCCTTTTATGAATCATCTGGGGAAAGGGGTCAGGATTGTGTTAATTGCATGTTGCAGGGGTGTAAAAAAGGTCCTTGCTTTTCCCGCAGAAGGTGTGTAATACAATGACTTTCACTGCTGGCAGGGGTGCTGCAGGAATTGAATTATGACTGGAAATTAGATATGCATAGCCTGGCCAAACGATCATTAAGGGAGGTATGGTAATCAGCTGCCAGTGTTCAAGGGCTGTAAACACCAAGAAGAGAAAGATGGTTTATTTGGGTGGTCTACAAAGTTGTAAGTTAGGAGAAAAGGTATAAAACCAAGCATATTAAAATGGAGGTATCAAGGAAAAATCTCTTAATGTCAAGTCCTCTCAGCCTAAAAGACCTAACACTCAAGTCATGTAAAACAGGATTGAACATAACAAAAGAGTATATTTCAAGCTGAAAATGAACTTGAGTGCTTTAATATTCCTTTCACCTTTTATTTCCCTAGTCCTGTGTTTCATTAGCATTTTTCATACTTTTTTCTCAACATGTGGTTTTTATTCAGCTCCTGAAGACGATAGTGCTTGAAGTGATGTGTTATTGTGGAGGTAGCATAAACACCACTCCAGTTATGATTTTGCCTTTGTTGCCATGGAGAAGTTTAAATCTGTTTTAGGCCAAGGACTGATTATAGCTGGAACTAAGGGTAGGAGGTAAGTGTAGCTTGGAAAGGTGAAAACCCATCAGTGCTGACCCCCGCAGTCAGCCTGGCACAGTGTGAGTTTCACAGCTCCCAAACTGCTGACATCTCAGCTCAGTTCCCTGCAGCTCTCACCTTGAGTTTTTGATTTTGGTACCTCTTCTCTGGTGCTTGCTCCTCCATGTGCTGTAAGCTCCTTAAGCTCTTTTGAATGTGTATTTTTGTTTATTCCCTTCTCCTTTGAATGTTCATAAAGATTATCTAAGGTCAGTGTTCTCCATGGCCTCCACCCCCCAGTCTCTTACCATCCTTGTGTTTCCTTTGTTTTGTGTGTCAAATGAGGCGTGTCCCCATTAAGACAGAGGTCAGGAAAATCTGGAGACTGTAGCTAATGAAATAATGTTCTCATTTGCATAATTGATGGTTATATATCTCCACAGTGACACGGTTTGCTGTGATACTTAAAGCTATTTTTGTTTTTGACTCCTCTGCCCTGCTGTTCTCTGCTGTCTACAATAAAGGTATATTACTAGTCAGTGAAAAAAAAATTGACCCCAAAGCCCAAATTTTACAAGTTCCAATTGAATGCTTTAATCCTTTAATGCATTTCTGTTCACTGGCATATTTATAGTGGCTCAGCTCTAAATCTCTCATGGGTATTAGAGCAGGGGGAGTTAGTGTTTAAAACATCTGTGTGTGCTTGGGGCTGGAGTAGAGGAAAATGAAAATATATAGGAGGGAGAAGAGAAATAGGTGAAAAATGAGAGTGGAAATCAGCTCTTTCCTATATTCCCTGGGGTTTTATGTTTAATACACATCCCTTTCCCTTCATTTCTTTGTGTTCTGGAGTCTAAGCTCCCAGCAGAGGCCGTGTGTGCAGTGCCCTGTGCAATGGGTCCATTGGCTCACCTTGCTGGAGTTGCTCTGACAGGAGAGGCCAGCGCCCTCCCACGGGAAATTTTAATGTCTCTTCCACAGAACCCTCCCTAGTGGCCTTCCTTCCCTGTGAGGGCAGCTCCGAGGGAGCAGAAGGTGCTGGACCTAGGGCCTTGGAAGCTGGGGTCTCCTCACATCCCAGCATTTTCCTCTTTTTTTGGCGAAATTTGACCAGATGCCATGGCCAGGGCTCCGTGAGGGTAACCTCAGTGAGAGCAATGTACTGGACTGTGTGAGGCATGTAAAGTGGGCTTTGAAAAGATGAGTGTGAAGGAGAAAGGGGAGGGATGCTGCAGAGGCCAAGCACAGTGGGGGAAATGCCTGAGCAGGTGGGTCCTCACCAGCTGCCGAGCACAACCCAGAGCACCAGTGCCTGGGTCCTGAGGAGTCAGTTCAAGTTATGGGAAACTTCCAATTCCTTTTGCTACTTACTTTTTAGCAAGTTTAATTATTAAATTCCTGGAAATCCTTGCTTACATTTCAAGTGTTTAATCGTAATTCCGCCCTTTTTTCAACAAGGATATGTAGGAAACTATACAATATCCAATGGTGGTGGCACAAAACGCTGCGGTTGTAAGTCAGCTAAAATTTCCTGACTGCATTAATGGCTTGGAAAGATCCCAGGAGCGGCGCATGGTTTGTTAGCGCCCCGGGAAAGGCAGCTGGTGCGGCTCCAGCGGCCCTTCGGCTCTTCCTGCCGCACCTTTCGGCTGTCCCTCGCTGTGCTCACACGGGCTGATTTGGTTTCACCGCGACGCGGGGCAGCCGAGGCGGAGCGGGGCGGGAGCGGGACCGGGAGCGGGGCCGGGAGCGGGGCCGGGAGCGGGGCCGGGAGCGGGCGCTGCGGGGCCGGGAGCGGGGCCGGGAACGACCGGGAGCGGGGCCGGGAGCGGGGCCGGGAGCGGGCGCTGCGGGGCCGGGAGCGGGGCCGGGGCTGTCCCCGCTCGGCTCGGCGGTGCCACGGCGCCCTCTGCTGCCCGCCCGCGCCGCTGCACCGCGCTCCCGGCCCGCATTCCCGGCTCTAGCTCGGCTCACACCCTCATTCCCGGCCCGTATCCCTCATTCCCGGCCCGTATCCCTCATTCCCAGCCCGTATCCCTCATTCCCGGCCCGTATCCCGCATTCCCGGCCCGTATCCCGCATTCCCGGCCCGTACCCCGCATTCCCGGCCAGTATCCCGCCGCGTTCGGAGCCGGCTGCCCGATGCTGGGTAACGAACCCCGTAAATCCCGACCCGAGGCGGGTATCTCCATCCCGCGGGCGGTTCCAGAAGGAAGAGCCCTGTAAGAGCACCTGATCCCCGGTGAGAATTCAGTTAAGGTTTTAATAAGACCCTTCGGAACGGGTCTGGCAGGGCCCCCGTGCAGAGCGGAGCGCAGCAGCGTGCGCTGCTCAGCGCCTGTGGCCGCCCGCCCTTCATCCCCGGCCAAGCCACTGTCTCCAGCTGTCTCCGAAGATTGCCGGGGCTCCTAAAGGCCCGGCTACAGAGGAGGCTCTGAGGAGATTTCGTGCAGTATTACTCTCACCACTGGTCTCTCCCCCACGGTTGTCTCCATCTCAAAATCCTAAAGCGTCTGAATGCCTTTCCGTCAGCAGCAGCAGTAAGTGCTCTCACACAAGTATCTGCTGGCTGGGGATTTCCTGTCATCCAGGCTGTCCATATTCAGCTTTTCTATCATAACTCTGTGTCTTCTCAAACAACAGATGAGTGCTTTGCCTGTTCTAACTTTATCTGCTTTACAGAACTGCAGTGTTGGGTGATGGCTGTGAGTTACTTTGTTTCTCAAAGTTCAGGCACAGATTATTTAATTCTGAGTTAAAAAGTGAAAGAATCAGAATGGAGTAATATTCATCCATGTGTACTTGCAGACTGGGACTTCTCACTCCCTTTCCAACAAAAATACCAGCTCTGGGTGTGCTGAAAGGTATGAGCACCATGTGGGGCGGTTGCTTCCATCCCCAGGAGTCACAGACTTTTGTTTGCCTGCTAGTAACGGCATAATCTGGAAAAAGCACACCCTGTGGAGGGTAGGTGATGAATGCCTGTGAAATCCTGGCTCAGGGAAGAGCCAGCCCTGCCAGATGTGATAATGTTGTCCTCTGACAAACAGCCATAGCTCGGCCTTCTGCAGATAACCATGAGGTCTGTGTGTTAGCTTCAGCTATTGATCCCGCTGGGGAAGGGCTCCCTGCCCTACAGCCATCCATCCCAGCTCCACAGCGCTCAGCTCTCACAGCCCATGGGGTTTGGCTCCACTTCTCCCTTTCACTGGCACTTCTGCACAGACTAACAATTACACAATGTGCATTTCCATTTATCTCGCACCTTTCAGCTGGAAGTCCAAGTACTTCCCCCATGGGAATCAGGCACTGCAGAGAGCAGGGAGATAAGCAGGGAGCACAGAGGGATCACCCCGTCGGCATTGCCGCAGCACAGCTGTTCCTCATAACACAGCAGACACTTAGCAGAATTCCAGAGTATCTAAACACAAAGTTTGGAACAGCTGGTTTCAAACTTAGTTGAGTTGCCAATCCACAAAGTGCTCTGCTCGAGGTGTGGCCCTGATGCAGTGCACCACGGTGCAGTGAGGACAGGCTTGCCCTTCCCAGGGGCACGGGCTCAGCCCCTTTGGCAGTGAGTCCAGCACATATCCTCTGCTTCTCATCCCAGCCCACACAACTCACTGCCCTTGCCAGGGCCCTGATATAACTGCTCTGATCCACAGTGTCTACTGGACCAACTGTATCTGCATTTTTGTGCAATGGCAAGCCTTTATGTTTTTTCTTTAAAACACTTTGAACAGTACCATCAGCTCCAGGTTCTTGAGTTCTCCCCAGGGCTCTCTTGAACCATCTTGAACATGGGCAGCAGCCACAGCCCAGTGCTTCCCTGCAGGTCAGGAATGAGTGATTAAGCCAGCAGAGCTTTTCTGGGAGCTTTTCTGCAGCAGAACTAACTCATTTATTTAAAGCCACACCATAAAGGTGCTGATACACTGCTGTCTGTCACCTTATGATCTGTGTAGCCTTACATGAACTTTTAAAGGCCTGTGTGTTCGGGATTCATCCCAAAAACCTGTGGGGAGAGCAGCACTGCAGAGGCACGTTAGCTCCAGTCTGGAACAGCGGTGTGCACTTCTCAAACAGCACATCCCCAGAAATGCCTGCAGTGCTGACTTGCTGCCTGACATCACTCAAGTATAATTGGTTATGTCAGCTCTACCATAAAACACTATAAAAATGAAACTTCTTCCAGCAACAACTGAATTCCAGTAATCTTTAAGGCATGTAATTTGTTTCTGAAGTCGAGGTCCTGTTTCCTTGCTGCAATAGCCTTACACATGAGTTCTGCACGACTGGGCACTAAAGATGGGCAGCATGTCATCTAGGTTGAGAGGTGGTCACATCTAAAAGGTGATTCACCCTTAGAGATGAGTGTGTCTCTTCCTCTGCACTGGCAGTGAAGAAAGTGTGGGTAAATGGCTCAGAGACATTGACCTTGCAACTTTACTGATCACCTGAAAGGAATCTGACCTGTGCATTTGTAACTTACTGTGAGAGGATGCTGAGCTTATGGGCCTTTTGAATGAGCAGAAACCCAGTCTTGAAACTAACTTTGGCACTGTGCTGTGGTGTGCACCACGTGTGCAGCAATCCCAAATCCAGGCTGGTGTCCTAGCAGTATCTCAGGATGCCCAAAGCTGGTGTGTCCTGTCTTTACCCACACATAACAGCACCCTCAGCCTGAAGGAGGAATCTGGAAAAGGGTGCTCACAGACAACACTGTGCATGTGGGCAGTTTGCAGAGCCCACAGGCTGATTCTGAACTAGCCACTACTGTTATCAGATTCTCCTTATGCCTGGTGTCTGAGTGCACATGGAACAGATACTGTGCCTTTTAACTACACCTACAGCAGTGGAAAAGTCCCATCAGATCTATAACTATCCCCCTGGTTTGAAACCCTCTTTGCTCAAGAGCAGGTAATCCCACCCTTGCCCCTCCCTGCTTTCAGGAGTGCATGAAGCCATCAGGTTGTTTTAGAGAATTTCACCACGCAGCATAAAGCTTTGAGAGCTGGAGCTGCCCTGAAAATAAAAAATGATAGCATGATGCAAATGGAATGATATCACTGCACCTTTTAATGTCTGGGGGACTGAACAGGAGGTGAAGATTGTTTGAGGTGCAGACTAGGAGGTTGCTTCAGGCTTCATGCATCTGAAAAATCAGTGTTAAAAACAAAGCAATAAATACACACTAACACCTTGTCTGCTCAGATGGCTTCCTGCTCCCTGCCCCACCACCCCACAATTCCTACTGTTTTATCCTCAAGCCTCAATCTACACCTTAACATTTCCCAAAGAGGAGTAGCAATTTGTCATCTTCTCTTGTGTTTGGGTAGGACTGTCTGATATTGAACAAAGCACCCTGTTCATTTATAAGCCAAAACCTCCTGAATTCCTTCTCTGGCTTTAAGAAGCTCAGCCTGTCCTTATTGCTTGGTACATAGTTCCAAGACACTTCTGCTGTGACGAGATGCTGGTTTCAGAGGTGTCTCACCCCAAACTGCAATCTCTCCTGACCCCTGTGAGATAATTTGAGTTTACCCATACAAGAAGAAATTCCTTCAGTGGTCCAGCCTGCAGCACGAGCACCAAGCAGTGTGACAGAGGGCAGCAAGCTGTGGCTAAGAGCACAGAATGGGGTTTTTTGGTAGTTTTGTCACCAAAGCCAGTGTGCCATGTAGCTCCACACTTGCTTTTCTGCCCTGGTAAAAATAGCTAGAGTGGCTGCTCACCTGATTAGCTGCCCTCTGAAGCGTTCCACGTGTGTGGGTACTGCCTGCACAGGATCAGCTGTGTGTCAGTCTGTACCTCCCCGCTGGAAGAAATGCTGAGAACACAGTGACTGCAAACTCCAGAGCACTCCAGAGCTCTGCTGCTCAAGGTGTACTGCCAGGATGTCACAGGATGTCACAGAAGCAGAGGCTGTTCCTTGTTCATCTTCTAATTCTTTTTTTTTTTTTCCTCTTACTTTCTAGTGTGGAAACAGTTAATGATGGGCAGTTTCACAGTGTGGAACTTGTGATGCTGAACCAAACTCTGAACCTGGTGGTGGACAAGGGGGCTCCCAAGAGTCTGGGAAAGCTCCAGAAACAGTCTTCTGTCAGCCTCAACACACCCCTCTACATTGGAGGTACTGTGAATTGCTCTGGAGGTTTTAATGTGTCTTCTCAGAAGCAAATCATCTTCCATCCTATGGAGAGGGCTCTCACGCAGCCACTGCAGGAACAGCCCATAGGCATTTCAGAAGCTTCCAGAACTGGCTGGCACCAAGGTGTTCATGGCTGAAGTGGAAGTATCAGTGGGAGTACCACAAATTGTCGAATGGCAAAAAAGCAAATCAGTAGTCAGTAGGTTTAAATATACCATAACTGAGCAGTATTTCTGCTGGAAGTTTTACAGAGGTCTAAAAACTGGGGGGGGAAGAGGTGTGTGATTAAGAAATATATTAACACACAAGCTAAGAACACCTTGGTTATTGCAAACTGAAGCCACAGTTTTAGACAGATACTAGAATTGACTAAACCTCAGTTAAGACGTTTTTTCACATTGAGTACTGAATCTGGGGGCAAGAAGAGGCCTAATGGGGTGGGGAACAATGCCCAGAATAATGACTATACCACTGATTAGGTGTCTGGTTACAAGAGACAGAACAAAGGCTGGTCTCTGCCCAATGGATTGTTTTTGCCAGAACCCCCCTAGTTCTATTCTGGACTGAATGTTGAAATCTCTCTTTCAGTGACACTGAGTTCTTGAATTTTTAGTCAGCCTATTCCAAATGCAAAAATCAGCAGAATGGTAACAGACTCACAAAGTCTTTGGGCTTTTTCTAATGAGATCATTGAAGCCAATAGTAGAAACTCTTACCAACTGCAGTTGGTGCTGGTCAAGGCTTTTCTAAATAATTTTCTTTAATAACACTTTTTTAAAAGAACCCTGAATATTGCCCTTGTAAAACAGAAAACTGGCTAATCTTTCTTTGTACAGAACTGAGCTTTTATAATTGGCTCCTATTAAGAATGTCACAGGCTATTGAAGAGCATTGTGCATCAAAGATAATCTGCTGGTGCAGAGGCCGTCACAATTTCTCCCTTTAGCACAGCACAAAAGATACCAATCCTGCAGCAATTTATACACAGGGAACTTGGGAACTAATCAGTGGAAAAGTTTTGTTAATGGATGAGTATCGTGGATCAATATTAATTCTCAAAAGGTACCTGAAAAAAATTCTCAGGAAAAACCTGAGGCCTGGAATGAAGGACTATTGAATGCCAGGATCCATGGCCTCAGTGGAGACGTTTTCTGTTGCCTATTAAAATTCTTCTTGCTTCTTTCTAAACCGTCACTGTTCTGCATGTGCCACCTATCCATGTGCAGCACTCCCATGGAAGCCAGCTGCTCTTCCTCTGCAGGGCATTTAGTTAAAGGAGTTGCCTAAATTACCCCAGAGCAATCGTTCCTGACCTACAGCAGTTAACTCAGAGCTGAGCCTTCAGGTGCTCGCAGTTTTGTGCATCTCACAACCACATCATCTGCTCTTGCAACTTTCCTCCTAACACACGGTTAAGCAGATGCTGGATTTAGTTTAAGACCACCTTTAACAGTGGCATTACTTATGGACAGCAAGTTCAGAGGCCTCACACAGCTGGAAATGGAAGCACTTGCCTGTGCTAATGCAGCTGTACATCCAGGCTGGTGTCACTGGGGAAGGCATAAAACAACATCCAAAAGAACCTGCTGGCCATCCAAATGTGAACTCTTCCAAGCACTTGAACAAGATGGGAGGTGCCCGCCACAAAGCCTTGGCCTGGCCCTTGAAGTGCTGTTCCCTGTCTTTAGAGCCTTCCTGCACTACTTTCCATGGGATGCTCTCTTACCACTCCCTCTCTTAACACTGTGACCCAGTAAAGCCAAACAGTCTTGTTGCATCCCAGAAGTGGATGCTACCTGCTGACAAATGAAGGCATCCTTAAACCTCTCAGAAGAAGAATTGCTAATAAACTGTAGAGAGAAGGAACATTATCTAAGGACAGAAACACATGGCCATCAGCAAAACAAAAAATGGTTTGGTTTGGTTTTTCTTTTTTTTTTTTTTTTTTTGAGTCATGTACTTCTTACAGAAGATTGGGCAAATGAGTTTATTTTTGTTTCTTTCCATTTCTAGAATGAGGACAATGAGATTGTGCTACCTTACAAAGGTCCTATGCAAATTAATTATTCAAAGATTTTAAGGGGCTGTGACAAAAGAAGCCTTAGCAGTTATAATTTATGTATTATCATTGTAAGTGTAAGTGAACCTTCCCCTTTTGCTTTTATCTGAAGGGATCCCAACCTCTACTGGATTATCATCCCTGCGCCAGGGTGCAGATAAGACACCAAATGGTTTTCATGGGTGCATTCATGACGTCCGCATCAACAACGAGCTGCAGGATTTCAAGGATTTACCACAGCAGTCACTGGGAGTCCTTCCTGGCTGCAAATCCTGTAACATCTGCAAGCACGGGATTTGCCGATCCCTGGAGAAAACGAGTGTGATTTGTGAATGTCACCCAGGCTGGATGGGCCCTCTGTGTGACCAGGAAATTGGAGATCCATGTCTTAACCACAAGTAAGCTCAAACAAATGCTGATGGGAGAGCAAAAGCTTTACAGCTAATGCATATTTCGCATTTCATCTTGCAAAACCACATCTGACTGTTTTTGGAGGTGCTGGGTCCCCACATGAGGCTATTGACAGTTGTGAGTCAGCATCCACGGCATCAAGTACCACTTTGTGTTCAGATGTTGCTTACTCACCAAAGGAGCTTGTGGTTCTGAAGGAGCTCAGGTGTTAATGCTGCAGGTCATACCTTCAGCTGTGACTCTACACATTAAAATACAAAACCTCCTGTTAATGGGCATAGCTTAACCCCAGGAGGTGAGTGCCTGCACAGATCCAGAGCAGAGCTGCCTGTGAATGGGAGGTACACGTTTTAGGGGTTTTCTTCCAGCAGCACTGGGCCCAGTCTTCAAACTTACTCCCTGAAGACCATTATGCACTCCAATGTGAGCAGCTTTAAATTTCCCAAATAGCTGACTTAAATATTACACTTTGAAACAGCCCTTTAAAGTGCAAGTTTAAAGGATGGCGTGGTGTTGCATGTGAAGGGAGCGTGAGTGTAAAGTATTTACAGTTCAAAGGCTCAATAACCACATCTCCATCAGAAACACAGGATGAATAGCTTTCTTATGGCAAATACACAGGAAACAGTCCCGTGCAGAGCAGCAGGCTGCATATTTCCATGTTGTTTCATAAGCAGATGGAAGTACTTTTGTTTTAGAAGTTACTTCAGTTGCTGTCTTGGAAGGCGCTTTTCACGAGCACATACTTTTGACAGGTAAATTGATGCAGTGAATAATCACTCTCAGAAATTTAACCTGGCAAAGGTACCATTTTAAACTTGCTTCTGGTTCTAATTCTGCAAAGTACTGAAGCCTGTGGAAGGTGTTGAAAAGCACCTGACAGTTTACAAACCAAAGGTATGAAGACCCAAATGTTTCCTTGAATTTCCAATGTCAACACAAAGCTGTTGTGGTTGGACAGAGAAAAAAAAAAAGGGAGTTCCAGATGTTTACATGATGAGGGGTTGTTCCTCTCATAATCCAGGGAGGGTAAGGCAATCACGAACACAGCCCCTTGCTAAGGAAAGTATCTGTGTTATTTTTAATGCTCACACACTCTCCCACCTTTCCTGGAATCACTTCAGCCTTCTGGAGCTGTCTCCTTACAGCCATGCCTGGTGTATCCAGGGGAGTGTGGAGTGCTGCTGGCAGGTGTCTGCTCCAACACTCACAGGTTAATCTCACTGAGGAAATGCACCTGTAAAGATCAGGTAACCTCTGATTCGTGGGGCAGAAAATACTGCTTTATACAGACTGTGACTCCCTTTATTACAGTGTTTTGCATGTCTTCACCTGACTGAAACTGCTCTTACAATTTGTCCTTTTTAGTTCAAAGATTAAAAATAAAATGTACAAAAATTCAACATAAACAGGGAATAATTTTGAAGTACTAGAAATGAAATAAAAATAAGAGAGACATAGGTTTATGTCAAGTTATGTTATGCCAAAGGTTTATAAGCCCTGAGCAGTTTTTCCTTGGCTGGAGAGAGTTGCTTTCCTCCCTATTCTCAGTCCATTTCAAGTCTGTCCCTGTCCCAGCCAGTGGGGAGGGTGTCAGAGAACTTGCTAAGGATCAACACCCCATCCTGTGGTACTCCTCGGAAATGCCAAAGCTCGCTGCAAACCTCAGGAGCCAGGGAACGCCCGCTGATAAGCCTGTGCATAGCTTTGCCACAAGCACTTTCATTTATCACACTGGTTTTCATCACCTGATATTATTTGTACAGCAACTCTGCTCAGGAAGCCTGGGCATGCAGCTTGATTGTTGGCACTTAGTTCCACGTGCTGATGCTATAAATGTGAGCTGTCTTGTGTGGATGCCAAGCCTTGGTCTGTGCTCACGGAAGAGCCTAATGTTTTCCACTTAGGTTCACAAATTCTAAATGTATTCTCTGAAGGTTATCCAGTATTCACTGAAAACTCACAGCTTTCTCCAGAGTGTTTGACACTGAGCTGCTGTTTTTGAATTAGAGTCCTGGAATTAAATGGGCAGAAATGCCAAAATCAAACATTTCTGGGAAAAGGAACTTTCACATCTAGCAAAGACCAGCTCTAAATGCTTCTGTTTCTCCAGGTGTCTGCATGGTAAGTGCACGGCAGCCGGCACTGCTTACACCTGTAAGTGCATGGAGGGCTACACGGGCATGTACTGCGACAAGAAGAACAATTCCTCAAACCCCTGCAGGACTTTGAAATGCAGCCACGGGCAGTGTAAGGTCTCGGAGCATGGGGAGCCCTACTGTGAATGTGACCCCGGCTACAGCGGAGAGCTTTGTGACAGAGGTAGGCTTGGCCCAGGGCCAGGAGCTGTGCTGCTACATTCCTGCTTTACACCTAATTTACAGCTGCTTTACACCTCTCTTCCCTGCCTCTCTGACTTGGGGGGGATGGCAAATAGTAGAAGATAAAGCTAAGTCAGCCTCTGCAGAGAGTCCAGGGAGAACAGAACCACACAACAGTAGGTAGTTACTATCACATAGAGAAAGCAGAACATGTAGCAAAAAGTTTTACTCTCTGTCTCCTGAATCCTCAAGGTTTGCTGCTCCCAGGATTTGGGTGGGATGTTTAAAGAAGAGGTTGTTTTGATCCCTCAGCAAGCAGGGATCAGTTATTTGCACTGCTGGGAAGGGAGGTTTTATGAAGGAGGAACTGCTCACCTGAAGTGGCGTGAAAGATTCTCAGCTCGCTCCTTCAGATGCAGCTGGGCAGGTTTCCAGGGGAATCCCACAGATCATGCTGGACTTTCTTAGGAGGGCAGAGGCCCAACTCTTCTGCCCTGACCTGGAAAGACTCTCTGGAAACTCACTGAGTTTTAACTGCATCCTTTCTGCGTTTTTTTGTTCCTGTACAGAAGGAAGGAGCTGGATTATATTATTTTCGTTTAGGTTGTGCCTTTCCTGTGAATGAACCACAGACTTTCCAAATTTTACACATACACATCACCAGAATTTATCTGGCTGCTGCACAGGGACTGCAGAACAGCACAGACACTCTCAGGTATCCCAGATCACTAGTGTCACACAGAGCAGGCTGACCTTTGCTCCGGAGAACCAGACATGGTAAAACTAATTCTTATTTTGCAGGAGTGTTGCAGGACTCAAACACTCAGCATTCATTAAAACATTTCCAGGCTGCTGATCAAAGCCAGCAGGCCTGCTTGGCCTCGGCCTTGCTCCGGATATTACACATTTGTGTAGCACAAGCTCTGTTTTGGTGGCAGGTACAAAGCAATAAAAGATTAAGGTCTTTCTCATGCCATCTGTTTATTTTGAATCACATTAAGAATACAGGGCTGCTTGCTGATGTGCAGGGAATATCCAGCAAAGTAGTTACCACGCTTTTTTCTCCTTTCCATCTCTGTTGTCCCAGCAGAGAACCTCTGCCAAGGAGACACCATTCGAGAAGTGGTCCGTAAGCAGCATGGCTACACATCGTGTGCCACCGCCTCCAAAGTGCCGCGCCTGGAGTGCCGCGGCAGCTGCGGCAGCAGTGGGCAGTGCTGCGTCCCCCTGCGCAGCAAGCGGAGGAAATACTTCTTCCAGTGCGTGGATGGCTCCACCTTCACGGAAGAACTGGAGAGACATGTGGAATGCGGCTGCTCAAAGTGCTTATAAGCCATTCTCCAGTCTCTTGCCACTTTAATCGACTCAGAAGCGCTAGCAAAATGGGACCTATTTACTTTCAGAGTGAAGAAGAAGAAAAGAATTATTAAGTATATTGTAAAATAAGCAAAAAATAGAACTTATTTTTATTATGGAAAGTGACTATTTTCATCTTTTATTATATAAAGTATCACACCACTTTGGGTATATGTATCATATAGTGAGCTATTTTTACCATGAAACTTTTTTAACAGTTGTAAGAAAAAAAAATTCAAAAGCTAAAAGGTTAAAAAAAATATATATATAAAGAAAAAATAGCCTAACAGGAGGAGTGTGGGGTGACTTTAAGTGTATGCACAATGAACAGACGTAAAGGTGTTCCAAGGACCCGCCACGGGACTGATACAGGCTGAAGAAAGCTCCGAGGCGCTGGCTGGGAGTTCCAGGTGAGGAATCCCCGTGACCAACTGCATCCAGGCACCCGGAGAGCCTCCCCAGCCCCTTCTCTTCCCAACATTGCCAACGCTGGTTTGCTCCTGTACAGTGGCCTCGCTTGCTGTTCGTGAACTGGTTCCCTGGAGCACACAGGCACTGCCGTAGCTTGAGGCTAATTACATTATTTGACTATTGTAATACTATAATACATTTTTTGCTGTGTATGTTGTATTTATCTGTGTTCACGTTATATTCTGCAGCAACTGTATCTATAGAGCACAGGCAGCTTTATCCAAAAGAAGGGTGCGAAGGGAAAGGAAGTGGAGAAATTTATGTTGCTTTGGGTAATTTGGGGGCAAAATGTGAAATAAGTGCTAAGTGATGCCTAATAAATGACATAATACTTTTGTGTAAACTCCTCAGCTATGTTATTTCCCAAGTTTGTGCCTTCTTGCTCCCAGTCTTGAGCCCTTTTTTGTATATGAAATGTAAGGAATGCACTGCTACATAGTTTATCACACCTTGACACTTTAACTTGTAAAGGTTGTAAAGAGAATGAAAATACTGCAGGTGCCAGAACGCGCCTGCAAGGTATCAGCTTTTACTGCCACTGTCACTTGAGCCACGGGTGTGAGCTGGGCTGTGGCTGCTGCTCAGCCACACGCTGGCCCTGAGCAGCTGCCTGCCTCCCCACAGCCTTCCGAGCGAGCACAAGTTGCACTATGTCCATGTGAAGGTATTCAGCTGACTCCTGTCCGCCCCAGCAGCGCTCTCCTGCCCCGGGAGAGGTGTCACAGCTCCACCCAGTGCAGCCTGACCAGCTCAGCCGAAGCGCTCCGTGTCCTGCACTTGTGCCCCCCGAAGGACCCACACTCACTTCAGCTGTGTTCGGAGCAATTGCTGAGTAGGAAATGGAAATCAACGCAGGGATAAATTCTCACTGTGGATGTGAGGGAAAAATTGACTCTGGGAGTAAGTTTGATTTTTGAAGGGTTTTTATCAGGGCTGCCTTTCCGAGTCAGGACATACATGCAAAGAGCACCATGGATACCTTGAATTTTCTCTTACTGTAAGTTTCAAACCTCCCCATCAACAACTGTTCTATTATCTGTGTAATTTCTCTCTTTCTCTAATGGAGTAAGTATTATGATCCTTTCTTCAAGTTCTCTCTCTCTAAGAAAGGTAGTCAGAGATGTTTCCTAGCAGCCATAAAGTCCTTCTGGGAATGCTTCTGGTCTCACCAAAAGGCTTTCGGATCAGGGGATTCAGCAAAGGATGAGTAGGAAAGTTGACTCAAGATAATGGGACTTTGATTTCCTTTGGGCTTTGGAAGGATGCACAAAATGTAACCCTGCCATGACAAGTAGAAATGTGTATTTCCCACTAAAGCAAAGAGACTGTCTAGCTATAATACAGCCAGAAAGCTGTAACATGCTTATTGTTCTTCTGCTGTGTCAGTCCCTCCTTAACTGCAGCAGTTCATTCATATTTCTCTATTACGACCAGAGCAATGTGAGCAGAAGGGACATAACCAATGTAACAGCCATCTCAAAAAATCATCAAAATAAATATCAGTACATGGAGCTGGCAATCAGTGAAACATAAAACAGTCAGTAGTTAATGTGCCAGACTCTGATTGATACATAACAGCTCAAAAGCCAGGCAAAAACTAACCCTGGTTGCAAGTACCATGGACTGCTTTTTGTTTTTAATATAACATCAGCAGCTCATAGCAGCTGGGGTTCATGGAGTACGACAAATATCACCTAAACCACAACCTACACGTTTCAAAAATCCATGCAAGTAACTGCAAACACTTGTGCAAATATGTGCCAGGCACACTACTACCATTAATGTTTCATTCCTGCTTAAAAACATTTTGATTTCTAAAGAAGCAGCTGCTGTGGTGTCAGGCAGAAGAAGTCCAGCCTAGCAGTGGCTCACCAGCCCTCAGATTTGTAGCCACTCGACTGCCAAGGCCTGCAGAAACACAGCCCCTCTTGAACCTGTCCAAACCTGTGTTCACTTTGTCACTTGAGCAGCAGCACTGTGAGAAAGAGGGTGACATTTATGGGTGGCCTCACACCTGCTGGAGGGTGCTTTGAGAGCAATGGCCTGCCAAGGCAAAAGCCATCAACATCTTGTTACCACATCACTCTGGGATTTACTTAAGCCAAGCCTTGCAGCAAAGTGACCAGCAACAACTCAGCAAGGCCGGCCCTGTTCCTGGCCCTTTTCTGTCATGGCACTTCAGTGTTAAGCATTGGGATAAAGAACTAAGAAAATATCTATTTTGTAACCAAATGATGCAAATTTTGTATGCTTTTAGGCAGCACTTGCCACTGGATAGTGATGCTTTATGTCCATGATTCTCTGACTTGCTATAGAATTATTTTATGTTAAGAAGAAATAAAAAGCATTCAGATGTGCCAAAAAACGTGAGGTCAACTGAAGTGTAATTAGCTCTGAAAGTTCCTCTGTAACCTGCCTAATGTTACAATAGATTTCAAGAACTGTGGGTACAATGCAGTAGTTTTTACCTCCAGAAAGTTTTAATATAAAGTGAAGAAAGATGCTTACCCTTTAAAAATGGCAATGCAGACTGGTGTGAACTGATGTATTTTATTATTAGATTCTCATTGTGATGTAAGTTTAAATAAATTGTTGGGTTATGGAAGATTGTAACACTTCGTGATGCAGATTATTTCTCTGTGTATTTGAGATATTGAGTCCAACCTTCATTGTCCACGTGGTAGTTCACAGGAAATGATGGGGGAATTACAGACATTCCTCTTGGACAAAATCGAAGAACAGCTGTAGTTAAAGGTGGTATGAACAGTAGTTACAAATTTTTATGGCATCACAGTCTAATATTTTAGGAGTCTTGTATGCACAGGCGAATTAAGCCACATAGTTTTTTATCCTGGGCATTTTCTTTAATTAAATACTTTATTTGCTACATTTTTTTTAACTCTTTGAGAAAGGCCTGCAGCAAAAACACACTCATTAATTTATGTTAGAATAAATGAAGAAATACTGGGAATGGAGCTGGAGGAGGTAGGGCTGAGGAAATGGAAGTCACACAGCCAACCATGGATGGAAGAGATCCTGGGATGTCTTGACACACATACACTCCAAATCTGCTGCCACACCGCTGTAGCTGATTGTTATTAGTGACCCAGCTGTAACAGACCTGCTGTTCATTGCATTCCAGCCTTCCCATAGAATAAAAGGAAGCTCCCACCTAGTCCTCTGCCTTCTCTCACCCATGCCCCTGTGCAACAGTCACATATTGCTAATTATGCTTCAAACTATGGCTCTTAAGAGTTGCCTTTGCAGTTCCATGCAAAACTGGTGACAGCAGTTAGCCAATAAAAACACTCAACCTTAATGAGCATCATTAAGTCTGAACTATGAAGGTTAATTACATAATTGTAGCAGATGGCAGCATTTTCACCTAAAGCAAACCCAGCAGAACCCACTAAAAAAGCTAGCAGGGACGTGCTCAAAAATGTCTGGTAGCGGCTGCCCGCGTTTGCTCAACAGTTTATTTGTACTGCTCGTGGCTGTGCAGCGTGGGGGTCCCTGAGCAGGCACTGAAGGAACTGCAGCCCGAGGGTACAATGCTGCTGTTTGTGCTTCTGCTTGCAGTGCCCCAGGTATCTCCTTTCAGCCACTGGTACGTGGCAACCAATGCTGGGAAATGGTCTATCCCATCTTCCTTTCTCTTTGTGTTTTCTAGTGGGCAGGGAATAGTTGGATGGAGCTGCTACTTGCACAGTGGTTGGCCGTGGAGTTTGCATTGTCCTCTGGGGTCCTGCCACTTCTGGTCTCTGTGACCTCTTTTAAGAGTTTCTACTCCAGTTTCTACTCCAGCTCACACCAGGCAGCCCCGCTGGACAGGCAGAGTTGGCTCAGGTTTGCCAAACCCAAGGTGTTCCCGATGCCTTGGTTTAAGGCTCGGCGAGATGTCACGCTGGATCACTGGGTGGCCAGGCCGGTATCGTTCTGTGTGTGCGCTGAGCCAGGATGTTTCCCAGGATGTTTTCCAGATGTTTTTCCAGGATGGGCCCTGCAGTTTTCGAGGACAGCGGAGGTGAACCGGATCCGCCACCAGGTGGCGCCGCAGGGCGGCCGGTCCCGCTCCGCTGGGGCGGCGATGGGATGGGATGGGATGGGATGGGATGGGATGGGATGGGATGGGATGGGATGGGATGAAGTATTTCGGCGGAAAGGGACCCATAACAACCATTTGGTCCAACTGTCTCAGCAACTCGGGGCTGACGGACTCACAGCCCGTTGTTGAGGGCATTGTCCAAATGCCTCAAGCACTGCCAGCCTCCAGGCTTTCCACAAAAAAATGCTCCCTGACATCCTGTATAAACCTCACTGGTGCAGCATTGAACCATTCCCACACATGCTGTCTGGATCCTGGGGAGAAGAGCTCAGCACCTCCCTCTCCATGTCTCCTCCTCACAGGAAGCTGCAGAGTACAATGAGGTCACCCTCAGACTCCCTCTCTCCAAACTAGACGAGCCCGGAGTCCTCAACTGCTCATCATGGGATGACATGAATATGTGATACACACATTTTCTGTAAAGTTTTAAATAATAAATGTTCAGGTTTTATTGATCCTGAGCCATCAACTTCCTAGCACTGTTCACCTGTGAGGACAGGAGTCCCTGCTGTCCCCACAACATGGTATGGGAACACCATGGGTTTACCCAAGAAACTAAATGAACTGGCAGCAGAGGGGTGGCCCTGCTGAGCCCCAGGAGAGCATGTGAGACCTGAGGGTGTCCAACACTTCATCAGCACCATCCCTGGCAGCAAGACAAGGGCTCCATGTGCTGGCATATGGGACAGCTTGTGCCTATTCCCTGTGGCAGCCTCAGGACAGTGGCCTGACGTCAGTGTCACACGGCTGCTGTTGGTTATTTCCATGCTAGCACCTTATGGAATAACAACTGATTCTGCTGTTTCTACCCCAGTTCTGCTGCTGTTTGCTTACACACACCAAGGCAATAGCACTGTGTGCCTGCAGAGTTCATTACCCAGCAGGGCTCTCCGAACTGGCAGGCGCACACCCACAGCCTGTGATACCTCTCGTCTGTGAAGAAAGCACAGCTGCTCCTCCGAGCATCTTCACCCTCTGAGAGCCCTGCAGGCAGCAAGAAACTCCTCGGGCATGAACGGAGCACACAGGCAGTACAAGCAGTACCTATTAGTATGAGGAGCTTATGCTTACCCCGTGACGCAAGGGGCACCCCACAGTCTCACAAGCAGGAGGAACAGAGATTGCTGCGAGACTTGCACAGCTTTGTATCTTGTTCCTTTTTGATCTCTTGACCTTCTCCTGTCCCCAGGCTTCTGAGCTTTCAAAGTACAGTGATGCTCAAGGTAGTCTGGGGATGACAGTGCCTTCTCTGACTTGTCTATGAGGTTTGTCCCCACGGCACAAGGATCACTCCTTTTCTGTAAAAATAATCTTTTATGAGGCTGTGTCTTACCTGGGGAGGAAAAGTACACATCCTGCCTCCAAGGTGTGGGAGGGAGCAAAGTGGGTAAATGAGTGCTCAGGGGATAGCTCAAAACTTACAGGGAATCAGGCCATTTTCAGGGGTCCAGCCTTCCAGCTAATCTTCCATCAGCAGCACTTAACCAGTTCCTCTGCTGGAGGAAGGGTGTTCGGACTGATGGTGTTTGTCTTCCCAAGTCACTGTCAGATGTGATGGAGCCCTGCTTCCCTGGACATGGCTGAACATCTGCCCACCCATGGGAAGCAGTGAATTCATCCCTTGTTTTGCTTTGCTGGCATGAATACCTTTTACCTTCCCAATTAAACTCAATCCAAGAGTTTTCTCACTTTTACCCTTCCAGTTCCCTTCCCAATCCTTGGTGACAGGGGAGTGAGGGAGCGGCTGTGAGGGGTTTGACTGCTGGCTGGGGTTAAACCTCGACAGGCAAATGCCTCAGCCCTGCCTTTGACACTTCTTGCAGAGCAAGGTTACAGGAACCAAATACCACAAGGTAGTTTAGGTGGGGACTTTGCAGCATACGAGATAATATCAGGCTTTCACCTAGCATGTGATAAAGAGCAGGTACAACAGGCAGTTCTTATAAAGCAGCTTAAATTCCCTTAATTACATGCCAGCATATTTTGCATCACTTAACCTGCCCTAGTTTCTCCTGGTAAAGCACTCATTGAACTGTTCGGGAGTGGGGGAGGACAATATTTTTCTTGTTTACTATGTTGAGGTAAACACCAAAGTATGATTTACGGCACCAACACACAGACTAAGTTGCTCACACCAATAAATAAATGAGATTCTTATATAGCAATGAAACAATTTTCATTTCACCCCAGTAATACTGATTAAAAGAAAGTCCTTGCCTTCAGGTACATCATTCATATAGAATCTTCTCATCTGGTTTCATTTCCCAAAGATACTTCGTAGTACTTTAGGACAGTAGTTATGTAAGTGTGTGTGTGTGTATGTACACATTTGTATTTATATAGCAAATCATACATTCACCTTCAGATTTATTTATTCTTACTTAGAGGCTATTCCAAGCAGTGTGTTGACTGACATACAAATAACTGCAATCTAAAAGTGCTCATAACTTGCAAATCAGTTGCTTTGCAAATTAATGAACATTCTGAGCCTCTCACAGGCCCGTGTTAAACTTCCGGTTTGAGCTAAACCTCAGCTCTGAGATGGACTGAAGATAGCTGAGCATTGATCTCAGTTTGTTTTCTGGGGTTTTATTTCATGTATTCTGTCTTAGCTGTGACATTCAGATAAAACACTGCAGCTTATTGTGAAGAAACAGAAACTTCAGATTTGCTGATCTTGTTTTTAACTGAACAGTCCTTAGTTCATTAATGATCATAGAGCCCTTTATCTATTCCCATTTTTCACATGGGGAAATGAGTTATGAGGGTTTGCTTGATACAATAGCTTGAAGTGGGTATCCAGTGTATTAAAATTCAGAACTTGCTCCTAAAACCCATGCACCAAATACGCATTTTTGTCCCTGACAGAGTCAGTGGCTGGGAAAGCAGTCAGTGAATCTTCATTGCTGGAAAGGAAGAGTTATCATTTCCTCAGTGAAAGGCTGGGTCAGGAACTTTTCTGCCTGTTTCAGGACAGCAGGAATCAGACAGCTGTCAGGCTGTACACAATGTTTTCTCTTATTTTTCTGGGTTGCATGTACATATTTATTAGGAGCACTTCCCAGGGATGGCATTTCATTTCCTCTAGAGTTAGAAGGTGTGTAGGAAACATAGAGTGTCAGTGCTGAAAAAAATGCCTCAGAATTAAGGGAATAAAAAATCTCCCTGCAGATCCATTTTCCTCAACCCCACCAGAGATGTCTGCAAGACACCGGATAGCTCATTTTACACCAAACATTCCACGCTGCACAGTCTGGTGACAGGCAGGAAATTAAAGACTCTTTTCCAATCACAGTGTATATTTATGAGCAAGTTAACTTCCAGGTAGCAGCTAAATTCTTGTATTTCCTAACATGTATGTAAATGCTTGTGTTTAATGTTTCAATAATAAACTACATTACAGTGAAAAACCACAAAACCACACCAAAATTTCCTCACTTTAAGAGTAACACACGGGAATTTCCACAGTTACATGTAGCTTACAGAAAGAGAGAAGTTCTGCAGCCTTGCTAATACACTCTGAACTTCCTTTAAAAGATGAGAAATAAACACTTAGAAGACTTCAGAGTCAGTTTTCCAAATACAGACATTTCAGAAAGGAAACATGATAAACGGGAGAGGGCATCCACATGAGAATTTCAGCTTTTTAATGTAAGATTCTGGATTTAAATGAACAATAAATATATGACAGGTTTTTCATGTTTAGGAGCAGTGGGGGAACAGAGGATAAAAAGACATGGTTCCTGTCCATACCCAACAGGTTCATGAGTAAACCCCATGCCCAGGAAATTGAGCATTTAGTCTTTCCTTGGTTTGTGAATGGTTACTTCAAAAGAGACTTTTGCCAAAGCTAAACTCCACACACAACGAAACTTCAGCTTCCAAGACGGAGGTTATGCCCAAATCCTCCTCCTACACCAGAGCTTTTAGGTTCAACCTAGGTCACAGCAATTCATCTATAATTACATGGCACTTTTATCACAAAAGAGAGGGAAGAAAGTGGAAAAAAACCACTATGAATTCTTGCTAGAAAGCCCAGAGTCGTGAGCATTAGGTGGAGACCTCGCCATGTCCTGCCACTGGCGGTGGGCTTCCCTTAGGCTGCAGGCAGTCAGGATAGACTCCACAAGCCTTGGAGGGGGTGTGACAGGTACTGACTGTGCTCATACCTTTGTGTACTGACCATGGGCCAGTGTGTGCCCAGTGACATCCTGGCCTGTGTCAGGAACAGTGTGACCAGCAGGACCAGGGCAGTGATTGTCCCCCTGTGCTGGGCACTGCTGAGGGACACCTCGAGGCTGTGTCCAGCTCTGGGCCCCTCAATTCAGGAAGGACATTGAGGGACTGGAGCATGTCCAGAGAAGGGAATGGAGCTGGGGATGGGTCTGGAGTACCAGGAGTGGCTGAGGGAGCTGGGAAAGGGGCTCAGCCTGGAGCAAAGGAAGTTCAGGGGGGACCTTGTGGCTCTGCACAAGTCCCTGACAGGAGGGGGCAGCCGGGGGGTTCAGGCTCTGCTCCCAGGGAACAGGGACAGGACATGGGGAAACGGCTTCAACCTGTACCAGGGGAGGTTGGATATCAGGAGGAATTTCTTCACAGAAAGGGTGATTAGATATTGGAATGGGCTGTCCAAAGAGGTGGTGAGGTGGGCTGTTCAAAGAGGTGGTGTCCAAAGAGTCATCGTCCCTGGACGTGTTTAAGGAAAGACAGGACATGGCACTCGGTGCTCTGGTCTAGGTAACATGGTGGTGTTTGGTCATAGGCTGGACTAAATGATCTCAGAGGTCTTTTCCAGCCTAACTGAATGTGTGATTAAACATCAGCATATTGTACCAGGTGAGGAAAAGTGTCCTGGGAAATAAAGTTATTGGTGCAATCATTGGAGTCCAGGCACCAGCACAGGAAAGGAGCCATTTCCCCTACTGCTCTGGTGCTTAATTGTGGGAGCACTTCAGTCACAGCGAGGGGAAATGAAAGCAAACTTCATCTGTCCGTTTTATTTAGCGACACAAAGCATTCACGTGGCTCTCGCACCCCCGCAGAGCACGCACCCCGGGGCCCCACACCGGCTGCAAGCGAGGGTGCCACAGCAGCGAGGCCCTCCGCCCGCTCCCCCGGCCGTGCCCCGCTCCCCGCGGCCCAGGCGCGGCGATTGGCGGCGGGGCCGTGGAGTGAGGGCCCGGGGCCCGCCGGGAGCTGTAGGCGCGGCCGCACTGCGGCTCCCGGCGCGCCC
This sequence comes from Corvus cornix cornix, assembly GCF_000738735.6. NCBI lineage: Eukaryota > Metazoa > Chordata > Aves > Passeriformes > Corvidae > Corvus > Corvus cornix. The sequence continues at coordinate 15,877,415 of NC_046343.1, forward strand.
CGCGCCGGGCGGGGGCAGCGCTGCGGCTGCGGCTGCGGCGGGGCGGGCGCGGAGCCGCCCCGGCCCCTTTGTGTGCGCGGCCGCGGCTCCGGCGCCGCCGCCATCTTGTGCCGCCCGGGCCCGTGTCCGCCGGGGCTCCGCCGGGGCTCCGCCGGGCAGCGCCGGGGCCGCGCTCCTGCACGGAGGGGGCCGAGCGAAGCCTCCCCGCGCTGCCCCGCCCAGGGCCCGTCCCGCGGGTGCTGCTCGGCACTGTCCGCTCGGCGCCTCGCAAGCGGAGCGCGGCCGCCCCGCCCCGTCTCCCCGCCCCAGCCCGAGCGCCGATGCCGCCGCTGGAGCGGCCCCTGCCCGGGCCGCGGGCGTAGCGGCGGGCGCGGCCAGCGCCGCTCCCCGGGAGGCGGGCGCCCGGCGGGCGAGGAGCATCAGGAGAGCGAGGCCCAGCCCCGCGGAGCCGCCGCCGCCGCTGCCCGCCCCATCAGGCGAGCGGCAGGAGACCCGCCCCGGCCGGCAGCGAGCCGGGCCGCCGCCGCAGCGCCATGAAGATCAAGGATGCCAAGAAGCCGTGTAAGGCCGGGCCGGGGGAGGGGGCGCGGGGCTGCGCGGCGGGCGGTGCCCATCCATGGATCCGGGAGATGCCCGCAGAGACGCGTCTCGCTCCTGTGCGTCCCTCTGAGGGAGGTGTTGGGGTTCAGGTGATCCTCAGTGCTGGCGTCGGAAAGTGATATAATCAGTTTCTTGGGGTTGGGTGCTGTGTTTGATGAAGATGGCACTTAACCAGTGTGCTGAACACCTGCACAGGTGGCTGCAGTTGCTACAGTTTTGGTTTTTAAGAGCTAATCAAGTTCTAATTTTTTTTAGAATATTTACTAATGTTTGGATATAAGTCTTTCATTAAAATACGCTGAATGCTCCCCTTTAATAATCATAGCTATAATAATATTTCTTACTATGTATTATTATGGAGTGCCATGTTTGTTTTGGAGAGCGCAAACACGGTTCAGACTCAGGTGAATATAAACAGAATGTTTTAAGATTACAGCTACCTCTTGGGAAGGGAGATTTGGATTGAGTACGGTTAATCTACATGCAGGTGATGTGCTCTCAGCATAACAGATGCACAGCTGTGCAAGTCAACACACCTGCCAAGCTCATACAGGTGTGCTTTAGCTGAAAGGGATGCAGGTATTGCTCCACTGAGTTTAGCATCTTTGTCATCATACTTAAAGACTTACTTTCTGGGTGGGTTACTGTATAGCAAAGATAGCTAGTCCCAGATTTCTAGGCCTAGTGTTGTTCATATGGCATGCCTGGCTAATGAACAGCATACAACTATGGATATGGAAAGTCAATGATTTAAATGTATTTTTTTGGTTTTTGAGCAGCCTAAAAAGAAGAAGGCCACCAAGCGCATATTTAAGACAGGAAGTATTAGCATAGCTCTGGAAATAGCCGTAAAGGCTTTGAAAGTACGTTGTTTCTTGTGGTCTGTTGGGGAAACCCTAAATATGCATCTTGTAGCACACAATTAACCATCACCTCCTGTTAGTGCCAGTGTGTGGAAATTGCTGATGTTTGTAATGATGTTTATGAAGAGTAGAGTTCAGGCAGCATTCTTTTCCCCTGGTATAATATTAAGAAATGTTACCAAGACAGCAGTAGCTGTCTGTAAAATGTTATAGCGGTTTGATAATTCAAATGTGAGACTATGGCTGCTCCTACTGCAGAAACCTGCTGATTTCAGGACTATCTCTGCTGGACCTCAAAGCTTTGTTTTCTTCAGTGGTGGATTTAAGCCCCATGGCTAAATAACAGTGCAAATGTTTTCAAGAAGTTTTAACTGCTCAAATATGCTACAGTTGTAGTTGCACTCTTCCAGTTCTTGAATTTGAACTTCGGTGTTGGTTTCATGATGGGAATTAGAAACAGTTGGATCTGCATAAGCAGGAGGGGAAGAATAGTGTCAAACTGCGTTGTTTATTTCTTCTTGACTCTTGAACATACTTTAGAGCTGGTGACTTTTTAAAAGATAATAGCATAGAGTTTCTTAGGCAGTGAACTTTAGACTCAATCTGCAGATTTCTGCTCCTGGTTAGTCACACTGAGAGAGCAGCTGAATGTTTGAAGAGGAGCAGATCCACAGAAGTAATGACGATGGAAAGTGATGTTCAGGGTCTCTGGTACCCAGATACTGCTGTCAGTTTGGCTTAAATGCTCATGTTGACATGAAAGCTGAGTTGGGCTCAATACCACTTTTAGACTGTTTACAAATTATTTGGCTAAGACACTTGCAGACACTTTTCAACACAATTGCTGAGTGTACGTTCCTTAGACCAAGTGAGTACCTAATCATCTGTGATGCAGCCAAATGTGATTCTGGGGAAAAATGGATAATTGTTACTTAAGAACCTGCAAAGTAGAATTGAGCAGATTGCTTTAGTCTGCCTGTACTTTTATCTGTGATGTTTAGCATCAGGAAGGAAGGCCTGATTGCAGTGACTGGCATGAGAGAGGTGAGGGTAAAATGGAGACACCAAACCAGTTCAGAGTCCCTGATGTGGATACACTGCCTAGACATGCTTGTGTGGTCCTCCCTTCCAGATCTTCACCTGACTAATGCTGTCGCTAATTTGTTGGAGTAAAAACTGTGAGAAATGCAGCAGAATTTATGGAACACAGCTTCTGAGATTGGCTGTCTTAAAAGAGGCTAGTAAAGATCCATTTAAATCTCAGCTGCTGGTGATGAGAGGAGTCAGGCATTTTAAAGGAGTATCTCATCAATTCAAACCAGGAAAACCTTGTACTAAGTTAGTGTAGCAGTGGAAGCTGGAGAGGTTGTGGAGTCTCCATTCTTGGAGGATTCTTGAAAAACTTCTGAGGACTCAAAGTGTTGACTGGACAAAGCTGTAGCTGACCTCATCTAGTACTGGCAGTTCTCCTGCTGGTGTAACTGAGAGGTCAGACCAGATGACCTCCAGAGGAACCTTCCAAGCAGCAGTTGAATGATAGCTCTTCTGAGAAGATGCCCATGGGGAAGAATGGCTGGCAATTTTCAAGGAAATTTCCAAAGGTTATTTGTGGGTTGAGATGATAAATGTGAGAGCAGTGAGTCTTGCAGAACTGCTGCTGTGTGGGATCTGCCCAAAGGGAAGAGAGCAGGAACTCATTCAGAGAGAGCTGTATGTGTTGGCGGGGGAAGGCGAGGTGCCAGCGTGCTGTGCTCTCCAGAGGAGTTGGAGCCCTTCCTCTTGGCTCTGGAGTGCAACAGAGTGCTGAAGGAAAGGCAAAGACTTTGAGCATTTAATATACTTGTGTATGTTACTTTTTGCAGTTTGTTCCTTTTGATTGTTAACTGAAAATAGTTTGAGAACAAATGCCTGTGTTTTCCTTGAGATGAATTGAGACACACTAATACATGAATGTACATTTCAGAGATTTGCAAAATCCTGCATCAGTATAAAGGAAAGATTAAAATCTCAAGTTTATTTTTTCCAGTGGGGTTCTATGGACGCATATAATCATTGCGGTCACATGGAGGATTAGTATAGTAAAATTGATTAAAAATCCATTTAGATTGATGGAGAATCCCTTATAAATAGATGGATTTTTTTTTTCCATGGAATTTGCTGCGTAGATTTTTGGTATCCTAGCATTTTCTTATTAGTCCTTGAAAGCTGATTATTAGCCCATAGCAGATGTTCAAGGCTCTCACTTGATTGCAGTTGAAAAATATATTTCTAATAATGGATTAATACTGCCAGGAACAGTGTATACTAAAAGTGTTATACACAGTGCATCTCTTACGTGTTAAGTTGCGCCTCTGCATTCTGTATCTCACTGTAATAACACCTATCCCCAAAGAGACTGCTGCTGAAATGTCAACAAAATTACCAGAATGAGCAAGGAGGGAGAAGCTGAAAGCAGCGATATTTTGTCTTGTATTAAGCTTTACATGGTACGCACTTGTAGAAGTGATAAAGCCCATGAAGAGCAGTTATGGTAATTGCCCATTACCACCTGTCCTCCCACTGTGAACAGGGCTGTTCTGGAGCGTGATAAGAGGTGGCTGAGTGGGAGTTTGCAGAGCATGATGGAGTTTTCCCACAAGGAAAATGGGAGGATGTGCCAGGGCGTGTCAGATACATTTAATTTGCATGTTAATTCTGTCCAGCCCAAATGTATTTTGAGCTGGACTTGGGATATTTGAATCAAAAACCTGTTACACAACTTGTTAAGGAGAGAAAGTCTCCAGTGTTTCAAGGACTAAGGACACTTAAGTGCACTTTTGCTCTGTAGAGGCTCCTAGGCTGTGTAGATTGGTGTTCATGGGCATAGCAAAGGCATTCTGCTGCCCAGCCCTCAGGTTAATCCCATTTAATTTAGCAGTTCAGCAAGCTTTGGTGTGTTTTCTCTTAACTTGTCCCATTCCTCACATTAGCTGCCTTAGTCCCCCAGCCGATTTAGCTGTTAAGAGTTTGCCCTCAGGTTTTACTTTGCTGATGTTTGATGCTGATGCTGATGTTTTAGGGAAATGCTGGAAGTAAAGAATGGGTGCACTTGCAGAGAAGAAAATTAATTTGGAGAAAGTGCAAGAGGCATTTAGTTTATGTGTTTATAAACACTGTGTAATAGTTCAGTAGAACCTTTAAATAGTCGTTTGCCTTGTCAGTATTCAGATAAGAATGGGATCAAGGTTAGTTTTGTGATCAAAGGCTACATAGCGAGCTGAAATAGGTAAGTTTTGGGCATCAGAACTGATGATACTGCGTACTTTCACAAAGAACTGTTGCAGTGCTGGCAGAAGTAAGCTTAAATTTTTGTGGCTTTCATGATCATTTTCCTTTCTTGTGTTTTAAGGCTGTATAGAATCACGAGCTTTAGCACCCTTCGACAGTCGTTTCCCAAGCCATGTTTGTACTTGGAGTGCAACAGTCTTATGTCTTAATAATGCATAAGCTTTCTTACAGAGATGACACAAAATGTCTTAGGCTGTTTTTTGCTGTCTCTGACAGTTGTGAATTTATTTTTTTTTCCCCATGGTGCCAAGCTCCCAGCTTGAGTTAGGAGTTAGCTACTCTTCTTTGAAGGTTGGTTCGTGTTAGTTTATACAGGGCTGACCCAGAGTGTTACTTTATCTTACAGGGAGAGGGAAGTATTTCAAAGGTGTTTGTGTTTCAAATATGTCATTACATTCATAGGAAAGAGGTTGACAGGCATCTGTTTCTCAGTTTTTAAAAGCTAAATACAAACAGAACATGTAACAGAGGAATCTTAGGCTTGACTGAATAAGGGGGGAGTAGTTAAGTCTTTGAGTGTGTACTTCCTGCAGCTTTGGATCCAGAATGGGTGTACAAAATCAAAATGCAAGTATGTGGTCTGGGTGGAAAGCTTCGAAGGGTCCCCTGCAGAACACGTGGAAAAGGAAGACACTTCAACCTTTGTGCTTGCGTTGCCACTAAAAAGACATGTACCGTAATTAATATCTTTTGGCATATAATGACCTTATATGATAAGATATAAGTAACCTTAAGATTGCTGCCAGTGACTCTGCACAGCGTGAACTTGAGAAGTGCAGACACAAGAGAATGAGGCTTCCCTGTGTATCTCTAAAGATTATTAGGGTTTAAATAACATGCAACAGCCACCAGCATGGGTTTTCTTACTCAACAGAACTGCTACATCATTGTGTGACCACAGCACTCTTCCCTTGCGGGAAGTGCTTTTCTAATTGCAGGAAGCAGTTCTAGGGAGTCCTTTTAATGATCATGGTTTTTTGAATTCTGAGCAGGTTGCCCCTCAAAGCTGTCTTCACAGCATGTACAGAGCAATCTGTTGCTTTATTGCAAGGGTTCCTGGCTGCTGTGTCTAGGTAGGGACCACAGTGGCTCCTGGCAGAGCTGGGGAGTGAAAGAAAATCTGGGTTTGTAATTAAGGAGGTTGTACATTTTGGTACTCTTCTTGCTGTCCTGGAGACAGTTAAATTTGGTGTGAAGTATCACATTAAACACCATATGGGTTTTGACTTCCCAGTTAGTATTCTACTTCACGTATCTGTCTCTTCTTGGATAGTAAGGATCTGTATTTTGTGTATTCTTAAATAGAGCCTGGCCTGACTTCCTAAAAGCAGAATGTGTGTTTTTGAAAGAGTTTTATGTAGTTTGCACAAGGCAGTTGGGCTTGTTAAGTAAAAAGCTGGAATTCTTACTTTTCCTTTTTTCAAATTGTTGCTGACCACTGCAGAGAGGAGCTGAACTTTGAATAGTTGAGCCCTGGATTTCTTCTGTGAATAGGAGTTACATTCTCAGCAAGGAATATTTCTGAGCTGTGCATTGCTTTTTGTGGGCTCTTCCTGGGAATAACAATAAAGAGGAAAAGCTGAAAAAAATCTTTTAATGATCTAATCCCCATAGAGCTGTGGAAAAAAAGTCCCGTTTTAGTGCAGGGGACTTGACTCCTTATGAAGCTGTGGAATGATGGTTACAGTTGTGCAAGTCTTCAAACCTAGTATCTGCAGACCTATAAGCTTGAAAAGAAGGTTGTGTAATTGGTATTGGTCTCATCCAGATACGTTTCTGTAACTGTGACTGCTGAAAGGATCAAGCTGGTGTCTGGGGATATTTTTTCAAAAGGTTGTGCTGCTGGCATTCTCCTAAATCTCTCAGAGAAGCATGACCCACAAATACAAGTATAAAAATACCTTTTATAGAGTCATTGATGTATCCCTGCATCCAGATAGGATGGCTCCTGAGCCAGGATCTACCCTAAGTAAACCTGCAGCAGTAAGAGGAGGGTTTATGAGGTTTCCATGTTGTGTCCATGAACAGTTACACTGATTCTACTGAATTTGAATGTATTTCTATCAATGCCAACTGATTGTGCCTTTACCATATACCATCCACGTGTGTATGTGGGTCCCCTTCTGTGTTTGGAAAACAAAATGGCTTTCATTTTCCTGGCTGTACCTGTAACAAAATCAATATAAATCAATCAGGAGTGGCTTGCATCCGCAAGAATCCTTGTGTAACACCTTCTTGCTGGTATAAGGACTAGGTTAACCATACGTGGGCCCAGTTGCTTGTCAAAACTCCTCCACCTTGCAAATGAAACTTGAGCAATGTACTTGCCAGCCAAATCTTGACAAATTTTCAATAGAAAAATATAAAACTTCCTGGGATTTGTCACAAAGGTGAAAACTGGCTTATTTCTTCAGTTTCAAAATCTGTAAATGGCTGTTAGGATCACTCAGTCAACCCAGAAAACTGATCTTTTACAGCGTGATCCCATTTTTTACCATAAAATGTGTTCTCATTTAAATTATGGAATAAACTTACAGTTCAACTGTTCTTGTTTTTTACTTGGTATACAAGATCCATAAACCTTAAGACTTACAGAGACGTGACTAATGCTGTATTTGCAAAAGCTTTTTGGATCATTTAACATGGGATGCAGTGGATCTTCTGACAAAGAGGCATGACATGCACCACATCATCCTTAAACTCATCACATGAACTTTCAGCTGTTTCCCCTTCTTTCCTCTTTTGGAGGACGAGATTGTAGTTACTTACTAGGTCTACTGAACAGGAAGAATCCGGGTAGTACTTGGGTTGCTGTGCCCTAGGTGAATTCTGCATGGGTTGGATTGACTCCTACAGACATGGTCTGGTCTGCTGGGTGAATCAACTTCCCTTCTTCAGTTTTGTTCTCGTGACATCATTCATGGCAAGATGTTGAAACTTGGTGAGGTCACTTAATAAATCCTCAGCTAATTGTGGTCAGACAGTAAGATGACAAATTTTCTTATGTCCATAGTCTCAGGGTGAAGAAGTCAGGCATGCAGCAGCAAAGTCAATTCATTTGTGTCTTTATGCTTAGCCCTCAGCTTTATGGAAAAGATACCAGGTTTATAGAACGCCTTCATTTCCACTTCAAGCTAGATTATGTCACAGAATTTACCTTTGTATTTAAATTTAGTTTTTCAAGATCAGTGAGATAACCAACTAAATTTTTTTGTTAATATCTGACAATATTCTATTGACACCCATTTCTGAAAGTTGAGGCATCATTGAAGTTTCTTTTCTTCTTAACTTTAGCATTCATAAATGAACTGACACAGAGCCAGCCTTGCCTAAATACATTAAAATATTTTGGTAGGTCATTCTTCTCAAGGATAGATCCCACTGGTAATGTAAATACAGTGTAATTGCATCTTGCTCGTGAGAAGCATATTAACATATTTGTGGTTTTGTTCCTGAATTTCATGCTTCTGTAAGATACGAATTACATCTGAAGAAATAAATTGGAATGCTAAAAAAGAAAAGAAAAAGAGGAAGCAAAACCAAGCAAGTTATAGTGTCAATTAGGAAATAAACACGTGAGCTTCCCATCTGGATATCGAAGATCTTTCTTAAACTTAATTTTTAAGTTTTAAATACTGTTTCTGGGAACTGACAGTGGGATAGCTCTCAGTTGAAGATGTTGTCTTTGCAGTAGGGCGCTGAGTATCTGTTTAACTCCACATAGTTAGGAATATTTATTGATAGAGGCATATTCAGATTATGGTCCTGCATGTCATGGACCATAAAATCCCCTTTAGGAACTGCAGTCATCCCACGTAAGGGACAAAGCAAAGCACTTGTGCTTTAGTGTTGTTATTTTGTAGTACAGAAATTCTCCTTTCCTAGCCAAGGTACCAAAAAAAAGGGAAAAAAAACCCCAAAAACCTGAACCTAAATTCAGTAATATTAATTTTCTCTTTTGTGTGCACTTCTTAATAGGACATTTTGTTATCCCTTTAACTTCAAGGGATAGAAATTGGACATCTTAGCTGTGTCAATTTTTAAAGTGCATGCAAATAAATTAAAGCTTTCCTCTCAACAGCCATGTTATGTGAGGGACTGTTAGAGGAGGAGTACCTGTCCTGCCCCTGTTGTCAGCTGTAATGTGTAACCTGCTTTCTTCAAGTGTGTGCTGCAGTCTTTGTGCTGAACTACGTCAGAGCTGTTATTTTAGATGCAAAGGTTATTTTAATCCTTTGTTCTCAATAAAAAAAAAGTGGTTGAATTTTGTTTATGAGTGGGTCTGAAAGATATGATACAGCTTGGAGAATTTTTAGTTCAGCTTTCTAAGCATGTTATAGCATTTAAATGTGTAGAGTTGCTCATTTTTCCATTTTTACCTGTGACAAGAGATATTTAAGGTCATGTAACTGAAATGAGTGCTTATTCTTTTCTCCTGTCAGGTTTGTTGCTAATGTCTGTCATGTTGAAAAGTACAGCCCTGGTTCAGTCTTAAGCTCCATGTATGGCTTTTGCTCTTCAACAGACCTAATGGCTAATTGTTGTATCTTCACAGCTTTCCCATGGTTTGGCATGGACATTGGGGGAACGTTGGTCAAACTTGCCTATTTTGAACCTATTGACATCACTGCAGAGGAGGAGCAGGAGGAAGTTGAAAGCCTGAAGAGCATCCGCAAATACCTGACTTCCAATGTAGCCTACGGATCCACTGGCATTCGGGATGTCCACCTGGAGCTGAAAGACTTAACGATTTTTGCTCGAAGAGGAAACTTGCACTTTATTCGGTTCCCAACTCATGATTTGCCTACCTTTATCCAAATGGGAAGAAATAAAAACTTCTCAACACTACACACGGTGCTCTGTGCCACCGGCGGTGGCGCGTACAAGTTCGAGGAAGACTTTCGCACAGTAGGTAGCCTGGCTTGCCTCTGCCTGCAGCTGATGCTGAAAGCATTGCTGGTGATGGGTTAAAATAATCTGTATTTTGAAAAACTGTGGGAAGCTCTAATACTTTTCATTATGAGTTGTATTAAGCATGGTGGGAAGTTACAGCCTTCCTGGAATCCACAGCACCTGTTAGTTAATTCTCCTTCTGCTTTATGAGAGAACGGCGGTTTAAATATCACGTGCAGAACTATGGAAGAACTGTAGTGAGCCTTAAGCCCCACAGAATCGCTGACCTGTGGTTTTCCTATGATCCTTGGAGTGTTAATAAAGTTGCAAGGATAGTTAGTACAATGAAATTGAGCTTTTTATGTGCTGATATCTTAGAAATTACTGTTTCGACTTGTAAGATGTGGGAGGAACCCCACAAACCTTGAAAAGATGTGCAGATGTGAGTTCCACCAAGATGACACTCAGCGGGGCCTCTAGGGTATTCTATGACCTTTTTATTGATCTAAATTGATGAAAAATGTTGTTAATTTTTCAATGGAGTAATGTCTTAGTATCTCAGAAGTTATCTTTGAGCTTAGCAAAGCAGATACTTACACTGCTTCTCTCTTCTTGATTCAGGTCGGATCTGGATTTACACTCAGATTAATTTGCTAGTTTGTGTATTCAGAATTTAGCTCTGAATTCTTTGTTGGCTTTTTAGTGGCATTGAAATTCCTGCATTAGTCATGTGAGATAACTTCTTAAAGTTGGGCAGTACAAATAATAGTCATAAATTTGTAGCACATTTGTGCAATGTTAGAGCATGTTGCCACAGTCTTTTTTTTCTTTCTTAACACAGATTGGAAACCTCCAGCTGCACAAACTGGATGAGCTTGACTGCCTTGTCAAAGGCTTATTGTACATAGACTCTGTCAGCTTCAATGGCCAGGCAGAGTGCTACTATTTTGAAAATGCCTCAGATCCCGAGAGATGCCAAAAGATGCCTTTTAACCTGGATGATCCATACCCATTGCTGGTTGTTAACATTGGTTCAGGAGTCAGTATTTTATCAGTCCATTCCAAAGACAACTATAAAAGAGTAACTGGAACAAGGTAATTTAAAAACCTACGTTGGCGTTGTTACTCTATGAGGCAATGACATATGGATCTTTTATGTGAGGAAATGCTGTTTAAAAGCAACTGGTTTTCTCTGTCCTTAGTCTAGGTGGAGGGACCTTTCTTGGGTTATGCAGTTTGTTGACGGGCTGTGAAAGTTTTGAAGAAGCTCTGGAAATGGCATCCAAAGGAGACAGCACACATGCTGACAAGCTGGTTCGGGATATTTATGGAGGAGACTATGAAAGATTTGGCTTACCAGGATGGGCTGTAGCATCCAGGTAAGCGGGAGGCTCTTTGTGGGTTCTTTGTGGGTATGGAGCTTCAAAAACAAGACTTAAACACTTCATACAGAGAGAACTGCTTTTATGCAAGGTTTTATTGTAGTCAAGTTACATTTTTATCCTAAAAGTATGTATCCTCAGCTTTCCTGGAGGTTTAAAGCCACGTGCAGGTGCCTGCTAGGTAGAGATTGAAGAAACCTCCTGTGGTATTTCATGCACAGCTTTGTGTGAGTCAGAGGTGATCGCAAGGTGATCGCAGGAGCAGCAGGAACACAGTGCAGAGGTGGTGTGGTGTAACCCAGCAGGCAGCTAAACACCACACAGCCTCTCAGTCACTCCCTCCAGCGAGATGGGGGAGAGAACTGGGAGGAAAAAATAAAATTGGTGGGTTGAGATAAAGAGTGTTTAACAGGACAGAAATGGAACAGAGCAGGATGGTCCCCTCCCAACTCCTTGTGCAGCTCCATTTTGCCTGCTGCTGGGGTGGGGTGAGGAGCAGAAAAGGCCTTGACTGTGTGCAAGCCCTGCTCAGCAATAATAAAAACATCCCTGTGTTATCAACAGTTTCCAGCACAAATCCAAAACACAGCCCCGTAGTGGCTGCAATGAAGAGAATTTAACTATCCCAGCTAAAACCAGCATACAGCTACTAGGAAGAAAATGAACTTTGTCCCAGTCAAAACCAGTACAAGAGAGGGGAAAAAAGTCCCAATTTCTTTTTGATTTCCTAGGATATTTTAGTAGAGCCATTGTGTAGAGGGAAGGTGAGTAGGAGATGGCTTTTGTGTTGCTCTTACAGTGGAGCAATTCCTAATTGTTTTGGAAAGATGGTTGTTACTACAGACGTCTGGTGTAATGTTTAACTACTTTTCTCGTTGATGAGGGCTGTTGAACACAAACAGTTTGCACCGTGAGAATGAATGTCATTGTCAATGACAGAGGACTTTTGTCACAGCTGCACATATTATTTCCATTGGGGAATATTATTGATGATGCTGCAGCTTCACTACTCTTACGAAAGATAAGAAAAATAAACTCTGCAAGCAAAACTAATATGTACATAGGAGTGTTCATTAAATCTTTGCTTTTATTCAATAGAGAGTCATAATTCATGGCAACTTAATTGTTCTCCCTCTCCAGCCACCTAAGTCCAAGCCTCTTGAAGAGCCCATGTGCTGAGAGGTTTTAATATGTGTGAACTTTACACTTTAGTCAGTATGTTTTAACTTGCTTTAAGTTGGTACTTTCTGTTCTCATTTACTTTTTAGGATCCTTGAGAGCTTTAATGGCTTTTTGAGTTTTAGAATAATCAAGGTTCTTGCTCTCCAGACTGATTTATATCTGGCACAGAGTCCTTGATGGTAAAATATCACACTTAGCTATGGATTCTTGTCTTCTCTTTTGTGCTGTGCATAGTATGGGAAGTGCCCTTCTGATCCAGAACTCTTCATTTGTGCAACCTAAATTGCATTCTGTCAGCTGTGTTATTTTGTTTCAGAAGGTTCATAAAACCTTTCAATTCATCTCTGGTTTTCTTCTACTTTCTTCTACTTTGAGAATAGAAGAATGGATAGATACTTGTGAGGAAGCAAGCATGAGAAGAGGAGGATTCACCAGTCAGAGTTAGGCAGTGACTTAATTCACAGTGACTAGATCTGCAGAGTAGTCTTGTCTGAAGAATAAGACCATTTTACTGTAGGTGGTTCTTCATGGAAGTCCAATCTGAACAAAAGTATTTTATTGGGGGGCTGTTACTGTAACAAAATTGACTATTTCCTGTGAAGGAATAAATACAGATGTAGTGTCAAATTGCTGTATTTAATACAGACTTAGAAAGGGAGTTCCTCAAAGAACAAACATGAGACATAGGTTCTGTACAACATAAAAACATCCGTTCTGAAATTACTTCAAATGCACATGAATCACTTTGTAACTAATGGCCATTTCTCCTGTTCTAGTTTTGGGAATATGATCTACAAAGAGAAGAGGGAGTCTGTCAGTAAAGAAGATCTTGCAAGAGCCATATTGGTCACCATCACCAATAATATTGGGTCTATTGCGCGGATGTGCGCAGTAAATGAGGTAAAAACTTCTGACAAGGAAATGATTTAGCTACAGCTCTGTTATTTGTCTTCCCATGAAATGACTGCTAAAATGGTGTATACTTTAAATCTTTTAATACATTCTCAGATGAAATGAAATTCATGTAGTAGCTTTGAGTTGTGCCTACGGTCACCCTGTTTTAGCAAGGGGACTTCAAGTCCTTCATCACAACATCCTGTGCTCCCCTGCTCCCTCACTTACCTGCGGGCTTTGGGCTCTATTCCGTAACAAAGTTCCTCATCAGGTACCCTCCCCATTGGCAAAGATATTCTTGTCCCACTTCTCCAGAGGGCATCAATATATTCTGAAGCAATTCCTAGGACTTTAACCACAGAACAGTTAGAGCTGCAAAGGAGTCCTGGAGATCATCTGGTCCAACTCCCCTGCCAAGGCAAGGTCAGCTAGGGAATGCACCCAGCCCTCAAACATGGACTCAGAGACAAACTGTGGACTCTGTCTTTGGAAGTTTCAAAATACGTGACTTGAGCAACTGCAATATTAAGTTGCTGAAAGTCCTGCTTTGAGCAGGATGGCCTCCAGCAGCTTCTCCAAGCTGAAGCTATTCTCTGATCAAAGCCTGTTGAAAGCCTTGTTTCTAGTTAAGCATTATTTTTAATTTTTTCTAGTTCTTGAAACTTAAAAATTGCTTTGACACCTCTCATCTGGCTGGTTGATACAGAGAGGGTTTCCTGCCATCTTCTATTTCTCAAAGTTTAAAAAAGAGCCAGTATGTGTTCAGTTTCAGTATTAGTGTGGACAGCCATGAAGCTGTGGAAGAATACTGAATTTAGGCATAGAAGACATGAGTGTCAGAGCAGCAGGGATTTCTTCCTTCATTATCAACAAACTTGGGATAAAATGAGGTTTAGTAACAGCTTTCTTGGAGAAGACTGTGAGTAACTGTATTTAGAGCTCTGCTTAAGATCTTGGGATGTGACTGTCTCAGAAGTACCAACAGCTCTGTTAGCTGCAGTAACCCTCCTTTCGCTTAGGAGCCAGATTAATTATATTTTCTAGTTTTAATATTGCAATTTCTCCCTCAGTTTCATTCTCAGTTGTTCTGTCATGTCTGTCTTGGAGAAGAAAGGTAATTTTGTGAGTGTTAAGTTAATTTTAGCTTTTTGCTTTATAGCAAAGCTTAATACCAGAAGAGTTAAAATGAGGATGAAGTTGAAAGTACATACTACATGTCTTAGGCAAATGTATGCAATTTGTGTTTAAGGATGGGAGTAAATGACAACAAATCAGAACTTGTAAACTGCACAAACTAGCTTTATTCCAAGAGGTTTTTGGTCTAATTCCAGCTATGTCACATAATGAGTCACATAACTACAGATCATAAGAAACAGTTAATAGGGATACACAAACTAGTACATTGAACTGATGTATAAAGATAAAATGAATGTAATTATTTTGACTTCCTGCAGTAGCACAGAATTATGTTTTTGTGCCTTAACAAAGCATAATTTTGTCCTCACTGGGAACTAATCAAGATGGTTAAAAACCAGTTGCATATTGGACATTTGACTACAGGTTGAATTGTCATATTAGTTTTTGTAATGACTCGGATATGATCATTGATTTAATGTAATTAAGTGCTTACTTAAGCACTGTGCTAAGGACTAACACAATTACATTTTCTTTGGTTCTTCCTCTCGTGTTGTTTAACCAGTGTTTAATGTTTTTGCCTAATGTTGGATTTACTTCAGTTAATGGGGAATATTAAATGATCTTCACTTTTTTACATTTGACTTGATTAAAATTCACAGCTCACTTGTAGTATTCAGCTCTTAGTCTAATGTCAGGCTGAGGTATATTGAGGTCTGAAGATGAAAGGAGCATCTGTCATGTCTTACTGTCTTCGGCTTCTTTACAGTGCTGCCTTGTTGCAAATGGATCAAGCAGCATTGTACAGGGCTATGAAGGCATTGAGTCTTCTCTACCAAACAGAAGTATATTACATTTAATTTCACTTTTAGCTGGGCTCTTTCTTTGGTGTAATTGCTGAAAATGCTCACTTAATTTGAAAGACAAATGCTGCTTGTCTGTAAATTAAGTCCTTTAATTCTCAAGGATTGCACTGTTTTTCCTTTTCCCCAAGTATGCTGTGTTTTAAATTTTGGAACCATGTTTTAATTGTGGGTTGTTTGTTTGTGTGGTTTTTTCCTTGCTCAGGACAGTCTCCTCTTTCATAGCTTAATTTTTCAAAGCTGTGTTAAACAGTGAAAAGACTTAATCCTTTGCTGTTTTTCTTTCTTTTTTTTTCTTTAGAAAATAAACAGGGTTGTGTTTGTTGGCAATTTCTTGCGTGTGAATACTTTGTCAATGAAGCTTCTTGCATATGCACTGGATTACTGGTCAAAAGGCCAGCTGAAGGCCTTGTTCCTAGAACATGAGGTATGCTGTGGCTCAGTTATCTGTGTGTATTGTTTCACCATAAATCAGAAATGCCTGTATTGAGTAGCTCTCATATGTGATATCCTGAGGCACCAAGTGCTCAGTAAATATTAGAAATAAGAGGAGGTTTGTCTTGCTGAATTGGTTCTCTGGGAACAGTTTTCTGCCAGGGAAGTACTTCAGTGACTTTGGGGTATCTCAGTTCATGCTGTGGATCTTTGGAGAGGGACAAGAAAATGTTAAACTCTGTGCTAAGGGTCACCAGTCTTTCTTGGGTTTGGGTGGAAACAACAGTAAGTATTGTGTTTAAAGAGTGCAGAAATGTAAAGCTTGGGCCTTTGAAACACTTCCATTGTTCTCAGCTGAGCTTGAGCAATGTCTTGAAAGTTGAGACTGCTTTGACAAGGCCTGTTTTCATTCCACCACAGACCCCTCAGTGCTGTTGTAGTGATTTTATGCTTTGAGAATAACTTGCTTTTGTGCAGCTTCTGCCGTCCAGATCAGTGTGTAATTCTGAGAGCTCTGACTTGTTTTGGTTAAAATACAGGCGCAATGAGTGTTAATTACAGGTGCAACAGTTGCTGACTTGTAGCTTCTTGGCAGTGGGTTAGGATTTTTTGTCCTCAGTTTCTTGATCTGCAAATATTACAGCATTACATCTATTCCCTTCAGTTGATTCTCACAACTTTTTTCCTTTATTGCTTATCCCAAGACTGACAATCTGTTCTGATGTCCACAGTAACAGTTCCTTGTTAGCTCTACTCTCTTCAGATTTTTTTGGGGTAAATTTTAAACTCTTACATTTGCTCAAGAGTGTGTTCCAAACACTTGAATATTTCTTAGTTATAGGGAGAGGGAGCATTTCACTCCACAGGGGAAAAGTAATTCAACAGGAGAACGTGGTTCTTTGTATGCAGGTAGGTAGACAGTCCAAAAAATTGATGTGTGGATAGTTCAAGAAATTTTTCACTTGTACATTAGGAATAATGTTGCTATGGGTATTGAAGTTTTTTTAGCAAGCAAAATGTGCAGCTTCTCTAGGAAGAAGAAACCAAACCTGGTTTCCATGCTTTAGGAGTCACTGATACCTGTCTTAGAAGTCCTGCAGTGTATGGTGAGGCTTGGTAGGAAATCTCCTAAAGTTATGCTAGATAAGAAGGATAAATGTTTGTTTCACAAAGCCTTAAATAATTACTATGAAATATTACATATTTCAAGTGTATAGTGTTCTTTCTGTAGCATTGGTCCATCAGATGATTGTTGTCACTAAAATGTGATTAGTGCAGAATTTAATACCCTACTTGAACTTGGTTTTTTTTTTCTTCTTTTAACAGGGATACTTTGGAGCTGTTGGTGCTCTGCTTGGGCTACCAAATTTCAGTTGAGATACCAGATGTCACTACACTGAACTATTTTCCACCTGAATGACACTTGTTTATGTCGATGGGAATTAAATCTGGGGAGGGGAGAAGAAAATAGCTGATTTTCTGTAATTCTTTCTAAGATGTGATTAAGCTACTGAGTATTGCTGTTGTAAGGAAGGGAGTTTCACTCTGTTGGGCATTGGCAAGTGAACTGTTTGTGGCTATTATTTATGTTCTTTGGTATGTTGTAGCCAGTAGTGAACTTCTAATATGCAATACATCCTCTGAAAACAACTTTCCAGAAATTCCAGAAAAAGGAATGCCAAACCCTTAAGTGCTCAGGATGCAAATATTGCAAGTTTATTCCCAAGGCTTTAGGCCCATCAGTTTTGTATATAATTGATGACTGAAAAATTATTTTCATTAGTTACACTGTTACTGTGAGCACAAGTTTTATGTGTACTTACAGAAAACAAAAGACAGCAAGGTACTGTTGACAAGATGAGGAAACTGTAGACAATTGCTTCCCACAGTAAACGTAGTAATTGTTTTATTTTTATGTGTAATGGAAATAATATTAATGCTTTAATTGCCAGTGGGAAGAACAGAAACACAAAGAATCAGCCAAAGCAGCAGATTAAGGAGTTGATATTTTGAAGGTTTCATGAAGATACTCACCTCACCTTAATTTATTTGAAGATTCAGCTGGTATTTTGGAAAGATTCCTCTGTCTTTGGATTTGGAAAAGAGTTTAGTAACGAAGGCAGATTTTGGGGGGAAGATTTTTTAATTTTTTTATTTTTTGAGGACATGACTTCCAAAATGCCTTCTGGATTTGTTTGTTTGTTTGTTTTTCCCATAAGTTCTGCCATCATGAATTATCGTTTGTAAAGGTACCATAAAGCCTGAGAGAATTGAAGAAATCCTTATAAAATAGACTAATTATGGGACCTCATAATTCTGATGCTTTGGCTTATTTCTGTGGAGGTTTGAAAAATTTTTGCCTCGTCCTGCTGATTTGAAATTGTGATTTCCCTGTAATTTTTTAAGAGTTAATCAGAATTCAAGTAGGTGTTGAAGTTGTAAGGTTGCTAGCTTACTTTTGGATTTGGAAGTTTGTTTTTGGAAGTTGAGGACTGCATCAGAGTTTGTATTGCAGCAGCAAATGGACCAATATTTAATGCACTTGCAGTATGGAACCATTCATCAAATTGTGGCCTTGGGATAAAGTCCATACTCTGGAACTGATTTTTGGGGTTTTCTGTAAACTTTTAAAATTGACAGTTGCAATTATTACAATAAGTTTAGTCCTGAAGCCAGGGCATGAGATCTTAAACTTACAGGATTATTATACAGTCATTAGCTGTATAAGTTTTTGTGGACTAAAGAGCTACCCAATTTTATGATATTCTCATGTTAAATTTATTTCCTGTAAGTGCATGAGGAGCAACCAGACTCAGACACACTCATATCTTGGGGTTTAAGGTTTTTAAAACTAATTGCTTGAGTATTCCACAGCATGGCTGTGATGTATTTACAGATACACCCTCCTTGTGTTAGAAACCCTTGTGCTGTTTTCATTCTTCTCTTTCTCAAAATTCAGAGCCCTAGCATCATAGGTTTTTGCTTTTAAAATTTTCTGTGGTCCTTTAAGAGTACAGTACCTTAGAGTAGGCAACTCATTAAGTGCAATGCTAATCACAAATGCAGTTCCATTTATTGTTGCTTTTCCTGGTACATGGTACATTTCCATCGTGCTTGCTTTGATGTTTCACTATAGACATAAACAACTAAAAATTACACTCACAGTTTAGCTGATCTAATGCTAAATCAGAGCACTTCAGAAAATAAGTTTTTATAGAATGTCTTTATAAATGCTGTAAACTGTTCCTTTTGAGTTATGATTGTCTGTCAGAAGTAACCCTTATTTGGTTATAGAACTGTGTAAAAACTTAATTTTCTGAGTGTTCTGGCAGCCTGCTGAAAATTTGCAAACTAACTGCATATTTTACTTGCAAAGGGTGCTTTAGGACATGTACTACAGCTCCATTAGAAAGAGTTCCTTTTGACCATGTCTATTGCTACTTCACTTCACTTGTGATACTGAGAGTCCTCTTGAAGCAGTAGTTAAAAGCTACTTGTATATTTAACCAAAAGCACATATAGAAGATGATTACCTAATACCCATAGTTAATTAAACCAATTGAAGTTGATGTGAGCTGACAGACACTTTTTAAAGTAAACTGTACAAAATTACAAAATAAGCAAATGGAGTAATTCTTGAATAGCTGTACTGTATAGAAACTACTGTGAGAATCAAAAAGTATGCCCTACCTCTGTTTTACTTCCCTTGGGCTTCTAAAAAAATTGGCTTCCTATTGCTAGTTTTATCAGCATAATTGTTACTTCATTACAAGAGCAACCACAGCAGTTGTCAAGCCCTACTGTAAAGCCCAGAGGTCCTGTATTTAAGCCACATCTTTGGATTCATCTCATTTTCTGTCAGCTTAGAACTTGTTATTAGAGTCTCCAAAAATTGACTCTACCACCAGGAGAAATGATAGGCACCACAAATAGTTGCAAGATAAGCCTTAAAGTCTTTTCTTCTAAGTTCTCTTCTAAACAGGTTAATTTCTTTTATATGAATCACTGAAGTAAGTTGCTTTTTCCTGATTGTCTGTTTTTACTTTTACCCTTGCCATTTCTTTTCCTCAGAGCTAACTGGTTGAAGCAGCTTTAGGGTGAATTGATTCAGTGTGATGTACTACAGTAGAGAAAGTTTGGGGTTTTCTCAGGACTACTGTTGTCTTCTCAAGTGGAACCACTTCTCTAGAGGAAAGTTCTGTGATACTTCTTCGAAGTAAAATGTAAGACCCATTTTGAATGTGTAATTGCTTTCAGCTCAGTCAGCCATGTGAGTGCCTTTTAATTTTTTCATATAATGCCAATTTTATGGTAGTGGGACTTTATCCATGGGGTTTCCTAACCAATATTATTTACCAGAGAAATGGAAGGTCATTTTATTGGCCATGGAGATGGTCCCTTTAATCCAGTGTAGCAAGAGATACCAGAAAAACATCATCAGGTTTCTGGCTTCCTGTCCCTATAGTCCTTAATCTTGGGGTAATGCTTTTGCAATTCTTGGTCTTATCCCTCCAGCTTGGTCTTTTCTAATATTATGCACAGTTTTATTGTATCAGTATCTCCCTAAAAATCATGCAAGTTTATAGTGAGATAAGTAGTGTTTATTTCTGGGTAGAGAAGTTCAATCTTAGGTGAAGTTATTCCAAGCTATTAAACCTAACCACTTTGACCTTTCTAAGTCTACTTGGGTAATTGCAGTTTGAATGAAAGGGGAACTCCTACAATACATCTTGAATATTTAACAGGCTGGAATTAAAACATCCTCAGTGTTCTTTACTGAACCTAGCAGAGGTTTAAATACAAACAATTTTTCATTCTTTTTAGTGAAGTCTATACATTTAGGAGTTCAGAGAGAAGCTGCTCCAATACACCCTTTGTCTTAGTTTGCTCAGGATTTCCAAAGTGTGTTCAGGTGTCTAACCTGCCTTCTGGAAGACCTTTCCCTCTCTCAAGCACCTGTGTGATTCTACCAACAGGTGCTTGTAATTGAGAGTTACAGGGTGGAAAGAAGAGAGACCACATTGTCCCACTTACTCTCAGCTGTATATCAAAAGCTCTGGCTTCTCCTAATGGATCATCTGCTCCTTCAGTTGGTACTGTGACGTTCTTACTTGCACTTGAGTTGGTAGTACAGATGCAAGGTGCCTTTAGGGGCTGTAATACTCTGTCTGTACTCTATATAGGTCTTCAGGAAACACCTGCTTCCAGATCAGTTGAAATAACTTCTCATTTCTAAATATTTCAGAATAACAATGGGTTTTAACATTGGGAACTAATTAAAGGGTCTTTTATCTAGAGTATATCTGTGCTAGGTAAAGACTAAATGGTGTCTTTCATATCCAGTTATTAACTTTCATTAATAAATAAATTTGCAGTCAACCTGTTTTTAAATATTAATATAAATATTTCACTGTTTATGTTCTGGATATCACTGGAATCCTGAGAAAACAGTTCAGTTTATAATAGAGGTGAAAGTCAGTGTGGTTCTGTTGAGCTTGTTCTGGCCAGTTCTAGTTATACACATAACAAGCCTAATTCTTTGCCTTGTCACTTGTCCTTTTCTTATCTACATTCTTTTTATGGATTATGTAGGCTTAAAAACCATGTAATAGGTAACAGAGCTTTGCTGAGGTTAAAAAGTGAACAAGCTTCTGTGGGTCAGGTTGGAAGTGGTTTAGGAGGCCCTGTAGGTCCCAGTACAGAGCTGGGGACACACCTGACACAGTTTCTGTTTGGGTGTAGTAATTGCTTCATTTCCCATTAAGGCAGTCAGAGGGGGTGGGCTTCACAATCATTGTGGATAAAATGGGAGAATTTAGTCCTCAGACATGACCATTGGAGATTAAAAAATTCTTTTTCACAGTGTAGAAGAATAATTCCTGCATACATTCTTTTAAGGTTTACTGATATACTCCAAAGTACATTGCCATTATTTTGTCAAGTCTGGTGAAATTAGTAATTCTCTAAGGTTAACAAAAGTCTGCAAATAAGCCTGTTTTATTAGTTTCATTTATCTCACACATGGAAAGCTTATTAATATTAAGGATTCTTAAAAACACACTTTTGAAAAATCTCAAAAGATACTGTAATGTATTTGTAATTATTAATGTGCTAATGGAATATGTTTGGGCAGTCTCAGTTTCCATAACTGAGTGTCAAATCCTGCTCACTCTGTAGTTACTTGAGTAGATCATTCTTTTAAACTAATGAGCAAGATTGGGCCTCAGGGTCTCCTGCCTGGGGAACACAGTAGTGCTACTTTGCATATTCCTGCTGGTGCTAAATCGTTTGTTGAAAATAAAGATTCTGAACAGAAATTGTAAATAAAATATTTATGGCCTGGTCCTTTTGACAGACTTAAATTTTCTCATTTGCCAATACTTTTTGGCCTTACTTCAAGTTCCCCTTTTGGGTTTGGTTTTTTTGACAGTGTGGACTGTGTTTGTTAATGTGGCAAGTCATTGGCAGGTGTGGCTTCCTGTGCTACTTTCTGTAAGGCCCATAATGTTCCCGTGGTGCATTAGGAGACAGATGAGTTTTCATGGCTGGATTTCCACGTGATCCTTCATCTTGTTTTGTTACTGTAGCCGTTTGCACAAATAGTGTCAAGTAGAACACAATTGGCATTTGTTCTCTGCTAAAACTTCCAAGTAAATCAGCCACTACTGAAGTGTTTAGGAAAGCTTTTGAAAATCCAGAAATACCCATTTAAAATAATTTTAAAATCTAAATGTGCTAATTAGTGTTGCCTATAAAATGAACTGGAATGTAGTGTGTCAGTTGCTAATCTTTGCTATAAATTGCTGGCATTTCACAATTCATGTTTCTGGCATCAATTTAAGAAAGTGTAAATACAAGCTTTGGGAGGGAGGTACATTAGTTTCAGATTGTGCATTATGAAAGAGTTTATAAGACTAGTGAATTAGTATTTTGAGACATATTAAATTACAACACCTAGAACATGAAAATTAATGTGTTTGTGTTAGGGTATAGAGGGCTTTTGATAACCTGCACTTTTACATTCTTGAGTTTTGGCATTTTAACAAACAAGCATTTAATTTTCTGTTTACTGTTTCGTCATATTGCAGGCCTTGTAGTCACCAGTTGCTGTCTTCACGTATTTGTTTTAGTTAGCAAAGCAGACAGGCAGATCTGTTAAGTTGTAAACCTGGTAGGATGGAAATTCTCCGAAGAGCCATTTGGTTAAGTTGCCTTATTCTATTACATTGCACTCATGGTATGTCTCTGCTTTCTTGTTTACTGTTCAGACACTGAAGATGTGATGTAAAAATATGTGCTACAAATTTTTAATCATAAATTACTCATGAATACCTTTGTGTCACCTGTTAAACAGCTCTTGTAAATGATGCCTTTATGCCATCTGTAATACAGCTCTTGTAAATTGTTTAAATTATTTTTCTTTTTATAGATTCTCATTATTGAATGTACAGATTAGATCCCTTTAATATGTCACTGAGTAATTTGATTTGGGCCCAAATATGGACAATGCTGTAATTCATCCCATAAAAACTGTAAATAATTCTTTACTGCTTGTTTGCATGAATGAAGTTTGGATTTCATTTGCTTTGTCATAAACCAACTCCTCTGTCATGGGCCTACTTTTTACAGTTTATGTTCCTGGTTTTATTACCATTTGTTCTGTACGAATGTTGAAATAGTACTTTGTCTTTTCCTAATAAATAATTTGAGATTGTTCATTGTTGTCCTGCATTTGTGGGTTTTGTGGGAGGGATTTCTGGGTGTGTTCCTCTCCTTTGGCATGGTAAATTTCTGTAACATTTGATACTGGGGGTTGTTGCAGAGTATCTTTTACTAAGGCAAGGTGACTGGTGTGGTTTCATGCTCTTTTCTTCCTTTAATAAGCTGATAATTCACAGTGCTTAGATTCAGGTCCTGTTTTCAGAAACACTGGATGTGCTAAAAAGCCCTGGTTTGCAGTGTTGAAGAATGAAGTGTGCTCTGAAAGCATTGTAAGCGTTCCCCTTCCAAATCCACTTGGTGGGAGCACCTGCTGCTTCCTGCACATGGATGGGGAACAGGGGGATGTTTTACTGTTGAATAAAATACTTCATGTGCAAAGTGCAGACCATATATATAAACTAATTGCTCCTCTCTTGGAATTGCCCCTTGTTATGTTTTGAAATGCCGAATTCTGTTGCCCTGAAATTGCCCTAACTGATGCCTACTGAGCATAAAGTTGTGAGGAAGGAAGCGTGTGCCACAGCGGCATCCTGGCAGTGCGTCTTGTGATGAGCTTGCTGTGTCAGAGACAGTCCTTCAGGGTTCTGTGCAAACATTTTAGCCATCCAAACCACAAAGCTTTACTTTGCCAAAAATGAAAATTCCCTTCTGTGTTGCATCTCCACTGAGCTCTGCACCAGAGTGATAGTTTTTAGGGGAAGTGAGCTGCTGAGGAACACAAATTTTGTACAAGTTTAGGGAGTTCTGATTTATTCAGTATGTTTTTTTTAATGCAGAAATACCTCATGGAGAGAATTGCAGTAGCCTTTTGTGGAAGCTGGTTTACATTTCAGCTGGGGTCTGTAACTGCTGCTGGTGCAGCCCGTGTGCAAGCTGAGGGGACAGTGTAAACTGCATGAGCTTCATTTACTTCCATTTTAGCTGGTGATCTGATTTTTTTGAAACTAGTGACTTCCTCTTACTGTAAGGCTGTTCAAGCCAGCTGTTATGTGAATTTTTGTTGGGACTCAGAAATGCAAACCTCTAACTTAGTAATACTTGTAACTTCCCTCTTTTTAGAAATACAGATTAAAAATCAAGTTTGCCCTTAAGTCCTGGAGTGGAACCCCCTGCTCCAAAGGCCTGTCTTTTTATCAACAAGTGTTCAATAAGTATATTGACTTTCTGCCATTTTGGGGTACAGAAGTGTGGGGAATACCAGCGTTGGCCCTGTTGTGCTGTTCCAGGCTAGAGGGAGCAGGCAGGTGTCAACCAAGATCTACGGGTTTATGGGTGCTTGTCAGCTCGGAGAGCCCCATGCAATCCCTGACTAATGAATGTTCTCCTCACTTTCCTGAAGGGGCTGTGTTAAATGTATCAAAGTTTGAGTCTTTCATAACCCACATGTGTCCAGATATGTAAATTACTGAGCTGCCTCAAACATAATCTGTTCATGTACTTTTTATATGCCAGGCTTTGGTCTGGCTTGCTATTTGTGGAGAGTTGTTGGAGTGAAAGCTCCTCTGGACCCAGGCCCAGAGGGAAGCCAAAGCACAGGGCTTGAATTAAGACCTTTAGACAAGCTGAGATACATGAAGTCACACCAAAGTGAAACAGAAATACAGATTTTTAACTTTTAGTAGAAATATATGCTAAGTGCCTTAAACATTAAAAAGCTGTAGCAGAGACCTTGAACACCATTCTTGCTGCAGCAGTGTTACCTTTTCACAGAATTCTTTACTTTAGACAAAATACAGATAGAATTATACTGTTCACATTTTTTAGATAGAGGGTTCACATAAACAATAAGAGCTGATAGAAACTGTATATGCAAATCTGTGTAATACCTATGTAACACTTGTGTAAGGCTTATGATTGTTAGAATTAGACCAGGATAGGTTAAGAAAAGGAAAACTAGAATTGTGTGTTAATCATGTTGGTCAGTTAGCAAATACAATCCACAATTCTGTAAGAAAAAATACGTGGAGCATACAGAGCATATAGAAGAAGAAGAAGCTGGTTTTGCCTGCTGTTGCTGCTTGCCTTTATCACGTAACCCCTTCAAACTCTGCCTTCAAGAAAGCTATGAGACTATGAAATAAAGAACTTAGCAGAACAGCAGCCTCCTCTGCTCTCTCACTCTGGTCCAAGAAGGAAGGGTACCCTGTCAAAAGCTCCACAGAGAGTTACTGATATCATTTGATAGCAGAGAATAAAACTTCCCAGGGAAAATTCCCTTGCAGGTGTACCAGGATTCACAGCAGTAATTTGAGGAAAAGGCATCACTTTTCAGGTGCCTGTTGGAGAGCTGCTCGCAGGGGTAGGGGAATGCTGAGCTGCTGCTTTGGACCCTCCCACGGACGCCTCCCTCCCTGCTTTCCACCAAGTGTGTTGCTGTTACTCCTTTATCCCCTGGTTAAGCAGAGACTTCAGTGGAGGTTTTACGTAACTTCATGAGCTGCTGGTGTGCATGAACACCTGGGAGTAGCGCACAGAAGGATAAGGGGGGGAAAGTACAACCCAGACCCACAGCAAAGTCCCCACATGCTTTGTAAGGTGACACCAGGGGAATTGCAAGGGTGCAGCATCTGATAAACCGATCTCTTTTCTGGCCATTTCTGGGGTATTCAATGGCAGCCAGTTTTTAAGACATTCACCATCCTCTGGAAACCAGTCTGCTTTCCACCACTGCCTTTCCCAAGTCCATTGTCCCAGAGCTGTTGGTGGGGGTGGCCCACAGGCAGGGCCAGAGGTGCAGTTTTAGGCTGAGGAAACATCAGGAAAGGTGAGGAATTCCAACAGCCTGAGACATTTTGCTTATAAAAGGGATCAACTGATCCTTTCCAGCCTCTGTAGCCATCCTTTGCATGAGGTGTGTTGCTGACAGCTGGGGGCTGTAACTCTCTCAGCTTTTTCCAATTAATCCCTTTACCTCTGGGTAAACACCCCAGGTGTTTCTGGTATTTTTGGGGTGTTTGTCAGCTCAAACTGAGACCTGCATGAGACAGGAAAACATTTTGGTCTGCAGTTCTCATATCCTTTGAGGATTAAGGTTTGGTTCTGCTACCATGGGAAAACAGACAACATGGAGAAGGACAGAGTGAAAAAAACCTTCAGACAAATAGATATTCAGTCCTGCTGTAGGGCAGTTGTAAAAAATGTGTTCCAGCTCCCACCAGGAATGTGTTATAGATGTTATAAGCATCTTTCACACCAAATACTGCTGCTCTTTGCTCTGAAGGGTGAGAATGAGACCTCTGGGGATCTCATAAGAGGGGTGTGATTTCAAGTTCTCCATTTTCAGATGCTTTTCTCCCTCACACTGGGAACTTGAAGAGGGGCAGATATGCCAATGCAAACAGCTCTGCTGCCAGACCAAGAGAGGAGCTTTAGGCAAACACTGCAGTATGCAGGAGGCTCCCTGAGCTCACAGATACCGTTACAAAACGCTCCACAGCATGTTCCAGCCTCAGACATTAACGCAGTATTTATTTTAGCCTGATTGGTGACAGTTCACTGGCTGTGGTTGCACTTCAGCTCTGTGTCCATTTCCTCTGTAACAACTAACAAACCCAAGATTAATCTTGACACGAAAATAACTGCTCATTTCCCCCCCAAGGCTCCATAGGCTCTGCCTCAGAGCCATCATTTCCCCCATAGGATGTGTTTGGGTGGCTGGGAGTCCCCTCTTGCCTGTAGCCCAGGACAGTGACACTGGATGCTCCCCCTGTGTGGTTTTGTAACACACAGATGTGGCACCTGGGGACATGGCTTCGGTGATGGGCTTGGCAGTGCTGGGTCAATGGTTGGACTCGATGACCCAGAGGCACATGTATTTCTAATTTAGCTGCCTCTAGCACATCTGCTAGAAGAAATCTAACCATAGGTGTTAAAAATATATAGTGATCCACTACAACCCAGGATAATTT
This sequence comes from Corvus cornix cornix, assembly GCF_000738735.6. Taxonomy (NCBI): domain Eukaryota; kingdom Metazoa; phylum Chordata; class Aves; order Passeriformes; family Corvidae; genus Corvus; species Corvus cornix. The sequence continues at coordinate 15,904,618 of NC_046343.1, forward strand.
GTGTGAGACCTCAATTACCCTTATTGTTACACTTGGGTACCCTATTTCAAGTCTGCATTTCTGTATCATCATCTCCATTATTATGTGCTGACCATCAGAGGCATTTAAACTTCGTTCAAAACACATTTTTGAAAGCAAACTCTCACATCAAAACTGGGGGGTTGTTTAACCAGCCCAGTAAACATATATGACTCTTAATAATCCCGCCATCTCTCCTAGAGTTTTCTTGCTTTTGCTTCTGGAGTTTTCATCACCTCTGCAGGTAGTGACCAATACTAGTGACCAATGTGTGATTCTGACTGAAACTGAATCCAGGCTGGGTCAGCTGCAGGTGCTGCTTGTGGGGGTCCCTGCAGCACACCCAGATCCCTTTGAGTCACCAGCTTCTCCACAAATGTCCCTGTAACTTTCAGGGAGAGTTATTAAACATCTTGTGCAGAAAAAATACTCAAAGTTTCTTGATAAGCAGGAGTTTGATTCTATTACTCCAAGCAATGTGTTTGCAAAAGGAGTCACAGCTATAGCCCCAGTTCTAGAGTTCTGCCTGAAAACTGGCATGTCCCTTTGTACTTGCAGTGGTTGTTGTTGCTCTTCTGGAGCAAGGAAAGCCCAATTTGCCTCAATGAACACCTCAGAGATCACCTGTTAGTTTGTGCTGAATTCTGCAGCTCTGGTTTGTTCCAAAGCTTTGCTGAAAGGTGGAAATCACTAAAGAATTTAACCTACCTCAGAACCATTCTAAGGTTATTTTCAAATATATTTGCTATGTTTTATCCAACCTAGACAGTACTCTGGGACAGCTGCTTGATCTGGGAGCATTTCCAAGGACCCTGGGGTTGGGGCATCCCTGGTGTGTGCCCCAGCCTGCAGCCCAGTGCAGCTGAGGGCACAGGGGGGCTGCACCTTGCACTGGCCCTGGGGAACCTCTTCCACCTCCGCAGGGATGGTGCAGACAGTCAGCAGCAGCACCTGCTCGTTAATGATCCAGCAACATGTTTAATTTCTCTTTGGGGCAGGCTGGGACAGCCCTGCAGGACGTGTGAGCACGGGTGACCTGTGCTGCTGCTCGTGCTCCTGCTGGCAGCAAGCTCTGCACAGCCTCAGTAGAAACAGCTCTGGAGGAAAGGTTGACCTAGAAGGTGGATCTGGCTTAGAGATTCAACCTTCAACACCACATCTGCTCGTGAGAGGCAAAGTTGGGTTTCACACTTCCTGGGCTCTTGTGTCTAGGACACGCCGTTTAACCTAAAAAACATGTTACAATGAGATTTGATGGCACAGTAAGGCTTTTGGTCACTCCTCTCAATATTTAATTAACACATCACTGGTCTCTAGTCACTGTAATTATTGGAACATATTTTTCCAAATCAGAGGGTGTCAACAAAATAGTAAGATAAATATCACACTTGAAGCCTCCTTCCCAGTTGCTGCAGCTCACGCTGATGGCAAGTGTTGCTGGAGTAAAAAAAATTCCAGCATTTTTAGAGAGATTTCCTAACAGCCTTTTCAACAGATACAAAACTAGACATGTTGAAATAACACTTGTCACTTACACGTTTGTTTGAAATATGATTCTCATTTAGAGTATCATTCATGATTTCATTCAAATGCCTGCGTTTCCCTGAAGAAATAGGAGACTGCTGTCCTCTCCTCTCCAGCTCCCACGCCTACAACAACAGTATTTTATTCAAAGGGAGTATCTCTTTCAGACTCTAATAATGGGCTGCTTGGCTCCTCATTCTCTGTCTTCAGAGACGTGATCCTCTTGAGCTGCCAACTTTTAGCCTGGTATATGCTTATAAATGTATCATTCTGAGACTCTGAACACTAAAGTGTGTTGAGTTTTTTTGCGCAATATTTTCCTTTCAGAGAATTTCATGGGAAACTGAGTGCATCTTATTTTAAAAATAAAGAAATCATTCCCTCAGCTCTGGACTCTTCCCTGCTACTTGGCTATGAATAATATTTGTGTAAATTACTGGAAGACATGCCTTCGTTCTTAAAGTATTACTTTTCAATCCCCTTTTATTAAAAAGGTGTTGGGGTTTTTTTGTCGGGTGACTCCCTCATGCCTTCGTGGAGCAGCTCTGCAGGGCACAGCCTCTCCCTGGTGTGTCACCAGCCATTCCTGAAGGGCAGAACGGCTGCTGTAGGGCTGGTGAGCACTACATCTGTCCCAGTTTATCATCTCAAGCTGTAGCTGCTCCTGAAAGCCAGCAAAGCCTGAGTGCCTGCAGCACTGCATTTTTGGGCTTGGCAGGACACACGTCCCAGTGCTCACCAGGGCTGTTGAACTCAGATCTGGCCCCACTGGAGCCCAGAGCCACTCTCAGCAGCCTCCAGGGTGCCTCCAGAGCCAGGCTGTGCCCGAGCCCGGGTGGTGGTCGCACACAGGAGTGTGGTGTGTAGGTGGGCCAGCAGGTCCTGTGGGGACCAAACACCCCTCAGTGCTCCCTGTGCCTGGTCCGGCTGTGCTGCTGTCACACACAAGGAATTATTTGTGCCATGGTGCCAGTAAAGCACTTATGAGCCTGACAGAACATGTGTAAATAGAGCAGGGGGATGTGCTGGGCTTTGGTAACCCTGGGCACCTCCCCTCCCCACAAACCCTGCCCTTGGCAGGGTGATGAAGTCAACCCGCCCAAACAAGTTCTCATTAATGACTGAGGCTTAATAGAATCTTCCTTAAGCCTCTGAATTGCTCCCACAAACCCTGGTCCTTTAAAGTCGTCTATTGCCACCTTCAGCCCTGGCGCTGTCACTGATGTGGCTCAGTGTTCCCTCAGCATGGGCGCCCTCCCAGAGCTAATACCTTTCCTTCTAGGGCAGCAGCTCCTGCACACGGCCAGGGCTTCTGGTTCTCACCCGGTGATGCCTCGTGGCAGAGCTGAAGGAAGTGCCTCCAGCTGGTGCTTACATTCAAATGTTTGCACTAGCGTGTTCCCACTAGGCTGCCTCAACAGCAAAATATTGAGTTCAGTGCACTCTCACTACTTGATGTTTTTATCGTTTAAGGCTTGAGACAACTTGTAAATGCTTAAAATAGCGTGAAAATCCCTGTGCTGGCACGGACTCCCAGCCTTATTGGAAGGCTGTCTGCTGTTCTCCTGGTGTGGAAGTTTCATATGTTCCAGAGAACAATTATGGAAGAGCAAAATTTTAAACAACCAAGGCTATATGGCAGTTATCATTTAAAAGGAAATCCATACCTTAAGCGTGTCAGAATAACAGGCTGATTTAAAAATCAGAACTGACGAGCAACCAGGTGTCCATGAATGACTACCTTGGCTTCAGAGTGTTCCATTATAGTATCACCATCGATTTCCACAATTTTTTATAGGTATTAAATGACAATTTTTTTTGTATAAACTACAAATAGCTGCACTATTTCCAGGTTCTGCATGTTCCTGGAATGTAGTACATAATGTAAACTTTCCTGAGTGAAGGAAGAAGGAAGCAGGGAGAAGGGTTACAGGACCCGTTGAGTGTTTGCTCCCAGCAGCTCAGCTGTGGGAGCTCGTCCTGGGGCAGGGAGATGGGCCTTGGCAAGTTCATGGCACAGGTCTTCTCACACGGACAGGCTGAGCCCACCCCTCATCTTAGCAGCCCTGGCTTGGGCCTGTTCAGGGCTCCCTTTTTCCAGCAGTCGCTGCTCCAGGCTCTGTGCTCCCGAGAGTAAAGCTGAAGAAGGTCTGACCTGTCCCTGCTGGGAGCTCCTGCCTGCAGATGTACCAAACTGGGAGGGTTGTGACCGCTGCCCTCTGTACCTTCGTTCTCATTCACTGACCCCTGGAGGTGTCTCACCCTTGCCAGGAAAGCCTGTGTTTGCTTGGGAAGAAAGGGGAATGGTGGCCTGTGTGTGAGCATTGCCTGTGTCTGCCCTGCCAGGACTCCACGGCTGAGAGCCAAGTACCACGGCTCCCACAGGCTCTCTGCTGGTGCCTGCCACCCCTCTGCTCTGGCACACAGGAGAGACCACATGCTGGCTTGTGGTTTTTGAAAGCAATGAATCCAAAACAGGACACATGGACTTGATGGGTGCAGTCCCCCAGCCCTGCCCCACCACCCAGAGCCTGCCCAGAGGGTGGGAGGGAGGTGCCAGCCTCTGTGAGACTGTGTGAGGCTGGTCCCTCGCAGGGGACAGGTGACTTGCCCAAGAAAATGACTGCCAATGTACCTGTCTGCAGTCACACAGCGCTGTTTGTCCTGCCTTGTTAAACAGTCTTAAAATCTCGGTTGAAAACTCCTCCGGGGCAGGGAAGAAGTGACACCCGTGTTGCTATTTGTAGCAGAGGAATGCGGCTGAGGCTAAGAGACACGGGCTGCTTTTACCTCTGGTGTTTTGGACAGCAGGTTTGCTCTGTGCTCTGACAGTGGACATTAACGGGGGGTATCTGACCGAGTTACAGCCTCCCTCTGCCAGGGAAACCTCTCCCTTGGCATGGCCTCTCTTGGGAAAGGATGGCTTTAGCTGCTAGACTAGAGTGGGAAGGAAATCTCTCGTGTTGGTTTCTAGCAGTTGAAATGGCCAAATTCTGTGTGTAAAGAAAAATCAGAAGTGCCTTTTCCTCAAGACTTTCAGCATGTTCTGATGCCCAGCCCTGCCATGGCAGAAACACAGGGCACCCCTGGGCTCGCTCAAACAGCGTACCATGAGTGCTGCCAGTGGCCTTTGGCTCACTGATAAGCTGCTTATCTTCAAACCGTCCATTTTTTATTTTACTCTGAATAAATACTCCTCTGTGCTGGCTAAAAAAGTTGTCTGTTTGGGCAAAAGAATGACTTGAGTTCAACCTTAGCTGTTAAGTCATTCTTTATCTTTTTTTTAACAGCATGCTCATGATCATACACTCCTTTAAATCTTCCTGAGAGAGAGTGGCAGTATCCAAACACATGGTTACCAGCTGCAGCCAGCAGTTAAAACATCACACCCACAGTCTCTTCAGGTGCAGATGAAATCCAGATGCCCAAACACTTGAGTTCTCCACAAGGGAAATGCTAAATGGTGCATAAAAACAGTTCTATCTTGGCCTTTAATGATATGGACATATTCAGATTATTTTTGCAGGAACCCTAATGACTAGTTGCTAACTTTTTTTCTTTTTTTTTTTTTTTAAGTACATTTTTTTACCATCCTGGATAATTTAAAAATGCCAACATTACTGAAATGCATCTGCTGAGGGAGGATGTTTGCTTCATCTAGAAATGGCCTGATGTTTCGGGAAATGTTTCGGGCCTCACAGGAGTCCCAAGGCGGAGATGTGAGTGTGAGAAGCTTCTAGGAATGTGGAGCTCTTTGCTGCTTTTTCCTAGCACAGCTTTATTTTTAGCACGCCTCATGTTTAAGGGCCGTGTCTGGGAAACAACAGGAGGTACTTTAACTCCTTTCTATGAACAGCCTGACTGTTCATTCTTGATTTTCTTTTGGCTTTATGAAACAGATTTTCTTCTTTACAGCTGCAATAGCTCCATGAAATTGTAGGTGATGGCCACAGACTCAGAGAGTTAAAAGTGAAATGAAGCAGGACAAATCTGTGCTCTGAGAGGCATCAAACCTGAAGCTCGTCCTGCGCTTGCTGTCCCCACATGGAAGGAGCCAGCTGCCCACAGCAGATGTGTGTGGGGCAGGCAGGAGCATGTGCCCAGTGCCCAGCACTGCACCAGCCCTGCCCGCAGCACAGGGGAGAGCAGAGTCTGGAGAAAAGCTGCCGTGGGAGAAGGCAGGTCAGCCATGGCCACTGTGCCTCTGATGGCTCCTTCCTGCCCTCTTCAAACTCACACGACCTTTTCTCATCAGCAGAAGGATAACTACACTTCCCTGGGATCAGGCTCGCAGCAGAGCTCTGCAGGAGGCACAAAATGCATTTCACCACTTTTAGAATCAAAACACTCCGGGTTTTGTTAGCATAACTACAGTGGGAGGTGACACTAAAGGGATTAAGCATTTAGTGTCCCAAAATGAACTGAAATGAGCATAATATTGTTACTTTGCTGTCTCAGTCCCAGCTTCTCATGATGCTTTTCCCTTCCCCTGAGCAGCAGCCATGTCCAAAGGCTGTGTGACATCCCCAGCTGCCATGGCCCTGCCAAGGAGCTCTGCTTTGCCCTTAGAGGGTTCAGCTTGTCCCTGTGTCCCCCCATGCAGCTCACTGAGCACTGGGGTGGAAAACAGCCTCTTCCATATGTGTGTCTGCCATTGCTCTTCAGGTGGCCATTTATGTAATTTTTTAAAACCTAAATGCCTTTGTCATGGTAAGTGTCATCCTTGTGAAAGTGTAATTCCTTCTGATGCATCCTGGATGTGGCCACGGATGTGTCACCCTGTGCAGGACAAGCTTCCTGCCCTGAGCATTTCCCAAGGGAGACATCAGGGAGGAGTGGGGGACGGCTCCTTGCATGGCCTGGATACTCCTGCAGTCATAGCTGGGGATTGCATCTGTCCAAACCCCAAGAACTTTCTGTAATGGAAACATGTACTTAATGCTTTCTCCTCATCCTGATGCTAACTTAGGTGTTCTAGAAAAATAATCAGTCCTGCATGTCAGTTTGTTGTATCAAATGCATTATGTGCGGCTGAGAGCTACCAGGTGTGCTCTGCAGGTCTCTGAGGAGGGGTCCTGGTCCCCCAGGACTCTGAGGGGGGGATGCTCAGTGCTGCAGCTCACAGCTCAGAGCAGCCACCGTGCCTGTCAGCCTTGGGTTTCCTTCCTCTTGGGGACAGTAATTAAGCTGTCTTAATCAGGATGCAGGCTTGCAGCATCAGTCCACAACATAAGGAGCCAGCTTTAGAGACTCCCCGGGTGCTCTCAGACCTCTCCTGGATGCAGGATGCGCTCGGTGAGGAGCACCCATCCAGCTCTGGGGAGCTGGTGATGTACCTGCTGAGGTAGTGGTGTGGCAGTGATGTGTGTGTGGCAGTGACGTGTGTGTCAGTGACGTGTGTGTGTGGCAGTGACACGTGTGTGTCAGTGATGTGTGTGTGGCAGTGACGTGTGTGTCAGTGATGTGTGTGTGTGGCAGTGACACGTGTGTGTCAGTGATGTGTGTGTGGCAGTGATGTGTGTGTGTGTGTGTCAGTGATGTGTGTGTGTGGCAGTGACACGTGTGTGGCAGTGATGTGTGTGTGTGTGTGTGTCAGTGATGTGTGTGTGTGTGTCAGTGATGTGTGTGTGTGGCAGTGGCACATATGTGGCAGTGATGTGTGTGTGGCAGTGACACGTGTGTGACAGTAACATGTGTGTGGCAGTGACATGTGTGGCAGTGACACGTGTGTGGCAGTGATGTGTGTGCTGGCGCAGCCTGGGAAGGGTCCTGTGTGCTGAACTCGCTTCAGTAAATACCACTGGAACTCATTCCTGTGAGAGGCTGACCCAAACCTGCTGCCAGCACTTGCAGTGGTGGATGTGTGACATGTAACACCAGCTGCCACCTGCAGCCACCTGCTGTTCGAATCACCTCCCCACTGGTTTCTTTCCCAAGACTGATTTTGCCAAGGAGCTTCACCAGTGTTGAGCTAGAAGTCAGGTATTTGCTTTTTGTACATACCCACTTCCATGGTAAAGATGTTTCATTGTCACATCCCAAATGGGGAGGAAATCAAAATTTAGTGGTTGCATGTGCTTGGAAGAACATACTTGTGTGGGCACTATTTCCAGGCATGTAACTGAACAGGTAAGTAGCAGAGGATTTTTTATATCTCTGTTGCTGCTTAGAGAGTGGACAGCACAGGAAAGAAGTGCCTTTGGAGTGGAGTTTCTCTGTGGTGAGTGTTTAATCCAAGTCCTTTTCAAACAGAATGGTCTCTGCACAAAAGGATCACTCAGGTAAATCCCCTAACACAGGAGAAACATCCTATTCTGCTTCTAGATGGGGCTGCTCTGTTCAAAATGAATCAAAATAAAAATCCCAAACCCATCCCACGTAATTAAGAGCTGTGTGCAGGCAGCTGACGCAGGGGTTGGGAATGCAGAGGTGCAGAGCTCCCGGGATGTGCGTGGCCTCGCTCCTTATTTATCCTCCCTGTCGGAGGGAACAGCTGTGTTTACAGGAGGTGGGAGCCAAGCCTCGGCTGGGCTGTGCTCCGTGCTGGGATCCTGCTGGGGGCTGCTGCCCTGGGCTCCGCTTCCTGCTCCTGCCAGAGCGATGTTCAGGAGTTACCTGCAGGCTTCTCCTGGGCAGAAGCTTTTCCAGTCCAGCTTAAGAGGCAGGAACTGAGAGAATGGATTTGCTTTGGTCCTGACCTGTGGCTCCTGTGCGAGGGCTGGGGTGCGGGTGAGGATGAGGATGGCAGCACTGGGCAGGCCCCACCTCAGGAGGTGCCTCAGCGACCACCCCGGGGGCTCCACCCGCTGGGCCTGGGACGGCTTCTGGAGAACAGCCAGGGAAAAACGCCTCGCAGGTCAGTCCAAGGGCAGCTGCAATCCCACACTGGTGTGATTCAAGCATCAGGGCTACGGCCTTGATCAAGGAAGGAAAATACCTTTACTTTTTTTGGCGCTCCTTTAACGCTGCTGCATTTTCTGTCGCACCACAGAGCTGCCTTTGCCCAGGCTGCTTTTTCACTGGTGGGACCAAGTGGGTGTTTTGAGCTGATGATTTGTATGTAGAGCTGCGAATATTCAGATTTATATAGAATGGAATTTTATACTTCTTCTTTAGCTGGAGTTTTATAGACACTTTAAAACATGACAGTGTCAGTCAGCCACACAGTGCCCAACAACCTCTTCTCAAGGCACCTAAGTCACTTTTAAAGCTTCATTTTTGCTGCTTACAGAAACCCATGAACTTGAACCTGCGTGGTTTTTCAGGAAGCCTTTCTAGGGTGTCAGAAATAATACTTCTCTCTGTCCAAACACCTTCCCACAAGCATTGCACCCTGAGCTCTCCAGCTGTGTATTAGCATGTGCAGAGGTGAGCAGAGCAGACCCTGGGGCTGCGTGGGGATGGTGATGGGCTGAGGGGTGGCAGATGTGGGGCTGTGCAGGGACCCCATGGTGAGCACTGGGCGCAGGGCCTGAGCTCTTCCTCCTCTTGGGTGCATGGTGCCCAGCAGGGATCTGGCAGCATCCCAGCCAGGGCAAGAGTAATAACTGCTCCAGTTACTGAAAATGGCTTTCTACATTCTTTTTCTTTCAAGCAGCTGGGTGGGCTGTGCATAGCTCTTTCCACCTGGGGCTTGTGTTCATCTCACGGAGACAGGAGGTTTTGTAGCAGCATTTTGACTCTGGCCAGCTGGGTGTCCCTCTCCACATCCCTGAGAGAGTGTTCAAAATGAGTAAAGGTATTTGTCTTTTCCCTGAGCCCACATGCACTTCACTTGTCATAAGCCCTTTCAGAGGAGCCAAGGGGCTGGATTGTTATTGTAAACATGCCTGTTCCTCTGTCAAAGCAAGAGCCAAGTTACCCTTTGGGCTGAGGTTGTCTTTCAGTTCACAACTAGCAAGGAGCAAAGAGGCTGTCAGATTAACTGGGGACTTTCAGTGGGGGAACAGGATATTGGGAATTGCTTTTGTGTACAAGATCTATGAGTTTTGTGCCTCCAAGGCCCTCAAACCACTTTGAAAATCCTAGATTTAATTCAAGTGTGCTGGTTATGTCTTGGGGCCTTTGTGCTGGGCTGAAGAGCAGCACCAAACCCAGTCACTGCTGGCAGCTGTGGAGCCCATGCCACCAGACCAGCACTACAATCCACTGGAAGCAGTGGGGGTTTCATCACATACTGGGACAGGATGTGTTGGTCAGGAGGAGTGTCAGGCATGGCTGTTACTGAGGTGCTGAGTAACACAAGTTCTGCCAGGTGGATGGTCTCTTTCTCCAGCAAAACAACAGCCAGAGCTGAAATTGCAGCTCTTCCCTCCAGGTGGTGTGAATAAGGCTCAGCACCATCAGGGAGCCTTTTGGGCTGGGCTGTGAGAAAGCAGTGCGGACATATCTTCATAAGTACAAGGGACAGAGTAGTGGCTGGTTTTTGTCACCCTGCACCAGGTGCAAGAGCTGTAATACAGCTGCTTCTTGGTTTGCCACGGACTCTGTGAGGTGACAGCACACCCAGTTGCTGGTATGATTTGTGTGCACCAGCTCCAGGTGACTTCCCAGAGGAGCTGGCAAAGGTTGGCTACTTTTTCGACAACAACTGATCCCATTGCTCCTGGACTGCTGTCCCCAGCTCAAACATCACAGTTCAGGAAAGAAACTGGTAACGTGGATAATGCTTCCACTGCAGACTGCATAATAGATCCAGCTGCTGGGTCTCTGTGATTCCTTCTGGCCACGTGGTGTCCAGCAATGACAGAGGAGAGCAGTAGGAGCCTGTAGTGCTTCTGCACTGGGCTGCAACTTGGGTGGGTGCTGAAATTCTCAGCACTTGAAGGAGCCCCAGAAGAAGGGCTTTAAAATATACTTAATTTTTATTAAAGGAAATTTATCAAGTGCTTATTAAAGGAAAGACAAAATGGTCATGTTTTCCTGGTGCTCCTTCTGGTTCTCTTTCCATCTCTGAAGCAATCATTTGCCCTGGCCAACCACCTCCACATTGCTGCCCAGATGGCTGCCAGCTGCCCCACTGCCTGCATGGCTTGTGCTTGCTTGCTGCAAGCTGCACACAAATGTACTGCTCTGCCTTTGTAAACAGGCTAAAAATACTGCGGTGCTGCTCCTCAGAGGGCCTGGGAGTTCAGAGAGGCTGGGAAGGAAGCTGGGGTCAGGCAGCCTCCGGGGAGCGGGCGTCACATGGAGGCACAGAGCCACAGGATGGTTCCCTCCGGCGCTGCACGAGTGGGGGCTGGCTGGAAAGGGAGGTGGCACATCAGCCACAGCACTGGCGTCCTGCTGCCCTGGCCCTGCTGAGCCAGCGGTGCCAGGTCTCCTCAGATCAGTGTTCATGGTGTGCAAGTGCACGAGATGTGACAAAAGCCCAGGGCTTTGTGCTCCCCTTTTGATGAGGAATTCTTGTCTTTTCTGTACAACAATTGCATGTGCTGGGTTTGGGGGTGCAGGTCCTGCAGAGTGCTGGCTTCTCCAGGCACTGCCATCCTGGTCAGCTGGGGTGACACCGTCTGCTGGGCCTCTTTGCTGAGGGTGCCCTGTGTGAGGCTTGTGTCTCTATATCCTCTGGGAAAGGAAGTCAGAAAAGCCTATTCCTTCAGACATCCTATTTCAGAAGGCATCAGAAGCTAATTTCTGTTCTCACCACACCCATGTACCTCGTTAAGGGATGTGACTATCCTAACCACACCCTGGTGAGAGCCACCATGACCCAAGTCTGAATGTCCCCCTCCAATGACACAGAAGCGTGTTCCAACCAGAAATCTCATCGGGGTAGCAAAATTTCAGTTTGATTCATATGTTTTGTAGGCATTAAGACCTGGAATATTCTTATGTTTTGCTTCATTAGTGTTTAACCTTGTTAGCTGGTGTGAGGCTGTGTGGCATAGAGTGAGTCTGCAAAGAGCACCAGTGCCCTGTCAGGAGTCCTCTGTGTGCTGTGAGTGCTGAAAACACAGACCAGGGCTCAGCACTGATCTTGTAGCAATGACAGCTGTGGTCTCTGCTGTGGTCTAGGCAGTTGTACCCTATCTGCCTTCTCCATCCCCATCTCTCAGCTGTAATGTAGAGATGTGTATGGGAGCTGTGGCAGTGGGAGCCAGGGCTGGGCTGTGGGAGCTGCCTGGTGCTGGGCAGTTCAGTCACAGACAAAGAGGGAATTGGTTCAGAGCTGAGTGAGTTCATGTGATGGGCAATAAACACCTTAAGGCCCAAACACACCACTGGCATCCTCTACCTGCCTACAACCCAAGGGAACTCCAAGCCACTGAGCACTTGGGTGAGCTGGCATGAAGGTGGGTGCTGCCTTCCATGCACCCCCTGCCTGGTGTGGCAGGGCCCAGCCACATCACCCTACGGACTGTTCACTGCGAGGGAAATTCAAACCATGCTCAGCTGCCTCTTCTCCAGACAGAATGAATTCCATAGCGACATTGTTTTAAAGAAAACAACCTTTGCTGTGCAAAAGCGTTTCAGTCTTAAACAGTTCTGGTGCAAAAGCACTGGATTTCACATGCTTTTCCCATCGCCTCTGGCAAAAGTGCAGCAGGGTCAGGGTGGTGTCCGCATTGTAGCACTCAGCAGTGTGCTTTGCACTGAGCTCACTCTGCTGGGCCGTGCTCCAGCTCATCGAGGATTTCTCCCTGATGTAACCGTAGTGCTTCGAGTACCTCTGTGGGCTCCATTCCTCTCCATCCTGCAGCAGATTTAAACTGTGTGTATCCTGTATTTATCCTGCCAGTATTCCTTGGTGGGACCCATGCCACCCACACCTTTGGCACTGCCAAACACGATCCCTGTGGCAGGCTCAGCTGCAGATGCTGATGTGAGATGGCTGTCGACGAGGCTGCTGCTGAATACCGAGGGGGAGAGAAAGGAAGCGGCGTGTCAGAGCCCCGCCGGGATGCGCAGAGCGGCTGGAAGGAGCTGTGACCGAGCTGCTCTTTCCCAGGGAGGATTCTCCACCCCGTCCTGGGTGGGATCTCAGCCGTCCTGCTTAAAGCCGAGCAGATGGGGTTGGTTGCTTGCAGGACTTGCTTGCTTGCGGGGACACAGGAGTAACTTCTGCACAGGGCAGTGACCCGCTGCAGTTCCATCTCCCCATGGAAGGTAGGAGGAGGTTTGTTTTCTTTCCTTGGTTACTGTATTTCTTTAAGGTCTTTAAACCAGCAATTAAATTATAATGCAATTAGCCAGAAAACAAGGCATGAACTGGGGAGGGACAGCAAAGGTGTGGGTCTGGCTGTTCCCTCCTGGGATGTGCTGCTTCTATTTGGGCTCACTTAACAGAAAACAGAAAAGTGTTTCCGTGATATATTATGTTTAGAATTTGGAAGAAAAAAATTAGTTACTAGAAATTTTGAGATCCAACACTTCAGCATCTGCAAGTCCCGCAGTGGGCATTCAGTGGTACAGCACAGCTGTCCCTGGAGAGAGGCAGTGTGGCAGAAGGTCCCTGCCTGGCCGAGGTTTGTCCTCTCGAGGGGAGCAGCCACCCCTCCTGCTGCCCCCCAACTGGCTCCAGCCCTGCTGCTCCCCAGGGATCAGCAGGACCCTTAGTGCTCCCACAGGAGTCTTGTCCCTGCAGTGTGGGCACAGCCAGGGCAGGGAACGGCTTTCCCATAGAGACCGAGTGGGGTGGCAGAGCTGGGAAAACAGCAGCAGTGGGGACACTCTCTGTGGGACAGCATGTCAGACCTCCAGCATCAGAGGAGGTCACCCTGAGCAATAATGCCTTTTCCTGAAAAGCAATAGCAAAAGTGATCTGTTTTCTGAGAGGAAAGGAGGCGAGAGGGGCCTTTGAGGGGTGTGCCTGAGCCTGCAGCAGTGTGTGGCTGCCTGTCACCCAGCATGAGCAGGGGCTGGAGAGGGCAGTGCTGATGCTCCAGGCCTCTGGGCTCAGTTGTGCTCCCACGTCCTACTCGTGTCCCCCAGGGTGGTTTCTGGCTCAGCTGGCTCAGCCCCTCGGTTCCTCTCTTGCCTTGCTCTGCTGCGCCCAGGTCCCTTTGCCAGGGCTGGAGTTCCTTGACAGCACCCCTCAGCCCATGGGAGCTGGAGCCCCATGCTGGGGCAGTCCTGGCATTTCTCTGGCCATCAGTTGGCCAGCCCCAGCTCCTGACTTTGCCAAAGGTTTGCTTTGTAATGCCAAAACAATCCTACAGCAACTCCAACAGCTCTGTAGGAGGGTATTAAGCATCTGCATGTCAGAAGGTGGCCTTTATTTTATTGCTTCATGTAAAACACTGTCTATTCTCTGGGCAGGAGAGGCAAGGGTTGCAGTGAATGTTTTCAGAAACGGAATTAGTGTCATGTTGTCCCTTCCCAGCGATGCTCCCCTGTCAGACAGACCCTGGGGCCGTGGCTGCCCAGCCTCACCAGCAGCTCTGTTCTCACATGGATCTTGGAGGACTGTTTGCCAGGACCACAACTGGGAATAGTACTGCATTTCTTGTCCTTTGCCTCTCTATAAAATAAATCAAGCTGAGTTTTCAAACCTCTGTTTGCTGATGCTCCCTGGCCAAGTTTCGAGTCAATTTATTTCTCATTGCTCTGCATCACCCTGGCAATGTGCCGAGCACGAGAACTGGGGAGAAACACAATTAGTTTGCTGCATTTCAGGCCAGGGGTGAACATCCATCTGTTGGTACACACAGGTCTCCCAGGCAGTAGTAAAGGTGTACTTTTTAAGGTAGAAAATTACTTGTGTTTTGGAAATTAATAAATTGTTGACGTAAGCTAAGAGTCATGAGACAGGAATGGGTTGTGTTGCCAGGGATTCACCATAAGAGCATTATGCCCTGGAGTGCTGATGCAATGACCACTGTGGGAAGTGACCAGAGGGGTGCTGGCTGGAGGGCAGAAGGGGTCAAGCCCCAGGGAAGGACCCTCCTTTACCCATGCCTGCTGTGCCTCGGGGGCACTGGGCAGGGAGAAGCCACCATGCTCCTGCTCTCCTGTGGGCCCATTCCCTGGTGACAGCTACTGGCAGAGCCAGTAGGAATGCCAGGCATGAAACCCAGCTTGACGTGGGCAGCAGGACCACCCAGGTCCCAGCAGTACCCACGGGCTGTGCAGTGGTGAGGAAACTGCTGGGGTGCAGCAGAGGGTCAGTGGGGCTGCTGGGGCCAGCCCTTCTGGCTGGCAGCAAGGGTCCCCCCTGTCCCCAGCTCTCACCCTGTGGTCAGAGAGCTGTTAAGAAAGGGGGGAGGTGTTTCTGGGAGTGTTTTTGTGGGGATTGCTGTTCTTTTTGGCATAAATTTGCTGTTCCAGCTTCTGAGTTCACCATTTCCAGGGTTCACACTTCCAGGGTTAACGTTATCTGACACCTGCCAAAAACCTGGCCCTCCAAAAAATCTGACACTTGCCAAAAAATGGTCCAGCAAGCCTTGTGCAGCACGGGGCTGAGCACACACACTGCCTGCTGTTCCCATCCCTCCTCCACCTCATCCTGCTTCCTTCAGTGCTCCTGGGAAAAGGCAGGACCTGGAGCTGTTGGAAGGAATGCTTGTGTGGGAAGGGAACTTGGCTTCTCTGGTGAATAAATCATATAGAATACGTAACCATTTTGTGCATTAAACAAAACTTTATGAAAGGCAGATACAAAGGAGAGGCCCTGCTGACAGCTCGGGGGGTTTCATTGTGGTGGCTGACATCTCCTGGCACTGGAGCCTGGGCACCACTTGTGGGTCTCAGCCTGCTTCAGAGACCCAAAGTACCTGAAGCAGGGTGGGTGCTGCCCACCCTGGCTTCAGCTTCCCAGGGCTCTGACACTGCAGACTTTGCTGTTGTTTCCATCGTCCTCCAGGAGCAGGGGATTTGTGGGGGGCAGGCCTGTGGTGGGTGTGCAGAGGGTGCTTGTGTGAAGAGGCCAGTGCTCATGTGCTGCACAGCAGCTTCCACTTTGCTGCCCAGTTCTGATCTCTCACACAGGAATGAGGATCTTCTTGAAATGTGACCTTTTTTTTTCAGTTTTACTCCCCATATTTGGTATCTGTTTGTCCCTTCTTTCACAGAGCAGCCCAGTAATCAGATGACATCCCTGACTCATGCTGCCCAGACGTGCATGATGGGGCCTTTCTATTTGCTAGAAAAAGCCTATTGATTTAATTTCTGTATCATTATTCAGCTAATATGGAATGTGTCACTGATGGTGGTGCATGAGATTGAATGGAGTCTGAAAAAAAGGGTGAAATATTAAATAAACCTTGCCAAAGGAGGGGGAGGAGGTGGAGGTGAATGTGCAGGAAGGGTACAGGGTGCGGTGTCTGCTGCTCCACCTCTCTGGTTGTACAAAGGCTGTGTTCCCCTGGCTTCTGGGAAGTGTTGGCAAGGCCACCTGAGCTGGTCAAACACCAGCACTGGTCACTGCTGGGGGACACTGGTTGAAAGCCATGCCAAATATGGCCCAAGCTGCACACAAAATATGGTCCCTGTCACCTGCACACCTCGGCCTGAGCAACGAGCTGTCATACGTCCTCTCACCCATACTCACACACGTGCAACACTCTCTGTTACATGTAAATAAAGGTTTGGGTGTACAGAGGCACCTCAAGAGCATGTCACAAAGCAAACCAGTCTGGGCTGGCTGTCCAGGAGCTGTGGGAAAGGCCTGTCAGACACGGCTCTCCCTGGGCTCTGGGGTAACTTACCACTAGATGTCACAGTGTGCTTGGGTTTGCGGGGACCAGGAGTGCCACTTGTGCTGGGGACCCCCAACCAACCCACCCTGAGCAGGACAAAACTGCTCTCTAAGGTCCCTTTGTTGGACCAAAGCACACGAATAGCATCTTTCTGTCTGTTCTTGTCTTCTAGAGCATTTTGGAAACATTTCTAGCTTTCATGTGCCACTCAGCAAAGTCTGAGAGACCAACAGGTGACTGGAGAGGTTCAAATGGTGCCAGCCCAGGGGGGTGACCTTGGTGGGACCCCTGCCCTGGCAGGCACCCAGTGGCCCTGCTCCCACTGCAGCCAATGTTGAGCCCTCATTAACATCAGTGAGGTAGCAGGAGCTCATGGTCTGTGTCCCAAAGCTCTTGCTCCAAGGCGGACAAGTTCTGCCACTCCACCAGCTCAAGGCAAGTAGCGGCCAGCACTCGTACAGCTGCCTGGGGCTGACCTCTCCCTAAACCATCCCAAATGGATATTTATAGGCACACAGGAAACCATGCCGGACCCTGCACTTCCTCTCCCATCCAAGCTGAATCTTTAGTTAGCTGGGTAGCACAGGGAACATTAATTTTGTGTGTTTTTCCATTGAGCATTGTGCTGAGCAGGGGTAGAATACGTACGTGGTCAGCTTTGGGCAGGCTGGTGATGGGATAGGCAAGTCATCCTCTGAACTTGTTACAGATCTATAAAAAACTTGGTATGTTATTAAAAGGCTAGGAGTATATTAGAGTGAGAAGCATTTGCTGAATAACTACAGCAATGACAGCATTTAAAGCCTCCTGTTTGAAGTGGTTTATGTACAGACCCAGAGTGGCGAGGCCACCCCACGTGCTGCACCCTGGCAGTTCTTGGGCAAAGTGTAGCTGTTGAATTAATGATGGCATCACGCTGTGGCTTTCATTCGCCACCAAAATCAAGCATGGCTTTGCCAGTCTAAGACTGAACAAACGACACAGCCAGGGGTGTACAGTGGGATTCCTTCCTTGTGTTCTGTGGTATCTCTGATCTTGAGATCAGGGTCTGCCCAGCTTGAGCAGGGATGTTGTGCCTTGGACGCTGGCCCAGCCTGGAGAGCAGCTCCCCAGGAGCCCGGTGCTCCCTCGCTGCTCCTTGTGTACGGGACGTTGGGGGGACTCAGATGTGCAGTGACGGGAAGCAGAGCTGTGCTCCGTGTGTGCAGGGGGAGCCACTGCCTGTACCCCTGAACCTGGAGAAATGTAAATAGCAGCTGGTGACCTGGCTGCCAGACACTGTGCTGCCCAGGCAGCGAGCTGTGTGTGCTCCCTGCCACAGACAAGATGGATGGGTTATCCCTGCAGGCCACTCGCTGCTATTAATTTTCACCACATGAATCTTCCTGACCAATAACACATTATTGCTTTCCTTTGTCTGGGATTGCCTTTCCCCCCTTCCCTGGCACCAATCCAGAACATCTACAAATCTTACTTAGTCACAATTAATGACTGTGCCTTAATATCAGGAGTCTCCCGAAATACCCCATGTGCTGCTCTTTCCTCAGAGAATGAGAGCTGACCACACTGTCATTGCCACCCACCAGCAGTAGCCATCGCAGCAGAAAGTGCTTGAGCAGAGCCAGGTGCTCTCCCGGAGAAGAAAGATTTGCTGTGCTGCAGGGCTGGAGCCCAGTTCCAGCTCTGGGGAAGTGGTGTAGCCTCACAGTATTCCATAAAAGCATCACCACAAGCTGGCTCCTGCTCCAAGCAGCCAGCGCCAGGTGAGGCCACCTGCCCAAGCCCCAAAGACACCCCAGAGTGCTCCTTCCTGGAGGTACGTGTGGCATAAGAGGGTGGCATTACAGATTCACTGCTGTAGGATAGTGCCGGGCCTTGGAACAACAACTTTTTGAGAAAAACACCCAACATTAAAAAAATTAACATAAATCTAATTTTCTGCAGTTATTGCCAATCTCAGTTAAATTCTGCAACATGACCAAACTGCTGCAAGGCCACACACTAGTATGTTAAATATGTCCCACTGTATGCATTGAATGTGATTTCCAGACACTGAGGGCTTCTGGAGGAGAGTGCAGATAAGGGTGTGCTGGGAGGCAACTGCCCAAGAGCTCTGCAGGAGCAATATGTGGGCACAGACACATGCAGGGCCCTGAGTTTCCTTTCACTTGTTGGGTTTTTTTCACTTTTTTTCTGTCCTGTCACCCTCAGGTGTGTCAGCTTTTGATTTGCACCAGCCAAAGAGCTGATTTGGAGCCTGGCCATTAAACCCATGCAAGGCAGCATGGCTGTTAGCCCAGCTCTGGGGAGGACCCTGCACTGGGGCCATAGGGCAGGTCCCTCACTATCCCACAGCTCATCCGTGCTCGCAGCCAGAGGGTTTGACAGAGGTTTTGGCACTGCTTCTCTCCTTCCCTGGGGATGTGTGGGTGCTCCTGGAAATGAAATGCATTCGCTTCTCCACCTCCTGAAGGCAGAACCAACTTTTTCCCATTTATCCCACTCCCCTGTTGGCTGGGAATGCAGCACAGACTCATGCTGCGTTCCCCATGGCTGAGTGCAGTGGCCCAGAGCTGGGATCTGCTGGTTCCAGGGAACTCTGCACTGCCAGCAGTAAGGAAAGTGCCTCCTCATTGCTTCTGGGCTCTGCCTCAGAGCTGCCCAACTCCTTAACATCCTAGTCATGTGCAGGGAGTTTGTCTGTCTAAATCCCTGGTGTCTGATGTCTGTTGAGGGCAGCACTGCTCTCCCAAGGAGAGGAGCTGGAGCCTGCAGTGGGCAGTGCCCTTGGGCCCCCATCCCAGCACCCCACGAGTGTCTGTGGGTCCTGCAGTGGGGCTGGGCTGGGCTGGATGCACCTGCTGCATCCAGTGTCCCAACAGCAAGGGAGTGCAAGCACAGACCTGGATCCTGGGGTGTAGAGCTTGTCCAGCTCAGGGAAAGAGAAATTCCTCCCTGGGGCCTTTGCAGAAAGCAGTTGGAGGGCAGGGATTGCAAAGGCTCTGCCCCAGTGGCTGCACCTTCCCAGGTGAGGGGCAGTGATGATGGATGCCCCACACCCTGCAGCTTTCCAGCTGGGAAAACTCCTCAAACCATTCTGTTCCCAAGGAAAGTGCACAGGAGAAGAGCTGCCCAAAGTCTGCCTGAAGTATCTGGCTCACCATCAAACCATTTGTGTCAATGGGCATTTTCCCTTTCTGGGGACAGCCAGCTGACTAGAACCTGGGATCCATCTGCACAGTCAGGCAGGGAAGTGAGCTGGAATGAGGGGGCCAGCTGGGTGTGAATAGGAAGGACTTTGCCTGGGATCCCAAGACTGCTGAGCTTTTCAAGGCAACCCATGTGTTACGATCCAGTTTAAACTCAGAAAAGCAAAGCAAGCTAAGTCTCTGTGCATAAACTGGAAAGAACTTAGAAGGTTCAAAATATTCCCAGAAACGAGATTAAAACCAAACGAGGTTAGATGTTGATGCCAAAAAAATTGATGTATTTTATTTAATAGTAGAGAGGCAAAAAAAGAGGGGAAGAGAGAAGGAAGGAAGGAAGGAAGGAAGGAAGGAAGGAAGGAAGGAAGGAAGGAAGGAAGGAAGGAAGGAAGGAAGGAAGGAAAAGAAAAGAAAGAAAATGGAAAAAAGAAGTGTGAGTGGGGGGTGGGGGAACAGGGAGAGGTGACAGGGGTTAGGTGGAAGCGTATCACCCATCTGAGGATCCCAATGATGTCTTGTTGCTCCCCTCCATCTGGTGTGCTGGTGGTGAGGGTCCCCTGTTGCTGCCATGGCCACGCCACCACACGCCACCACACCGCCACAACACACGCCACGCCAAAGAGTACAGAATCCCGTGGATTAATAGACACTTTGGGCCAGGTGGGAACGCCCACGTGCCTCCTCTTGCAGGGGCTAGCTTGACACTGTCCCTTGCAACACTGAGGGTCTGTTCCATCAACTCTGGTGCTCTGTGCAGGGCCTGGGGACCCCTTTGAGGGGGGCCCCTGTGATGGGTCATGTCACCCCCTTCTGCTGTGGATAAGCTTCCCCCTCCCGGTGAGGACCCCTCAGACAAGCTCCTCTGCACAGTGGAGGATGGGCAGTCACTGCATCTCTGACCAGAGGCGTTTCCAAGATACCCAAAGCCTGTCCTCCCTCCACCCTTTGGTGCAGGGGGTCTGTTCGAGCCTGGCACCTGGTAGCCCTGGGACTGTGGTCTCCACCTTGGAGGTGTTAAGCTTGTGCTCTGTCAATGTCCCCAGCCCTGAGTTGTTACTTCATCTTATCTCCATCAGCGAGTGGTGTAACGCCTCAGTCAGGGCCCCATTCAGGGTTTGGTAGTCTTCTTTGCAGCTTTTTTAACACAGTTTTAAAAGTCCCTTAAGAAAATGTTTAAGTCATAGACTGTAATATTTCAGTCTCTGACACCAGGAGTGCACACAAGCAGAGCCCATGTGCATCCCAAGGTATGGCACCCACCCTCAGCTTGTCCTGGAGTCGCTGCAGCAGCTGGCACAGGAGCGATCTGCTGCTGCCAGGAGAAGGGAGCACACTATGTTCAGGGAGGAGAGGTCAGGTCTCTTCCTGTTTAGATGTTTTCAAAAAATGCTTGAGCATTTTAGTGGAAAAATGACTGAGGGAACCATCCAAATTAAGAAACAGGAAATACTGCACTAGCATAAATATAATTTTGACAGCTGAATGAGCGGCAAGTGGTTGCCAGGTAGGGCTCATAAAGAGGCTGCTGGGCCAGCAGCTGGTGGGGAAGATCAGCAGCCAAGGGGCAGGTTCTCACTGCCAGGCGCAGGGACACACCTACCCAGCAGGTGCCAGAGCCAAGTCACTGGGTGTCTTTCACCTCAGGGTCTCCCAACACAGTGCCAACAGTCAGCAAGATGTGTCCTTCAAGTGGAGAACTCCCCATGTTTCCAGCAGTGGATATACTGAAAACTAAGGCACTAAAATCAGAATTTTTATGGAGTATAAATAGCAGCAGACTTCCCCGTGCCAGGTTACCTGTGTGATATTAGCTGTTCAAATCTAATGTCCTCCCTGCTCTTGACTCTCTCTCCCCTTCAGCAGATCACAGAAGCTCCCCAAGCCCCTTTCTAGCCATATGTTATGTTGATGTAATGCTGCTGCTAAGTCTGTGCAATTACTCAATTACTCCTGCATCTGATTGCAAGTAATATACCCTCAGGGCTTTGGTTCAGTTTTGCCCATTGATGTGCTGTGTGACCTTGAGCACCACATTAAATATACTTTCAATATTCAAAGTAATTTTGTTCATTTATGACCGTGATCATGCTAAACTACTCTGCTCCCATCCTTCCAAGCAGTGTCTACATGTTATTTATTGCAAAATTTAAGGATAGAAACTATCCTAAAATACAAAAGAGATCTGGGGGCCTGTGTTCCATTCAAATTCACCTCAAGCAAGTTTCAATGGAGCTTGAAGAGCCTAAGAAATGTAGATACTTCTGAAAATGTCACCCTAGCTGTACCTGCAGGCTCTGACATTCCGCAGACACCTGAATTACTCAGGCGAGTTCCCCTTGCTGATCCAACCTGATGGCTGCAGGGCTGGCAGAGCATTAAATATGCACATATTTAATATCTGCTCGTGTGGAGGGGGAGGACGCCTCAAAGTGAAAACTGCTGTGCATTCAAATGTGTTCTTCAAAACTAAGACAGGTCTGCTCAGCCTCAAGCCGACTAGTAACAGCTACCCCTGGCTACTGGGGCACGATTTGGAGGGGCTGTGGGGTGCTGCTGTCTTCCTTGTTCCGTGCACGGGAGGGGTGGAATCAAGGAATGGTGTCTTTGCAGAGAGGTCTGCTGGAACAATGAGCAGCCAAAGGAGAAGCGTGGACAGAGCCTATCCTGTCACTGGGGTTGTCCCCTGGCTGATGGTACAAGGTTTTGAGAGTTGTCTTTTTGCATGTTTGTATGGGGAACAACTGTGGTTTTCCCTTTACCTTTGTTGGAAGATGGCTGTGAAATAACATGCTCAAGAGGCAAAGCTGCTTTCTGAATATTTTAAGAACTTTTGCCTTGGTTTTATGTTGATTAAGAGTAAATGAGACTTGGAAAAACGGCCAGTATGGATTTACCCCGGGACCATTCTGGGAATAAGCACATAAAAAATAACCCTGTCCTAAAAATGTTCTTTAGAGCCCCACCCTTCAGGAATGATCTTCCCTGCAATAACCCCGGCCTGGACAGCACTGGCAGACCAGGGCTGAACTTCAGCTCTGGTTCACCCTCAGCAGTTCCTTTTTACAGTGCAAACAGCTCCCTGGAGCCAGAGGTGGTTTGTTGAGGAACCACGCACCAGAGTGAGTGAGGACTGCAGAGTCTCTGCCTGTCACCCCAGCCCAGTGAAAGCCATGGACAGGAGATGGGAGTGACAGCAGCAGCAGGATTTGCTCCCCACTTGCTGTTCCTCTCTGTACCTGTAGTGCAAAGGTAAACTGCAACATGAGTTGCAGGTAATGATGTCAGCACACCTGTACACAGGAGCTCTGCTGTGCAAGTTCGTTCTTTGAATCTGTAAAGTGCTTCATGCTCCTTGCCTTGTGAAACAACACTGAAGCAGTGTGATGTGTCGTTTCTACAAATGCTCCAACTTCTACACACAAGCCTCAAACCACTGAAACAGTCACCCAACGTCAGTGAAGAGGAGGGCAGTGATAGACTTGAATGCTTTAAACAAGTAAAGCTACAGGCTTCAGCTGTGTTCTGATTATTTTCTTTGAATTTGCTTCCTTTCCACTGCTTTTTTTATACTGAGACATAAATAATCTTAAATTCCAGATCACCCATGGGTCCAAAATTTAGCTGTAACAGGGACTTCTGCCAACTTTTACAAAAGGATTTTGCTAACATGAAAGAAAATAACTCATACATAACAAACACTCCTCCTGACCCACGTTATCCTTTTGCATTTAAGGTCAAACATCTCTGAAAGGAGGGGGGAAAAAAAAAGATAAAGGAGATGCAGAGAGTCAGCTGCAACAACAAACCAAACCCCTGCATGAAGGTCCTCCCATCAGGGCTGTTCACAGCTGCCACTACATTTTTTCCTTGGCCTGAATAATGTAAATACTGGGCTGGGGAATGCTTTCCTTTACACTGGTGTAAATCTAGGCTGGAGTTCCAACCTTGACCTGACCATGCACACACTTTATCCCTGGCACCCCTGCCTCGGGTAAGGGGACCTGCTTCCTCAGAGGACCTCGCCATCCTTTGATACTCACTGCTGTGTTGAATAAAGGGCTAAATTCCTCTTGTTTCTTGAAATAAACTTGCAAACCCCTTGACCTTCCTGAGCTGGAGGAATATGTTTACAGATTGTTTAATTCCATTTGTCTTCCTGAGCGTGTGAGAGGGACAGCAATGTGGTTAAGGGAAGGGGAGCTGTGCTGTGTGACCAGCCTCTTTTGATACCAGAGACAAGACACTGATGAATCCCATCCACTTTGAAGCGTACAGACATTCCCATTTTTGGAGGAGGAAGGAAAGGAATTATTTGCTGGAATCCCCTATAATTTCGCTTTATATAAAGTTCATGAGGCAGCAGTGTAACGTTTTGTGTTTTGTTATCTATTCTGACGACATCTTCCAGGACACCGGTGCTTGTGGACTTCTAGAAAAATATCAGGAGGTAATTCTGCAGCAGCATCTCTTTTCTAGTCCTACACCATCTAAACACGTCCTTTACACTTGGATAGCTGCCTGAAGTCAGGGGAGCCAGGAGAAAAAGTTTATCAGAGGACAAGAGGCAAAGCACAAGGAGGGGAGGTTACTGACGTATCTAAATTAAAGTGTAGAGCTTTATTTAAAGGCTGTAGAAGCTGGAAAGAGCTGTTTAAGACAGAAACCATCTTTTTTCTGAGGCCTGGGAGGCACTAGGAGGCCTCATGGGTGTCATCACCAGGTACTTGTAATAATGTCACTATTTCCAGAAGTCTTGGCATGAGCAGCATGGCAGGAGAGGAATTGTGAAGGGTAGCTGACTGAGGATAATGGATAGTAGGATGAAATTGAGAGGAAAAACTTAATTGGAATTAACTAGCTGAGAAAAGCCTCTTGATCTGTCAGACAGTGAAATTACCTCTCAGGAGCAATGGTATAGTCTCAGCCACGTGGGCATTTAAAGCCAGTCTAATGTCTGTGATTCCCTGAGTTAACTGGAGTATCTCAATAATTGGAACTGACACAAAGATTTATCTTCTTTGATTGACTAGCTTTCACAGAGGCTCATCTCTTTGTGGTGCTGCACAGAGCTTTCAGGGCAGCTGTTTGCACTTAAACTGCCACGAGCTGACAGTGTGTATCCATTTCAGCTCTTCAAATGTGCTCTTTGAAAAAACACTTAAATCGCTGCAATAGACAGTACAAATCAGTCTGCAGGAAAATGGAGCATCCTTACCTGGGGCTCAGTGCTATAAATCTCCCTGTGCCAGTGCTCGGCGCCCTGCGGCAGCAGAGCCATTTAGGTGCATTACTGCCAAACGCACAATCAGCCTGAAAAATTGGGCTGATTTGGCCGAGGCAATAAAAGGAAAAGGTGTTTTGCCAAATGTATAAAAACAAATGGTTGGTATTTCAGCGGTTACAGCAGAGTAGGATTAATCACACTAAGATGATGGAAATGATCTCCCGTGCTCATTTTTTCTGATTTCAGAAGAGACAGCGATGGCTGGCCTGAAGGGTGAGGTCCTGTAAGAGCTTTTGTATTTGGATTTGCCCAATTATTCACCTGCTGTATGACCGTGTGCATATTTCCTCTCTGACTTTGCCTTCTCCCTTTCAGCAAAGCTCTTCAGAGCACCTTCAGAACACCTTCCCCTGTATTTTGATCCTTTCTGGAGTGTGCAGGTAGAACCTAAGAAACAAGATGCCTCTTTTGCTGTGGAGAAGTAGAGCATGTTGGAAATCAGAATTTATGGAAATATTAACTCCCAAGCTGATTAGTGTGTGGATTTACAAGCTAGGGATAACCACATCAGGTTGGACACAAGAGAGGAATAAGCTGTTGCTGCCAGAGATGAAATCCACTTGACCTGTTTGCTGGTGGCAGCACCAGAACCAGCTTCAGGTCACAGCTTGTGGCTGCTGCTTCATGGCTTCGAGGCTGTAGAGGTCTGACTCACAGCCTAACTCCTCAGCTCAGAGCCACAGCCTGTCCCAGCACACCAGCCTGTGGGCATGCATTTCGGAGGAGAAGAGTTGCACAATGTCAGTCTGCAGGGAGAGAAGCCAGAGCAGCACTGCTGGCTCTCCTGCAGGTTTCCTCTCAGCTCCAGCCCAAAGGCACAGCCCCACTCTCCCTCCAGTGTCTGCACCACCTGGAAAAAGGGAGCTCTGTGCCCTGAGATTTCTGTAATGCTTCACGCTGGCTGAACTCTTGCTCTCCCATTAAACCTTCCAGGTCACTAAACCTTTCAGGTTCCCAGTGCTCAGCTGGTTCCTCCACTGGTCACAGCCACTGCTGCCTAAACGACCTAGTTAGGGAAATTAGCATAAACTAAATAAGCTCATGTTTTCCCTGGAATGCTGTCAGGTATATGAGGATAATATTCTGATTTCCTTTTTAAGGGTAACTGGTAATAAAGGGGTCTCCATCCCATTGGAATATTGTTTTTCAAACTACTCTTTCTTCTGCTATGAAAAGTTTAGATTAAATATATCTATACAAAGTCAGGGAGGAAAGAAACTGAAAGTTTAAAGTGAAAATTAAGGAAGCAGTAGATAGTAAATGGTTATTTAATGATTGGGGGGGAAAAAAGGGAGAAAAGAGTAAAAACACACTTAGAGAAATGGGCTGTGGGTAACACATGTAAAGTTAGAGCTGACTAGTACCACAAGCAGTTTTACATGGATGTATATTCCTTATTACACTCTTCTATTAAGTTTCTTCATTCCCTCTATTGTTTGTAAAGTCTCCTCAGGAGATCATCTGTTCTGCTGAGCTGGGCTGTGTCTGCATGTGGGCTCTGGGGTTATCAAATAGAATCCTTTTCTCAGAGGGCAAACCCCCTCCGGCCCAGAAGGGCCCCAGTGAACCAGCTGGGGCCGGGCAGGTGTGACATGGAACCCTTGAACTGACCCACTTGGACCAAATCCTGCCCTGGTGGCCACCAAGGTGTCCTGGGGAAGGCCCTGCTGTTCAAACACATCATGGTGGGAGCAATGAGCATCCTCTCTTTGCTGACCTCTTGGCTCAGAGGGCTTTGCTTCTGCCCCACCATTCCCAGGCTGGTTTCCCACACCTGTTCTCCTTCAAAAAGTCCTTGAAGAGCGCTGGCCTGAAACTGCCAGCTCGTCTTACAAGCCACAAATCCTGCTGCTTCTCATGTTGTGCAAGAGTGCAAATAAATATTAGTTGTAAAATGATTCAGTCTTTATGAAACCCAGATAGACTGTTTGGCTTTTAATAGCACCAGCCCCAAATTACACGTCTGAACTAGACACAGTGCAGAGATTAATTTCCTTTAATTTGTTCCAGAGCAACTCACAATTTAATTTAACTGAGCAGTTCCTTGTTCTCTTACTCTGGAATGATGGATTGTGAAATGCACTCCTTTAAATTAATCCAGACACTTGATTTTTGTCAGCAGAGTAATCTTTCTCAGCGGTATGCTAAGTATGCTTTTAAAAGGTATGGTGAATATGAATGATATGCACTTGGTTGATGATTTAAGTGTTTACACTTTCCAAACATCGCAGAAAAAACAAATATGGCTTAGCCGCATTTTGTTTTATAACCTTTCAGAAGTAATCATTCAAATAACATCAAAAGGGCTTAAATGGATTTCTAAATTTGATGGTACATGTGAGGGCAACTCCCTTCTCATCAGAGAACCATGATTTTGAAATGGGGCCGAGCAAAGCTTAGCTATTTCTGATTGCAGGGCTTCCATAGATCATCCAGAAAGATTGCTATTGGAGCCATTAATGGTAAAATATTTCATGTGGGTGCTGTCACTGCTTACGCTGGCTTGATGTTGCAACAGAGCAGTGTCCTTTCCTTTGTTTTTTTTCCTTTCCCTTTTGCTGCTTTTACTTCTTAAAGATGAAGTGGGGCAGTTCTGGAGAGGAGCAAAAAGGCTGTGTATGAATATTTGTTTTTCTATACTGCCTCCTTTAGAAGAACTGCAAAAAGTTGTAGTGAAGTTGAGTAAGTGATGTTGATGTAAACCAACCCATCAGGTCCTATCAGCCCAGGCACTCCCTCACTCTCTTTTATCAGAGGTAAGGACTATCTGAATGCCACAGCTAGAAACTGCACAGCATTCCTGTGTCCAGCTGGAACCTGACAACAACAGTTATTCTTAAATGTGGGGAGACAAGGCAAAGCCTCCTGTCACAGAAATATGTGGCAGTGCTTTGTAGGCAAAGGTAAATGTCCCTAAACTTAGCAACACATGAACTGCAGCACACACCTACCCATTCATTCTCAGAAGGTCGACACCTACAGAAAAGGACACAGCCAGCCTCTGGCCCTGGCTGAGATCTGGGTTCCTACTTTGTATGTAGTGGCAGCACGTTGAAAAGGGTGTTTGGCATCAGGCAGCCTGAATCCTTTTACTTCTCTGCCACTGGCAGACAGAGGGATGGCGTCTTCTCTGCAAAAGAGATTTAGATCTTACTGAGATGGCCTTATAATATACAAAATATTAGGTAAAGATGTTTTGCAGAAAGTGAGAAATTGCTTTTCTGCAGGCCACAACTTACAGATGTTTATGTGTGCTGGCATCCTAATATTGACAGAAAAATGTGCTTTTTTCTTGGTCCTTCTAAAGCCTTTTACATAGGGAATGCATACTTGACTTGTTACCTTGCCTACATAGCTAATGTGTACCTTGTTCCTTCCAAACCTAACTCTGCTCCAGCCTATGACATTCCTCCCAAGTAATGTTGTGGGTATTTGGCAAGCAAAGGAAATGTGTGTGTGTTTCCTGCCAGTCTGACTTAGCCACCATTGCTTAAAATAGAAGGTGAAGATTCACAGTGTGCTTCATGCTCCTTGCCAGCCCTCTCTGAAGACAACGCTGTTGTGACCTGTCAAGTCCATGTCCTCTAATAGCCTACACAGCCAAGTCATCCAAGGAAAAACTGTTTGGCTCAATAAAGGGGCTGTGTTATGCCTGGACACACCAAAGAATGGATGCAGCCTCCCATCACAGGTAGACTTGGCACCAAGCTTTGCTCCAGTCTTAGGCAAGGACTGAAGGCTGCTGAAATCTGAAGTGAGCTAAAACACATCGATGTCTTTTGATGTGAAGTGCTTTTATGAACAGGTTTTATTGGTTTGGGTGCTTCAGTGCCAGTATTTCTATTTTGAACATCTTAGCAGCAATCTTCTTCAAATTCAGAATGTGTGAAACACTCTTCTGTTGAGTTTTGAAAGTCTATTATAGCCTAGCAGTAAAATAATCAACGCAAAGGCTTTGAGGTGTTAAAACCAAGCTTTACTGGCCTTGCTCCTTTTTCAAAACAGAAATTGATTATTAAATTGGTTTGCAGTATTGCCTGGAGAGTGGATGCCTTTACACTCATCACCTGATAGTGGAGAAGTTATGGAAGATACAGCCATGTATCCTAAATGTGCATTAAATTAGAACTAAAATCCAACTGGCTTTTGTCTTTACACTGCTGTGTGACAGGACCACTGGTTCAGTTAGTCTCTAGACTTGGGCTCACAGCCTTTCTCAGAACCAGCGAAGGGTTGTTAGCCATAATGGGTGCTGTCAGCTCCTCCAAGAGATGTCACAGAGATAAAAGGACCAAAACTTGGATATTGATGTCTTCAGTAGTGACTTTGCGTTCTTTGTTGTTCCCTAAAACCAAATCACAACTAAACCATAAGAAAGGCCACTAAGGCTTGGTGTCTCAGACTGTGCTGTGCATTCCCAGCTTGTCTCACAAAAGCCCTCTCGCCGGGGTGCTGAAAGCTCTGTGTCGCTTGCCAGGGGCTTTTCATGAGATGGTGTGAGCTGCAGGCCACTCGATCACTCGGCACTGTTGCAGGGCTGTGCTCAATGTGGGCCAGCCAGCTCGGGTACTCTTGACATTCCTGGATGTCTTCTAAACATGTAATGCTGATAGAAATGTTGTTTAAATATTTGTGAGTTATTTAAAAATAGTGCGTCAAATAAGCAGCCTGGTGACGCCCGACAGATCTCTGGCTCGGACAAGTGCCTTGGTGGAGAAGGAAGAGGTCAGCACGAGTTATGTACACAACTGAGGCTCTGACGAGAGACACGCTGCATCCGTAAAACCCTGCTGGAGAGCCCCCGTGCATGGGGGTCCTGAGCAAGGGCACGCAGTGGCTGCAGTCGGTCTCGATGCTCCGGCCTCGAGCAGGTCCATGGCTGGGACAGGAGGTGCTGCCTGGGGTTTGGCCACGCCCTGGTTCCCGGGAGCTGGGACAGTTGGGTTGTGGAAGCAGAAATGCTTTCTGCAACCTGGAGGACGGGAAAACTGTGCCAGCATCCCCATCCCATTCTGAGCTCTTTAGGCTCTCTTAATAGTTCCCCTGCTTGGTGCCCATCTTTATATCTAAAGGACTACATTTTAGGAATGGGGAGTGAATTTTCCATCCAACCATGACTGAACTCTTTCAGTAGTTTCTTCTCAGTATTATTAGACACAGCATTTTAGGTCAGTAGAGGTGCATGCTGGACAGAGGGGAAATGGATTCCTGTGATAGACAAGCGAGCTGGACATTATCTATTCATTATTTTAAATATTTATTTCCAGAGCTCTAATGTACTCCTAAAATATTTTAAGAGCTGATTTTATATGTCAACTTTATTCCCTTATTTCAGTAAACAATTATCATGCAGAGAATAAAACAAGCTCCCAGGCATTGCTGAGATACATTGTAGCCTAAGCCTACCATAACATGAATCTACTTTTATGTTGCCTTTAAATTGATTTGACATCAGTTCCAGGTCTATTGTAAAAATGAGATACATGATTAGATCAACACTGTCATCTTTCTGAGGTATTTCCACTTTTTAGTGTTGCTGCAAAGGAAATGATTTTCAAAGCACTCCGAATATTGACCTGTTTCTTGCCTCTTGTCACAATCCATAGCATGGCTGCAAGGGGAGCTCCTCTGTAGTTCCCTGACTAGACAGCACATGTACATTTGGAAAATGGATTTGAAAGTTGCTACTGCAATTTTACACTTTGCCTTATAGATACTGATCTCCAGGTTCCTTTTTTTTTTTTCCTCCTCATTGGTTGCTTTATTCTTGTTCCCTTTGACATCTTCTTCTCATTTAAAGTGCCAGAGTGAAAAGCCAAAATGAGTCTCAGCTTCTCTGAGGTCCAGATACAAGCTGTGCTGCTTTTGAGATGAAAATGCTACATATACTTATGGAATCTATTGAGGCTATTTATCAAAATCTTTTGGCTGTTATTTCTCCCAAACAACAGTTGCATTTTCAGAAGTTTACCATTGGCCTTTACCATTACCATTAGTGATTCAAACGAAAAGCTTAAGCATCTGTCATAGAAATGAGCACATATAAAAAACCCACAGAAATAGAACAGCGGTGTTTTCTGTGAATGTCTCAAAGATTTCAAGGAATTATTTTCTGATGATAAATTTGAGCCAGGAAAAGAGCAAAGAGCATCAATTGTATCATAAAATCAGTGCATAATCCATAATGATTGATTTGGCTCAAATTGACCACCATTACTTTTTCCTTCTCTGTTATTGTCACATCCCTGGAAACAGACTGGTTAATACTTGACAAGTAAATACCTTTGAAAACAGTTTCAGCTTATGGGGGAATGCAAACTGGTCAAGATCACTGTGGGATTAGTTGCTCATACCAAACAGCAGAACTATAGGTAAGATCTATTGGTCCCCAATTATTCATCAAAATTATGGCTTCACAAATGCTTGAAAATAATGAAGCAAGGATGTGACTGTGGCCAAACTGTGGAGAATTCTAGCCAGTATTTGCTACATCTATTTAATCATTATTCTATCAAAACCTAATTACCTTTCAGATTTTACTATTCTAATATTCAATTTCACCAATAAATTGCTAAAATTTCCAAATTTTATACATTCTAGTGCTTCTTATCTATGGGAGTCACCATACCTTGCTCTCTTGTGACAAAACACTCCATGTTCCTTTGCATCCCATTGCTCACTCCGGTGGCAATTCCACACCATTGGTAATAACTCTGGACCACCAGTTCCCAAAGCTCTGACATTTAGATGGCTTTATTTCTCTGGCATCTATTTAGCTCAAAAGCAAGGAGTTCTTGAAAATACTCACAAGCAAACCTGTTCTCAGGGGATTTCCAGATCTGACTGTAGGCAGAGATAAACTCAGGATAGTCTTTGCTCTAATATGGCACTTGCCTGTTTCTGCTTCCTGAACTGTTAACACAGTTAACAGTTAGAAACTGTCTTTTCATGTACAAAATCAATCTGCTAAAATTAGGAGGTACTGGCTTTGGCTGATTGGCAAAAAATTGATCTGCCCAGCTGCTTTGATTTGTTGCTGGAATGAGCGTCCACTGGACCCTTGAAGAATCCTCTGTCCAACCACTTTGTTCAACAGCTATAATGAAGATAGGAAGAAAGGTAAGCACAAGGTAGTGCTCTGCTTTTCTGGTCAGGCAAGAAACCACTACTTTTCAAGAACCATGACTGAAAGAGGATGCAGAATTTGGATACAGATCTCATTTCACTCAGCCTTGGTTCACAGCAGTATCACAGCAATGTCTGATCTCCAGAGGAAAGGGCTGAGCTCTCTGTCAGTCTCTGAGTCACGTCACCTGCTTAGCCAGGGATGCCGCAGTCTCTTGAGGGACTTTCCACTGTGGCTCTGTTTGCCCACACACCAAACTCAAACCCTGGTGAAACGGTGGGGCTGCATCCGAGGGGAGGCTTCCTGTTTGTGCCAAGGCACTTGGCTCACGCTGCACTGGCTGGGGAAAGGAACAGCTCGGTGTGGGTTTGTGAACAACTTCACACCTGCAGGCCTGCTCATGTCAGAGGGACACAGCAGCACAGAAGTGATTCCTGTTGGTTATTTTACGCAAAGGGTTTTATTTCTCAAGTGTCAAAGTGTCATTCCTAGAATGGATCATCCATCCATGTCCCCGTATCAGCCCTTTGGAGGTGTACTGGTAAGACATAGAGTGAGCAGTCTGGGTTGGTTTATTTATTTAAATAGCTGAAAATGTCCTGGTGAGTTTATTCTCTTTATGTGCTGCTGAACTGACAGTGACTCCGAGCAGGAATGAGGTCCCCCGGGGGTGCCTAGGCTGCAGAACCCCTTCAGAAGACAGAGGACATCACTGACTGTATATTGGGTCTCAGTGTTGAGATGGAGGTGAGCTGCTTCTGTCCCTAATTTCTCCCTCCGTGTAAAATGTCCATGCTGAACAGTGGCAGCGAGGGCTGTGTGGAACTCCCATCCAGGTCACCAGAAGCAGGCAGTGGGCAGAGGGCTGTGAAACAAGGCTTTGTGAATCAAAGCCAGTTAAAATCTGTGGCTTCTTATGTGGGAGCAGTTGAAAGAAGATACTTTTCCATACAGTTCCACACATATTACTTAGAGGAACTTCATATATTTTGTGATGTTCTGTCCCCTCTCATGTGTTTGTCTGGCTCTCCCACATCATGTAATGTCTTTGGCAATAACCACCATCATCCAAGGCAGGACACTGTGCTCACTAATGCCTGGGATACATGCTGATTATGCGTGATCTTACTCTTTTGGATTTGTTTCTCACATGAAAACCCTCAAGATTTTCCTTCTAAGGAACATTAGTCTCAAAAATTTACTCTGGAGAGTAGCGGAGTCTAGCCTGACTGCTTTGCTTGAAAAAACATTTTGTCATTTCTGAAATAAAGTTACTTTGAATAAAAACCCAAGCATTACTGACAGTGCCTCTGTGTGGTGCATGTGAAAAGAGGTAAGAGTTACCTATTCCCAAGTATCTCAGGTCCAAATATAAGCAGGTGCAATCTAAAAGGTTCTTCAGGACCATTTCAGCAACTTATTTGTTCCACTGTGCAGGGCCTGCTCTCGCTGGAGTGTAAATAAACCAAGCCCAAGTTCTCTTACAATTGTAGAAATGCATTTTAATAACAGAGAAGACAAAAGCTTTTAGGGACTATTCTTTACTGGGAATAGGAAATGTAAGAGATTACAAGCAACAATCTTTTTTTTCCTCCAACTTATGCAGAAGTGTTTTTTAAGCTTCAGCAGTAAGATGTTGACTTTAACTTGAACTTTTTTGCAGAATGCTTTCAATCCAGTTATATTTATCCAAAGCATTGGCTACATTTTGGAAGAGAGAACTGAAACGAAGCCTCCAAGGCTGCGTTATCGATCGAGTGCTTTCCTTCCTCAGGAAGGTCTGTTTGTGAGCACAGATTTTGCTCTGTTCCTCAAGCACCCTGGCCAAGGCTCTGCAGGTTAAAGCTTTCATGTACAGACTTCAGAAGTGTCTGTGGCTCTGCCTTCAATGTCACTTTTCCTTTTAAGTGACTCTTGAGATAGGAGAAGAAGTTAAGCGATTGAGAAAATCAAAGTGCTTACTCTGCTCATTTTTCTTGGCTGTCAGGGGGTCAGAGCTGTGATTTCACTCTGGGTACCCTGTTCCCTGCACTAGGCAGTTAAACTCCTCCAGGCTCTGTTCCTAGGCATGAAGGGTGGACACAGATTTCTGACTCCATGCATCCACTACATTTCTCCTGAGCTTTTTCATGCTAAGTGGTCTCGGTGAATCTCTGAAACAAGAAGTTAGGGGTTTTGTTGTTACATTCTCTCACCCACATTTTAGGAACTTCACTAGCTCTGAAAGAATTCTTCAATTTGTTTAGTCTAACCCTAAAAGTTCCTGAGAAAATCCCCGGAATTCATCATGATAGCATAGTGTTTTCCTCTTAAAAATGCTTGACTTTTAACAACAGAAAGCAAAAGCTAAATTCCAGCTTGAGATTTGACCTGCTCTAATGAGAAGCAGATTACAGTTTTAATGAAAATTGGGGCATTGGAATTTAAAGGAGGGAAGATCAAATCAAGTCATTGACACCCACTGGCTGAGGCAACATTGTGTTGTTTTTTATAATTAACAATTCCACAATATTTCCTTTCATCACATCATGGAGTAGTTGTGATTATCATAGGAGCAGGCAAACATCCATATAAATGGACCAGCTGCTAAGGGATACAGGAATAACAAGGACCTTTTACCTTTCCATTTTAAAAAAGGGTTTGTCTTTGAATCTCAGTTCTGGTACCCGGTATTAGAAGGGGAATTCTCCCTGGATTTTATTTTGCAGGAATTTCCAGAAGAGGTAAGGGAGGGGAGGGCATGGGTAATTCCCTACCATTTTGTGTTGCTGTGACCTTTTTATTGAAGGCTGTTTAGAAAGGAAGACATAAAAATTAGGATTAATGATTGCCAGACCCTGTCAGGGACCAAAATCCATAGCAGCATTTTCTAGAGTTCAGGCCTGTGAAAGTAAGCTTGGAAATGGGATAATGCTTTATCTGCTGCAGGTTTCACTGGAATGTCCCAGTGAAAGCAGCCAAGCAAAGTTCATTGGGAGGTGGAGACAATAACCTGAGAACCATTTGAAAGTTTTTAATCATGTTTTAAGATTTTGATGGTGAAGACTGGAAAATCAGGTCTAAATGGTTTTGAATGGCTACAGAGGGACAAACCACGAGAATGGACTTCCTGTAATCCAAGCGCTTTTTGAATGACTTGGAGCCAAACCATTCTATCTTGATTTTCAGGGGAAAAAACCTGCTGTTAATTTCAGGGGACCACTGAATGTGCTTATTTTCTCATACTTCTGTTCTTACACAGATGCTTTCTGACAGGAAGACCAGAGTGGTAACAAGATGCTACTTCTATAATATGATGGGTTAATGTTTTGACTTCACCTCAACAGCACTTCAGCATATTCAAGAGTCTATATTTAACAATATTATTTTCCTCCTTTCAAAAAAAGGTTAAAGACTTTATTGAGCTCACTCTTGTCACAAGAGAAGAAAAATAGTGACACAGTCCAGGTTTCTGTTTGTACATCTTTCTCCCTGCGATACACATATGTGCAGTTTGTGCAGTTTATCTCCCTGCAATACACATATGTCTAACCTCTCTTGCATCACAGATGATAAAGTTTCAGTCTTTGTCCCTAGAAAAATACTTTTTAACCAATGGATTTCCTTCTCAGGAATTTTTGGTTTCGTAAACCTATCTCTTTTTTCCCTTAATTTCATCTAATTATTTTTTATTTTAAATCCTTTTCTAGTGAGCTTATTAATTTTCTTCTTTCTAACTGATAGTTATTCCCCACCACCTTTAACATCCCCCTCTTTTAACTGTCTCCATGTATTTCCTGTATTTTATTCTGCATTTTTCCTCCCAGTTGGTCTAACTTGTTAATTAATCATGTGGCTTCTCTCTGAACAACTTGTCTCCATAGAAATACCTTTCTTGATGCCTCCTAGTATAGTCACAGCTGAAGTTAGATTCCTTGATCTCCTATGTTAACTCAAGATCATCAGAGAAGAAAACAGAAAACAATTATGTTGGGATCTTACCAAGAGAAAGTTAGAAATGAAATTTCACTCAGCTTTGATTCATGAAAAGCATTGAGGGAGGTGGTAGAAGGGAGAGAGGGGAAGAAAGGAGGGAGGTGATCTCTGGTAAGTGTATCGGAAATACTCCAGTGACAGGAATTAAAATATGAAGGGAGCTTGGCTTGAATGGGAAGTGACTCCACTGCTTGGCACTTCTGAAATAACTGTCTTGGCACTGCTTGCCTGTCTGAAATAACTTTGGTGACTTGGAGGTTCTGCACAGTTTTGGTTAAGCATGAGTGAGGAATTTAGCAGCAGCGGGCTCATTTCTAAAAACAATTAATTTTGGTCATGCAGTACTTTGTGAAGTTGTTTAAAAATGACCCACTCTAGGACTGTTTTCACCACATTTGAGCAAGGTGGAATGTGACTGGTTTGGAGCCACTCTGGGCAGAATCCCTGCATGTGCTGAAGACAGTCAGGGGTTTGATCAAAGCTTGGAATGAAACCCATCAGAAAGGTTCTGGAGTCTTCAGCAAGGGTCAGTGGTTCCAGAAAAGAGGAAATCAAGCAACAATGACCATTTGGAGAAAAAGATCCCATTTTCCAGGCATCAGTCCCAAGCACTGGCATAAGCTTTGAGGCTCTAGTAATGTTATTGGGTGCTCCTTGGCGAGCTGCAGAGCTGGGAACTGAAAAGCCCAGGTGAGCAGGAAATGTTTTCTTGTCTTTGTCTTGGGAACCTCCACCAGCAGCCCCACAAGTCGTCAGCTGCCCCTTCTGAACCTGAGACATCCTTACTCCAGACACCCTTACTCCAGTGTGTAAGCTTCCTGTGTGTGGGCTGAACATCCTCTAATGAGAGGCAGATGCCAGGGTTCCCTGGGTTCATTGTCCTATAGGATACATAAAATGATCAAAATGGAGGAATGTGATTCCTTCCTGAAAAGCCTCCCGAAATTCTCCACTGAATGCTGTGTTGTACTGGAGGAGTTCACCCCTAAGATTTTCTGTGGGCCTTTTCATGGTTGGTGACCCACACAACACGAGGGAGCTTGATGGTAGTTTACTGTCAAAGAGAAGGAAAATGAGCATTTTAGGGTTGTGCACTGTCCTCTTGTGGGAAACTCCCAAAGGAAAATGGGTGGGAAAGGGAAACTGCATGCTCTGGTTGGAGAATTTCTATGGGATGGGAGCAGTCTACTGATGTTATCCCCAGATTTAAATGATACATTCTGTCTCCCTAATCCAAGCATATAGCTGCAAATTTAATCAAAGCAGGGTGTGTACTTTTTATATGGCTTTGGGTGGGTCTGGCAAAAAGCAGTTTCTTAGGTAATCATAGCAAATGCCATATATCACACTACCCTAATTTCTTTTGTATTGTGTCACCCGGTGCCAATATCAAACATCTTTTTCATTGCCATACAAACTGTCCATCTAGGAAGCAATTGCACAAAAATAAATCATAGGTCTGTGAAAATTTTGCATTTGGTTGTTATACAGAAAACTAGTGATAATGAAATACACCCATAAATTGTAACTTCGTTAGGGTATAATGTTCCTAAATGAGATTAGGAAAAAGAAGTTTTCTTCATCTATAAGAATTCTTATTTTAATCAGAAGATTTTTGCTTATCCACTTCATGCAAGTTCTTATTTTTCCTGCTCTGTTTTAGGCTCCAAACAGTAAGAGTCTAAACACTGCACGAAGTTGTTCTACAGAAATTTAGAGCCTGGTCTGGCTTCCTGGAGTGGTTCATGGAGTCTGAATTATCTTTCAACCTCTGTAAATTAACACACCATCCCACCCTTCCATCTGTCCTATTGAACTGTAATGCCTGACAGTCCAGCAGATATAAAATTATTAGGGATTTAAAGTTAACTTGTAGGGAAATTATTTAAAACTTTTGATATGTTCTTCTGAGACTAGCCTACATGCTTCTCTGTACCTGTTGATGGTTGTTCAGGCTGCAAAGACTGATCATGGTTTTTTACTAGATTTTGTACCACATCATTAAAAACAGAAAGTCAAATCATAGCAGTAATGAACTACAGCAAATGCAAAGAAGTTGAGTCTGTTGCAGAGGTTGAAAAACATGCTAATATGATTTTAGCAGCCAGATTCATTGATCAACTGCATGTGAGCTTTTCGGACCACAAACCCTTTTTAGTCTAGACTAAGTCCATATAAGCAAAATAAAAGTACGGGTTCTGTCTGACCCATGAAAACCACTGTGGCGAGGGACCTCACTGCAAAACATCCTGAGGCTGGGTCACTCTCGGCAGCGGGGATGACAGGTCCGTTTTAGGGATGAATCCCAGCTCTGCTCTGTTCCTTCTGTGCTGCTGGGCACAGCGACTGCTTTGCGGGATGCAGCGTCGGCCCATTTTTATTTGGAGGGTAGAGGTAGGAGTGTTCTGCGTATTTGTTAGAAAGGGGGGAAAAAGTGAAAAAAGTAGCTAATTTTGTAAAACTTTGAGGAATGACATCGGCAAAACTTTAAAACATGGGGGTAAGCCAGCAGCGGCACCAGAGGGTGTCGATTTGCCTTCCGTACTCCTTCGTCTGAGCGAGTGCGGGGCACTGGGGCGGGACAGCGGCTCCGAACAGCCAGGGACAGGCAGGGACACTCGCCAGGGACGGGCAGGTACCCGGGACACGGGGGCGGGCGGGGCTGTCCCGGGCCGGGGCGGGGCTGTCCCGGCTGGGGCAGCGGGGCTGGGCCCGGCCGGGGGAAGGCGGTGCCACCGCAGCGGAGCGGAGCGGAGCGGGGCTGCGGCAGATGGCATCCCCGGGTGAGGGTCCGGGTGGGTGCTGTGGCAGATGGCATCCCCGGGTGAGGGTCCGGGTGGGTGCTGTGGCAGATGGCATCCCCGGGTGAGGGTCCGGGTGGGTGGATGGCATCCCCGGGTGAGGGTCCGGGTGGGTGCTGTGGCAGATGGCATCCCCGGGTGAGGGTCCGGGTGGGTGGATGGCATCCCCGGGTGAGGGTCCAGGTGGGTGCTGCTGTTTCCTACCACTGCTTTGTTAGTGTGACAGCAGCTCTTAGGCTGTCAACACTTTGGATCGTATCGTGCTCTTCCTGTAGCTGCTGCTTTTGCTGACTTGTTGGATGCATTTGCAAAGTTC
Organism: Corvus cornix cornix; assembly: GCF_000738735.6. Lineage (NCBI taxonomy): Eukaryota > Metazoa > Chordata > Aves > Passeriformes > Corvidae > Corvus > Corvus cornix. The sequence continues at coordinate 15,943,507 of NC_046343.1, forward strand.
CAGGTAGGTTGTCTGACTTCGTTGCATATCTCATTCCATCAGGGTAGAGTGACCCAATAAAGATTGTCCACTGCCCTAGGCTCAGCAGGCTCAGCAAAGCACAGCCTTAGCAGGGCCAATAAACCATCTTGCTTTTAGATATAACAGCTTACTGGGCAGTCTCTGTTGGGTTAAATAGTTCCTTACACGTAGGTTGAACCTGTATCACACACTGTGGTGTTATTGGCCTTTTGCATAATTAAAGAAAATTTAGTGCTACACAATGAAAGAGCACAGACAATTCACTTGTTTTGGGGTTTGTTACTTGTGTGCTGGAGGTTTATTGATACTGGCTCTAGTGGCAGCAAGCGGTACCCTGCCTGCTAAAATTCCGCCCAGGAATCTTGCATCAAGTGTTTCTCAATCACGTACAAGGGTCCTGTGAAAAAACATCCATAAGGAGCTTCTGCGTCAGAGAAATGTGGGATCTGTTCCCGCTTCGCAGCCAGCAGGGCTGAAGCACGGAGAAGCAGCATATCTGGGATTAGATTGCAGGGAGATAAATCCCCTCTCTCACCCCACTTCCTTGGATAAGGAATTTCCAGTGTGGATTGGAAATCAGAGAGTTACACTCTCATTTCTCCTAAAGTTGATGTGAATTAGGTACCTACTTTCCATGAGACCTTTGAAATTGCCGTAGAGCCAACAGTACCTTCTCTAACATGCATAGAAACAATTAAAAGATCAGCCAGCACTGACAAGCGAGTTAATGTGATCTGCAAAGAAAATGCCTTTAAACTGGTCCCAGAAACCAACAGAGGAGGCTAATGACAAGGACCCGAGTAATGATCTTATTGTCAGATTGGGACTCCTAGTAATCAGCTTGGGAGCTGATGCCAAGGAGCTGGATAAAGATGCAGTTAAGGTTGCCACGAAGTTCTGGGATATATTGCAGTTCCCAGCTGTGATAACTGAAGAGTTGGCTGCAGTTCCAAAACACCAGCATGATAGTAAAGTAGGAATGAAAGGACAAATATCTTGGCCTTTTCATTTTCCAGACATTTATGTTCACTATCTGCATGGAGCCTAAATTATCCTGGCTAAATTCCAAGCTTTAATCTCTTTTTTTTTCCCCTCTTCCTCAAGTGGGTTAGTAAAGTACAATTAAGCTTTGATATTTTGCATTGCACAAGGGAAAACAGAAGAAACATTTCCACTTATTTATGATCCATCTTAGCTTTTGGAGAGTTTGACAGTTTTACAAGTCCCTGACTGCTTATCTTGGTCAGTGCAAACACCCTGCTTTGAAAGCATCGCGTTTGAACCTTCAACATGGAGTAGATATCATGTCCCAACTCTCTTTTTAGGTAAAAGGATATAATGTAAATAAAAACAGTTATTAAAAATCCTGTCACAGGTAAAATGCAGTTCTGAACGCCCTCCAGAAGTCAGAGTTCTAGCACAGCAAATGCATTTTTCACAGGGTGTGTATAAAATGAAGTGCCTCATTAGCAGCTGTAAGTCACAGGGAAGTTACATCAATTCTTATAGCCCTAGGAAGATGCACAAACCAGAAAGACGCGATGGGAAACTCATCATTTGATCTTGAAACAGAACCTGAAAACCCCTTGTCGCTTCCACCACTGCCAGCACAAGCAGGAATGACAGGATCTAAGTCAGTGCGTAAAGGACCTGTCAGTTCACAGCCCACGGCTCGTGAGCTGTAGGAAAAATGTGTGGCAGAGTTTGATGTGTGGATGCCAAGCATGCACGGGGCCTGCTGACTCCAGCTCTGGAGAGGCTGAGGGGGGTGCCAGCCTGGGATTGTCAGTGACAGGAGGAGGCAGCAGCATTTCCCCATGAGGTACAGTTGTCCCTGCTGTGGCACATCAAGTGGGGACCCTGGGCACCTGCTTGTCTGTGGCTGTTGAGGAGGATTACTGCCATTTAGAGAAAAAAAAAGGTCTTCCTGTATAATGACAGAGGTTGGGAAAGAGCAAAATCCTTTGGATTTTTTTCTGTTTCTCTACAGAATGATGCAATGTGCAGTCAAAGCGAGGAGTCGGTCCTACCCTGTGATCTGTTCTCCTGTCTGCACGAGTGTGGCTCTGGGCTGGGCATGTTGAGAAATCCTTTCTTTGCCACAAGTACCACACTTGCATCCTACAGAAAAGGGGACAAGGAGGATCCTGCAGTAACTCATGCAGGAGTGCTGCAAACAGCAAAAAAACCTCTCCAACTGTTCTTCTTCCTGCCATGGTTTTGGAAGGCGTTCAGACTTAAACACAGATCCCTTTAAGTAGTGAAGTCCTGATCAGCGTGTGATTCCTACCTGTTGAAACTGGAAAACTGGTTTGGAGGGAGATAGAAGTAATGTGTGTACCATTGGTTTTAAAAATCTGTTTAAAAATTGCTTTGAAATACTGAAACAATGAGACAACTCTTTTAGGAAGCGGTACATTTAGGTAAAGGTCTCACAGTAGGCTGAGCTCCCTGGCCTGGGCAGGCAGGTGCATGTTCCCACATCTGTCCCTGCATGTACCCACCACTGCCTGTGTCCTGCCACTGGAACCTAGCAGAACATGTGGTAGCCGATTCAGAAAGCTAAAACTTCATAAATCTCATCTTGCCAAACGAAAGTGACTGATTTCCTGCCAGTTTGGCTGACAGGACCTGCTGGCATAGGCTCGGGCTGTCAGTGAGGAAGGGTAGGAACTCGCAGCTGGGGGAAGGAGGAGGTCTCCTGCTTTGGCAGGAACTGAAAGTCACACTGCATCCTGGCAGCGAGGTTCACTGTGCTGATGCTTTCAAACAGAAATTGATATCCTCCCATTTTATTCAGAGTATTTATTTAAAGTACAGTTTGACATTCTTCTTTAGCTGAAGTTTGTGATCACCTCATAGTAAGGCTGACTGGCCTGTTTGATACCAGCTGTCACTGGTTTTGGTTGCTGCCTCTGCCTTGTTGTTAGGAAAGTGCTGCTTCTGGTGAGGAAAACATCTCAGAGACAATGCCCAAATCTCAGCACAGATGTCTTTTCTTTATTGCAAACGATCTGGTTAACACTGATGTTCATTCTGATAGGGACTTAATTCACGCTGTAGCATCTGGTTTTCAAGTACCTGACGAGTGTGGGCCCTGCAGTCTGCAAACAGGACAGTGCTCAGATGGGGGGACACAGTTTTTTAGCCCAAGTGGCTGCAGGAGAGGTGTCACAGCCCAGCTGATGAGGTGCTGGGGCTCCAGGGAGAAGGGAGCAATGGGGAAGGGGGCAGCAGCCGTGGAGGGCGGCTGTGCTGGGGCTGCTGGGACGGGCAGGCTGGGCACAGCCACGACTCAGTGCTGTTTGCAGGGGGACTGGACTGAGCCTTCAGCACAGAACGTACCTGTGGGACATGGTACAGCCAAAGGGTGGCACAGGCTGTGTACTCTGTGCTGTTTCTCATAAACATCTGCTAGTAACCTACCACCTGTAGCCCATGGGGAAATAGCTGGCTTGGCATGGAAAAGTTGCTGCCAGCCTCTAATCTAGGAATATTAAGCTTTGCAGGATTTTTTTTTTTTTTTTTTCATCTGCTTAATTATGAAATCAGTTCAGGAGAGGGAGGTGACACATTTAGGTTGCTCTGCTATTTCAGTCGTGCAGATAGCACCCAAAGATGTCAAAAAGTTGCCATCCACTCGTCTATCCCAGGTTGCTCCAAGCCCTGTCCAGCCTGGTCTTGGACACTTCCAGGGATGGGGCAGCCACACCTTCTTTGGGCAACCTGTGCCGGGGCCTCACCACCCTCCCAGGGAAGAATTTCTTCCTAATATCCAATCCAAACATGCCTTGTGATTGTGCAAAGGTATGTTAGAAGGCCTGAAGATTTAAATCAACAAAGAAAATTCCCCCAGCTCCTTTGTCCTTGTTCTATGGAAGAGGCCATCTATAAGTGTGACAATGTCTTTGTATTTTCAGTCATATTCATTGAAAATATCCTCACTAGATGCCAAATATTTTTCTGCCTTATCTTTGTGTTCTTTTTTGCATCACTGTTCATGGCTTGGTTTGGTCTAAAAATGCAGTTGTGCTTTTAACATGCTGGGAACTGGGGAAGCTTCAGCCCCTACAGAGTCCCTGTCTGAGCTCAGGATTGTTGTACACAGGCTCTGGCTGAGTAGGCTGAGGTCTGGAATGAGGACAGCTACAGTTTCTCCACAGCTGAGGTGGCTGAGTGAATCTACTGGGTTTTTCTAAATGAAAATCGCTTTGTCTTTGTGAAGAATTTTGGTGTTAGACTGGTCATCCTCCTGGCTCTTTTCTACAAGTAGCTTTTCTTTCCTTTTTTTGCTCTGTGAGTACAGTGCTTGTCTTTTTTGTCTCCTCTCTTGGTATTCAGTACATGCTGTGTTGTGGTAAAGATTATGATAAATTATGGCACTAAGTATAGCAATAAATATAGGCATAGTGTATATAGGCTATTGTAGAAGAAATTAGTTTCTGTTCTGCAGTGTGAAAAAAGACTCATCCATCTGTTTTGTGTAAAAATATCCTGGTCTTCCTGTGATATCACTTTATTCTCAGATGAAAAAGCCATACAGTTTTGTGCAGGGAAGCCTGTGTTAGAATGGCATTGTCCAATTTGACCAAGTGATAATGGAAACCATTTGAAGTTTTAAAGTAGAAAAATAAAATCATGGAAGTTTTATGATTTTTTTGGTTAGTGTCTTCAGTCTGTTGCACTGATGACTTGCAACTGAGAAGTCTGAGCAAAGCAAGCAGTGAATTTGAACAGGTATGTGTGTGAAGTGCCTTGGAATCCTAATCTGTGAGTGTATGTGTAAAGAAAATAGTTTTAAGGAACAGCTCTGTTCCTCTGGCCTATCATGCTACACTTTAAGATGCTTTAAAAACATTTCTCTCTAGTGAACACACTGGATTTTAAGGTAGCTCAAAAATGTTCTTTTCAAAGAAGTCTTTGCCTTTAGGTTTCTGTCTGGTGTAACATGAGCTGGGGTGCACACAAACCTGCAGAAAGTGTACATGAGAGGCCTCTCCTCTTCCACAGACCCAGACATTTCTAGTGTTGGCAGAGATTAGAGCCTGAAGCCATGTACTCATGCTGACCTGCCTGTGCTTTTGAGGAGTCTTGTATTGTATGATTCTGTGAGGTTGTGTTCTGCTCTGCTCCTGTGGGAATGTCACAGAACTGGCCACAGGCCTTTACCAGTTGTCACAAAGTGAGCAGTTAGTTCTTGACATCTGCTGTGCTGCAGTGGCTGCCAAGTTGCGTAGGTAGTTGGCAAGGAAATAAATATTGATAGACCTTAGCAACAGGTACTCCTGAGAACTCTTGTTCTGGGAATGCTTAGGCTGTGTCCAGTGTTATTAAAGTTGTGAGAGCATTTTGAGTTTATTTATAGGATTTGTTGGTGTCTTATCACCATCTCTCAGCACTGGAATGCACAAATAGGCTTTGCTGTGTGAGGGCACAGATGTGTGTCCTACAGCCTGCTCTGGTGACTCATTCCAACCTGTAGCAGATGTTCCACTGCCCCCAGCTCAGGGATAGCTGGTTTACGCTGATGTGTGACATCCCAAGTGTGTGCTCATATCTATTTCTCTTCTTTGCTTGCTTATCTGTTGTATGGTGGAATGACTATTGCAGAGCTATGTGTGTGTAAGTGCATCGGATGCAAGAATTTATTCCTTTTTAGCAATATCCTAACAAAGCATTAACATACAGGATTCTCAGAGAATGTCCAGGTGAAATTATCTTATCCTGTGAAAGGTGACTCTGGTGAGCACTGTCCATGAACAATTGTGTGTTCTCATTGCAGAAATTGAAGCCAGAGAAGCCTGCGACTGGCTGAGAGCTGCTGGATTTCCCCAGTATGCTCAGCTGTTTGAAGGTATGATCACAAAGACTTGTCAAGCAGCTGACATGGAATTCGAGTGGAATTGTTCACATAAATAATATATTTCAGAACCTGACATTTTTGATGGAAGCACTTCCAAATTCTGCTATATCTTCATGAAAACCTGTAGAAAAATAGTGACCTGGTGTGTTTTCTTGCAGAAGGGACATCTCAGCAGGGACTCAGTAGAATTCTATAAAGGACCAAATCTTCCCTGGTTTTCTTTTCCTATTGTTAGACTGTAACTCAGTCAAATTTCTGCTTTTGTTATTTTTAGTTGCTTATAATTTTTTCAAGCTCTTTTTCTTGGAGTGCTGGAAGTGATCTTTCCAACCACTGATGGCAACCCAAACTCCTCTGAGGCTCTCCAGCCTGTGGTCTGAGATTGCTTTATTGGAGTTTTGAAAAAGAATGTTGGAAAAATCATCTTGCAATCATAAGTGTTTAGAGGAAATACTCAGCAGCAGTCAGCCAGTCAAAAATGCAATTTCAGCATGTTTTCATGTTGTTATAACTACAAACAGTGCTTATTTCTTGGGGGGAGGTATGGATTTGCTGAGAACTTGTGTAATTTTTCAGGCCACACTCGTGCATATATCTTAAAACTGTTTTTCTTTAAAATGTGTTTTTTGTTACAAACATTGAAAGTAAAAAAAGCCAATCTATTTTTCAGAAAGATTTTATCAAAGGACTACAGTTGAAAGAGCAGCATTAACTGCGCTCATTCCCACCTCCCCCAGTCACTGCAAAATTGAAAATTTGAAGTCAAGCCATAGAGCTGGATTTGAAAGCTGTATTTCATGAAACCTACTGTCCCTGGAAATGCTTCCTGTCTGCCTACAGCAGATTTTATTCTGTAATCTGTTTGTTGGAAATGTGCATTGCCATGCTTCTGGAAAATGAATCCTCTGCATTACCTCGCTGTTCATGCAGTGTCCTGACCTGGCTAGGAAAATTAAGCTTATAGAATAAGCTAAGACAATACATATGGATCTCAATGGTTCCCTCACCTGCAAGGCTAAACCTCAGGAGCTGAAACATTGAACTCTTCAGCTTCCAGCCCAGCATGATGTGTCAGGCTCACTACAGCTCAGAGAGTGTATGTCATGCGCTGCATTGCACCTCACCATGACAAAGGCTCATGGAAAATAATCCCGGTTTTTTATTGTATTTATCAATCTTATGTTTCTTGTCTATGGCACTTGGTGACTGCAAGCTCCTGGAAATACAGAAGTGCTTGTCCACCTGTAATAACAGCAGCAAGCAGATCCCTACATTTATTCTCCCACTTGCTCTAAGGAACTGATCCTCACTTGCTGGAAGGATGTTTGCATGAACGTACAGTTATAGAAATAGAATTAGTTTCATTTCACCTATGATCAATAAGTTGCAAAATTGAAAGTCTTTGCAATTACAACTCAGATTTCAGATTCAACTTCTTTGTTCACAGATATGCAGTTTCCCATTGATGTAAAAACTGTAAGGAGAGATCATGAATTTTTAGATGGAGATGCGATTGAGTCACTGTTCAGGTAAACATTAATAATGAATCATCTTTAATACTCCCAGGCCCCACAGTTCTTTGTCAGTCATCTTCTCATGCCTTTGTTTTTGTCAGAGACTAAGAGTCACCAATGTTGTGACTGGAGGAAATCACTTAAGCACACAGTTTAGTATCACTGAAGTTGGTTGTTTTAAGAAGTAAAAGGTAAAGTAAGCATGTGTCTGCACTTCTTCTTCATCCAAGCTCTCAGGGGTGTTACACTGAGCATTAAATATCTTTTTTGTAATGTGAAATGTCTTCAAGCTGATAAAAAATAACCAGTTCCCTGCAAGCATGGCAGGATGCTTTCTAGGATGACATATAATGAAATGGAGTGGAGGAATTTCCTCCAACTTCTGTTCCAGCAGATAGGCAGAAAAAAATTATCTGCATGAGATCTGTTCTGTTTTCTGAATATTTTTCGAGTGAGAAGCAAAGGTATTGATTTGAAGTTATTGCTTTGCCACAGCTGTTCAGAGCACACAAGTGACCTGCATTGTCAGTACCAAGTCAGACTCACGGCCCTTTGGAATTTCCCCATGGAAGAGTGCCAGGGTAGTGTAAGGCTTTTGCTTCACTTGGTGCTGCAGTTGCCTTCTCATTATGAGATTGTTTAGCAGAGTTTCTTTAGCAGAAATTATGATTTCTAACACTTAGGGCACTGGAAAGTTCGTCTCCTAGTGAGGTGTTCTGGTCCTTTTCTGTCCTGTCAGGTCACCTGAATTCCAGCTCTGCCTGTACCAGAGCACCAAGAGGAGTTGTTCACACACACATCTCTAAAGAACAGCAGATATTAGAGAACTTCGGGTATATTTTATTTCTTGGTATGACTTCTATCTTGAGTGCTCCTTGGAGACTCTCCGTGTGCCTCCTGTTGATGCCACCCATTGTTTGACAATTAAGTGATTGACTAGTTTGGGACCTTATTGATTGCACAAGCTTTAATTAAAATGATAGATAATACAGTACTTCCAGGGATACAGGTTAACATCTTGAATTTTTAATTTTTCTTTTTCAAGAAGCCTACACAGAGTTTCATTTATTTTCAAAATCTTAACATGATATTTTTCACAATCATTGAAGCTAATAATATGATTTTTTAATTAAATGATTGATTATTGTTGTCTTCTCCAGTTTTAAGATGGCAGAACTGGAAGTATGAACATCATGGGGTGGTTATTGGTGCTGGTTTGGGGACCAATGTATGGGAGCCTCTAACAGAATGTCAGTGCTTGACACCAGTAATGAAGACTCCGTGGTAGAAGATCACAACTAGTTTGGTGCATGTTTGTTTTCAAGAAATAAAATAGTTGAAATTTAAAACTCCTGGTTTTTTTCTATACCCTAGAAGGTTGAACACACTGAACAAGTATGCATCAATGAAAGTGGAAATAAGCCGTGATAGGAAACGGGTATGTTTGTAACAGTTCCTGTTCTAATTAAAGATGTGTTTAGCTATTGTATCAAACACTGGGGTTTAAAAGTGCATGAAGGATTAGCAATTTCTGAACTTTCTATTCTATTCCATCCTGCAAAGCTCTGCTATTTGCATTTTATGTTGAGGAACATAAATGCAAGGATGGAGATTGAAACGACATAATGTTTGAAACTTTGCAAGGTAGATTAGGGGTGGCTTTTGAAACACTTTTAAAATTTGACTTAGTACGTTACTGTCCTACAGTTGCCCCAAAGCCCCATCTCAACATGACTATCATTGCTCTCCTAAGTAGTTTCCCACTTTATTTAAATGCTGAAAGCTCACTCCTATTGACTCAACAAAGAAATAAATGGGCAATGCAAATGTTCAGCAAATACAAGCTGGGTAGGTTTTAGCTGTGCTGTCTTTGGCTCTGCCACAAAAATGCTGCAGCTAAATCAGAGTGGTAGCCACAGCTTGGCTGGGCAACACCAGGCCTGCAAAGCCTCTGAGGTACCAACTGCAGGACTAGCAAGAAAATAATGCCTTCTTCTGGAAAAAATGTCTGGGTTTTTGAGAGTTCTGCTCTGTCATTAGGGAAGAGTGGGGCAAGAGAGCCCACAGGGAAGAGACAGGTGGCTCCCATCTCTCTAGTGTTTTGCTGTCTCTGTGTTCCCTCAGAGTGGGGACAATCCAGCAAAGGGGGCACCTGGGGCAGGTGGCAAGGGAGGCTGAGGGCTTCAAAAGGTGCTACAAGTATTGATGCTGCCACAGTCCCACAGCTAAACACCCCTTTACCTGAAAATGGATGAGTTTTGGTCACAGAAGCGTGAGAGTGTTTGATTTGATTGGCTTTAGGAGAGGCCATCTAAACCCAGTACAATTATCTTTCAATACCCTTGGATTTGCCACAAATCAGGATTTTTCCACCTTAGATCAAATCTGTCACCTTTTCCTGTGGTAAACTTCCCAGATTTGTCAGCATGCTTGGGAGTCATTAGTCAGTATGTTTTTCAACTCTCTCAGGCCAGACGTTCAGTGACTGAATGGTCACATTTCCATATGTTGGTCTTGGGGGTTTTGGAAGTTGGCAGAAAATTTAAGTCTCCTTTTTATGTTAAATTGGTTTTTGTAATTTATAATTTGCCTAACTTTGCCCTTGAACTGTTTTTGGTTTTTTTCTCCTTCTAAGAGTGATGACTCTGAAGATGATGAACCCTGTGCAATAAGTGACAGATGGGCTTATGAGAGGTGCAGTCAGCGGTGGTCTCGCATCGAGAGCCTGGCAGATTTTCCAGCAGAGGAAGGGGCTGGTGCCTCCACCCCAGGCAGCCCAATATTGAAGATCATCGACAACGAGGACAGTGTCTTTCTGGATCATGGTGATAAGCATGATGTGTCCTCAATTCACAGCACCAGCAGTGCTGACAGTGACGTTGTTAACTCCCAAAAACCTTTTGAAGATGTGGAAAACAGCACAAGTTCCTCAAGATGTTCCTCAGTTAAGGTACCTTCACTGGACTCTGCTTTTAGTTGTTCTCCTCCCCTCAGTGAATTTTTAAATATCACCAGTGAGGAGAAGCTTTTGGATAAGTCACCATCTAAAAAGAGGAAGAGCCTTCTAAAGAAAATGGAGAAGCTGCACTTAAGGAGCTGCAACTTAAGGAGTGGTCAGTCAAAGGCCAAACCCATAATAAGTGAACCTGTTCTTCTGGAAGGACTTAATGAAGAAAAGATGAAGATGCTGAACTGTGTAAATATTTCTGACCTTTCTGGCATCCGAACAAAGAGCAATTCTTCCTTTTCCCCCCAGAGCTGCAATAGCAGCAATCAGTCTGCAAATAGCAGCACAGGGAGCACTCCAAGTCCTGTTATAAAACCAGGCAGCCCCTGTGAAGGAAGGGGGACGTATGCAGAGCACATGGACTCCAGCAAGCTCTTGCTGGGGAATGATCTATCTCAGCAAAACCTAAAAAATGACATAATGTTACAAAAGAACCAGATGTTTCAAATTCCACAAGGCCATAAACCTGGCACTTTCCCCACAGTACTTACAGATAGCTCCCTGTCTCCAGCAGACAACTCTTCTGTTAACTGGAGAACTGGGAGTTTCCATGGGTGCAGGAGGAGCCGGAGCAGGAGCGGTTCCAAGGACCCCAGAGCCCTCAGGAGTCCCCTGTCGGGCGGGGATAACAGGCGGAGCGTGTATGACAACATGCCCAACATTGACCTGGAGACTTTGGAGGCAGCACAAGTTGGTGACGACGATGTGTTCTCAGAACTGAACAGTGTCATAGCAGATGTCAATGGTCTCAAAAAGTTGGTTGATCAGTGGACAGAGAAGTTCTCAGATGATAGGGATTCTGACTTTGCCAGTGACTTGACCTCTTTGTATCCACCTTCCCCTAAAGAAAGCTCTCTTGAAACAGAGGGCTCAGAAGACAAGACAGCAGGGGAGGCTGAGGGAGAGAGCAGCTGTGGCCTGGGCAAGGAGATTGGTTCTGCAGACCTGACTTACATCACAGACTCTAAAAAGACCAACAGGTCAGCCATCCTTGGGTTTGCCTTTGATTCTGTCCACTCGGAATATAATTGCATTGCCAGACCAAAGTATTCTAAAGTCTGTCCTAGGTAGCAGGGTGTGCACTGCTGGGGGCAGGTACCGCTCCACAGGTACCAACATCTGACCTCTGCTGAAAGTAGGACACTCGTAATCTGCATGACCACTCAGGCACTGGAATCCGGGAAACAGTTTGTATTGCCAGAGGCCCTTCTGGATGGGAAGTACCTTGTTTAAGTGCAACTAACTGCAGGTCATTTAGAGTCTTAGGTGCTTCACCAATGCAGGTAGAAAACAGGGGTGGTGGAGATGGTTCTAAGCTTAAACAATATTTATCCCATAGGCATGGGAAGCAACACTGGTCTGTGGAAGAGAGCATGAACCTGGAAAGCCTTTCCCTCCAGACTGATGGCCAGTCAGCTGCCCAGCTGGCCCGCACACAAAAGCTGGCACTGTTGAAGCTCACAGCTTTAATGGACAGATATTCCCCTTCCAGTAAGCAGGGCTGGAACTGGTAAGTTGTCTGCTATTAAAGCAACCTGAGCTGGACAGAGAGGAGTTGATGTAAGCATGTGAATTTCCTTGTCTGCCTACATTGCACATGTTCAAGATGAAGAATTTCATCCTATTAAATTGCTGGCAGCTTCAGGGTTATTTCCATGGCTCCAGGATTTCCTCTGCTGTGGGCTGCACTTTGGGCCCTTGCTGGTGGTCGTGCTGTTACTGATTTTAAGGCACATCGTAGTTTCTCTTTAAATTTGCCCAATTGCAGGGCTTTGTCAGAAGGCCTTTGCAGGGTATGTGGGGCCTGAGGGGAGAGTTGGCTGGACTGAGAATCCAGCCCTTCAAGCTCTGAGTGTCTGTTTGAACTAAACCAGTGACAAATTCAGACACTCGGAGGACTTACATACATCAGTCAGCATTTTGTGATAGGGAGCTGGTACTTGAATATAGAAAGAATGAAAAAACCCTCCAGTGTCATAAAGGGATGGAATGTATTTCCCATGAGGATGCTTTATTAAAGTTAATTTCAGCAATGAAATGAGGAAGTCATCCCTGTAATTGCCTTTGCTGATCTTCTCTCCCTCCTGATGCTGTGTGTACAGGTATGTGGCAGAATTTGGGGTTGTGACAAGGTACAGCTCAACCCTTTCTGGTGAGTGTAAAGCAGGAGGTGGGATGTGCTGGCCCGCTAGTAAGCTGCATGTACTGGTTTTTGTTTCCAGGACCATACCAAAGTTCATTAAAAAACCAAAAGCCTCAGACTACAAGGACAAAAACGTGTTTGGGGTTCCTTTACTTCTGAATGTGCAGCGAACAAGCCACCCCCTGCCCAATGGCATCCTGCAAGCCCTGGAGTATCTGAGAAGCCACTTTCTTGACCAGGTATGAACTCAAGACAGCCCAGGGCAGCTCTGGGCCATGAACAGATCTGCTCCAGGGAACCAGACTCTGTTTCTAACTTTTGTGAAGGACTTTCTTGCCCCCTAAGGCTCTGAATAGGCAGAAAGGTGTAGGTCTGAGCTGGCGGCCTGCAGGGAAATACCAGTGCTGATTCCCTCTAGGAATGCCTTTAGCCCTGTACTGTATTTTTGTGCCTTCCCTCACTGAAACCCTCTGCAGTCAGGTCTCTTGGTGCAGGCAGTCAGGCTGTCTTTGCCTGGGGAGGTGTCATGTCTCTGCTCCCTAAGGAGGCAAATCTGCCAGACAATGTCATTGTTCCCTCTGTTCTGTGGCTGCTGGTAGTGCCAGAGCTAATGTGAAAATTAATCCTGTTTCAGCTGAAATGCACCACTAAGCAGAGAGGAAACATTACAGCAGTGCTTCTAACAACTCTTTCTGGATCTCAGCTCTATTTATCCCCTAAGTGGAGATGGCAGTGGACGTGTGTGCTGCATATGGTATTTCCACAGCATAGCTGCAGAAATGGAGGACCTTGTGACATGAGACATATTAGTTAAAGAGAGGACTTTTTTTCCTGTGCTTTGCCACTGTCTAGTTCTGTAATATCACGCCAAAATGCAAAAGTGTGTGAGTTCTGTGAAGTGACAGTGCAAGTGTTTTTCATTTTGAGGTTATGGTATCCACTCAGTTCACATAAATAAACCAAAGAGTGTAAATACTGTCTCAGTAGCACAGAGTAAAGCTGTCACCAGAAGCTTTGGTGGGGTCGAGCTCATGGGAAACTCCTAAATCTCACTTTTGTCTGAAACTCAATTGACAATCACATTAAAAAGAAAATCAAAGTTTCCCTCAAAATGGCAGCTGCCCTTTGCCAGCCTGTGGAAGGATCAGATGCATCAGATGTACCAGGTGTTACAAGGAGCCATGTGGATCTCACAGTCAGTTTGTGTGAGCCAGCACTCGATGTATGTTTGTGTTTGGTGGACACACATTGACGAATTTGAAACTTGGAGTTGCCATGCGTAAACACAGCCTGCCAAAGAAAATGGACATATGTCAGTGGTAGTGATTTTAAAAGGCAAAATGAGTACTTTTGAATTAAATAAAAGCCAAACAAACATGAAAATTGGTATGTCACAGCCAGTTCTGTGGGCATCAGGCATGGTTTGCCTCGGAGAAATGTCCTTGTGGCTTCTGATGATACAAAAGTATTTTGGTGTTCAATCCCACTGCCATAGAATATTTGCTATTATAGGGAAGGTAAAGGATCACTTATTTGTCAGAAGTTTGATTCTTGATGGCTCCTCTCTTTGTCTCTAATAATTTCTTTTACCCACAGGTTGGCCTGTTCCGAAAATCTGGTGTTAAATCCAGGATTCTGTCTTTAAGAGAAATGAATGAAACCAACCCAAACAATGTCTGTTACGAAGGGCAGTCAGCATTTGACGTGGCAGATATGGTGAAGCAGTATTTCCGAGACCTTCCTGAGCCTATATTTACTAGCAGGCTCTGTGAATCCTTCCTCCACATCTACCAATGTAGGTACCAAAACCTCATCTGAATATCTTAATATTCAGCTGTGCAGTGGCCAGACTAGGCCTAGTGCCATGTCCCCCTGTAGTCAGAGGAGACAAGTCAGGCAGGACGTTTCTGACAAGATGAGTTCATTGTGGCTCTGGACTTGAGAGCTTCCCATCTGCATCCTGTGAAGCAGCTGGTTCTCTTTCTTGAAGGATGAGTGTAGTGAAGTGCTGCAGCAGCCCCCTTAAACTGTGTTTTTAAACAGTCATTTCCGTATGCAAAATAAAGAAATAACCTGGTCCCCTTGTTCACAGCATGGCAAAGCTCGTTGAGTGAGAAATCCTGTTATATTGATGACATTTCTTTATTAAGGTGCCCAAGAACAGCTGCTGTGAAACAGTGAAGAAATACCAGCTGCTTTCTGCTTGTGCTTCACTGTTACTGTCCTTGAGACTCAACCCAAAAAAGGAAACATGAAGCTGAAATACCACATTTATTACAGTTTAAACAGGTTCTATCTCCTGTGCTTTACCCTCAAGGAATTCACTTTCAAAAAGTAGATGGGTCAGGGAAAGAACTTGAAGTAGGGCTAATAATGTTCTTAGGACAGGCAAGTTTCTTCTGCTTTTGAGAAAAGGTTTTGAAAGGCAGAGTGTCAGCTTTCTGAGAGGACTGGCTTTGCAGCCTAACCTGTGTGACTTTTACTGACATAGGTCAACGAGCAGCTGCTGTCTTGTGTATGGTGTGGGTTCATGAAAGTCCAGTTGGGTTTTATTTCATCACCTGTCAGGGCTTTAAAATTTTGTCTGAAAATTATTTATTTGTTTGAAGCAAGTTTTCTTTTTGCATTCACAAATCCTCCTCTGTAAGGAGGTCCACAATTCCCATGTCCAAAGTATGTATAACAGTTTTCCTCCAATTATTGTAATCTGGCCACTGTCCACCTCCTGTCTCTTGTTTTGGGAAAGAAACAGCAAATGCCCAAATTCCACTCACCCCACTCACCCCACTCACCCATCTTCTGCCAGATTGACTGGAGGCAGTGCACAGATTAAATTACTCTTTTGGAGATAGGAATTGTGCTGCTTTCACCAAGAAGTGTGTTCTGTGTCTTCTACATATGTGCTTCTACCTGAAGGGAAGAGATATTCTACTCTTTGCAGTGGTGTTAATTGGAGAAATCCTTGTGGTGGGGATGTGTGGCAGGATGAACCAGACTCAGTCTCCTGCAGGAGCTGTTTGGGCAGACAGTCTCACTGGGGGTTAGTGTGAATTAAAATCTGTTGGCAAAACACTGGTCTCTGAATTGAGTTACCTGAGAGCATCTGTTCTGTTCTTGCTTGAAGCTGAAAGGAAAAGACAGTAGAGCAGCTACCTGCTCCAAAGTATCACTGCAGAGTAATATTTTATGGGGAGACAGGCCCTTATTTGGATTGTAACTCAGTTCAGATTAGTTCATTAGCATGGTGTTCAAGATAAATTGCAAGTCAGGCAGCAGCATCCCTGGGTGTGAACATGCACTTGACAGGCAGTAGGAGAAATGGGACATGTTTGATGGGATAATAGCCTTTCCTTGTCTGCTGTGAGCTTGGGACAAGGAAGTGGATGAACCTACAAGCTCAGTGCCCTGATTGGGACCCTGCTGATGGATGCTCCTTGTGCAAGTCACACTTGATTTTTGTCATTGTTCTTGTTTCCAGACGTGCCAAAGGATGAGCAGTTTCAGGCTGTCCAGGCTGCTATTCTCCTTCTCCCAAAGGAAAACCGAGAAGCTTTGAAAATCCTCCTGTTCTTCCTGCGAGATGTGGTGGCTTTTGTTGAGGAAAACCAGATGACCCCAACCAACATTGCTGTCTGTCTTGCACCTTCTTTGTTTCACCTCAACACTCTGAGGCGGGACAGCTCCTCCTCAACCAGGTATTGGCATCTTGATGCTGGTACTGCAGCTGTCCACAGTGTTCCTTGCTGGAGCAATGCTTTCTGTAGCTGGCCTAGGCTCAGTATCTGATTTTGAGGGGGAAACAGACTGTGTGTGCCTTGGGGTCTGCCTTAGATCTGGTTGCTCAGGTGCAGCAGGAGCTCTCTGCGGCTGCTACTGCCCAATGCAGAGGGCAGTGGTAAGGCCCCATTGCCATACTCCTGACCAGTCTGTGTGTGTCCCTCGCCACTGCTGTGCTCCCCTGGTTGCCCAGGGGCCCAGCATGTGGCCCACTGCTTGCATAAAGTGGCATTGGCCATTGGAAATGTGCTCCTGCACTGGCAACCTGAGCCCAGGTGCAGCCTTCAGGCCCTGCAGATACCTGGCAGATTGAAGCAGCTACTGGCACTGGTTCTGCTGGGTGATAAGGGGATCATTCCTGCCAAGTCGAGCCATGGGGATTCTGTAAATTTATCTTAATAAGTAAAAGTATCTGGGTTGCATAACATCCCCTGTTTGTACGTGCAGGGAGGAAGGTGCCCTTGAGCCAAAGTAGACAAATAATCTCCGAAAGCATTCATGCCTTATCTGGCCTCCTGAGGCAGGGCTGTTTGCTCTGCTCATGCTCCTGGGCTGTGGACAGATGGGTCAGGGCAGGAGAGCACAGCTGGCTGTGCGGGAAGCATTGTGCTCCTGACAGCGTGGCGAGCTGAACAGCTCACCTGGGGATCTACAGGGGAGGACCAGTCCCAAAGCAGCTGTCAGATGAGCTGTTGGCATCTTTCAGGCTCTGGATAGCACGGGGAAGGGAAAGAAAACCAAGGATTTTCTTT
This sequence comes from Corvus cornix cornix, assembly GCF_000738735.6. Classification (NCBI taxonomy): domain Eukaryota; kingdom Metazoa; phylum Chordata; class Aves; order Passeriformes; family Corvidae; genus Corvus; species Corvus cornix. The sequence continues at coordinate 15,960,584 of NC_046343.1, forward strand.
TGAATGTCGTAAAACAGCAGAAAATGCCTCAGGCATCCCTGTGCTGAGCTGGCACATGGCGAGGGAGCCACAGGGCCACTGCGAGGGCACCTGGGGATGCGATGGAGTGGCAGCAGCAGCAGGTCCTGCTGGATTGCTGTGCTGTTTGAGCTCCTGGGAGCTACACTCTGGGAGTTGCTTTACATCAACACTGCTCTGAAATGTTAGGACCAAAGATAGCAATGGAGTTTTCTCTTTGTTGTCAGTGTTTGGGAGCCAGGATGCTTTGAAGCTTTAGCTCTGCTGTAACTGTGCATTAATGCCTTGGTGCAGGGTTCCCACTTCAAAGGGTACAAGCTGACAGGTCTGACTCTAAGGAGCAGCACTGAGGACTATTATCTTCCACCCAATTTTCAAGCCGTTTGGCAGAAATGCACATAGATAAAAGTTTCAGAAGCCAGGACTAATGATGTAATACCATGAGCATGAATTAAAAGAGGGGACTGTTTTTGAAATGTGTTGGGTGTGGTTTGGGCCAAAGGATTTTAAAGGTTCTACATGGGCTTTGCAGTTATCAAAGGAGCTTGATATTGAAAGTTACACACAAATAAGTTTGGGGTCATTGTTGTCCTTGGCCAAGTGTGTGATTATGTGTTTGGGGAATAAATTCCTTGACTTGCCTTTCTTGGGTGTCTATTACTACTGGTCAGTAGTGCCCTGGACACCTTTGGGATGTGCTGGGAGGGAATTCTCGCGGCGGACTTTCTGCAGTCACATAGCGTTAGCCCTGCATGGCACAGACAGGTCCTTCAGTGCAGTGTGTTTGTGTGTGGTTCCCAGCACTTTGCTTGCTCAGCCTTCCTTTCACCTCCCCCTCTCCTAGATCCAGTCAGAGGAAGTGCAGCTTGGGGAAGCCAGACCAGAGGGAGCTGAGTGAGAACCTGGCAGCAACACAGGGCTTGGCCCACATGATAATGGAGTGCAACAGGCTCTTCCAGGTACGTCCCTCATTGTCACCAAGCAACAGCTCTGGGCAGCCCGGGGTGGGTGGCTGGCTTGGAGCAGCAGCTGGGCCATTGTCCCGCAGAGGTCCCAGTCCTGCTGCTGCCACCAAAGAGAAAATGAGTGTCACTGCGAGCACTCCTCCGTTCCCCCCTCCATCCCCAGCGATGATGGGCTTTGGCTCCATGGGCTTGGGGCCAGCTTAGAGAGCACCTGTGGGGCAGTGGCTGCCTTGTGCCTGGGCAGGGAGGCCCTGGCCATCCCTACTGGACGGCGGGTTGAAGTTTTGCTGCTGGGGCCTGGCCAGAGCAACAGCCATGCCTGTGCCTGGCCATTGACCCCAGTAATCTGAACCTGGACCTTGGCCCACAGACTGACTTCCCAGCTTGACCGCAGCCTTTGCCCGTCATTATGGACTTGCCTAGTGATCCTTAGACTGTGGCTGACCCTGGTTGCTGTCCCTGGACCTGATCCCGACCTCCCTTGCTGACTCACCTTCCTGGCTCTACGTCGGACCTCATCGCCATGGATGTGTCTGATGATCTTTACTCTTGGCTGACCTTGGCTGCCATCTCTGGCCCAGACCCAGCACTGTGGGACAGGGCAGCGGCCCTGCCAGCCCTTTTGTCCCACTTGACCTCTGGCCCCTTTCCCTCAGGGGTGCTGTCCACACTCCAACAGTCAGCTCATGCTCTGCTCCAGGTTCTTGTCTGGGCAGGAGCTGCTGTCCCATGGCTCCCCTGCACTGACACATGACCCTGCCCAGGACTCCCTCAGCACTGATTCCACCACCAGTGCCTGGCTTCTGAGTGACCCCCCCACCCCAGGACAGCTGGGCTTCCCAAGAGTCTGATCCCTGCATGGCATCAGTCTCCAGCCTGGATAGGGCTCCCCTCCAGCCCCAGCCCAACTACGGGTCCCTGTTTCCCCAGCAGTGGCCTGAACCCCTCTGCCCAGCTCTGAGGCCCCTTGGGATGCCCTGACATTGCTGCCTGCCCTGTACCCTCTGGTCAGTCCTGGCAGCATGGGAGCTGACCCTGTTCCCAGCTGCATGGCCCCATGGAATAGCCCCAGGGGGACTCTGAGCTACCCTTGCACACATGGACATTCCACACACCCTGCTATGACCACTGCTGGCTCCAGCCCTGAGCTGTGGGGCTGCCCCTCACCCAGGGGTTCTGGGGTCCTGCTGGTGTGACCCCCACCCTGCCAGGAGAGGCATTTGGTGCTGAGACTGAGGGATTGCCTGGAGAGGGCTGTCCCCCTTCTGCTGGAGGCCACAGCTCAGTGTGGCAACCTCTGCCATGCCCGTGCCTGGAGGAACACCCGGGTCTGCTGCTCTGGACCCAGACCCAGACTGGTCACTGTGGCCACCACTGGACTGCGGCTGACGCTGCTTCCGCCACTGAACCCGAGCGTACGTGGCCCCACAAGCAGGACTCGTCACCACTGCCACCCCCAGCCTGCCCGGCGTGGCCCCAGGTAGGGCGGGATGGGCCCTGGCTGGCGAGGCACTGCCTCAGGCTGGGGAGCAGGGAGAGCACAGCCATGGCACGGGAGTGGGTGCAGGTGGGGGACAGGAGCACAGCACTCGGCCTGGGCAGCTGGTGAATGCCCCAGCACACGTGGCTGTCACGCTGCTGCCACTGTGGCACCGGCGCCAGGCCTGGTGGGTTCGTGGGCAGTGCTCAGCCACCGGAGTGCGTTTGCACAGGTCTGCTTGGTGAAGTGCCAGCTGGTGCCCACCACACGAGGTGCTGGACACTGACCAGCTGTGAGAGCTGAGCCCTCCCCAGCCCTCCGTACATGGAATAACCTGATACAGATCTCTTGTATCTCTATACAGATAGATAAATGTATGTACATATATACACACATACATATGTCAGTGAGCACATGCATCAATGCAACACCTCCTCTCCAGTGGTAGCTCAGCTGCATTTCTGTGCTGCCTTAGGACTCTGGAAGATTTTTTAGGAGGCTCAGAGCAGAGCCTCCAACAAACCCCAAGGCAAAGGCAGGAGCTGTGGCTCCTTGTAGTTGCCCAAGATTGATATGCACTGCACAAAGAGGTTTGCCAACTCCGCAGGGATTCAGACATTGCTGCTGAGGGGAAAGGCATTTCCCTTGTGTTTTCCTCAGAGGGAATGTCGTTTAACTGATCTGCTCCTCCCCTGGGCTTCCTGCTCCTCCAGGTAAAACTGCTGCCTGCCTCCCCGTACCATCAGAGATGACATCAAAGGCTGGGTGACCTGCTCATACCTGGCACATAAGGTAGAGTGGATGGAGGGAGTATGGATCAGAGTATGGTTGGCTCTGGGAGTGTGGGTGGCTGTTACCACAGCTAGAGGGTTTCCTGCAGGTACCCTCAGGTGTTCTGAGTTCATGGGCTTTGGCTCCTGCACCGAGAATTGCTCTGAGCTGTGCGCACAGCCACTCATCTGCCTCTGCACCTGCACCTGCTGAAGCCACACTCCTTTTCTCTCCTTTGCACTCCTTCCTCCCCCTCTATTCTTTATTTTCCCTTACCACAACCCCACTCCAACAGACAGAGACAACTCCAGTTGTTTAGTCCCTTTATTGTCATTCCACAGGGAACTGCTACATCCTCTGCACAGGCTTAATCCCCAGGATGTCGAATCCTTTGGCCATGACGGTGGCAGTGGCTTCGCACAGCAGCAGCCTCCACATGTTCACCTTCACAATCTGGCCTGGAAAACACAGACAGAGGAGCTGGAGTAGCTGCTCAGAAAAACAGTACCTTCCACAGGGGAGGCCCCTCCAGCCACAGCCTGGCCCTGGACTGGCACATGGAGCCTTTCCTGCTCTCCCCAAGCTAGGCAGACTGACCAGCCCTCCTGTTTCTAGGTGCCTGGCTGCTCCCAACTCTACTCAATCTTGCAGCTCAGTGACAACATGGGCTCTGCCAGTCTCTGTCAATCCTCTCACATGGACACAGTAAAATGACAACAGCCCTTCCAACACCCCGGAGAGTGCCTGCACCACAGGCTGTGACACAGGCACAGCACCCCATGGCCAACACTCACCGGTCTGCCTGTCCTTCTCAACACAGTAGCAGCTGTCGTAGAACTCAGTGAAGGTGGTGGCCAGCTCATACAGGTAGTCACAGAGTGTGTGCAATAGCAAGTCCTCCAGGATCTTCTGCAGGATCTCAGGAAACCTCAGGATGCACTTGCCCAGTTTCCACTCCTTCTCATGATCAAGGATAAGCACCTCCTCCCTGGCTGCCTTCCGCAGCATCTGCTCATCGATATTGGCCAGGCGAGCAATAGCCCTGGAATGGTCCAAAACAGAGTCTGCTTGTGAGGGTCCCACTGCCCAGCCTGTCCAGGGCCAGCCTGGTCTCCCTTGCCCAGTCCTGGTTGACCAGGCCAAAGAGAACAGTCAGCCCTGGGGATGCCCTCAGGGAGATGCAGCAGGGCACTGCAGAGAAACAAGGAGGGATGGGCTCTGGGCACCTGCATCATCAAGGACAGATGATGCTGCCAAGCAAACCAGGGCTCAGGGTGCCAGAAAAACTGTGGGATGTGGCAATACCTGAGCTGAGCAGCAGCTGGAACACAGATGGCACCCTCTTCTAACCACCTAAATCCTCTGATTACCAGAAACTCCCACAGTTCCCCTCCCAGGCTGTGTGTCACACAGAGGAGCCATTTCAGGTGGCACTGGACACATTGTGTGCAATGACAAATAAAATCTTGTCTGTGGTGCATACCAGTGTAGCTGGCTTCTCTTACCAAACACCCCAACAGCACAGATTTGAGTGTCACCCCTTTGCCCACAGGTCCCTTTGTGACACAGATGCAGAGAGCACCAGCACCAAGTCCAGCAGCTCCCTGCACCCCACACACCTGATCCGTGTGAAGGCATAGAGCAAATAGGCAGCGGTGTTCCCTCGGTCATCCAGCATCTTGTCAAAGGAGAACACGTAATCGTTCAGTCTGTTGTGGGACAGATCTGCATATTTAATGCATCCAAAAGCCACCGACGTCTGGGCAGCTTTCAGCTCTTCTGGCGTCAGCACCTGGTGCAATTTCCAGACAGGCAGCGGTCAGGAGGAAGAACAAAGCACAACACACAGCCCTGGTCTCTCAGCAGGGCTCAGGAGGACAGCCCAGGCTGCTGAGGGGATTTACCCACCTGGTGCTCAGTTCACACACACCTCTCTGCTTCAGGGCACCAGACAACCCCACACCCACCCCTCGCTTCTCCTGCAATCCACTGGCACCACAGCCCTGCTCAGGTTAGGGCTGACTCCCTCTTCTGACAGCCCACAGGACCTCTGTGCCCCACAACTTGCCAGGTGTGATGTGCTGTGCTCCTGCTTCTTACAAACTGCATGTACACGCAACAAATGTCCAGTCCTCCTACCCTTACAGAGCATTTTGGACAGTCCAAACATTTGCAAACCCCTCTCTGCTGAACAGTGGCAGCTGGGCAAAGCACTTTGTGCCTGACTCCTATGAGCACTTTGGAGATTTTCAAGGTGATTTTTTTTTTCCTGTGCTTCCTTGTGTTCCTGTTTAAAAAGGGACTTTTCACTTTCACCTTACACTGCATTTCCCAATTCCACTGCCTCACACTGTGCTTGGACAGAGTTTGGTCCTTCTGTTACACTGCATGTCCCACACTGTCCAGTTCTCTGCAGGCCATCAGGAAGCAAGACAGACAGAAATCTCACTAGGCAATGCAGAGACTGTAAGTCTGTGAACACACCTGGGAACTTCTCAGCAAAGACAAGCAATTTCTCACAACTACCTTGTCCCGTTCCTTGTCTTTCAGCTTGTCCATGGCTCGTTTCAGCCCTTCCTCCAGCAGGTCTATGAGACGCACCGTGTCCCCTGAACGAGTTTTGAACTTCTTCCTGAAAACACACAGCCAAAATGACCACCTGCCTAAGAGGCAAAACACTCCCACCCTCTGCCTAGTGCCCAGTAAGCTTAGGAAAAAAGCACATGGCAAAGCCCTCTGTATTGAAGAAATTGCAATCACACAGACAGCTACAAAACTGAGAGAACACCCACAGTGTGGTCAGCAGGAATGGCCAGGAAGGATTCAACAGTCAGAACTGTCCAGTTCCAGATATTAAGCAGGACACAATACCAGTGCCAGACTTTTCCCAATTTTTGTTTCATCTACTGTGAAGCAGGTAGAAAGTAATGGAAATCATGGCCTTTACCACTGCCATCTCCCAGTACCACATTAGCTTCCACCAGCCCAAATGTCAGGCAGCAGAAGCCAGGCCTGAGAGAGAATGTGCACCAGTGACTGTGTGGGTCAACGACAATGACATTGAACAAAATGAATCAGTTACAGGTAACAGCACAGGATGCAGTGCTTTCTTTTGATATTTTTTTTGGTGTGCCATGTACGTACTTGTCAACAAATGAGAGCAAATGTCCTGCATTCACTCAGACTTTCTCTCCAAGGCACATATAGAGGAAAAACTACACCCAGACACTTACTTGTCTTCTCCCAGCACCACTCCAAAGGCAGCATGGGCCACTCTGGTGACTTTGGGATCATACCAGCCAATCATCTGTCCAGCTGCAAACACTGTTTGGAAATGCACAGACTGCAAGGAATAAACACCAACAACTGGTTCTCAACCCACTCCTCCAGGTGCAGTTTCTTCCTAGTTTATTCTATTCACAACGATGCTCTCACAATAGGAATGAAAATGTTTCCAGCTCCACGACAAATTCCACTTCAGAAAGTTCAACCTTTCCAAGAGTTTTCCAGCTTTACAGAAGCAGCAAGTGGCTAATTCCCATCACTGCTCAGATAAGGAGTAAATGTGCCAATCACACTGAAGACCCTGTGGTTTCCTACCTGTGCTACTGCTGCATCCATCATTTCACACACTTTGTGATGACCTGCACCAACAGTTACAGCAGAGGGTGGCGTACTCACCTGGCCACTATCAACAACGTAGATAAGGATATCAGCCTTCTCTTCACACAGCCTGTGCTTCAGAGCAGCCAGGTCTGATGTGTCATACGTGTAACCTCCGTCAGATTTCATGATAGTCAGCGGGACAGGGAAACCCGGGACGAACACGACCTTCCGGCCATCATCAACCTGGACAAATCCTACAAAAGCAATGAAAAACATTCTGTGTTGCATCACAATAAGGAGGTTTCTGGGCCAGCAGCAACACTTCCCTTCCCTGCTGCTACCAGGAAGAACAGGCCATACACTCACATAATCAAAAATATGAAAAAACCTATATGAGAACTCCCTTGTGAACCAACCAAGTCCCATTCTGTACAGCGCTTCTGGAACTACACACAAGGAAGCAGATCTGCACAAATGTGGCCTTACCAGAAAAGACCTAATTCAAAAACTCCCATCACTGGCATCCAGATCTACCTGTACAGCCACAAGCCCACCACAAAATATGGCATTAAAGGCAACAGAAACTCTATGGAGATAAAATGAGGACTTTGCAGGGAGTCTTTCTGAGGTGAGACAGTCAGACACTTCAGATGGTGAGACTCAAGAACTGCCAAATCTGGACAGGAACAAAGAAAACCAGAGACTTTTTATGCCGCAGTTGGCTTCTTGCCGGTTTCAAAGTCAACATGATCCAAAAATCCCACTGTCTTCACAGAGATTTCTCAGACAAAGTTCCCACACAGTCACAACACTAAGACTGGGAAGTCTGTCATATATTGCTCCTTGACTATTTACTCAGGATACAATAATTCTAGTAGTACCCTGTGTTATTGCCTACAGATATCACAGACAAACTGCTTTTGATGTCAGCAAGAAAGATTCAGGCTTTCTGGAATAAGGAAAAGCCACGAAAGATCCACTTAGGAAAGGCAGCTGAGAAAAAAAGCAAAGGTGGGGAACATGGAACTTGAAAAGCATCAGCCCTAAGCCTTGCTGAATAGGATTGAGGTTACCATGCTCATCCTCACAGCTGCAGAACAACTGATCTGAGACCAAAAGCCTCACCTTTATCTTCAAATTCTTTCACAATGTCTTTCATCATCTCATGGTAGAAGGATTCTCCTCTCTCTATGATTGTGATGTCCAAACAGTTGTAGATTTTCTGGAATTCTTGAGGGAAACAGAACAAAATACTTACATTAAAGGCACACAGTGGTAACCAATGGCAAATGTTTACCAGTGGGTACAGCAAGGCCCAAAAGGCATTATCCATCTCTTGGTCATGCTGTCAGACTAGGACTCAAGAGACAAAAGACTCAGCTGAAAGTCTCCACTTAAGACAGCCCAGTACTTTGGTTGTACTGGCTTTTTGCTTTCAGCTTCTCTTAGCAGTATGGCAGTGATTTTCAAGAGAAAACAGAAGAGTGTGCTCAGCATAAAGCGAGGAAAGCCACACTGTTCTACGGCTGAGACATGATTCCAGATGTGGCAAAGTCACCTCTGCGTGACACGTCACAGATAAGATTCCAGGCTTTAATGAAGTCAGGGTTTTTGCTCTGCAGCAGCACCACACATTGGTAGGCTCGCTTCTTAAATTCCTCCTCTGTGTCAAACCTCCGCTTGGATTCCTACAGGGAAACACATGGACAAGCACTGCTTTCTCCCCTGAAACAAACCACCACTCCTAACAGGTTCTCCAAGCATGCTCATCTCAAAACAGGAAGGCTGCATGCTTACACAGCCCTTTGACCATGCCCCATACAGACAGTTCAATACCAGATATCACAATCCATCACCCCGTGGCTGGTTATTGCAATAATCTACTAACAGTGATTTGATTCTTTCATTTCTCCAAAACTATGCTGCAATTTGTAAAGCTCCTCAACCTGCTTTTCAGATGCTGACATAAACATCACACTTATCTGCTACACTTACCTTGTAAAAAGCTTGGAGGTCCCCAATGGGAGGAGAAACAGTTAAGTAATCTGGAAATTTGTCCTGGAGGTGAGCAATGAGCATTCCAAACTGGGTGCCCCAATCTCCTAAATGGTTCAACCTTGGAGCAATTGAAGAGGGCAATAATAATCATCTCTTAAACATATGCTTTAAGATATACATATTTTAAAAATATATATTCTAAAAAAACCACATATAATACCAGAAACCCAGGCCAGGCAAGCTCCCCCAATTTCACTGCACTGAAGCTGCTGCCCACCTTGATTCCTAACCCTGCTACAATTGCTCAGCTTAGTTATCTACTACCTTTAAAGGGTTATTTGCTATGTGCTTATAAACCAAGTCCAATATAGACCAGAACAGAGACACAGGGACTGCACAAACAGCCCACAAGTCCATCACACCCAGCCACCGAGTCTCACCTCAGAACATCATAACCTGCGAACTCGAAGAGCCGGCACATGCTCTCCCCGATGATGGTAGAGCGCAGGTGGCCAACGTGCATCTCCTTTGCAATGTTGGGGGAGGAAAAATCCACCACCACCTTGGACATGGCACCAAAGGAACACATGAATAAAAGGCCATTACCACACCTCGTGTGTTTGATCTGGGTTTTGTTAGGGGGAGCAGGGGGAATGAGGATCACCTCTGCTGACCCTCAGCAGGGAACATCAGAGGCTTCAGCCTGGGATTTGCTGCAGCCCAGCTGAGGGTCAGAGATCACTCCCAGACTGACTTGGGCACAACACCCACCCCCAGGGAGCCCTCACCAAATCCCTCACCTGCCAGAGACCATACCAAGTACAGGTGCCCTGCCCCATGGTCCCCAGTTCCTAAGCCACATCCCACATAATCTGCTCTAACAACCTGCTGGCATGGATATCTGCTCAGCACATCACTTCAGGGGGGAATTTCAAAGCTACCTGCAGTCCCGAACATTTCCCCTGTAGCAGGATGGCCGGGTGCTTACTGATGTACCTTTTTCCTTTTGCCAATAGCTGGTGGTTGAACTCCACTGATCAATAAACTGCTCAGCTGCTTCGACACAAAATCCTTTCTCAAGTGGACATTGATAAAACCTTTGCAGGAAAAAACCAGCAATGAGTGCTGGGGCTGCAGAAGCATCTCAAACCATTTTTTGCTTCTTTCCCCCCTGGATTTCTGTTTTCAAGCATCAAGCACAAGAGCATGTGAAGTCAGCTTGACAGAACATTTTTCAGTCACAGGACAACAAAACTGTCACTAGAAGACAATTTCTGTTCCCAGTTTAGAAGAATCTGTTCACACCACTACAGCCTTTACTGCAGCAGTCAGATGCTGCAAGCTACACCATTGACATAATTCCTTTTTGTACACTGTCACTCAACAGTGGATTTATAGAAACGATTTTTTATGAGAAAATAAATAATTTGGTTTCCAGAATACAAAATCAAATCCTGCTTTATCTTTCTTAAAAAATTAATATCCTAAACCATATAGTTTCATGCAGGATAATTCCTGCTCATGGTATGACACTGTCTTACTTCTGCTTCACAGAGCCAATGAACAAGCCCTAGCCCTAGAAGGGCTGTGCCATGGGATTTTTGTGTTTATGCTGAAGCCCTAAGTAATGTAAGTCCTTGTACTTTTCCCTGGGTCACAGGGACAAAACAGGTGCAGCAATTAATAGCCTCCATGCTACTCCAGCCTCTCAGTTGTGAGATGACACGGTCTCACCATGCAAGCAACAGTGAGAAGGGCTGTTGATTTTTGCTGTGATTTCATGACTGTGGCTTGATTCCCATCACCAATATTGAAAGAGGAAAAGCTGGTCCCTTAAGGATCAGTGGAAAAATTGCTAATTTAAGGGCTCAGGATCATACCTGCCAATTGTAATATAAAAGTAGATTTGCTGCTGCTGCACAAGTCTGAGTGCTACAAAGCTCACCAAGACAGAAGAAGCTAATTGACCCTGTAAGTGCAGTTTTAAATCACAAAACAGCAGAACTCAACTCAGCATCCCTCTCACTATAAAATTGCCCTTTTTGCTTTAAAATATAGTGTGTAAAATGAAACTATCTCACCAGGACCAGCAATTTCAACCTTCTCAATGCATTCATTGGCAGGAATATTTTTTGCTATTTTCTCCGCGATTTCTCGTGGGCTAACCTTCTGTTCCCTGGTTTTGAGCAGTATCTGGAAAACAACAAGATCAAGTAAAATTCAATCCTCTGAAACATTCTGAACAGCAAAACAGAGAGCACAGGTACTGAGGCACTGAAAGATCCCCATGGTCCTTCAGTTTCATAATACAGAGACACAAAGAGAAACATGTCTAGCAAATTTCAGATTAGATCAGTTCTCCACAGCACAAGCCTGACTAGACCCAACACGTTCACCTCCTTCCACTCAGAGCAGTCCCTATGTCAAAAGAAAATATCCCAGGCTATTTTTCAAAGCCTTTTAAGTGGTTTGGCAAATTTGTATTTTTCTAAGCTAGTGAGAGGGACAAACCCTTTAAAAATCAACACAGTCCTTCACTGCTGCACAGTCCTGTTGATCAGTCTCATGGATGTCCTCAGCTCTACCACGTTCACATTTGAAGTTCTGAGCTGTGCCTCCAGCAGATGCTGAGTGTGGTTTCAGAGCAGGTCTGTTTATTTATGATTAAACACAAGCAAAGCAAACTGCCTTCAGTCCTGTCTTAGTCTCGAGCTTAATAAATAAATAAGTGAACAGATTAGTAAGTGAATAAATAAATAAAATCCAACAACCCAAGCAAACAAAGATAATCCCAGCACTACCCAATTTTCTTCAAAGAGCATCAGAAAAACTGCTGTTGAAGTAGCTCTCCTTTTCCCTAGAGACATGAATGGCCCACTGTGAGCAACTCAAAGAACAGGACACAAGTTTACACATGATGATAGCATCAGAGTGGTTTGGGGTGGAACAGACCTTTGAAGATCACCTAGTGCAACTACACAACTTCCCTGTCCATTCCCAAGGCATATTCTCATGTAGCTTTTTGTAAGCCTTACAAAAACGTCCTTTAGGAGGATTCTGTGAGCTAGCCCAACCCACCCCTTGCAAAACATGACATTCACATTCTATAAAATTACCCACAAGTATTTGTTTCTGAGCACATGATTTTCCGGTATTATTGTGATGTGTTTGAAAACAATCCCACTGAGGCCACAAAGATCATGTACCTCTTTGTCAACTCAGAATTTACACTACTGCTGGTGGTTGCTAACTTGCAGTTTGCTGTAAAATGTATTTCTACTAAAGTTTCAGCTTTCTGTTTAACCTGTCATACACAGGATCCTTAACGAGATGGTAAAGGCTTAAAAACAGCAAGAAAAGCAAACCTCAGTAGCCTTTAATGCTACTCAAAGTGTACACTACAGGAAAATAAATGCAGACCCAGATTATGGGCATGTTACACCAGATTACAGACGTGTTATCTGAACCATTCCAGAAACAGCTACCACACTCCTATTACTCTAAGGAGCAAGCAAGGCTCCTGGCTGAAACCCCAGGCATTAATATGCTAATGAGCTCCGAGGAAAACAATAGGCATTTGTGAGGGTCCTTTCCACCTCATCGCGCTGCAGTGAGAGGCTGCTGCCTGGCACGTACCAGTGCTGCCCCAGGCAGGGCACTTCCCACTCTGATGGCAGTCCCAGTGACCCTGACCCGTGTTGCAGCTCTGCCCACGGGACACCCTGGGAAGACCTGCACCACAGCCAAGCCCCTAAAACAGGCTGAAAGAAAGTCCCCAAGCTGCTGCTCTCATCCCCTGGCTCCGCCGTGCTGACACACTGCCTGTGTGAGCACGGCCAAGCTCCAGCCCAGTGCACAGCCTGTGTGCCCAGGGAACAAACTCCACAGCCAAGCCCAGCCCTAGGAACCCTTATTCACCACCACTGCTGACAACCTGGAACTCGACACCCTGGCTGGAAGAGAACCGTTCAGACACCGAGTTATGTGAATCACGTTGACACAGGGAAGCCTGGACTACTCGAGAATCCCAACCGCGACTTAATTGGGGTAACGCGGCGGTCAGAGAAGTGGCAGCGCCCTGAATCCCGTGTCAGTGCAGTCACCCAGGGCGGCAGCGCAGTCACAATATGCTAATGAGACCGAGGGGAGACACAGGATCTGTGAGGGCTGTTTCCGCCTGGCACTGCAGCCCAGAGCCTGCTGGCTGGCACGTATCGTACCCATGCTGCCCGAGACACACTCATTGGACCGGGACAACCTGGGACAGCAGAGTTCCATGCATGGCAGTGCAAGCTCACTGTCAAAACTGCCAGTCTAATGGGTTAATAAAGGTGAAATGACAACAGGACATGAAAAAAAGAGGAGTTGCTTCTGTTGAGATTGCCAAATAAAAGATCTATAATTACAAAGTCTACCTAGTCACCCAAGGGCATCAGTGCATTGAAAGTTTAGGCATTTCAGCACCTAAGCTAGAACCCACTACCTTCTTTCTCCCACACCTCCTGGTTTTACTTCATCACAATCTCAGCCCACTGAGCAGGCTGAGCAACTGCTGAAGTGTCTCTGATCCTGTCTGGGTCCTCTCTGGTCGAAATCCTTGTATCCACGGAATTAACAAGAGATGTTAAACAAAGGACTGAGCCGGAGGGGTACAAAGGGTAGTGCCTGAGCAGCAATCCACACCTGGCTGGGCTCTGAGAAGGTGCTTCCCAAGCATGCTCTAGCCTGACAATGTGCATTTTCTTCTGGCTGGAGCTCAGGGAGGGCAGTTTGGGATATAAGACACAGGGATCCAAACCCAACAGGGCAGCACCTGGGCCCCTTTGCTCCGCCATGTGCGTTTGTGAGCAGGAGGAAACCACAGCACCCACAGCAACGGGAAGTGTGAACCAGGAGGGGAAGCTGGAGATGCCCGTTTGTCAGCTGCCCTGTGAGAAGGGGGTATGTGCACACAAACGAGTGTGGGGATATTACACTTTCCTGGCACTAGAGAAGAGTAGTTAGAGATATGCAGGTGTTTCTCAACATTTTGAAATTCTCCAGAATTGTGATTTATTGTTTTGCTGTTTACAGTTCCAAACATACAACTCACTAATTGGTAGTTAATTGCACATCATTAGTAAATCGATGCAGTACTTAAATCCTGATTTGATTTAGATCCCACGAACCGAGCAGTTTTTCTGTGTCGCACACATTAACTCTCTCATACCAGGCATCTGAATAGAGGTTTAAAGGCCAGCTCTGTAAAGGCCCATGCTTCCCTTAAAATGCCATTAAATACTCACTCAATTCTCAACCCAGGCACCTGCAGCAAGCCCAGAACAAGTCCAATATTGCAACTCTCACTGTGCTGCCTATCCTTTAGTTTCCAACAGACAACATCCCCATTTTTGCTTCTTTGTTGAGATTGTTGACATCATTTACCTGTGATATGCCCATGGCACTGTTACACTGGTAGTCCCCAAATTTGGGCTGCTGACTTGGTGTCACCACCAGAGGAGGGTTTTCTAAGTCTGGGTAGGCAGCCTGAATGGCAGCTCCAAAGATCTCCTGGAGACAGCTGTTGATATTAATCATGCTTTTGGTTGATTTACTTCTTTCCTCTTGAAGGCTCTGAAAAAGAAAACCACCAAAATCCAGAAGGCTAAATTCACAACATCTGAGGAGCTGTTACATCCCACTTTTCTCCTTGGCTGCCTGGCAAAGCACAGCTGACAGATTTGGCTGACACCTCCAGGCACAGGAGCAGCATATATAACATAAAAATCACATGATTCTCCTGCTGAACCTCCCAGCACAAACCTTCCTCTGACTGCAGGGCTGCATTACTTCTCACACCTGTGTGGCTGAGCCTGGCACAGACCTCAGCTGGGCCAGCTGGTGCAAGACTGCCCAAGACATGACCATGTGGGCTTATTGACCTACTAACATTTTCCCTAAAGTAGGTTTCTGTTTAAGGAAACAAGAAATACCTGGTGTGCCACCGATAAAGGTGTCAGAATGCAGAGTGAGCATGCTGTCACACATCAGTAGCTGTACAAACTCACACCATTTATTTAGCTTGTCCTAATGAGAACAAAAACCACATTGTACAACAATAATTTTTTATTCCTTTACCTTCTTAAGGAAGTTTAACCGGTACTTGAGTTTTGCGTTTTCGTCTCGCAACCCTTCCAAACTCGGGGAGACTCCCAAGCACCCAAAGTTCTTCAGACGCTCAATTTCTGCAGTTAACAACTTGATCTCGTTTTCCTGAAAAGCAAATTGAGTTGTCACACAGTAATTCCTGGAGAGGGGACAGGAAGTGAGGAGCTGCAAGATCTTGGGCACAGTGCTAGTTTGCCTTGTAAAGGTAACAGCAGTGACATGTAAGTTAAATAATTCCAAACAATTCACATTTAAAGGTTGTTTCTACTTGTGTGGAAAACAGGGATTCTGAAACATTCTTTTAAAAAGGCAGTGAGAAAATAAAGTCACTAAGATAGAAGTACAAGAAAGACAACAGGTCATGCTATTAAAAGATATTCCCCAAATAAGCACTTTCTCCAGCTTTTTTAATCTAATGAAGATCTCAAATGATTTGACTCAAAATTTCTTAAAGCCTGTTTCACTATCTCACAGGCCACAGTTTCTCTTTCAGAGGAGGAAACCACAATCACTCACACAACCCCAGCAAGCTCAAACCCCACCTAGAGACAGGAATACCAGAAGTACAGTGTGCTGCTTCACAGGGGCGTTTCTGCAGGGTGAACTCACCTGGCCACACAACCTTTCCTGCCCTGCCCAGGAAGGAAATGTATGACTTCTCCCTTAAAACTGACACAACACATTCAGGAGCACTTGGGAATTTCAGGAGGGCCTCTATGTTCCAAACAGACTTCCCCACGGCCCTCCAGACTTCACAGCCCCAACTCAGACAAATGCATCAGCAGCAAAACGGTTGGAAGCTGCCGTAAGAAGCAGGAATCTTCCTCACCTCACGCCCTAAAGAAACCAAATAGCTGAACTTTCATTTCTGTCGTCCATCTCTTGTCCTCCCCCATAACAGGCTTTGTGCTCTGAGCCACAAAGCTGGCTCTGACACAGAATCCTGGGGCTACTGATGGTTTGAGGGACTCGGTGCTGCTATGGAGGGAGGCAGTGAGCACTGCCCACCCTGGCTCACCACCCCCTCGGCTCCCTCATCCAGGCTCTCCTCTGCCAGCACTTCCACAGCAGGACGCAGCTCAGGCTATTATTGTAGGCCACCAAACCTTATGAAAAAGGGCTCATTTACTCTGTTGCTCCTGAAACAATCAGACTATTTAATTAGGAAAAAAACTGGGCCATTGAATCTCTTGGTCTTGTATGTCCACCTGAACAAGAGCTCCCAGGAATGCTGCTGTAACTAACTGCACATGCTCAAAAACCTAGTCTGAGGCAAAACAATCTTAAGATTGGCCTATTTGTGGGCCAAGCTAAAAATCAGTACTTTTGAGGTCATTCTTCAGTTGTGCTTCAGTTTATGGCACACTTCTGTTACAGCCTCAAGGTCTCCTCTGCTACAGGAGAACATTATGCTGCTTCCTGTGGTTCAAATGTGAAGAAACAGCACTTAGAGAAAAATAATGAAACCTGTATCAAATCCTCTGGTTTGGCGTTTAGATAACTAAATTCATTGAACATCACAGCTGTACCTTATTAGCAACTCACTTCAAATAGTCCCATTTCAGCTTTTCTTTTCAAAACCCAAGGCAGGTATCACAAAAATCAGAGTTCTTCCCCACATTTACAAACATACACAAACCTTCCCCCATATAAGCAACAGCAAATAGATTTGTTTACTTTCAACTTTTCTTCCTGGCCTGATCTGGTAGCATTTCACATAATTTATAGACCCATTTGAAAAGTCTTCTGTACTTCAAGTTAAAAACCAGCACAAGAGATTTCACTGTGTTTTCACAGCTGTGTCACTGTCAATTTCAGTGACCATTATTGCTACAAACATCAGAGCAGTGACATACGTAACTCAATCCCCCAAGCCTAGAATGTGCTTTAAAAATAAGGGCAAAAGTATCTTCTACCCCTAATATCACATAATCTGTATATTCTGTGTTCACACAGTATTATCTCCCCTCTAGTGAAGTCACCAGCTTCAGGACAGGCCCCCAAGGAGAGTTCTGCATCAAAGGCAAACATTCTCCAGAACCGGAAGATCACGTTCTGCTTTTGAAACTAAAATTCCTGTATGTCCAAGACAACAAGCAGCTCACAAGTATTCCTCCTGCGTTAGCTATAACCACTGGGATCCTTCAGTACCACTGGCAAGCTTTACAGAAGAGCAATTTGAGTTGGATTTTCCTACATAATCACAAACACCTTTGGCCACCCAAGGGAAGACTGACAGGAGGTGAGATGACCAGTATCCTACTGGAGCTTCTTTCCATACTGCTACACTACAAGTGAGGACACGGAAAGAGGTTTATCCGTGTGCATGGTCAGAACCCAGAACCATGGTGCCCAGAAATCATGGACCCCTGGGCAGACATCTGGCCCAAACAGCTTTTCCCACCCAAATGCAGGGTGACAACTAGCACTGTAATCACTTGGATTTGGCCAGGAGGTAAAGAACTCTAAAACAATGCCACAGTTCAGCAAGCTTCATCTACTTTTTTCCCACGACTGCACCAAAACAGCAAATTCACAGCACTGGCACCTGGAAGCATTTGGGATGGTCTCATTTCAGATGTGACCAAGCCCAACGTGTCACCCCAGACTGTCACATTTGTCTATCCCGTTTTGTGCTCCTCTTCTTCAGAAAGTTCCAGCAGCAGTCCTTATGTTGCTACTCAAGTGTGAACTGAGAGCAAAAGGTTTCACCATGGTGGCCCAGCTGCCTGTTGACTCCAATGTCGCTTGTGTCATTTCAGTCTCCCTTTTTTTGTGCTCAACAACAGCTTATACAGATGAAATTAAGTGTTCATTCAAAATGACCCAGCAGAAAAGCCTGAACTCAGCAATGCTTACACTGGGTTCCAAAATTGATGGGGTTGAGATCCCAACAGCTGGGCTGGGAGAGCCACACAGCTGAGTACAGCTTTCAGCTCCAAACTGGCAATGGAGCACCCCTGTTCAGGGAACATTGCTCACCACGCTCCTCTCTCTGGTGACCAGTGACAGGAGACAGGGAAATGAAATGAAGCTGCGTCAGGGCAAGTTCACATTGGTTCAGAAAGGTTCTTCACTGGGAGGGTGCTGGTGCACTGAAACAGGCTCTCCTGGGAAGTGGTTGTGGCACCAAACCTGTCAAGAGTTCAAGGAGCATCTGGAATATGCTCTTAACAATATGGTTTAGTTTTAGGTAGTCCTGTGAGGAGTGGGGAGGTGGACCAGATGATCCATGGGTCCCTTCCAACTTGAGGTATGCTATGATTCTGTGACCCCCACTCCCATAACTCAGGCATGACCCATAACCCCCACACTCAGGCATGCTGCTGAGCTTGCCTGGAAAAAAGGTCTTTAGATGCTTACATCATAAATGCCCCTTATCACAGCAGCCTGTGAAAAAGCTAATTCTCTAGCAAAGATCTGTGAATTCTATTCAAAGGATATTATAAATTCTACATTCTTTCTAAAAAACAAACTACTCTACAAAACTACAGATGAGCCTTGTAACTCCTCTCTCATGGTACCATGCAAGTGAGGAAGCGAGACAATGCCAATACATCTCTGACTGAGAAAAGGGAGGAAAAAGCTGCTGTTCAGGTCATGAAGTGTCACCCCCTGGTTTATTCCACCTGCACTGTCTAGCACAACTTGTCAGTAAAGGGTCATACCTGATGACCACCTCATGAGAAGCTGTGGGAGTGACATGAGGCCATGCTGACATTTCCAAGGGCTCTTTGGTCAGCTGAGTACTAGTAATCTTCCCCTCACCTGTGAATACAAAAAAACTACAGCTTTTTCAAGAGGACCAAAATCATCCTTACACCTTCCCTTAGCGCGTAAGACTGTCTTCCAAGAACCCTACTTAAGTGGGTAGGTAACATGGAACTTGCACAGGCTTCTGTCTCTGGGCTTTAATACGACAGAGCTCTTCTCCATCACACTTAAAAGAAAAAATCATCAAGGAGGGACAATGGCCTGAGAGAGCATGGCAAAGGGAGCAGAACAACACCTCTTTTCCTTCCCCTCCTTGCCTCCTGCTCGGTTTTATCTCTGCTCCTACGCTGCCAAGCCCTGCTGAGCCGGCTGAGCACACACTGCTTGCTCTTTTGCTGGGTTATTTTCCTGCAGGCTGGCTCCCCACAGGCTCCAGGGCATGCTGCAGCTGGAAACAGTGAGCATGTGGCTGGGACTGACAGGCAGATTGAGGCTCAGTAATTCTGCATGGCCTCCTGCAGCCTCCCGAAGTCAGAGCTGAACACCGTCCCTCCTGCTTTGCTTTCAGTGCCTGGAATCTGCTCATGGACTAAAGACCAAACAGTAGTGACAGCAAAGAAAGAGCCACCTTGCCAGAATACCTGAGATGTCCTTCCTCTAATAGCAGCAACAAGGGAGAAAGGGAAAATCAAAGGCAAGAAGGAGTTGCAGAGATTCAACAGCAAGATTTATTATCTCAGTGCCTGTCCTACGTTTAAGTTATGAGCAGAAAGCACACTGAAAAGTTGCTCGAGAGCACACAAGTATGGGAGGCAAAAACCCAAAAGCCAAATGTCCAGGCCCTCTCAGCTGAATGTTCCTGGGGCAATGTATGAGAAGTGAACCTGCAGGAGTCAAAGCTTTCCCGAAGCTGCCTCTGCACTCTACTGTCAATACTGGTCACTGACTAGGACAGACCCGGCAGTTTTATTTTTTATTACTATCGTCACCAAAAAGGGAGAGGGTTGTCACCATCTTCTCCCAAGCCTAAGCGCTTTATGGCTGCAATAAACCTGTTGGAGGAGGCCAGGGTGCCAGCCGCAGAGGAGGCTGCCCTGGCCTCTCGGGCCCCCGGAGCCGGCGCTGCTGCCGCCCATGGCCTCGCCGGGTGATCCCTGCCCGGCCAGAAGAAGCCACAGCACGAGGAACGGGGCGGTACCACCAGGCCGTGTGGGGCCGCTTCCCACTGACTTTTCCGGGAAGCTTGTGCGGAATGCTCTCACGATCCGCCCTCATGCCCGGGGCGTGACACGAGGCAGCGCTGCAGCTCTGCCCTCAGTCCCGGGAGAGACGCGAGCAGCCCACGAAGCGCTTCAGCCCTGCCGGCTCTCTGCCTTCCCCTCCCAGACAGACCCTCCGCTCTCGCGGGGCCCAGCGACCCGCCCGCGGCTCCGGGCACTGCGAGAGCTTCAGTACCGGGGAGGTGCTCCCGGGGCTCGCCCGCCACCTGCGCCCCGCGGAGCGCCGCGGCTGTCCCGCGTCCGTGCGGTGCCGTGCCATACCGTGCCATACCGTGCCCGGCTGCCCCGTCCCGCCCCGTCCCGCCCGGCCCCGCACCTGCCGCGCCAGCCTCGCCGCGGACTGCGCCACGCGCGCCTCCATCCTCGGGGCCGGAACCGGCACTGGCGCCGCGGGAACCGGAAGGCGGCTGGAGCGGCGCGGCCGCGGCGGCAGCGCCCCCGGGCGGCGGGGAGGACCCCGCGGGCCGGCAGGCGGGGCTGGAGCGCTCCAGGCGGGAATGCTGCCCGGGGAACGGGGCCCCGCGGCTGGCACCCCACACCTTCAGCGGGACGGGAACGCCGACTGCGACCGGGGACAGGGAAAAGAGAAAGGAAAAGGGGGGAAAGAGGGAAAGGAGGAAAAGGAAGGAGAGGGCAACACAGGACAAAGCGCAGCAAGGGGAAGAGGGAAGGAAAGGGATGGGAAAAAGGGAAGAGGAGAGATAAGGGCAGCCCCACACCGTTCCCCAACCCCTCGTTGTGTCACCACCCGGCATTTTCACGGGTGGAACGTGTCCTGTCCCCAGCAGGTGGGTACAAAATGGGCAGGGAACGTTCAGGCAGGGAGGAAAACCAGCAAGTGACAGGATCCAGGGAGCGGCTGGAGCTGTGCCAGGGCAGGGTTAGGTTGGATATCAGGGGAAGGTTCTTCCCCCAGAGGGTGCTGGGCACTGCCCAGGCTCCCCAGGGAATGGGCACGGCCCCGAGGCTGCCAGAGCTCCAGGAGCGCTTGGACACGGCTCCCAGGGATGCAGAGGGTGGGATTGTTGGGGTGTGTGTGCAGGGACAGGGGCTGGACTGAATGGTCCTTGTGGGTCTTTTCCAGCTCAGGATATTCCATGATTGTATGAAATGTGGCAATTACAGCATCTCATGTGACAAGAAATGTGAAAAGCTCTATGCTTCTAGCTGGTGACAGAGAAGAACCCCAGTTTAGGTGCCAGGGGATGAGAAGAGTCACACAAGACAAAAAGCAAGAAGGCAGCTTTGTCCAGAAAGGTCACTTTATTGGAAAAACCTAAAATGGACTTTAAACCTGCAGCCCTCCTCCCACAGCAGTGGTTTCAACGGGCTCCCCACATTACCTTAACAGACCCATTACAGACATGAGCTGCAGTACAAATGTTAAAAGTGCAAGTATTCTGAACTTCACACCTACTTTTAGGACCTGGCAGGAAACACAAACGCTTCACAGCTCACAGAGAATTCATTCACAGCACTTGGGAGTCCCAGCTGGCTCCCAGCATTCCCCACAGGGTACAAAATACATCACTCAAAGGAGAGTCCAATGCAGAACATCATAGAAGGTAGGGGTGAGGTTCCTTCAAATTTATTTTATTGCAGTAAAACCTCTAAAAGGTAGAGCTGTACAAAAAGTCTAAACAGCATTATTTAAGAATAACAGCACCTTACGCTGCATTTGTTCTTATTTAAAATTCTATTTCCCAAAAATACATTCCTAAATATACAAACTATACAATCTTGTCACTTTAATGCTGGTTTCTGTGATGATATAACTTTAACCTAAAAATCTTCAAAACATCCACATACTGACAAAAGCTCTAATATACAAATGCCTTGGTACCTTTGTAATACCACATAAATAACTTCAAAACCCAATCTGCATTTGTAGAATTGTCCAGAAAGCAAATACTTTATGGTGATCACACATCATCTGCAGAGAGTGTTGGGATGTTTATTCTTGGCCGTGTGAAAAATGCCATTTTCTCTCTGAAAAAAGATTATCAGTTGTTAATGCAACAGAAATCCTGCCAGAAATGCCCATCATCCACATGAGAATTTATCCCACCAGCTGTCCCCACAAGGAGCAGATGTACATCCTCTTACAACCTGCACCTTTTATTTACTTATCAGACATGAGTTAAAACCTACAACACTGACCTTACCAAAAGCCATTTCAGAAAGGCTCGGGGCTTTTTCCTTCCCGGGTCTGTTACTTAGGGAAGCAAAGAGCTGCTTCTGTGCTAAAGAATTTGTTGCCAGGTGGGGAATGATTTGGAGAATGGTGGTTGCTTTGATCATGTGCAGTGCTGCAACCAATTTCCCTGACTCAGCCCTTACACTTCAATATGAAAATACAGAATTTCTTGTTTAAGCAGAACAGTTAACTACTTCTGCAGAGATTAGTCTTCCTCATCAGCATCTCAGTCATCAACAGAAAAATCACAGTAGCAGTCAATTTCTCCTCCCCTTTACCTGTAATTACCTGAATGACTGTACTTCCAGAGGCTCTTTCCGACTCTGTCCTCGCAGCCTGTGGACATCCTTGGCAGCAGCTCTCATCATTTTATCAGCCTTGAGCTCACATTTGTGTTCTGGATTTTGCACCTAAATGAATAATGGAGAAGCATTGTTTATGTTTCCAGGAGGAATTCTCTTACCCTAACTGATCTCCAAACACAGCAGTATTTCAGCTGCAGGTCTGAAGGGTTTGGAAACTGTTGACCCTGGAAGTCACAAGCCACAGAAGCTGAACTGAAGCTTGTCAACTAACCATTCTAATGGAGAGAGCTTTTTGTAAGGTCTCCTTCCAGCCCGTGGTAAGAACAATGGCTTCTGTCAGTACTCTTTCTATCTTCTTGATAGATCTTTCAAGGCAGAAGAACAGCACACGCAAGAACACAGCACCCCAAAGAGCACCTCACACCAGCTCCCTCCTCGGTCTGTGCCTGGTGCCAGCAGAGGTGCCTGACAAATCCCAGAAGCTGAGAAGGAGCCCTGTACATGGGGGAGGGTGTGATACAGAGTAAGGTAAGTGCCAACCAGCACACACCACACCTCCTGCAGACTGAGGGGACACACTTGGCAGAACAGATGGCATTTGTGACATCTCGTATTTGCACCTCTGCTAGGGTAGCAAATCCCTGTGCTGGTGAATGCAAGGGCTCAGGACTAACAGCTTGATGGAGCCATGGCAGACAAGACTGACTAACAGTGCTGAGGCTTCATTTACTGACTGTCTAAAGTCCCCCGTTTCCAAAATCCCATTCACTCCAACAAGTGGAATGAAACCCCAAGGCAGGTATTACTCACTCGTTTCTCCACAAGCCTCAGCAGCAGTCGAAACCTCTCATCGTCCTTCACCCACTGCGGCAACTCTTTTTCACCCTGACTTTGAGCTTGTTCCAGCTGTTCCTTCAGTTCCCTCAGCACTGAGATCTCCTGAACCAGCTGGTCGTGCCAGGTTTTTGAAGCCTGCAGGTCCAGCTCCAGGTCCAGGGAGGTGCGGATCAGGCGCTCTGTGCCGAAGGACTTGACTGAAGGCTGGAAAAGAAGGGGTGTATGAACACACTGAGGAGAACTTCCCAACCACTCCACCCAGACAGTGCCGAACACATCATGAGACCCATCCTTCCAAAGCTTCTCTTCACAAACCATCTCTACTGATCCTGCTTTCAAGTCTGTCTCGAGACAGATACCACGAACTCAAGGAAGTCTTACAGCTAAGTGTTTTGATTTCTGTGCTTCCACCCAAGTTCTTCCTTGGCAGCTTCTCCAAATCAAACAAGTCTTGCTTGCACACCTTCCTCCTAAGTTTAGTGTCTCATCTTCAGATGAATCCACAGTTTTGAAGAAACACCTGTGATTGCTTTTTGCAGTAACATATTGCCTTCTGCTAGTTTTGAACACCAGCTGTCCCAAGAAAACCATCTCCTTAGGAGTTCAGTGTCGGTATCCTGGGGGAATTTTAGTGACTGCCATCACAACGGGCACAGGGGTTTATTGTGTGCCATGGCATCACTACAATGGGGTCACCTGAGCATCTGAGACACTGTTCTCCTCATCTTCTTTTCCATCTCAAATTTATTATAAATACTTAAGAATCTCACAACAATAAACACAGCAAAACTGTTCGTGCTACTTCTCTGACAAGATGGAAATACCAGGAACCAACTTCCTCAATTAATTGTTTTAAATGAGTTCCAACTTAAACGTTCCTGTCATAATCTGGTATTTCAAAGAATCCTTGAGAGACTTCTCGCACACAAAGAAAAGGTTGTGAACGAAAGCACGTGGCAACTGATTTGTTTGCAAACTTTTCCTTTAAAATAGTTTTCTGCTTTTTGCAAGTGTCTGTGTTAGAGGAAAAAAAGTGATGTTGTTACCCGTTTCACTCTGACACTTCGTCTCTCCATCGCATTCCGAACGAAAGGGGGCTTTTTGGATAGTGTGGAACTGTCACTATCACTGCGATTCAGCTGAAAAGCAAGGTGAAAACCACAAATTTGTCATGAAAGAAATACAAGCAGTGCACACACACAATGAGCCAGAGCAGAGGTTGTTGTAAGCAGAACTATGAAGTTTTGTGAAAGGCAGACAGCTGTCACCCCAGTCTGAGTACAGAACATGCACTTGGGACAGCCAGATCCTGCCACAAGCCTTGAACTCTGTCCCTTTTTGGGAATAGGCTGTGAGCAAAGAGAGACACCAAGTTAGGCTATGATGTGGGACTCTACCCCACTGCTCTTCTCCTGTGCAAGTAACTAGGCTGGGCAAAACAGCCCAGAAAAATAAGCTGTAAGTAGCAATAATAATAATAATAATAATAATAATCTTATTACTCTTTCCTAGCATATGTAAAACATGGGACTATTTTATTAGAGATTTCTGTTTTCTCTAATCTGCATTTTTCTATAACCTGTACTTTAATCTAGTGATGGAAGAGGCAGGTTTACCTGAAAGCTCTCGCCCGGGGTTTATCAGCTGAAGAGCTGCCATGTTACACACAGCCTGCCTTGTTTTGTGGTTGTCTGTAGACCCTTACAAAGAGCTCAGCTCAAGCAGGGTTTAATTCCCTTCTCATGTCCCTTCTCAAAGCTGGGGGAGGAGGGGAACAGGCACTGGGATCTGTGTGTACTGGGACATGGCACCTGTACCACCCAAGGCCACTGCTGCAGAGTGAGTAGGGTTTGTTCCTCTGGGAGCACCTGCCTCTGAACCAGGGAGAACCTACACAGCAAATCTGGCTCAGCTGTAGTAAGAGTTTGCCCACTTGGGACAGGTCATGTGTGGTAAAAGACAGTGCTTGCTTGTTTGCCAATTCCACTTAAAAGATGAGATATTTATAGTTTATTCTGACCCTCAATTCAGGAAATAATTGTGAACAAACATTTCAAAGCAGGGGAAGTGACATCTTATTCAACACATGGCCTGTTCAGTTACCTTCAGACAAAGCACACTGGTGACTTTCAGGTTTCCACAGGTTTTTTTCTGCTATTATCAAATACTTACCTTTCCATTTCTATCAAGGTTTTATGTTCACCTCATCTAAAGTCAGGTGGACAGAGCTAACTGAGTTAGCACAGAACACTTCAAGCAGCAGGAACTGTTTAATATGCAGGGTATTCATCACTGTCTTACAGCAGCCCTTCCAGGTCAGTTTGGGCATCTCAACAAGCTGCATGTACCACAAATATACATGCACATACAGATCTGATAAATTTGTGTTTAATACTGTTAAGTTCTAAGGGAAGATACTGTCCAGGAGGTGAGGACAGAGCAACTTCTGAAGTCAGAGGTGGAGAGAAGCAAGCACTGTTTGGTTTCTGTGAGAAATTCAGACTGAGTGAAAACAAGCACTTACAAGCTCAGGGTTTCATTTTCCTTACCCGACACACGTACTGACTCTGCGGTCCTGGGGAAAATGTTTTTGAGCGGATGATGGTGCTACCCCTGACAAACTGAGTTTGGGGTGGATTTGCTGCTCTTTTGTCTTTTGGACGAACTACAGTCGAGGACTGTGCAAGGCTCTCTGTGTTGGTCTCTTTATCCACCTGAAAGACACACAGTGCAGTGTAAACGCCAGCTTTCCATGTGCCCAGGACACACCCCCAGGGCTGTCTAACACGTGTCTAACCTGTGCCACATGTGCACTTGTTACATTCAAACCCAGACACTGTTTAGCCCTTCTCGTGCAGGGTGTCCTGGCACATTGCTCCTGGAGCTCTGCTGCATCCACTGATGGCTGTACAACACAATTGATTCCAATGGGCTTTGCCTGTGGATCACACATCACTGTGACCTGGCAATCCCACAGAAAGCAGTTATGATTTTAAAGACCATTACCTTATTCATTGTGCATCTGCAGCAAAGATCCAAATCGATGTACAGAGAGCTGTGTACAACACACCCCTGTTTGACTACAGCTACATTCAAAATTAAACAAGGCCAAAACCACTGTCACAATGAAAAGAGTTTTCATGAGCAGCAAAAAGAAGGCATGAAACAGTGCTGTACTAACTGTGGGACAAAATGGTCACATAGAGTTATTTGCAAAGATTTCAGGTAGATAAACATTTAATCATCAATGGTGAACTTTCAAGTAACTGCTGTAGCCTTGCTCAGCTCAGTAACAACCCAGTCAGCTGAGCAATGGGAAGCTTAACACATCTTTCTGTTCCAAAGGCCCTTGACTGTACCTTCACTGCTATCTCTGTGTGCAGCTGGGAATTCAGACTTTCTTCTGTTTCCCACAGCAATTTTCCAGCACAGAATTCTTCCTCCTCCTCTGCTTCATTTTCACTGATCTCATCCTGTTCTTCCAGGTCAGGAACCTCTTCATCTTGCCTGAAAGGAACAGCTTTGTTATTGAACTGGCCTGTTGTACACAATACTGTGGTGCTGGAGCAGGAGGTACCTCCTGTAAGCTGCTGGACAGAAACACGTCCCCAAGGCAGCCAGGTGTACCTGGCAGGTCCTGTAGCCACTAAGATTACACAAACAACAGGCTTAGAAAAGAGAGAAGCTGCACCAGAAAACCACATTACTGCCAAAAACTTCATCCTGATCTGGCTTCAAAAGAAGCATGATGAGGGTTCATCCATGTGGTGTGAGCTTAAGGCAAGTGCATCTTGAGGGGAGCTCTCAGGATGCCATTAATCTTAGTTAATAAGTGGTACTGGACAAAACTGAAGCATTGTTTTAACACTCTTTTCAGCTCCTTTGAACTCACAGCAGGCCTCTCCATCAATCCCATTGGTCAGGCTTGCTTTCTGTTTCAAATGTTGGACTTCTTTAAGGAAATCTGAATCTGAACCATATAAAGAACAGCCACAGTAAAATTCAAGCAAAGCCTTGCACCACAGAGTGGAGTTTTCAGGACATCCATAGAAGACTGTACAAATAACAAAATTAACATGGTGCTACTGACAATTTTCAACATTTATCAGCTTTGTTCTCATTTTCTAATAAGCACAACCTCCAGAACAGAAGAAACAAGATTTTTCACCAAAACAGAGAAAGAAGCAGCCTCCCACAGCTCAGTATCATCTGCTCTTTCCTCAGCACACAAATGCTCTGATTACTCCACAACAAGATGGTGGGATGCAACCTACCAGCTCTCTCCACTAGTTAAAGTGCTTCTGCTTTCCTCCAGTTTCTTCTCCACAGCTTCCAGTTCAACAGCTGTCTGCTCTAAGAGTGCTGAGACAGAGTCCTGAGGAGATCAAGAGGCTTCTTGTGAAGAAATGACTCTGACAGACTGCAGTGCCCAGCCTCTGTGGTGAGAACAGCCCCAGAGCAGCCCCAGCCCTGCTGCACACACGAGCTCAGTGCAGCCCCGTGAGCACAGCTGGCCCAGCTCCCCCAGCATGTGCAGGTGTGCAGCTCCAGGCTGAGCACCTTCTGTGCCCTGCATCTGCAAACTCTATCTTGACTTGCCCAGCAAGTTCATGGCAGCAATGGGAACTGCCTGGTGGGCAGAAAAGGCTGGAGCTCACACATCACTTATACCACACCACATACCACCACATCCTCAGCTTCCTGAGCAGCAGATTTCAGTAAGTATTTAGCCCAGGACAAGGGCATATCTGCAATCAACATGTTAATTATTTTGCTTCACTTAACGACATGTTCAAGCAGTAAATATAAACACACCAGCCTTCACTACTCCTCTATTCTAACAGCCACACAAACCCTCTTGCTAGTTCTGTTTAGAAGAGATTTGTTCAGTTTAAGCAGTTGTTCTTACTGTTTTTTCAGTGCAGGGTACTTCAGAGTGGCTGTTTCCTTGTTTACTTTTCCTGTTTTGCTTCTGCTGATATTTATAACTAAGGAGGTTATACCAACGGGTTGATTTCTCTCCGGATCTACATATTTCAGCAAGGCTAATTTGTGCTCCACCCTGTTGAGAGCAAAAACACAGTTTTAGTGTAATACTAAAATGAACAACTACCACAGCAGTCAGAAGAAATCAGAGTGAAAATCAAGTGTTTGATTTTGGCAAATTTGACAAAAAGAAAAATTGCCTGTTTATCCCATTTCAACACCACTAGTAATGCTTTATGTTAATTATTTTTAGCATTGCCAAGGGCTTCCAATCTAAGTAGCAAGTGTTCCACTACAGTGTGCAAGAATCCAGAAGTATGAACAGTGCTACTGCAGCAGGGAGAAATCACAGCCAGAGCTTCAAAGAAAAAGAGAAAGGACAGGAGAGGATGACTCCCTTTCAAGAAATTTGCAAGGCTGACAAAAATCACTGCCCAAATCCAGATGTTTTAGTTTTGTATATCCCATTTCTCTTTATCTGCTTTGTCATTTTTTACTGCATTACATTTAGTACACAACCAGACCAAAGGAATTGGTTCTCAATTACAACACCATAAATGTTTCCAAAAGGAAAAAAAACTAGTTAAGAGTTTGACATCAAATCATGAAGGAGAAATAGCTGTGGTCTGACAAGGTAGCTCTGTTACAAAACATTTATCTCATAATTGTTTTTCCTGATGAAAATTGTCATTGCAAAGAATGCTGTGGGGGAGAGACCATATGGCTGAAGATTATCAGGAAGGCTTTCACAGAAATTGCCGTACCTCAAGAGTGTAACATCGTGTTTAATTAAAAAGAGGAAACAAACACAAAGTTATTAAAATAGAGCTGGATACTCACCAAACATTCTTCAAGGTGAGACTTATCTACAGTGCAAACATCGACTCTTAAAGTCTTCTGGCGTAAAGCCGGGTAGGAGATGGAAACCCAAAATACTTCATTGTACACAAGATTGTCTGAAGCTTCCACCGGCCTCGTGCGGAACAGGCAGCTCGTGCTCTCCGAGCAGGGCAGGACAGCCACACGAATGTTCCTGTGGGAACAGCACTGCGCTCAGGACTGCCCTACAGGGGTGCAGCTCCCCCCACAAATCCCTCAGTGAAAGTCATCCTAAGCACTGTGGACACTGCTGTCCTTTCCTATTCTTTGGAGTAGCAGTCAACTGAGAAAAAAGGAACATCTCGTCACAGCATCAGAGATGTGAAGTGGCACGAGTTGCCACAGACATCATCCTTCTGAATCTTGTAATCAGACATCATGGGATCCTGTTTTACATGGTTGTTTACATCTGTGCAACCTGTCACACTGCCCATACCCTTCTGTAGGTAGGAACAGCAAACATGAATCAAATTTTTGTCAGCTTATTCAGCACACAGCTGAATTTAAAGACTTTGTGCTTGGAATGCGTCTAGCAGTAGCTGCACATTTTGTCACCCCTGTGCAGGTGTCCAAGGAGTTCTGCAGCAGGACAAACTCCCCCTCCACTTGATGGAGGTGCTCGAGGCACTGCTACAATTAAGAACCTCACCAGACAGTGCTAATTCCAGGCAAGTCTTTCCTGAGCAAATACAGACTTTTGAGGAAGAAACTGCACCTCACTTCAGTTTACGGGTTTATGAGTTTATAAGTGTCACCACAGAAAGTATAGAAACATTTCAGGAAGGGTAGATTTTTAAGAGTGTGAAAAATCATAAGCCAATCTCACTTTCATTCTCACTGGGACCCAACACAAATATATATATCAAGTGTGTTTATTTCACCCACTTACACTTTTTGATCTTGTTGTAACAGCAGTGCTGGAACATTACTCAGCTGGATGACCAGTATTGCAAATTGTTTATTTTTGTCATCATATCTGAATTGGAAAGACAAAGAAAAGCATTATTATTAGAGAAGTCTGCCTTGGACTCCGTGGATGAGTATTTCACTTGTTTCATTAACACAAACGATACTAAAAATTTACAAACAAGAAAACACCATAATGGGACCATGACTTGCCCATAGCTTAAAACAAAACCAGTCTTATATTACATGAAGTATTGCTACCAGAACACCCAGAATATGGAACAGTCCAGAATATCCAGACCGTAAGAATTCAGATACAGTGGACTGTAGGTTTGACCTAACACACACTGCTTTTCCTGGGGTCTAGTTAAATTGCTACAGTGTAGCCACAATTTTTTGAGAGACCTTAATGGCTGCAATATAGAAAAGTTACAAGTGAAAATACTTGCAGTACAACAGTGAGGATGTTGTGAGTAACCCTTTACTTTGAATGGCCATGACAAACGAGTTTTGTAGGATTTCGTTTTCGCAAATCCCACATAACTTCCAAAAAGTCATTTAAGGAGGATGCCTCTGTGGCTGCCTTCCTACACCTGACCCACTACTGTGGGATCCACGTGAGGTCAGGGATTGTGACTGCCACTTATTCTCAGCATTTTCCCCACCCAAGCTGCACTCTTAAGGATTCTGCAATCCAGACAAAGGCTTTCTCTGGCCCAGCACTGCCAGTGCTCCCATTGCTGGTTAGCACCCTCACACCACAGTATCACCAGTTGATTTCCACTGACATGAAAGAGGGCAACTGGGCCAAGAACCTCCTGGAGTCAAGTGTAACTCTTAATTACACTAAAACAGGGCATTAGTTAATTAATACTAATAGGACAGGATAAGAAAACAGCACAGAAAGCACTATCTTTTAAATACCATATATCATTCTTTCTATTGGAAGGCAAATCCAGTAAAATATGTTGCACATACCTCATTGCAATTTGCACTTTGGCTGTTCCAACTGCTTCTGTATCATCACTGTCAAACACCATCACTTCTGACACACATGGTCTGAAAGGAATCAATGACAATTAAGGATTTGATTTGCCTCTTATTGAAGTGTTTGTATTTAGGTGATACAAGATCTTTCCCTTCCAGTCAGGGGTTGTGTATATAGCTTGTGTAAAATTAGCAGCTAAAAGAAAGCCCATTTGAGAAATAAGTGCAATCAGCCTTAGAGGTATGTATTACAGTGCTTATCAGCAGAAAGTCATATGTCTTCCCTCTTCACTGCCAAAAAAAAAAAAAAGCTACACAAAAGCCTGCAAAAATAAAGCAGTGGGGGATTTTTAAAGGGTTCCCTTGACTGGTTTTCAGTAAAAACGGCTGACTGCCCAGCAAGAGAAATACGACTTAACAACTGCAATCCTGTCCTGCATCATGACAGCAAAAATTCTCAACTTTTATTAGATTTAAGTAATTCCTTTGTTTCTTTAAGAAATCAAACTTTCTTAAGCACATTCAAAGTGACAGAGTACACTGACTGGCCTTGCTAGAAACAGCTATTCTGCATCATTTCCCTCCCAATGTATTCCTCCTCCCAAGTTTTATGCACTCAAAGTCCCCAAAACTACATTCATTGTCTAATTGACTCAAGAGGCTATGCTGTAGCACATGAAAACAGGATTAGCATTCTTCTCTTCTAAGTGTTTTCCATATTACTGCTTAGCACTCTCTTGCATTTCATTACATCTCAGCTGCAGAGGGTGGCTCATCCCACTCTCACCACTTGGACAGGCACCAAAACGGCACTGTGGGCACCACAGGGGTTGGTAAGCTGATAACCCAAGCAACACTAACGTCAGACCTGTGAGTGTGCATGGGATGCCTTCTGTGAGTGCCCCACTCCCCTCTCCACAGAGCTCACTACCCCACTGAGGGGACACAGGGGCCCTGGGCACCCAACTGTCTGACTGCTTGAGCCCAGGAGCTCTAACTTACAGAAGCATTGCACTCCCTTATCAAAGTCAATTGTGCTGTAAACATAAAAATCACCCATTTACCTAGAGAATTAATAAAGGTAACTAATGAATGGGAGGAATCTGAGATGAGCCGTTTGTCACCTCTACAGTTGTGTTTTGCAACTAACAACCCTACAATTCACCTCAACATTAATAAAAACAGTAGGAGAACCCATGTTAGTGGTAGCCAAACCAGGTATCAATAAGATCAGTACCTTCCAGTGAACTTTCTGACAAAGCCCCCACAGACAATCCAGAAAGCCAGCAAGAGCAGTGACTCCCAGCAGTGGAGTCCTTAGTGGAGAAGTCCTGCGGGAATCACATCCTGCTCTTGCTCCAAGCACTTGGGAACTGCATCACACAGCACGTGCGCATCCATCAGGCAGTTCAAAGTGCTTCTGCTCTCTTCCTTAAACATCCCAAAGTCCTCTCATGCTGGCTGAGGGCGGTCACTGACTGAGAGGAGGGCAGCTTTACACCTGCCAGATGGCTCTGCTCCTCCCACCAAGGCAGCAGCCACAGCTTACCAGCACCTTCACAAACAGGCCAGCTGTTCAAACAGCTCTCTGTGAGCTTGCTCCCAGCTACTTCTATTATGCATCAGTCATTCTGATAATCAAATTCAACCTGCTCATAGTTTTTTCAGAAGTATTAAGAAACCTGAGATTGAGAACTTTAGCCACTGATTTACAAAAAAAGGTCATAACCAGCAGTATTCCAGCTGACTTTTGTGCAAAGCTGAGTCATTGGTTTTATCCTGGAGAGAGATCTGATGCCTACCTTTGTACAGACGCCTCGTACACCCCACTATCTCCAGCAACAGATTCATCAGACACTGCAGCTGACACACCTGCCACCTTCAGTGCCGTCCCTCCAGCTGTATTTATACCTATCAGAAAAGCACAGAGGAAAACCAAAAGCAGGTGTTAATGAAAACAAAATGTCTGGATAAGCAGCAGCTTTTATTCTTATCCTCCCCTTGAATTGCATTTTTTTCCCCACCCAGGTATTGTTAAGCAACTGCACATTTCTGAAGACAGAGAGGACCCAGGTAGGGCAGGCTGAGCTCAAAGGTGGCCATGAAGTGAGGGAATATGCCCAACTGCCCTGGAGAACAAAAAGTCCTGGGAAAACGGGAGGAACAGTCTGTGTGGTGGAGGTGAGAGAGGGTTTCATTGCACATTCAATGCCCATTTAATCCCTGGGCCCTGCAGCAGTGTGAAGGCTGAGGACACACGGATTGTGCTGAGTGTGTTACAGCTGCCTGCCCAACACCTCCCTGGGCACAGGCAGGCAATGCCAGGAAAGACTTCCACATCCCTGGAAAGGCAGGGAGGCACCCATGACATGATGGGCAACATTCAGAAGCAGCAGGACTTCGAAACTCTAGCAAACTTTTAAATACGAGCCAATAAACCAGCTCTGACTGCAAGGCACCCTTAGGCAGGTAGCAGTTGTTCTGCTCCCAGCCACCCAGAGAGCAGTGGCAGGGCAAGCACTGCTGACCAAGCTCTGGCCAGGTATGGATCATGCAGAGCTGCATATCCCACCTGGAGAGCTTATACCAAGTTTAGCTTCAGGAGTGGAATAGCAAAAAAACCACCACTGGCCTACCCCTAAACCCAAAAGGTTTGTGTACACAGGACAAAAGGTAGGTCCAGAAGGACCTGGTTAACTAGCTGAACATGGAGAGAAGGAGAGGTTATAGGATTTAAAAGAGCAGTCATACACAGGAATACAGGGAAAAAGAGACACGGAAGAGAAACCAAAGAAGGTAAAGCAAGGAATTTGGCACAGAGGTGTTCTCTCACATAAATTTCTTGTGCTGCAAAACAGGGAAAGATTCTCCCTGGAAACCTGCAAATTCTGCCATCTTTCCACTTGAGCATTTCAGTGGAGAGGAGCTGCAGCCAAGAATCTGGAGAACTCCATCTAACTCCATCTGCCAACGTGGCTAACGAATGCTGGGCTGTACCCAGCTCTTGGCTCTCCACCTCTGTCAGGGATGTGGGAGACCTGCTCCAAGAGTGAGGAGGTGCCATGTGTCACCCTGGGAGCAGCTGGAACCCCATAGCAGCACAGCAACACACTCCTCTCCAAGGGGCTTTTGATTTTCAGAAGAGGCCCTTCTTTCCCATAGACTTAGAAAAGCACATGCCCCCCAACCAATATATGATTTCCAGTGCATATTTTCTTTATTACAAAGCAAGTTTGGGCCTTGGTTGGTTTTCTGGGGTTTGAGTTTGTTTTTTTCAGATTTTTTTGGTGTTGCTTTCTTCACAGTCTCACAAAACCACTTACAGAATTAAAACCAGCTTTGAATAAACTGGTGGAAAAGTGTGCAAGGGTTATGGAATACCATAAGGACTTGGGAGGACATAAGAACTTGCAAGCCAACAGTAGAGGGTGCTACAGGTGACCCTAATCCTTTGAGACACCTGTGCCATTTGGGACCCTTTATCCACCGATTTTTTGACACTACCACCAAATGGCATTTCTCATCTTGGTACTCCCATGGAACCACTGGACAGAAATAGAATGTCCAGACCTTTTCTCCATAGGCCAACCCACATGAACAGAAGTTAGCACCTGTAACACAACGTAACAGTCATTAACTGAAACAAGTGGATCCATTTAATACCAGCATTCCTGGTTTAATCCATCCTCCCTCCTGCCACGTGCCAGGGCCAGGTCCCGCAGTGCTCTGGATCATAGGCTGTGCTGGAGGTATGTGGGCAGGGTCAAAACTTCTTTCCTTAACGCTCCTCCGTACCTCCTAGTCCATGGTTTTAATAGGAAAATAACTTCTTCCCCACTGGCTGGCTTCCTAAATTCGGTTCTTTGAGTTTTACAAACCAAATGCTGCTCTGGGAATCCCTTTACACGGGACTGGCTCACTGAGAAAGGCACTGCAGGTTGGCCTCCACACACCAAACCTCTTTTTCTCCCTCAGTTCCCAATGCTATATAGGAATTTCAACCCAGAAAGCCTCACTCCTGACCACCTCCCCTGAGCACCTTGGGGCCAAGGGGGTGAATACAGAAAGTGCACCATAATGAAGTGAGCTCTGTACAGTGGAGTGCTAAAGTGTAAAGCTGAATAAAGATGAATGGTTCCCTGACAACAATTCCAGCCATCCCTTTCCTTACTGGTTTTGCAAAGGACTTGGAAAGTTCAGCCCTTTCATGCAGCTAATTAACACAAAATTTGGACTTCCAGTTTTTAGCCTTAAGTCTCTGAAGAAATATCACGCTAATAAGGAAGTTTATGGAAGAGTTCAGAACTGACTCAACTCTCTTCCATTTTTCCAAGCAGGTGGATAACACTACCTGTGGTTTTTCACTTTTTTTTCCACTCTTATCAAGAACTTGAAGTTTGCTCTTCTCTTCCTGCCATTTTCCCTTCCATGGGCCTTGAAGAGCCATGTCATGCACTGTCCTCACATGCAGACCATTTAATCAGAGAATGCTGGACTCTGCCAGATTCCAGGTTTTGCTATTAGTTTCCCCTGAATTGCTCAGGTATTCTTCACGTCTTGAAGGTGGCAGAGGTTCTGCTCTAACAGAAAGCAGCAGCAAAGCCCTCAGATATATTGTTCAGCTCTGCTTACAGGACATGTGAGCATGCTTTGCCCAGGACTGACCACCCCAGAGCCAGCCCCTGCATTTCGGGTGTTACACTGAACCCCCCACTCCCAAAATGCCTGAGGAGTAAAATCTTATCTCGTTATTGCCCTGAAATAAACTACTTATGGTGATTATTTTGTCTGCTGACTGGCTAACAGCAGTAATCACTTAATCTGCTTAACACCTGAGCTTTCACTTTAACAGCCTTGGCAAATCTTGAAGAGCTAAAAAGGTTAAAACTAATCAGCGCCTAGTTCTAATACGAATAATTAGTGTTTCCTACTCAAATGCATAATACCTCTTGCTTGTAGGAAAATGGTAGCTCAAAGGGGAAGATTTGCACTTGTGTTTTTCACTGTGTTTTAAATAGTGTCAGCATTCTTAATGCAGAAGGCGGTGATAACATGGTACTAGCTCCCTTTATTCACACAGGCTGTTCAATAATCCTATGAAAAACAGAAACAAACTGTACTGCTGGTTCACAGGGCTATAGCTTGCAAGTTTATATTGCCTTTAAAGCTCTTCCTCACTGCAGCTACAAATCCAGTCCTTTCACTTATTGGATTTAACCCAACTTCAGTCACAAGGGCTTCAGACAGGCCCTAGCACTGTGTCCTAGCTGTGCCAACTGCTTTCCATCCGCTTCAGACCATCCATTCCAAAAAAGGATGAACCCTTCCCACCCAACCAACAAGCCATATGCATATATGAGAACATCCACTGTCTCTAAATGTCTTGTTTTATCATGCTCACAATCTAAACACGTTTTTGTTGCTAAGAGACCAAAACAGCAGAATTCGAGCACAGCCTTGACATGTCTGCTCAGCTGAAATTAATAAATTCATTGCCACTGATTACTGGGAACCAGAGCAGGATCTTATGCATACTGAGGTGGTGGGGAAGGATTATTATTACTATAATTTGTTAACTATTAAGCTAAATGGCTTTTCCAGCCCTCCTCAAAAGCTTGGTCAAAAACTTTCCATCTGTATGGCACTCTGTGTCTCCCAGACCCAAAACAACAGAAGACGTTCTGAATAATTAAGTGCCAAATCGAACCAGGAATCCCACCACAACCATTTATATTTGCACATGAAATCCCTGTGATTTGTGTACACATGCATCTGTGTACAATAAAAACACACCTTAATCAGTCTCCTGCAAGACTCATTGGATCAGTATTTTTTGCATACAAATTAAAATACCAACCCTCCCTCCCGAACAAGACAGAACACAGAGTTGAAAACATTTTTTAACATAAAGATAACCAGATGACAGCTTTTGAAACATTTGCTTCTCAATGCTTTATGAACAACATTAAATATAAATGCATGCAGATCTTTTCCTACCATACCTTGACCTAGATGTTTTTCTCCGGCTCGAGGCTCTTCCAGTCTACAGTTGCCACTCCCAGTGTTTAGTGTGAGTTCTGACAGATTTGCACTTATCTCTGCATCATCAAAATCCATATGGCTTGAAAAGGCATCACCAGTTAGGAGTGGGTCTATCACCAGCGGAGAGCAAGGTGGAGATGGAGAAGAGAGGGATGACCTTGGGGACAGTGATGTCATGGATTTGGGAGTACCAGACAAGGACCTCAGAGCCTGCATGCGACTCGTTGTATCCGCTTTTTGAGTTTTTGCTACTTCATTCTCGTGAATAGTGGTGATACAGCCTGATGGCCTAAACCCAGTGGCTCCTTCTAAGAGCAAGTCAAGCTTGTTTTGATATTCCGAGTCCAACTGCTCCAACTGCTCCAGGTGCTCATAGTAGAGATCAGTGAAACTGGCTGAGGTGGATGAATCCTGGCTGGAGGTGGCAAGAGATCCTCTGCTAGATGCAAGAGAACCAGGGCTGCTGCTCGAGGAGAGGGAAAGCATGCTGGTGGAGAGACTGAAGGAAACAAGTCAGAAAACCATGACACTGTATCTTCTGATTTCTCCTGAAAACACTGCAGTGTCACCACATCTCTAAGCCCACAGGGTGTTGCTTTGTTAGCTCAGGCCACACGCATTAGTCCCCAGAGCAATCCAGAACCACAGTCTACACAGCAGAAACAGTGGGTCACTGCTCAGGAAAACAGTATCAATCATACACATTTTTCTACTCACCACATCAGACTCGTAATTATGAGTCCTTGTTTAGCCGAAACAGCTCCAGTGAACAGTTTCAAACCAATTAAAATTAGTGACATCCCCCTCCTCCCGCACCTCTCTGGAAAGTATCTAAGGCTCCTGTTAATCTCCAAAGCAGACCACAAAAACCAGCAAGGCCCATGCAAGAAGATGAAGTTATTGCAATGAACTGTCTGACCATATGGAAATTTTCTTCCATTTGCCTCAATCCTGGACCTGCAGCCAAAAGGCAGTATCACAGCTGCCTGGAACTGGCCTTCAGAGATCACAACAGCCAGCAGTTCCCAGAAAGCTGGCAGGATTTATCCATGTGAAAGACTGCTACATGGAATCCAGGGCCAACAGAGCAAGGGAAAAAGTTGGGGCTGGGCTGTGCAATCAATGCACACACCTTATTTATCCTTCGAGTTCTAGGTTCAGAACATAACTGACAACAAAATTAATTTTAAGCAGGTGCTGAACAGAAGTCTGTTCAGATGAGAACAGCACAGTTTTCTGCTCAGGAGACCCAGCAAGTATTCCAGTAGTGACTACAACATGGACCACCTCTAGAAACTCCATTTAAACCAACACTCCTGCTCTGCATATTGAAGACCTTGGTCATTACTGACCCTCACTTCAGACAGGGATTAGCTATTGAAAAATTTCTGAATATGTATTAAGTGGCTTAAGTTGCCCCACTGAAAAACAGTGAGATATTAATAAGCCTAATAATCCCTTATTTATTATTTATAGGGTAAAAGCTGGATGCTACATTTGTATAATTATGTCCTTGACCTTATGAGAAAAAGGCAAGTATGCTGTATTTAGTATAATTTTGGCAGAAAACATCTTCTGCATTTGTATGACAGATGTGCACTGCACCACATTTGTCCAAAAAAGCTTCTGATAGATGTTTTTGCATATTGGCAGTATATATACATCTGTTGAAGCCTAACAAATTTACAGCTTTTCAGTGTACTTTACTGTGAAAAGGGAGGGGTTTTAAATTAATCTTTTCCATAGCAAAAAACTGGGCTCGACTTCTTTTTGTTCATGCCTTTGAATGCCAGACATTTTGCATTATGGGGTTAATAACAAACACTTATTCTTACGAAGGAGCATGCCAAGAACACTGGGCACATGGTTAGGAAGAAATTAGTTTCACATGCTTCTTGGTCACCTCAAAAGATCCCTAATCAGCTAGGTGAAATGAAAATATGA
Source organism: Corvus cornix cornix (assembly GCF_000738735.6). Taxonomy (NCBI): domain Eukaryota; kingdom Metazoa; phylum Chordata; class Aves; order Passeriformes; family Corvidae; genus Corvus; species Corvus cornix. Next base: position 15,999,646 of record NC_046343.1, read on the forward strand.
TGCATTTCCACTGCATTAAAAGCCTCACAGATAGCTATTCTCCATGCTGGCTTATTTACATGTCAGTCTTGCACTATGATTTCTTTCCAGTCTTTTCGGTGTCATCTTCATAAAATGAAACAGAATCCAAGTGGAGCAGAAGCTACAAACAGAGTAAATTCAGTACACACTGGTAGGAAAAAACCTCAACCAAGCAAAAACCCCACCAAACTTTCTTGCTATCAGAATGATAAAAATATAGTTTTAGCAAAATGATTTGGCCTTACTGCCTGCAGTCATGCATTAGTCTGCAAATAGCAATCCTGTGGTCTTCTGAAACTACAGCCTGAACTAGAAGCCATTCTTTACATGACATGAACCACAACAGATGCAGGGATATCTTTATATATTGTCACATTGCAAGCAACAGCACGCTTGGAATTAGAGAAATACTATCATTTGTACAGTAACGTGTAGTTGCATTAGTAAGATTCACTCCACTTGCTGTGTGTTAAGCTGTCTTTAACATACTTTATTAATGTAATACTTCAATAATTCAAACTTTAGTGAAAAAATCTCAGCTATCCCGTGTCAGCTAAATATTCCTGAAATAGAAGGAACTGAGCAAACTCCTGTTGTGAGACAGAGGCACCACCACGAGGTTGCTCAGCCCATTGAAAAGCACCCATTGAACTGATGTATGATCCTAAGGCTTCTCCTTCCACTGACTACACAGGCGCCTTAGGTCACTGCTGGAACTGAAAAGCCTTTTAGCCCTCTCAGTTGGGAGCTGGAATTGTTAGCAGAGAAAGGCCGTGGCACAATGTGCAACAAAAGCACCCACAGCTTCTGGAAAGGGTCACCTACCTCTTCAGCTGGGTGTGCAACATGGCAAGCAACCGTGTGGTTTCCTCCAGCTCTCGGACAAGCTGATTTCTTTTGCTGCTCAACTTCAATCTAAGAGAAGATCAAAGAAAGAGATGAGCTAAAGAAGCACTTACATATTTTAAATAAGGAGTAAAGGAAAAATCTACTTTTTTTGCTGTGAAGTCCTACAAAAGTTGATAGGAATACACAGGACAGAATTTGATCAAGCTGTGTAGGTGTTTACCAACTTCAGAAACTTTTAAAATGCAGAACTCAATCCTGAAAACATTCACAACAGGAGAAAATAATTACAGCTGGTACCATAAAAGTTCATGTCTCTAGGATCAGGCCTCAAAGGAGTTGGGCAGATTTTACCCACTATACACTATTGCATTCCTATAGTTACTGTGCCAATAAAAAGTACAAATGTCTTAATTTCCTTTCACTAAAGTCTATGGATGATTAAGGGTTACTTGATTTAGTTATTAGCCATCCCATTACAGCTTTACATTACTGACTTTAGCAACATCTTAGCTTTGTTTCCCACCTGAACTGGTTTGAGACAAACACGTGCACTTGGGTGCTCACACCCTAGCTGAACAGGCCTCTGGACACAAAATCCTTCTCCATAAATGTGCTACTTCTTTGGCACTCTAGAATGTCACCATATTCCCACAAATCCCCAGTGAATGTGTTCACCTTATGGCAAGACCAGAAACATTTGTCAAACCACAGATACTTCATGCAGTTAAAAGTCTCATAGCAGAGACATTTACATTTCTTCCAGCATGATAAAACCATGAAAAGCCTATGTAGAAAACTGGTGTCATCTGGACACTGACCGTGTCGAAGAAATGAAAATAGAGAGCCAAAGAGAGAGTGAATGCAGTGTGCCTATTCCATACACGTTCAAGAGACTGCCAAAACATTGCTGAGCCACCCACATTAATACATCCAGACTGTAAAACACCTGTAGGCAATGCCTAATGCAGTATTCATCCTCACTGTACATTCCCGTGAGATATCCCCCTGCAACATAGGTAAAATTAGGGAAGAAAGTTGTCATTTTTTTCAGCTAGTTTAGATTCACAGGATATTCCCTGCAAGCCCTACAGCCCTGTCAAATACCAGATCCTACAGCAATCACATACAAGGATGCTCAGAACAAACAGCAAATTTAAAAAATTTAAAATTCCATCTGCTGACATTTACCAAGGCCCAGACTGCACAGCAAGTGTAGAAGCTGCTGTGAGGTGCTGGCTGCATACTGAAATGTTACACTACACTGGGCTATTTCAAACATTTTTTACATTCCCATAAAGGATCCATTGTAGGAACAGCAACCCTTCCCCACAGGGACAGTAAGACTTGCAGATGGGTTGTTTGGGAGATGATTTCAGCAGCCCTCTGAGTAGAGTGTCCTGGGAATGCGAGGGCACTGCTGTGGGCAGTCAGCCAGGGGATGTTGGTGCTTGCTCCCAGTTACCTCTTGTCCAACAAGGCACTGCCCTGTGCTCACTAACCTACCTCTCAGTGAGAGCTTTGCTCTGAGTGTCTCTGGCAGCCTGAAGGTCTTCCTCCAGGCGCCTCCTCTCTGTCTCCAGTCTCTCCACCTCTCCTCGAGTCCATTTTCTGGGGCTAATAAACCGCATTTCTTTTAAGAGCTCCTCCTTCTCATTAATCAGTATCAGACGATCCCGCTCAGAGTCCAGCACGCCAGGCCAGGCCTCGCTGTCAAGCTTAGCCAGTTGGATTTTCAGGTTTGCTATTCTGCAGGAGAAAAAAAAGCAGAGGAGTGCATGATCTCCTGCTCCAGATATGCAAACGTGTTCCACCACCCACCACATCTTCCACTGCCCTGAGGAAGGCTCTCAGCTCAGGGACAACCACCCTCATGTGCCCCTTACCAAAATGGTGTCAAGTGACAGCACCCCTGGGATGCAGACATGCAGAACAGGATTTTAACTCAGGTGTGTTCACAATGGAAAATGAAGTTTCTACCTAATATGCAGTGTCCACCAGTCAGGGAATAATACAACGAAAATTCTGGATCTCAGAAGAAGCTATCAGATATATTATAGGTGTTTCATGTGCATTACAGCTATGACCTCAGAGCAGTTTGTGTGGAGGGTATGATGAGGTAATTACCTACTCTTTAATCATTTTCATGGAAAATAACCATGTACTCCCCATATAAGATTCAGATAAAGATCAGTGGTTAGTCAAAAGCTTGGAAACTCTGTTTCATCTTTACAATGAGGAAGTTAATCATATCTCCATGCTGCTGCTGCAAGAATTCACCTGTTGACAACAGTAAGCATTTTGGACACATTAAGGAGCTATGCTACTTCTGGTGCAACCTGGACTTGAGGATGTCAGTAGTTGGAGAGGTAATGTGATCCTACCAAAATCCAGAGCTGCTTTATTTGCATCAGAATCAAAGCCTATTTTCATTAGAGGTATCACTCCAGATTTCAGTTTAAAGCCTGTATCACCAGTCTTTCAGCACCACACCACCCAGCTCAGGCAGGAAGATAATGACTAAAAGCAACAGCAATACAGATGTAGAATTTAGCAAGAGCTTTGATTGACAGCGGAGAAGAGCACAACTTGTGGCAGGTAAGGAAGCTGCTCACTCCAAATATCTGCCCATTCCCAATTTCCCAAATATCTGAGCTGCTCACTTAGGTCCACAAATGGTCAGCTTTGTAATGCAACATACAGAGGGAAGCAGAAAACCAGCAGCAGGCCAGGATACACAGCATATTACAAGGGCAGTAATGTCAGTCCTCCCAAAGGAAGCTGCTGCCTTTGCACTCACTGACCTACAACTCTTCAAGACCTGACAGGCTGATCATGGTAGTTTGATGAGAAACAATAGTGCAGATAAAGCTGAATAAGAATTACCAACAACTTGTGTTTCTGAACTCACACAATCCAAAAAATCAAATGGGAAGCAGGGAATGGGAAGGGCACAATGGGCTGGGGTGAAAAAAAATTGAAAAGCTTGGAAGGCAAACAAGGAGAAAAAGTATTTTGTAAGATATTTGCAAAAATAATTCACCTGACAGAACACCGGAGAGTCAAGGCATATGTTCCCCTTCACATGATGAACTCAGGTTAATCCCTCACTTGGGTTTAGTAAATACATAAGAAATAGAAGTGACATGTAAAATGAATGTCCAATATGCATCTCTCTTTGAAGAGGGCTTTGTGATCTGGTGACAGTTACAGGACTTAAATGGGGTACAGCTAAGAGTTGCAGGTACTGTTCTGGATTAATCTCTCTAGAATTTGGTTTATGCCGCAAAAGTGCAGAGGATGGTGTGTGCTTCCTTCAGCAAACCAGCACACAGAGCAAATTCAGTGCCAACCAGCAAAATCGAAGCGTGTGGAGTAAGCAATAAGATGCAGCAGCAGCTACAAGGCTCCTGAATGGCCTTGAAGAATAAAGCTTTGTGTTCCAAGCTGCAGAGGCCAAGAGGAATTCGAGCCCCAAGAGAGCCTGTGAAGGATTAGGCTCACACACACTGACCTGCCTCCACCATCGCAGGAGACAGATCAGAGATCACCCTTCTGAAGAGGAGCATCGCTTTCTGTAAACCCATTTCCCACAGCAGGTTGCTTACTCTAATTAAAGTTCCATAATTGATAGATATTCAGCTCAACTATTTTTAGGTCGTCTTAAGAGCTGTTTTGTTTTTGGGTGCCAGATTAAGTGCAATACTGTGCTCCAACGAAGAATTAACAGCGGCATTAATTCATAATCCAAGAATTCCTCTGTGCATTTTGAAGGGATATGAGTCTAAGAGGATTGGCTGGCATAAATCTGATCACTTTTGGCATACATTTGCATGGATATGGCTTTTCCACTGGAATTTGTTCTCTATGCATTTCTGAGTCTAAAAGCTTTGTTAAACTAACCTCCAGTTTTACCTTGGTACATGATCATTATTTTTCCCCTTCTCAGCTAAAAGGAGGTTTATTATTCTATTTTTCCAATAAAACAGCACCATTACAAAAGAAACATGCTGTAGAAAGTCTGCACTTGGCTGAACACTCCGGCCCTTCAGCATTCACTGCCTGAGTCTGAACTGCATCACTGCTGAGCCAGGCTGGGCTTGCAGTGCTGGGCTCAGGTCACACCATCTTTCTGAACAAATACAGAACAGGAAGCTCAAGTTTTATTTAATTGTTCTCTTTCTATCTAGAAACGGCAGATAGATGATTTATTCATTGTAATAACAAGTCTCTTTTTTGTTAATTAGGGAAAGTTAGTACTTTCTATTGTTATGCAACACAGGCATAGCACGTAAAATTTTTAGTCTCTCTGGAGGTTGTACAGAGCACATGCATCTCCACAGGAGCATACACTAAGATGTGTATCTACAGCCAGTAATTAACAATCCGGTATCAGATAAGCTTCTGTTCTTGAGAAAAAAACCCACAAACGAAGTGGGAGGTGTGGTTTAAAAACCGACCAGTCAAATACCCACCATTTTTGTAATGCTGCTTAATGTGACATTAAAATATTTCATTTTAGGAGATTAAAAAACATACTTCTAAAATCTCTGAGTTACCACCAGTCACAAAGAACCCAAGCTGAAAGTTTAACTGCTAAAGAAACTAGAACAGTGCAGGGTGTGAGTGCTACACAACTGAGTTACTGCTACATGTCTGGAACTGTACAACATAGTTTAGTTGCATCTCTGATTACATTTATGCTGCAGCAGCTATCTCCTTTCTGAGATGTAGCAATGACAACCTTTTTGACATGATATCCATTATCAGTTTTGAATATAATTAAGCCAAAGGTTTGTCACTGTAGCTGGCCTGCACCCTTTTTTTCAGGTTTTACATTATCTGCTCTAGGGGTCTGTTGTCTCCCCAAGCTGTGACAGGAAAGGACGTAGTGGTGGGGAAGGGCACTGGGTCCTGGCAGTTCTGGTGTGGTGAAGTTCAGTCAGATATTCACCTACATCTGAACTTTCAGTCTGCTCCACGGCGATGGCGCAAACAGTGTCCACCAGAGCCTGCTTTCAAAAGCACCAGTCCCTTACAGATCTAGTAGTTCTACACTAATTAATATTGGGACCATCTTGATTTCAAGCCTTAAATTTCACCTTTCCAGATACTGCAAAGCTAATAAAACACATGTATTTCCATCACTTGGCTCCTTCACAGTACGTGCGTGGGCAAAGTACTTAGTCTTCTATTGTGTTTTTGGAACATTTTAAAGCTGCTGTGGGGACAGGAAACACTTCTAACATCACAAGGAAGAATTTTCACAGGAACAGAAGGTTCCTTGTGAGTCACTATATCCATAGTATTGTTCCAGTTTTAAACCAGTTGAGGTATTTGTTTCTGCAGCTTCTACTAAATACTGAGCTAAAACCACAGTGCTCTGATAGTTGGAGATCTTTTCATTTTAGCATCAACTATTCATGTCCACTTAAATCCATCTTTCCTCATGACAATGTTTTTTAAACTTTGAGAAAAACCTACAGATAACCTAAGACAAACATGGGGTATGAGCAGCAAGTATTCTTTAACTGCAGGTGTGTTGTATGCCCCTCATTGTCACTTAAAATGAACTACTGCGCTGTCTTTATAAAGAGCATATTAAATATGTTCTCAGGCTTCTCACTATTCACCTGCCCCTCCTTGGAAAAGATACAGGATAAAGTAAGAGTATTCCTCTTCAATCTGAAGGTGTAAAGTCAATGTGAGTTGAAATACAGCCTTTAGCAAAGCTTAGAAGTAAAAAAGCACTTTTAACACCGCAAAATTAACCACCGCATCTGAAGGTTATTTTTAATGTTGCCTTAGAAAGTCAGTGAATGATTTGAATGTCAAGGTAGTTTGGCAAATGTTGGACTGGCAAAATAAATAGTTCTGATAAAATTGCTCCACCTACAAAGAGAAGTGTAAATTCGTGTCAAAAGCAGCTGGGCACACAGTCTTCGATGACTGCCACAGACACAGACCAAATTTTATGCCACTAAGAAACATGGCCTTCTGGCCATGCCAATACACCAACATGAGAGCATTATGAGTAACCTCAGCCTTAAGGCTCTTACTTCTAACCAGAGGTTGGACAAAAAGCCTTCTCTTTGCATACATCCCAAGCACAGATTGTACCGTGCGGCTGGACTTTGTTATTCTGGAGTTGCAAAGTCCCTCTAGGGCAGTTAAAAGTGAAGAAAGAAGTCACCCCCAGCAATGGTAACATCACTGAAGAAAGACTAGGCCAGCCAAACTCTAAGTAATAATTCTTGGTGGTTTTTCATTTACCTACACAGTTGTGTTAGCTATTATCTATTAAAAAGTAAATCCTGGAAAGCTTTTGCTTAAATTGGCCTGTTAAGTAGATAGAATTTTTTTTTTTTTTAATCTATTTTTCGTTCATCTGAGATCAGGGGGCAAAGGTGAAAATTTACATTCTTACAGATAAGCTCTGGAACTGCAGCCATTGACCATATTTTGATGTAAGGTGTTAACACAATATACATTTCTCCTTATCACACTTAGGCATGCAAACATTCATTCATTTCAAATAAGGTAAGGAGATGCCTTGCAGTGCAGTCTCCTTATTAGGAAGAGGGAAGCATTGGCAACAGGTAGCAGAACAACTTATGTCCCCATAGGTGTGGCCAGACTGAATTCTTTATGTATTAGTCATGCTTTAGTAATTTCTAGGATGGTTATTTATTTCGTGAAAGATAACACTGGCCCAAAAAGCCTATTGTCCCGCTGGCTCAAAAATTCCCATATTTACATAGCAGTAATGCTGGGTTTCAGTCTGGTGGCACCTCTTCTAGTGAAACATGTCCTCAGAATAAGCTGTGTGACAAGCAAAAGGAGCAATGGGCCAAAGAATTACCTTCTCTTTGCCTCTTCATACTGCAGCCGTAATCGCACCTTCTCAGCCAACTGGTTACTGCTGCTGGCAATAAACTGAGATACAAAACATCAAATCAGCAACTTAGGAACCACTCCTCTTTTGATATTTCCTTTACACTGTTACAAGTGACACTTGATTTTGTCAAAGTCATTTCCTAGCTAAACCAATCACAGAACAGGAACATACTGCATTTGATTACATTTTTCATGTTTTCTTCAAATACTTAAACCCCAACAAGATTCAAAGGCTCTTTCTGGCCTAGAAAAAAAGAGAAAATCCACCACATCTGTCTTGGGCTTCTATTTCTATGCACACACAAATACCTTTGCAATCCTTCTTCTTAGATGCTCTTCCCATCCTTAAGTGCTGCATTGTATTTTGGCCTGGATGACATCTTGCTTTGGCTGTAAAGTCTTAAAGACAAGGGACATCCCATCATGCCCAAATCTGCAGATCTTTACTAACATGTGTGGCCCTGACCGAAAGTGGCTGCAAACATTTAATAAAGGTTCACAGGAGAGGCTCTGTGCTGTCCTGTGAGGAATGAGATGTACCTACCCCCAGCACTGACTGAGTGCTTACCGAGGCTGGGACCAACCTGACACTTCTGATCTCCTTGCACGTGTGGGACTGAAGGTTTATGAGCACTACAACTTTGGAGGCATCAAAATATCTGCACATAAGCTCTTGCTCTCCCTTGTAATCCCATGAAAGCCAAACACTCTTAGGGGAAGAGTCCTCATTTGAGCTTAGCCCATACAGACCTGCTGAACGTTTCTTGTCTCGTAACTTATCATCGCTAGAAAGAGCCAAGGGAATATTTGCATCACAAGACACTACACCTACAGGCAAAATCAAACTTCCTTCCCTTTTATTCCCACCTGGGTTGCTCTGATAGAGACAGTGTGGGGAAACACCGGGTTGCCCTTAGAGATACATTAACACTGCACACAAAAACAAAGTCATGCTGCAGTTCAAAGCAGGAGAAGGTATGATTTCACAGAAACTTGTCCATGCTTGGAAACTCATAGTGAGGTAGTACTACACACAGTTCAGAGGAATGTCTCCACATGCACAGGGCCTGTCACACATTACTCACATTTCCTGAAACATCTGTCTGGGAGCTGACATCCAGGTACTGCCGGGGCAGCAGGGGGCTGGAGCTTTCCACAGACACGCTGCTGGCCCACAGGTCTGACTGGGATCCTCTGTCATTCACAAAGCTGTCTTTTAACCTGGCCAAGCTCTAAAACCACAAAAAGTCATGAGATGAGCTCACTTCTGCCCAAAGTACCTCAGCAGCTACATAACTTTAGCCTAACCCCATGACTCAGATCTGACCATGTTTGCTGTGCCCACTTAGACTCTGCAAACCCGAGGCCAGGCATGGCTGGTCTGCACCTCCCACAGCCATGGCTGGACTGCATTTTATACCTCTCACTTCCAGGATCTGAACAACTGCAGAGACTGCAGTCCAACCACAACACAGAACTAGTTTATATTAATAAAAATCTCAATTATGTATCTGAAATACAAAATCCTTAAATTACTTCTCAGAAATTCAATCTTCTAGCAGTGGTAACACAAAACACTATAAAGTCATCCTATTTCAATACCTGAATGAGGTCTTGTTTTTCCTTCTCCCCTGATGTGATGGCCTTCTTGAGAGCCTTCATTTCACTTAAAATAGCTTGTGCTTCATCAAGTTTGTAGCCACCTTGAGTATCAGACATTTTCCTGTCAATTCTGCAGAGAAATTTCAAAAAAACAGTGAGCTAACACTTAACAACCTCCAGTTAACTGAATCATCCTAGGTGCGTGCATCTTGACATGGACTTTCAAGAAAAACACACTCCAAAGTGTAACAAGGACAACAGAAGGAACAAAGGACCCCACTCACCACTGCCTAAGTCACTCCACTCAGCAGTACATTAAGCTTCAGAACTCTGATTTCAGCGATATCATCATCTCTTTGACTCCTTAGGGAGGACAAAGGTGCACACAACTGCCCCAAAACAGTGCATTAGGGCAGACTGCTGCTAGCTGCCTTGTTTCTAACCTAGAGAGGATCAGCTTAGCCACCTATGAGAATTACCTTATTTTCAGTCATGATTTCAAAAACCAGGCACAGACTCACATGCACAGATGTATTTGCTCGCACAACCTAATTACAAGCCACCTCATCCTTCCCTTTCCTCAAAGGAATTCTACCACAGTTGACCCTTATAATAAACATTTATCTAAAAGATGCCAGATGACTCGTCACACAAAGGTAAGTACCTCAAACTTTTCCTCCCCTTCCACTCCACCTCCAGTTTTTCCTCAGTGTCCTAAATCAATGGCTCTTGTAACTAAGACAACAGGCTGTCCTGTCATCCATATTGAGCAATACAGAGTAAAACAGAGCATCAGTTAACTGACGAGATCCTGGTTCAAAACCTTTTTGCCATGAAGTCAATCCCATACAGGCAGTGATCTGATAGAACTCCCCCATGGCTGTGTACTGCTTTCAGCCTAAAGATATTATCAGCAGCATATTTCAGCTTATGTTATTTAGGCAGCTATTTATAAATGTAGTGGGGGATGCATTGCAAGCCAGAGATGTTCTGAAAAAAAAGATCTTGAGAACACACTTACTTCTTCAGTGTTTGAAATCCATGCTCTTTGTACTGGAGCTCTTGCTTCATGTGAGCTACTTCTCTCTTGAGTTTATTAACCTGCAGCAAGGTGTCACATTTTTAAAATGATATTTTATATGAGTATTTAGGTGCAGCACTACCCATCCAATTCAAAACTTATTCAATGTAGACAGTTCTCTAAACGAAGTTTCCAGGTAATCAGCTCATCTCAAGAGCAGCAAGCAGCCCTGACTGCCTCCTCATCAGGACTTTATCACTGCCTACGGCTTTATCCAGTAGCTGCTATTGCACCTCTTAACAAGGGGCTCAAGGGAAGTACCAGCCACATAAGTGGAAAAGTTGAGAAAAATTCGAAAAAGACAGCAATGAAACACATATCAACTTTACTCAGAAATGTTTAAAACCTTCCCTGTCATTACAAAAACTGCTAAGCATCAGGACAGGAGTCACGCTGCAGCAGCTAAAGCCACCCTCCATGCTCCCAAACTAAAGGGCCCCACTGCACGAGTAATATAGCAGGATGATAATACACACTGTAAATCCACTGACCCTACAGCTTGCTGTTTTATATTCCTCCACAGAGGCCACACTGACCTACTTTACTTTAGTCCTTTCTTCCTCCCAAAGTGAGCTCTTCGTGAGAGCACACCCTCCCCTGCTGACAGCCTGCACTAAGCCCGGCACACAACAGCTGCCAGTCCCTGGGGAGGACCCGCAGCTCTCCAGCACTTGGCAGAGCCAACACGTGGCTTCACATCCCACAGAGGATCCTGCACTGCCAGCTGCCAAGCCAGGCTAAAGTCTAAGGTGAAAAACAAACCTGTTTCAAATTCCTAAGACTGCAATGTTAGAAAATTATGATAAATGACCTCCTAGATTAAAAATGGCAACATTAGCTCTTCCAACTGCTTTGGCATCTCCTTTCAGTATTTGCCATGAGGTCTGGAAATATCTGAACATTACTCATGGCAAGCAAAGGTCCATTCGTACTACTCACCCTGGATTTTGTAGTAGCAATCTCTGCTTTGAGGATCTCGGGGTCATACTTGGAACTCGACGATGAGCCAGAGAGCACTGGAACAAATACATTAGCCAGTTTAGCAGCTCTGCCTTCCTCCCTATGCTTTTACCAGCCCCACCACAGACCGAGATCTCCCATCACTCCTGCACACCCAAATCTCCACATGTTGCTGGTGTAGGCCTGTTACCCAATTCCCACATCTCACTGCTCATAGACAGGGAAAGGCAACAGTGCAGTCAAGTACTCCACAAAAAGTATAGACTGAAGGGGCCAAACCATGTCCTGCATCTCCAAAGTCAGGATTTGTTCCAGGTTAACACACTTAACTCAAACTCCCAAACACGTTCACTCCATTCTATAGTGTGGCCTCCTGCATTTCCAAAGGCATTTAACAGAACTGAAGGGACAGGCATTGCATGAAGGTTTACTTAGTAATTGTTTCCAGACTTCCTCATTGAGCAAACAACCCACTGAATGTTTAAAAACAAAGAGAAGCAAAGAATGAGAAGAAACTGAAAAATGTGATGCAAGCCTTTTCACAGCCTTGAGGACATGACCAGCCATACAATGTGTCACACCAGATTAAATCAATGTCCCATTAAGAGCAGAACTCTCTTCTCAGCAGCGGTTAAACCCCTTCTGCCTCAGAAGGTACAGAAGCTCCCCAATGTGCAATGTTGTTAGGGTAGCTGTAGGCAAGGGAGATATTTTGATCCTTGCAGCCATTAGTTTATGCCCTATAAAACATGGGAAAGCATTTCTAGTTATTTCTGTTTGGTTGTATTTTTCAGGACAGATCACATCTCGCCAATATAACTCATGTTCTCAGTGCACTGCTCTGGAACACCAGTACTTGGGTACAGTACTCCTAAGAAAAGACCAAACCCAGTTCTTCGGAGATGAGGGATGGGACCCTTGTCAAACAAGAATCCCTCAGCTGACAGAAAACTACTTAAAAATTTTTAACATCAGGCACAGGATTAGCTGGTGGAATTCTCCACCATCAGACATAACTCAAAAGAGTGAAGCAGGGGGAGGTCAGTCCACTGATGTGGCTGGCAAGAACACAGAAAATCTGCAATACTGAGGATTATAAAAAAATTCTGGAACACATGCAGGAAATAAATCCTGTTCTGGACATTTTCCAGCTCCTAACTAGTACCCCTAAGGAGGAAATACAGCATTCTAAAAACATTTCTGCACCAAATCTTGAAGCGACATTGGTATTGACGCTTTCTGTGTGATGAAGAATATGGAGCACAAACTGCTGTTCTTCACACACAGAGAGGCAATCCACCAACGGTGACTTGGAACATGGCATAAAACAGACCCTCAGCTCCACCAGACCGTCACTCAACTACCTGGGATACAAAACTACAAAAGGGCCTGGGAATACTATCCAAGATGGACCTTCTTGCCTTGTTTGTGTACTTTAAATAGGGGAATCAAGGAAAATACCATATAACTTAACGTTTTCACACAGAGCCAACCACCACATTTTTTAACATTTGTTGAAGCCCATGCAGAAAAATCTGCACGTTGACTCCAGTGACTGAGCCACACACAGGAGTGCTTCATAACAATCAGCCTTTACCAAACAGGTGCTGGGCAGATACTGCTTTTGGGACAAACTGATCAAAAGCGGCCAGTGACATGGCACATCATCCCAACACTCCATCCAAAGACCAGCTTCATGCCTTTTACTGTCCTACTGGGTGCACAGCTGAGGAAGTCACTGGTTAAGAGTTCACTAACTACTCACAGCTGGTCTGAGAGCCCAGTTTGTGCTCCCAAACATCGTGCAGCTGCCGATACTCCTGCTGGGCCAGCTCAAGCCTCTGCTGCTTCACTTGATAGATCTCCTTCTGCGCAGCAATGGCCTCCTGGGCCAGGACAAGGTAATCCTTCAGCATGTGCTCCTGCTCCCGCCGCCATTGCACCCGAGGGTCTTCTATCTGAGTAGTTTCTTGGAGAGAAAACAGAAGGTGGCAAGATCAACACAATGCAGGTTTGTTCTGCTGCTTGGAAAAGCTCCACCGTTTGTGACATTTTAAAATAGTCTCTTGCCCCATCCCTGTAATAAAAAAGTGGAATAAAGATATTTTCCTTTTTTCTAAGGAGGTGACTGTTGATCCACAATGAATTCCAATGAGTTCTGCCATGCTGAATAGAACAATTCACAACTAAACTGTCATACAACTCTCCAGCTCCTCTGCTGCTGAAGCCACCCTGGTTCTGGCTCTTAAAAACATCCACCCAAGAACATGCACACATAGCTCTAAGAAACTGACACTGACTGTTAGACTTATCTTTATTGCAACTGCTTTACAACATTACTAATAAAATAGCTCTACTATTTCACTGTTATAAAAACTTTCAGAAAATATCATTGCCACATGACTGCATTATACTGCACCTGACAACATGAAAGCAATTACAACTCTGCCCATCCTCTTTTGCTGCCAAGAGGCTTTTATTGCAGAGGGGAAAGAAAACCTGCTCACTCAGATTCCAGAGATAAGTAAAAATAAAGTCTGATTAAATCACAAAATGTATTCATGAAAGCATCTTAAATGACATTATATGAACGGCATCTCAGAGTGGGAGTAAACATTTCCTTCAGGGAAAGCAGGCACAGCAGTAAATCACTGAAGAATATGGGAGGTGGAGTTTAGGGTAACATAGGGAATGCGGCCATGAGCAGTTACAGCACTCCCATCTCCGTTACCCCAACACAACCAGTACATTGCTTTCCAGGCTTCTAATCATGAAAAAGGCATAAGGTCACAGATATGCAGCTAGTCCTAATACTAATGAGGCAAATTTATTGTCAGTGTTTGTCTGTTCTGTGAAGAAGTGCCCAAAATATTTTTCATTTCTATTTCAAGGCTATTCCATGTTCTTGTTTGGAGCAGGTTCCAATATTTAGTCGACCAAGTGCTCTGAACTGTCTAAACCAACATGCTTGAATAAGGATGCCTAGTTACCACATAATGAATAATTAATAGGAAGGACTTGCTTGAAACTATCAGTGGGAATCTAATCTGCATATCTTAAGAGCCTCTTTAAATATTTAGTAAAAGCTGCCAGAGTGGAAGGTACGAGCAGCTCTTAAGTGAGTCAGGCATAAGACCAACACTGCAGTACACAGGATGTGGGGAAGAGAAATTAGACAATATTCTTAGCAGCAGAACTAGAAATAAAGGGGTTTACCCAAGGGATGGACACTCAACCCTTTTCACAAGCTGTCTATGATCATGCTGAGGAGAAAATTAACTGGCTACTCCACCAATAAGTTGTTTTTAACAATATCTCAAGACCCAAAAGAACACATGGCACTTCAAATTGCATGGCAAAACTTGGAGAAGCCACAAAATACAATCAAAAAACCCCAGTATAGTTTGTAGAAGTATTTCAACAAAGAGTCCTTTACAGGTCCTGCAAGCAGAAGCAACATTTCAGCTGATATTACACTGAAGCTAAGTCTGGACCTGAAAAACTGCCCCAAAATAACTTGAGTAAAAAGCAGCTGCTTGTGCCAGCTGTAAGTGCTGATGCTCTCATGGATAGCACTGTGGTCTGTCTTAGAGAGAACAAAAGAGAGATCAGGAGGACACAGAATCTGTAAGATTCTGAAATCTCCATGCTCCTGCCTCGATTCTTGTCCCCAAATCCCATTTTCCAGATAACCATTACCCACACCCAGATGAAATAACTGCCTTTACTCCACAGTTGAACCAGAAGGGGAAAGTCTGCTGTGAGTTACCCAGGAATGCCCCCACATTCCCAGACATACAGCTTCCCTGGACACACCTGCACAGTCACCAGCAACTGTGACTTAGGGCCCTCTAATGTCCAGGATAAAAAGTATGTTGGCAAAGTACCCATGGCTCTTGAAGTCTGATTCAGGATACTGGGTCATCAGTCTACCCCAACACAAGTCTTCAGGCCTGGTCATTTCCAGTTTTTCCTTAGACTAGCAGCACGTTCTTCCTGTAATCCCAAAAAGGGTGGTGGAAGCTGCTGCAGGAAAATTCCTCTATTATAAGCAATGAGGAGGAAGACTGCAAAAGCCTACAATCCTGAGCAGCTCTGCGGGGTGGTGAAGCACTGCCAGTGCTCCAAGCCCATATAGAATCTGACCCAGGGAATGCTCAGCAGACAGCTCACACAGAGGATGGACAACACACTGAGGTATTGAAATGCTTTGGGCCCAGATTTATTCTAAATATTCATCTCAACCTTTTCAGTACTCACAGCACTAACTGTAACCCCTTGATTGCAGCTTTCAGCTTTGGTTTTCAAACACGTAAAACCAATCAATGAAAATGTTGGCCAAGGGCTCTCATTGAGCCCCAGCCACTGAAAAATACAAAATACATTCAGAAGTGAGATGAAAGAACTATAGAAACTCAGGCTATTACATCATTTGTTGTCTTGTGAATTCTTAATTTAATGTTGAGCTTGTCATAAATAAATCTGGTTGTTTGATGTTGGAGGAACGTAGTCTTACAGTGCTTGCATCAGCATCATTTCTTTGTGCAAATCACATTCCAAAGTTCTCCCAGAGAGACACACTCAAGGCTATATGCATTAATGCTGTATTAGGAATATTCTGGGTACTCAATTCCATTTAATTGTATTTTGTCTCAGAGAGGTGGTTACAATTGTTCTCCATCTCACTTCTTTTAATGGCTTCTGGCTTTAGATTTA
Organism: Corvus cornix cornix; assembly: GCF_000738735.6. Lineage (NCBI taxonomy): Eukaryota > Metazoa > Chordata > Aves > Passeriformes > Corvidae > Corvus > Corvus cornix. The sequence goes on from NC_046343.1 coordinate 16,015,769, forward strand.
ATTTAAGACTGTCCTTGGGCTTGTTTCTGAGAACTAGTCTCAAATACTTGTGCAGTATGAGCAAGACCCAGTATGGCTCCATCCCCTTCCCACCCTCGGCAATTCCTTCCTGCCAGGGAATCTCTGAGAGACCTTGGAGAGGAAGAAGGTTTTGGACACACTCCAGAGGATACTTCAACATAAACCACAAAGATGAGCAGCCTGATTAGACTAAGGTAAATGGATATATTCTGCTCTATCATGATTTGGATTAGAGCTGGCATAAGAAATATGTCTTGAGTTTGTTTCTCTTTTTTTTAACCTTTTAGCTGAAATTCTCATTTAAATATTGCAGCCTCTGACATCCCATAGAAGTGGAACTTTTAAAAATGAAAAGTTATTAAGCAGGTGTCAGCACAGTTTGAAGGCTTCTCTGCATGCCCCTGAATCCTGTGGTGCCTGTGAGTGGCACAGACCAGGGCAACTGCCCCAGATCTGCAACAGACCTTTGCATACTCACCCTGTGCCAACTCAAATGTATAAATAAGACCATGTTTGGTTTGTCCCAACTACATTCAATCATTTAGGTTGGAAAAGACCTTTTGGATCAGGGAGTCCAACCACGAACTTAACAATGCTGGAGTTTCTGCTAACTGGACCAGGGGTCCAACAGGTTTCCATGTCCCACAGCTTCAGGTCAAGGCTCTTTTCCCATTCTTGGACTGTGAAACAGACACCAGACATGGTCTTACAGACCTGTAGGAGATCCAAATTTGTGCCTTGCAACATAGCACCTTCTAAAGCAAAGTTTCTCCACTCCTCTCCCCTGCAGATCTCCTTTGTGTGATTCTGTAGACTCGCCTACCCTTTCCCACTTTCCTATAAAAAGAAAAATCTGTGTCCCCTACCTCACAGAAAAATACTTAGGATGGAGCCATGTAAAGATACGTAAATCCAGTGACTTTAGGATGACATTGAGTTCTAAATAAAAATATTTGTGTCACCATTAAATCTGGAAACTTCTGCTCCTTGTATTGCAGAGGTCAGTAGTTAGTGCTTTTTGGGAATAGGCTTTTTTCATTCCGCATTTTTAATACCCAAGAGAAGTTGCTAAAGCCTGAAAGGTGCAGTCTCAGGCAGGGTGAAGTTGTGGCAGTTTTGAAAAAGGGGAGGGTGTGAAGATGAAGATACCCAAGGGGAAAAAAAAAATTCACCAAGGAAAGAAATGCACCAGACTTCCATACTTTTATTTTTTTTAAATCCTGTAATTTTCTAAAAGAAAAAAAAAAAAAGGTTTAAGTTCTCAGTTGAAGTCCTAGAAGTGGATTTTAAAAAACCCACAACTTCAAGGCACTTCAAGGCACTTTTGTCTTTTAAAAGTTTCTCTCTTAGCACAAGTTGCAAGCTCCCCTAAAAGGGCCTGGACATGGTTCTGCTGTAAACTTCTGGGCTGCAGCTGGAGCGGTTCTGTAAAGAGAATCAAAGTCACTGACTTATTTTGCTTATTACTTTTTCAGGGGATTTGTTCTAGCATAACCCATTCCAGTTATTCTAGCAATGTCTGTAATGATATATCAAATACTGTATTTTCTTATAATTCAAATGAGCTTATAAAGTTAACTCTTCTGGTCTATCGAGCAATCTAGCAAAGGGTGTAAGCAGTGGCTTAGCTTGAGGATAAAGACACCACAAACCTGAACCCTGGACAGGATATCCCAAGCTTACTTGAGGGTTTTGTCTCCAGCAAAGGCAGTGTGAGCTCCTGCAGCCAAGGGAGCTACCCCTGCCAGGGGAATGAACACAAGACCTTTGCACTGTTTCTGATGGTCTTGCCACAGGGACAAATTCCAGGCTAAGAACAAACTCCAGATCACTGCTACCCAGTTGGACTCCTCAGCAGAACCAAATCTTACAGAGGTGTGTCCATAGTACTGGCTTGAACATGGCTGCCAATTTGAAGACTGCAACCCAAAAGGTCTCAAATTCCTGTTTAGAGAGGGAAGTACTTTGTATGATGGAGAAGGACAGGATTTGATTTCACAAGCTGCAGATCTCACCTACTCTAAAACATGCTATTAGTAACTTTGTGGTTTTGTGTTCAGTATATTTTAATACAGGCACAAATCACTCTGCAAAAACACAGTGGCTTGTCACTTACTGGTATTGTGGTCTATGTAATAGACTCCGACCTGAGGGTCATAAGCTTCTTCCCATCCTAAGGGCAACTCATCACTGATGCAGTCAGCAAAGGTCAGTGGTTTAGTATACCTGAAATGCAAAATAACATTTAGCACAAATAAAAGAAAACTCCCATATGTCTGTTCCAAACAACTGGCCAGAAAACAAATGCCACAATGGCTTCAGTATCAAAAACAAAGAGAGTTGAAAACTACTTTAAAGCTTTTGTTTTAATCAAATAATATACCACCACCTCTTCCCTTTCTCCAACTGAAGTTAGAGCAAGATGAATTCATTCTGACAGAGCTCCAGAGCCTTGCCCAGCTCAGCCAGTACTTGCTCGACAAAGGAACATTAAGAACTTTGCCAGAAACAATCCCTGTCTCTCAAGTGAAAGAACAAGACTGTTTGCAGGCAAATCCAGTACCAAAAATATGTAGACAAGAAGGAGCAAGATGAGAAATGCAATTTGCATAGCATGAATAAGTAAGACTGAACAATCAATAGCAAGTGCTGAGGACTGTGGGACCACTTGTCATGCAACGTCTCTCATTTGCATTGCAATATGCTGTGTTTCATTAATGACAAACGAGATTAGTTTCTCAGTATCATGAAAACGTGTAACCCACTCCGTCCAAACAAGGAAGTATTTCCACAGCACTGCTCTGATGAGTTTTTCTATTACAGACCACATCCAGCAACACTCTGAAGGCTTGTATGGCTAAACACAAAGCTTAGAGTACCCACTCCTTGAGTGACCCCACAGATTTTAATCACCGAAACCACGTCCCTTTCCTCCCTTTGATTAGGAGTTAATGAGGTTCAGCTTGCACCAACAAAACTACAAACCAAACAGCACTGCAGGGAGGCACAAGCCAGGAGGAATTAATCTTGCAGGTGCCTTACATCCCCAGCTGCCAAATGCACAATATGCCAGAGGCCCATCGATCCATCACACAACCCCAGTGCTCTGCATGGTGTCTGTGGAAGGAGGGCCGTGACTTCATGTTGGGGGCTGAGTCTGACTTCCCAGAGAAGCCCTTGTGGCAGAAAGCACAGGACACACTGTACAACACCACAGACCCTCTAGGCAGGCACACACAGAGCAAAGGGGTGAACAAGCACACACAGAGCTGCACCCAACTCTGCCACACGCAAGCAGCACGTCACAGGGAGGCAAAGGGGGACACAGAGCAGGTCTGCAACCCACTGCAAGAGACTGAACAGGTTTCCAGCAAGTCTTCCCCATCCAAAGGTAATTGAGGAGGGCTGGCAGACAAAGAGTTTTACTAAGTTCTGAGCAGACGTCATCTGGAGGCACTGAGCAACCAGCTGGTACTCCCATACTAACATCTTACAGTCACTCATTGTTAAGAGGAATTTTAGGAAAAAAGTCTCCAACCAGAAGGGGTTCAGCATAAAATCAACATTTAACAGCTAATGTAATTCCCCTCTAAATATGACCCATAAGTTTGGTATGCAGTAAGAATGGGGTGGGAACATTTTTGTAAAAGCCATGTAAGCCACTAACACCTCTAATTTACCTGCTGTTGCATTTCCCTTTCAACACACTGCCTTTGCCATACAAAGCAGTGTTTCAACCACTATTTTCTCAGAAAATTTCAATTTAATTTAAAGCTCTGCAGTGCAAAAGAACTCGGAGCTTCACAAAATACAATTGTGAAACTTTTTCAATGAAGTTTCACTGAAGGGGTTTATTTTTACAGTTCTTAATCTAGACTGTGTACCAAAAGTGTATTTGTATAGAAAATAGATTATCTGAAAATAAAATAGAATCTCAATGCTTGTGATTTGCTATCCCTTATCCCATGCTCTTCCCTGTGGATCAAGCTGTTTCCCCAGCCTGAGTACCCAATATGTGCTGCTCTGAGTTGATCAAATCAGAGATGCACAAGGGTAAAAATGCAGAGCAAGGTCAGATAGAAGCCACTCTTTGGAGATAACAGAGATGAAAGCACCGTAGCAAACGTGTCAGCAATGTTAAGTTAAACACCAGGGTTAACACTTTCACCCTCTCTGAAAATGGCATCTGCTTTTATTTAACGATAGCAGTTCACGTGGAAGCAGGACAGGTAGGGAAGAGGGAGGGCACAGTGCTAAATGCTGAACTAGGTGGACCTCCTCCCATCCGTGAGAGGGGCACAGTCATGCTGGGATCATAGAACCATGAAATACGCTGAAGGGACTCACAGGGATCATCCTGTCCAGCTCCTGGCCCTGCACACACACCCCAACAATCCCACCCTGTGCATCCCCAAGAGCGTTGTCCAAGCGCTCCTGGAGCTCTGGCAGCCTTGGGGCCACGACCATTCCCTGGGGAGCCTGGGCAGTGTCCCACCACCCTCTGGCTGAGAAAACTTTTCCCCTATATCCAACCTAAACCTCCCCAGCTCAGCCTCATGCTGCTTCTGTGAGTCCTGCCACTGGTCATGGGAGTGAAGACATCGGTACCTGCCCCTCTGCTTCCCTCACGAGGAAGTTGCAGACCACAATGAGGTCTCTCCTCAGTCTCCTCCTCTCCAGGCTGAGCAAACCAAGTGCCCTCAGCCACTCCTCACACAGCTTCCCCTCCCAGACCCTCCACCATCCTTGTGGCCCTCCTTTGGACACTCTCTAATGGTTTAATGTCTTTGTTAATATTGTGGTGCCCACAGCTGCCCTCAGGAGTCAAGGTGGGGCTGCTAGGCCACAGGAAAGCCAAGGGGTATTTTCCAGTGCATCATTTGGCTAGTAACACCCTAAATATTGCTGTGAATTGGTGGCATGATTGCTGTTCTGCCACTTCTGTAGAGAGCTTTGTAAGAAGAGGTGCAATTCCATCCTGGGTCTGCAGTCCCCAGCACTGCACACCAGCTTCCCTTCAGCCCCACAGAGCGATTAAACCAGCAGCCATGCACCTCCCACGTCCCAGCTACAGTGCTCAACATTTTTGGTGAGTGATCCGAGCAAGAATCCCTCAACATGGAGCAGTAATTAAACCCACACTTAAAGCACGTTACATGAGGGTGTGTGGCAGACATAAAATATACCTCAGTAAATTAGTTTGAATTACACACTGAGTGGAGTTTCTTGCAGAATTCTGCTCAAGAATCACACCTAACATTAATATTAAACGCTTTCTTGGTAAAAAACAAAAACCAGTGTGGAGCTGCACTACCAGCCCTAGGTCTTGGGAATACTTTCATCAGGGAATGGCACTGTAGTGCCAACTTCAGTGCTCCAAAGTGTAACACCAAACTTATAAAGCTTCTGTTCAGCTTTTGTCCAACCCTATTTTGTTAGAAGCAGCTGAATTCCTTATAAAAGTGCTCAGAAACTGTCAGATTCAATAGGAAGCCAGGACCAAGCAACTGAAGGATGCTTATTCCTATTTTCCATATGAAATGCAATGCATGAACTACATCCAGCCAGTTCTTTCAGTTAGAGTTTTGGAAAAAGGAAAAAAAGCAAGGCAGGATCAGCCTGCTATAGCAATGACACAAGCCAACTGGAGACTTGCCAGTTACTAGGGCTCAGAAACAGACAATTATTTCACTTTTGAGTCTCATATTTTCAGCATATCTCACAAGGAGCACCCATCACCAAGCACAGACTAGTGCCCTCCTCCATGGCTGCCCACAAGCTTCCAACTATCCCATTTGTACAGAGGAGTAATCTGTCATTCAACTAGCAAACAGAAGAATAATTAGTTTTCTGACTAAGAGTGTAATTCCATTTGTTATAGACAAAATAGCTATTTCCCCAAGTAACTGCAGCTTCATAACCATATTACTTGCCTTTTTAAGCTCCTTTCCCTAGTTGTTTTGGGGAAAACTGGCACAAATCAAAGTAGCAATGGTACAATTAGATGAAAGACATGTAATATGTTGTGTAGCAAGCCTTTGAATACAGCATAGAAAGAAAAAAGAGATTATTTCCTTGTTTTAAGATATGATTTTAGGGGTTGTTATGAAGACTAAACTAAACCAATTTTCCAGAAGGGGTCCAAAAATGCAGTGTCTCCCTGAGCATACTCACAATGACGGATTAAAGAGCAAAAGGAGAAGCTTCTTTCTCACAGCAGGACATGATTTAGTTAGTGCATTACTGCTGCATAAAACAGGACTGTACCTCTGCATGTGGGAAGTTAAAGCCAGGACACATCTGCAGGACTGTTCCTTTGAAACGTCTCCTTTACAATTCACAAAGCTTCCTAGCTGCCTTGAAAAAATCTCATCAACTCAGTCAAACCACATTACCACATAACAGGTCCTCCCTGTAGCTGGACTCAAAGCAGCAATGCACAAAAATGGACCCCTTTCACCACTGTGCTCATAACTAAGGAAGGAAACCTGCAAAATGGTTTGTGCATTCCTTGCCCTCCTTCCTCAGGGAAACCTTCAGATTCACTCACCCAGTTTTCACAGGAAAGCAATGCACCCAAAAATTCAGAAAATCCTGACTATGACTTCTGATCTCCAGTCACAAAGAGGGAATCAAGGGGGCAAACTTAAGGTCTGTACACACAGCACTTTTTATGAAACCCAAACTGGCCTAGTTAAAAGAGATGACACTTTGGGACAAGAGTTTGTTTGCATCTTCCAGCCATGTTCGCTTTGCTTTGACACCCATCAGACATCAGTTAGACCCGAACTACTCCTCAAGTGCTTCATCTGCTTCTAAGACAGAGGCTGAGCTTAGTATAGGACCTCTACAAGAGAAACTAGCCTGAACTAAAGAAGATACTTTTAAATCACAGCCTAACTCTGGCCTTCTAGCTCACCCAAAAGTCACCCTATGTTCACCTCATAGGAACTCACCCATATACCACATTCATCACACCTGTGACTGCCATTCCCCCATAGGTATGTTTTAATTGGGGTCATTATTAGGAATATTTAGTATTTTGAAAAAGACACATCAACCTACATTTATCCACTTCCATCATATTTTCTTAGCTTCCAGTATGCAATTTTTAAATTCCATTTCATTCAAGAAATTCAAATTTACTTGAACAAGTGCAGCTGCTCACAAGGACACCTGGAAAACAGATATCCACAGCAACCACCACACACAGCAGGTGAAGGTCGCTGTTTCAGAAACTAATCCTGGTAACAGAGGTAAAAGAGAACAGCATCACCCAACTTCCTAATCTGAGGAGCATCTGACAGTCTTCAGGCAGAGGCAGGACAAGGGTAAAGCCACTGCTCACCCACCAGCTGTGGTGAACATTCCAAGACACTTCCATCTTTGCAAAATGTTTGCCCACAGTAGCTCAACTATTTGTACAGCAAATGATGTCCAAATCCCACTCCCACAGCAGGAAATAGAAAGTCATATTATATTAAAATGAGAAGGGTTTCTGTATTTCTTATTTTTCATCACCTCCAGTTTCTATCACAGATAAAACTGAAAGCCAATGTTATCATGTGCAAACAGTATTAAATGGAAGCTTGCTCATCTTAGATTCAGAAAGCCTTTCTATATTCTTTAACTCCACTGTTGTCAATCAAAAACCTCATTACACAGGAAACCGAAGGCAAATAATCCTTGTATAACCGGTTTTTGATTGACAGAAGGTTTGTTAAACATGGCTGTACAGAGGTTCCTGGCAGGAGCTGGAGATGGGCGACCTGTGCCACTTACAAATCTGGAGTTAATACCACAATGGTAACAGAAATCAATTCTGAACTTCCTAAACCAAGAAATGTTATTTTTGTAATTACTGCATTTCAGTATCAACCTACCAGGTACCCTATGGGGGCCTACAGCAGTAAACCAGGCCCACGAGCAGCTCCTGGTGAGGCTCACAGCCATGAGGACATAAGTGCACATAGGTAGATGTGCACTCAGCAAACACTGTGCTTGGGTCATGGAGATGAAAAGGTTTATAAACCAACAGTGCAGTGGCAAGCTTCTACACCATGCATAAAACCACCTAATCCCTGTGTTTGCAGGGCTCCTCAGACCCTGGAACAAAGTAAAGCCATTTAAACAGGGGAGCCTTATTTTAATCAGTTCAGCACAGATCACATGGCCTCGTATGAAATCCTTCATGACTCTCTATGGGCGAGAGCACAGACCAGGGGATTTCCCAGTTTGCTGTACCTACAGCAGCAGCTCACCGCACAAGGAACAAAGGCAGCACCTGGATCGCTCAGGACCATCATGTCAGCTCCTCTTACAGCTACAGCACGAGCCACCAAACCCTGACAAACACCCTATCAGCCCTGCTGAGCTCTCCCCTTCCCTCCTGCACTCACAGGTACACATCTAGTGTGTGGGGCACACAGGCCTCATGGGCAAGAAGTCAAGCCAGATGACATAATTATGAGTTGTGGCAGATGCTTCCACTCATACCATTTCTCTTACAAAACCAAATAGTTTTTCAACCCAGCATTTTGCAGGAGAACCTTGGAGTCAGATTTTATTTTCAATGGCTTCTATGTTTCAATTTTATTTTTTCTTTACACAGCATTTCTTCATTTCTTGTTTGAATAAAGCTCAGTGCTCATTATGTATCAGGATGTGCTGCACAGACCAGGATAGGAAATGAGCTAAAGGCACCTCAGGTCCAGCTGTGACACTGGGGTAGCTGTAGATAAGGAGTTTTGAGGAACTCAAACTTCCAGCAGAGCTGCTACTGGAACTCAGAAGACTGCTGCAAGAATCCCTGCCAGGAGGCTCCACATGATGACATACAAGCTTCTTTGTTTTTAATGAGGTCATCCCATTCTCAAGACAGATGATGATTATTTTTAAACTTTAGCACAGAAAAACCTATCACTTTGCTGTAGTCCTAGAAAATTTGTCTGCAATCTCCTCCTCACAAAGCTTTTAAAAATAGACTCCTACACATTTATTACTCAACTTGGTGATCCAGCCCTCAAACACACCGGGGCTATTCATCACTATAGTAACTATTTTCCCTGGGAGCATCTTCTCTCGCTGCAGGGAGGATTGCCTTTGGAGGCTGGGGGTGTGGCCATGAAGAGGCCCTGTTTTATGATCTTGCTGGCAAAGCTTTTCTCCCCCCATCTCCACACACCTGTGCATGACGAAATGCTCCATTGGATTCCCACTCCAATGGCAGTTTAGGCAAGAGGCGATGGGAACAGCTCACCCCTAACAGCCAGGATCCTCAGCAGTGACACAGCAAGCAGCTCCAGGCCAAGTGACACCTCAGTTGCACCAAAACCTCACCAACTGCAGGGGAGTTGGAGGGGGAGACCTCTAACACCCAGAGGAGCAGAAAAGCCCAATTCAGGACCACCATCAGCAGAGGGGAACCATGAACAGGAATGTGCTTGCCAGGTAACAAGGAGAAGCTTCTAAGAAGTGATCACAAATTTCAAAAGTATACTCCAAGGAGTCTAATGAGCGATCAAATATGACATTTCAAAGTTTTGGAAGGCGGACATTATGCCAAGACCCACACAAAGGCCCAGTCACCTTGAACTTATAGTTGCCTCAAACACAAGTCATTTCAGTGACTGCCAGTGTGTGGTCCTGGTCTTGCTGTGAATAAAGGGTAACAGGGAACGAAATTACACTCTTACGGTAAAATGGGGTCAAGTCTGAGAAAAACAGCGTATTTGAGGCAGTAAGTATAAACCAAACAAATTTGCTTAAACTTCAACATAAATATTACCAAGAGAAATGGCTTAAAATAAACAACACATCTACTCAAACTGCAGAGCTGTTTGCTTTTCAGAAGTGGTTGCCTTCGTTGCCGTGGTTATTGAGCATCTTCTCAGCCTCCCGAAGAGCTCTTTCATCTTGTATTTCCTCCTGACCCCTGATGCTTCATGCATTCGGCCACCTCTAGGATACGCAGGTACAACATCTATCTTCAGAGCTCATTTTCCAAGCTATCATAATTTTAAACATTTTTATTGACACTCAAGAACTCAATGATGTTCTTTGGCCAGGCCCTGAGGGTAACCTCTGTACCTCATTAAGGTGATCTTGAGCTGTGTGTAATTTGCCAATTAGACCCTCTACTGCTTTCACATGAGCAGGTAACACCCAAATTCTTCTTTTATACTGAAATTAGTCACATACTGCCCAAGTAGATTCTCCACAAAAGAAATCAGGAGACACCAAAGACACCTGCAAGTCAGGCACCAGTCTGTATTTCAGGTATTCTGAACACAAATGCATTTATACCTTTAATAGCAATACATTTCTATTAGTCAAATAGATTCACAGAAGCATTAAGCTATATAATACACACAGTTTATGACCCCATCAGGCACAAAAAGTATGCCTAAAACACCAGTACAGTCAGCTGCTTGTTTGTTCTATCCACATCTGAAAAGGCTTGCACGTTTACAAGCTCTACTTTGCACACACAGACAGTCTGTTTGCCTGTGTATTTCTTTTCAGTACAGATCATTTACCTCTGGAAGCAAAGAACAACTAAGTTATTTGCAAGGAGAAGGCTATCAAAAACCACTCGAAGATTTTAGATCATTCCCAGTGATTAACAAACCGGTTCTGCAAGCAGGAGGTCAGTCATACCTTCTTAATCACTCAAATGCAAAAATTCCTGGGATAGTTCAAGGTTAAAAAGTCAGGAAATGGGAGATGAGGCTTCTCACAACATTAACTTGCCTGCCAGCCTCTATATCCTGCATGCTTTCCTGAACCAATTAAGCAGAAAATATATAAAAGAGTGAGGTACAACTTGATGAGAACAGTACAACACTACTGAATAAAAAACATGCAAGAGTTGGAATTTAACCATGCAAATAATTCAAACATCTTTAATTTTAAGTAGCTGAAATTGGTTTTTAAGTTTGCTTTCAGATCTTCTAGGATGAGAAGCAGCCTTGTCACCTGCACAGCCTGAGTAGACGAACTAAAAATAAGTCAGCTTGCTCTTCACTTGGAAGCTCAACTGTTCTTGAATAAGGGGACTGGTCACTTCAGAGTATGGGGTAAATTGCCTACCAAGCATCCAGAGCAGTCAGACTAGTTCCTTGACATATTTGGGAGATTATGAACGGGAAGGCTCATCTCTGCTCTCACAGCCTGCATTCCTGCTTCCCTGAAAGGCTGCCTAGTGTGGGTGGCAGCAGTTTATATTGGCAAGATGCCTCAAGATAAGGAGGTGTATAGGACAAACTCCCCCTACAGTACAGCTCCTAGAGCAGGGAACCAATAGCTACTGTCAGAAAAAGATAAATATTTGACATCTCAGCAAGGAGGTAAGTATGGAACGATTGCCCTACCTCAGCATGCAGGAACACGTGCAATGCAGTGAGCACTGGGCTGACCATAGGGACAGGGATGATGGGGAACAGACTGGGGATTCACTCCACAACTGGGCTTCATCAGACACTGAATTTACACTTCATGTACAGTGATTACAAACTGAACTCTTTCAGAAGAAAAGCATGCTGCTGTACTTCTCACCAGTGTGTTCTATCCGTGAACAGCAAATGCCTCCTGCAACACTGTCAGCTCCTTTGCCCTTTATTCACATGACATTTGAAGTGACAATAGACAACCCCAGGATGGCATCACTAGACTCATCTAATCTCCCCAGTGCAGAAAACAAGCACTGCTAGTATGGAAACCTATTTGGAAAAGACAAGCGAAGCACAGGAGATTGTTTTACATGCACATGGTTTGCATGCTGCTCCCTGGTTCACCTCCTGCTAGCACTGGGCTAATTGCTCATCCATACAGCAGCTTTGGCAGGGCTGCCTGCTTGCTCTTTCTGCATTATAAACGTTCTGACTGAGTTATACAGCTATTTGATGGTCCCAATCCCAAACAGGCTCTCTGGTCTGCACCCTTGCAGAACACAGTCTAGGCAAGCAGCAGGGCATCACCAGAGCATCTTCTGCTCCTTGCCCTAAGTCAGATCAGCTGTAGCCACTCAGCTCCTATGCAATGCCTAGTTCAGAAAACATCACAGGCTCTGATCTGACATCAGCCTGCCACCTCAGAAATCATGGCCAGATAGAGCAGAATCCTGCTGCACAGAGGAAACTACCAAGTCACATGAACCATCCCCAAGGGGTCTCAGGGCACTCACAGGGCCCCTGCAATGCCACTGGAAACTCAGCAGTACCAGGTATGAACAGGAGTATTTCTGGCTGCCTGCAAGAATCAGAGGAGATGCCTGGTCAAGATGGTATCAGAGCAGTGAAGAACACAGAAGAACAAAAATCCTTCTGCTTGAAAAGCAACTGTGAATTCAAGATACAGAATACTTACCTGAGCATAAGCACAGCCCTGCAGACTGTAATCCATGCCGTTCCTGCAAGAGGGGCAAACCAAAATTATTTCAACAGACTCAGCCTTGTGAGTTAGCACTGAGGAGAGCCTTTGGAAAAGAAAGTATGGCAACTCACTTCTGATCCAAAGAGAAAGCCCAGGTTGCACAGCCCTCAGCTCATGAATGCAGCACTGCTGAAGCACAGAAGCACCTGGAATTCACAATATGAGCTTTACGACCTGCTACTGCTGCTGTAAGTGTTGAGGCAATGTGTTCTCAGACCCTGAAAAGCCATACTGTATAAAAATGAACAGAAATGTCAGAACAAGAACAGATGTCCAGAACAACCTTGTGAGAACAAAGCTTTAGGAGATGTAGGGTTAGAAGGTAAGAGTATAAAATTAATAGGTTTAGTATCTTTTTCATCCAAAGTAACAAAGCCTTGATTTACCATGTAGTTAAGCCACAAAAAAAAAATCATGCCAAACTGTGCAAAGCACTAAACATAGCTCAGTACTTCACACATTGCAAGGAAGTCGATACAAATCAACAACTATTGAAGGCTGCTCATGCATCTGAGGACAGCAAAAGTGAGATTTGCATCACCAAGTGAGTTTGATTGATTTACTCTTACAAACATCGTTCATTTTTAATGATCACTATGAACATACTTTGCCAACAGATCAAACTTGTGTTAACATGGAAGTTATAATGCCACTTGCTCTCTTGCATTCCCTTTTCCCACCTATCTTGGGTAGTTTAAAGCCCACTTAACAGTCCTTCTGCCAGCTCAGAAGTGGCACAAGCTAGCTGAGGATTTGGTTTTTCAGTTATTCCTCAGCTCAAAACAGACAGCATTTCTTTCCAGTAAGCAAAGACTCAGCATACATATCACTTCATCACTGCTGCTCACACTTCATGCTCCAGATATGTGTCAGAGACACACCTTACATAGTCTCATTAGTAATATTTAGCTACTATTTTACTTTAGTTTATGACCAAGAGCACAGGACCCTCCTTCCTTCCAAAGGAACAATCCTCCTCTTTTCAGTGTAACCCTGCTGAAGGTGGCTAAACCCACAGATTGTTTGTGTCTTTTTCCTATCTCTGTACTCCCCTTCTTCCATACATATGTAGTAGCTACGTGCCTCAGTCAAGCTCCTGGCTTGTCTGACAGCAGAGACACCAGCTTCACTACCACCATCCTAACTGCTCCACATTGAAAAGTGAAGGAGGTGAATCCCAACAAACAGGTTGCATTTCATCCCAGCTTTACAAGCCAGATAACCCCAAAGAAAAAGGCCAGAGATACCAGATTTGTCTTAATCAAGTATTGTGGCAAACAAAAGCTGAAGCCACGGCACGAAGCTCAGAGCAATGAAGAAGCTGGCCAGCAAGGCCACCAGCTTTGACAGAAAAGGTGTGTTCACACCATCCTGTGCTTTGTTCAGAAGCAGGCTCTGGACACGCAGCACAATCTCTGTAACCCCACTAGATACAGCACATGGCCTGTACCAACCCTGATAACTCTGCCACTCAACAGGAACACATACTATTTCCACAGGAACATCAGAGGTGGTGGCAAGACTACTCATTGCAGTCCTCAGCAAGCTGATTCAGCTCATTCGACAGGGAAATGAGTCTTCATGTACTAAGCAATGGGACTGCCCCCGTCAGCAGGGGCAAGTTCCACCTCCCTTGGGCTGAGGCCACACCTTTCCACAGGACCTAGAAACAAATGTCCCAAGGTCATTAATACACATCCAAATTCCTAGTACACACCTAGATCCTCTAAAACTGAAAAAAAAAAAAACAACCCTGAATTTCTTAAGTGAGATAATGTTTTATGCAAATGCCCTAAGCTAAGCATTTAGAAAGGAATTATTGAAGACACCAGTAAGTGCCTGAATTTCTTCAACACAAGCACACATTACACAAGGGTATGTTCCTATAGCCATGGAGAAAGACAGGTTTTATTCTATCCTTGTCAAGAGGAAAAAAAATCCACCACAAACCAATGAATTTAAAGTATCTGCTTCCAAAGCTGCAGCGCAGCCTCAGCAACTGAAGTGCCACAGTTACAATCAAGCTGCAACAATACTTAGATTTCTTCAGGAACGCAGCATTTTTCATTTTACAGCACATATTCATAGTAGTAAGTGTTGATTACTTTTTTTCACTAGAAGGATTGCTTTATCTGTACAGTGTCACTTTCCTGGGACATGCTTCAGGATTAGAAGCACCCAAAAAGCATCTTAGAAAAGGATCAGTTTCTAGGAGATGCAGTTATTTAACCTGAATTAGCATGTGACTGTACAAGTACACGTGCTAGCACAGGGGAGAGAGGGAGAATTGTGTTGGATCCACAGCACAAAGACATCTGCAACTGAGCCAGGCTAATGGTTTGTTACTTCTGTAAAAAGCATCTCTCCCACCTTACAACCTACACAGCTTTTCCTTGCTCCTCTTCCCAGACCAGCAGCTCTGCACCCTCCAAGCCCTCCCACAAGCTGCTTCAGTTCAGTAGAGCAGAGCAGCACCCAGACCGTCCTGACCGGTGCATTCCCAGTTGGGTTAGGGGGACTCAGCAGTGGACAGCATGCCAGGACAGAGGAGCATCAGGAACAGAAGCAGCACCGGGGAAAACCACAACCCCCCGTGCTGGTTGTGATGAGCTGTCTGGCTGCTCAACACATTTCTGGGCTCCAAACCCATAGATAAGGTTCACCTGCCACAGAATCATAATTAAACCTGCTCCTCTCAAGCGGCCCACCTCCTCCGGCTGCCAGCACTTGCCTTGCTACCACCTTCGGGCTCATTATTACTTATAAATACACAGAAACAGTCAACTCCAGAAGCCGATCCCTTCGATTCACACAGCCTGGGCCCCCCGGCAGCCCTTGTGGGGACAGCCGGGCTGTGGGGAAGCATCTCCCGGACCCGTGGCCGGGGCCGTGCAGCCGCAGCGCTCGCTGTCAGCCCGGCCGGCCGGGCGCTGTGCGCGGAGGAATGTGCTCCCTCACTGCACCTTTTCATCTCGATAAGGATTTTCAAGGTCATGTTCGCTCCCCTGCCCGCTCCTCCCCGGCTCCAATGAAATCCCAAGCACGCAGCCCTGGGCCCGGTGCTGCTCCCACCCTCGGCGTCTCCCGGACACCGGCACAACCTGTCGCATTCCTGGCGGCAGCACAGCCCACCCTTCCCTCCGCCGGCACCCGCTCTGCTCCCGGGGCAGCAACACCTCTGTCCCTGTACTGCAGGGCTGGGAGAGCTCTGCAGTGAGCCTTGTGACCGCCACGATTAACACTTCTGAATTAAATATTCCAAATAAAACCAGGTTCCAGTCTGGGCCAATGCCTAATCAAACTCACGGGCCAGGAGAGGGGCTCTAGTGGTAGCTCAGGCTGTGCACACTGAAGCACTTGGCTGCACGATCTGCTGAGCCTGTCTTCAAGGGCACTGCGTGGGGACTGCCTTTGGGACAGCCCCTGTCCCCACAGCCCCAGAGCAGCCAGCCAAACCAGCCCAGCATCAGCAGCCAAGGGGGAAGAGCCGCTGCCAGCCCAGGGCTCAGGGAAAGGCAGAGGTGGTGGCACTGGGCCTGGGAAGCCCTTCTCCTCCGGGCACAAAGGATGCAGCCCCCTCTCGTATGCCCAGCACTCATCACTGCATGGATACAAGAAGCTTAAGGACCCGCATACACTCCCTACGCCACACAGGATTTTTAGGGAGCTACTGGAGAATCACACACGCTGCCAGCTTACAAAGCCAGCTAATTATACAATCTGTTAAGCATGTATGCGCACACAACAGTGCTTTGAGTCATTAGAGGACGGGATTTATACTTCACTGCACGCATCTTGCTCTTTGTGAGTGCGTGCCTGGATACAGCCAAAATGAACACAAGTATCTGGAATGTCTGCAGCTCGCAGGCCAGCGCATCTGAATACAAAGCTGAGCCCTGCAAGGCTCAGACTGGCTGCCGTGACCCTCAGTTGCACATATCACTTCCCCAAAGATGGGTAAAATCTTTACTGCCTTTTTTATCACTCTGAGCATCTGGAAACAGACTGCAGCATAATGTTTAAGCCATATTCTGAAGCTGTAATATAGATGTTAGAGAGGACACAGCAGCAGTGCAGGTGATGGGTTGTGAGGACAAAGAGCTCGACATCAGAGCCCCACAATGGGGTTGTCCTGGGTTTAATCCCGGCAGAAGGGTCAGAGGGACCGTGGTTCCTATGGCAGCAGCAACTCCTCGAGGGTTGAGCCCACGCCAGATGGAGATCCCTGTCCTAGGTGTTTGCCAGACAGAGAATGCTGCAGCACACCAGAGATGCCTGCTCCCTTCAGTCATCACCAGTTCATTTCCTGGTGCCCAGTTTTGCTCTGCAAGGCAGCAGCTCTCCTCGGAGCACCCCAGGTGAAGTGCCCAGCGGCCCCAGGTCTCGGTTCAGACGAGGGCTCCCTTCCACACTGCACGTGGCCAAATCATCCAGGTGCTTCTTATGCAAAAACTGAGAGCATTAGCTATGTTTTTCATGGATTATATGATGTTTCTGGCAATTCTTGAATTTCTTCTGCTGAGGATTTCACTTCAGCTTCCCAAATCGCTAAATATCCAGCATAACATGCCAAGGAGCTCTAACCACCCCAACTGGCTTCATCCACTTATCATGGCTACATCCTGTGGACAGCCCTATCCCAAGCAATCACATACCTAGAGCTTATGCTAACTTTCAGAAGGATGTATTTGGCACTGGATTTTCCATTTTTACCTTCTATGTATTGCCATACTGCCTATTATTTAATGTGAACTCCAAAATAGGATTTTAAGCATTTGGTGCATAAGGCACAGAATATTATTTTGGGGCTTTGTAACAAGTGAAGCCAAACCACCTCCGTTTTCACATGTCTTTTCTTCCCTGCAAGTTGAGGGAAGCAGCAGAAGGCACAAATCTGTAAGAGCCTCAGCTTTGTCTTGGAAAATAAAAGTTGGTCAAAATAAGATCTTAAAATCTAGTAGAGGCCACACAAACCTAGCACAGTAGGAAAATCACATTTCTTTGTGTTGTGCCATATCGAACCCCAGCTCCTGTTCATCTGTAACAAGGTATTTTCCTTCTCTCAGTTTTCAATGCATGGGATGTAGTCAGGAAAAGAAGATGGTGAGCTACACCTATTCTCTCCCCACAAAATAAAGCCCTCTTTGTAAAGCAGCCTGGAAAACAAGTTGCAGGATCTGCAGGTGCCTTAAGGCACAAGACATTTTACTCCTGAGATTTTCTTGGGGGCCTAGAATGCCCCAGGCCGCCAGCACCTTCCCCTAAAATTTAGAAAGCAAGGTTCTGCAAAACAAGCTACTTCAAAGCTAGTCTTCTCTATGCATAATCCAATTTTTTTATAGCTCACATTGTTAGACATTCCTGTCCAGCTTACCTCAGTTGTGCTTTCCCTTCTTCCATCGAAGTGAAAAAAGGAAGAAGCTGGGGATTTTTTTTTTTCAGACAGTGTAAAGTAGTATTTCTTGCCAAGATCCCTCAGTAACACTTTTTCTCCATCACTACCAGGTTTTGTAGCCTTTATATATGCCAAGGGATAAGAAGCAGCTGAATGAGTCAGTCTCCCTCAGTCAAAACCAGTATTTGTTGCAAGACACTTGAGGTAAAACTAAAGCAGCTGGGGAGGTGGAAAGTGTTATCTGAACACCCACTCCTCTGTGGGTACAGAAAACTAGGAATTCAGGAGTACAGCCTGCACACACCATGTGTGCTGCTCTTCAGGCAAACCACACCAGGCACTGTGCAAGTCATCAGTTGCTTGATCTGGCCTCAGCTGAAGCTTGTTTATAACTCACTGAAGCTGCTCCAATACAACCATCACTGTTGCTCAAGGCAATTACCTAAACTATCTCAGCTATTCATTTTCATCCTTACGTCAAAGCTGTGGTTAATGGATCTGACACTGTGCCTTACAGTACCGTACACCTGCTATTAAGCAAGCCATCATGAGAGCTTACAGGTATGAAATTTGCTGCTTAACTCAGTACTGCTTCACCATCAGCACCTGAATGAAATGCAACCCCCATGCCAGCAATTTTTTTTTTCAGCAGTGTCACCATGTTACCCTTTTTATTCATTTCTGCCCACACGCTGATCTGCACCGCCAATGCAGAATTCACAACGTGTATATTAACTTGCTGCCACCAGCTCAGCTAAATAAATCATTATCCACAGTTCAGCTCACCTGCAAAGACCAAGCTGAAATTCTCTGACGAAGTACTGCCCTTACCTTGTCTAGTAACTTTAATCTAATCTGGAGACTGATCCAGAGAGCCAACTTGCTATCAAGTTCCAAAATCAGTGATGAATCTGCAGAACTATTAAAAACACAGACCTTAAGGGCAGAGGTATTTGAACACTCCTCCTTCTCACTAATAATGTCCTTTATTCAATGTCCTTCTAATAACTGCCAAATCAATGGCATAAACAGATGCTTCTACTGTTCCAAAGCAGTGAAGACAAGGGGTGGTGGTACTGCAGAAACGGCAGTGCTCAGGATGAATGAAATGTGACATTGAAATTCTAGCAGCACTTCAGAGAAAATATTGAGTGTTTTGCTAGGCTCCCAAGCAACCACATGCTGAGCAAGGCCAACAAGCAGGTAAAATGGTGCCTCCATGCAATGCAGAAGATACAGGGAGGACATCCAGAAAGCAGCACATACCTTTCCAGGTGTCACCTTCATCGTGTCACAGCAGATGGAATTACAGCCCACAGTGCAGCACTGAGAAAGCATCAATCTGATATTTAAGCTGTCTGCTTTGAAAGACAAACTACAAGTGACACAGCTGCCTGGCTGAACCCACACTCACCAGCCGTGCTGCCAGGCAAGCACAGCACAACTGCACTGACAGCAGCTCAGGAGTGAGCCATGACTTTCCAGGGGAACCATGCTTGGTAGGAAGGTCACTCCCACCCCAACATGCTGCTGCTGCCAGAGAGTCCTTGGGCTGTTCCAGCTTACTGCAGCAGCAGAAACTGTGTCCAGAAAGAGAGGGAGCAGTTTTCTGCGTGCCAGCAAACTCAAGTGAGGAGTCAGATGGGCACCTGGGCTAAAGGAATGGCCACCTCCCACAGCAGGATGGCTCAGTCACTCCTCACTGCTCCAGCCCTGCCAGTGGGGCTTGTGCTCAATCCCACAGCCAGAACCAACCTCTAGGGCAAAGATTTTTACTTCTTTCACCAGCAAAATTACAAGTGGTTACAGTACTGTAAGCAATGGTTCACTGCACCCTTCTGAGATCGATCCAGAGGCAACCACTTATGGTTACTAAAACAGGGGGGGGAATCAAATTCACCTCCCACCCAGCCTCTACCTGAACAGCACTCATTTAAAACATGGGATTTGTTAATAATTTTATCTCTTCTAGCTTTCCTCATCAACATATAAGAAAAAATACTGAAATAAAACCAGCTCATACATCTGGTCACAGTAATCAGAAACACACACCTCACACCAGCCATTCCCCTGTGTGCATCTGAACTGCTTGATGGGCGAAGTGTTCACCCTATGAAGCCAAGAAATCACCAACTCTGGAGTTAGCTTAAGGAGAACCGGGTTTGTTTAGCTCAGTTTTGTGCTTTCTACAGAACTACAGCCATTCATATTCTTCAAGTATTCAGCGCTACATCTTCACACCCTTATGTGACCAGCCACCAGCTTAGACACACTGCTGCTCTGACATGGCAGAGGATACAAATTCTCCCTGCTCATTGTAAAAGCAACAGCTTTTCAGAGTTACCTGGAAACACTATTTCAAATCAGCTGAAGTACAGCTTTGTACAGCAGAGCCCCCAGGCACAGAAGGGACAGCGCCTCTGCCACATGCCCCCTGATCACAGCACAAGACAGCAACAGGGGGATCCAGGGCTCTTCTCTGATCACCAAGGAGCAGAAACTACCTGTGACTGAATGAGAAAAACAAGTAAACAGGACTAAAAGGGCAATTTGCTACACTTGTGCCAGCCAGAAAAATGCATATACAGTCCTTAGTGAGTTGAGTGCATTGCTCTGTCTTCTTGTTCAGCTCAATCAAAGCATCCCGCAGGTGGGCTGTTACAGAACAGGAGCAGGGAAACTAAATCAGACAACACAATTTTCAACGAGGGACTAACCTCAGTGGGGAAGAAAGAATACAAGAATTCTGCTGGCTTCTCCTATCCAGCATTGATGTACTTTATATTCTCCCAACACAAAACTGGGCACAAAGGATAAAGAGCTCATAAAAGCTACCAAAAGGAGCAATTCCAAAATGAGCCATCAGGAACACCAAGAGAGGACAGCAAGAAACACTTTGTGATGGTCCAGATACAAGAATAAACCACAGCTTCCCCCAAAGGGTATACAGGGAATTTACCTAGATGGAACTGAACAGGCTTAGGTCCAGTTTTAAGAACTGAGAACAGCTCTGGTTCATTAGTGATTGCCCAAAGCAATACACAAACACCAGCCACCACAGAGGTCCAGCGCTATGTGGCCACCACTCTGCTGCACAAGCAGAGCAGCTGGTGGCTGTAGAGGGGACATGGGGCTGCCACTTCCAGCTGTGAACGGATCCCGAGGAAGGTGAGGGCAGGCACAGAGCACAGAATCGCACAAGTCCCAACCTTATCTTATCACAGTGGTGTTAGAGGCACAGGCTGAGCTCTGTTTGCTCAGCAGGATGCCTGGCAGTTGCCATCCCATTTGCAGACTATCATTTAGTGCGATGACTGACAGGCAAGATAAACCAGTCGCATCACCACACCCTACCCAGGAACACAGCACCGTCCCTGAGCTCTCATCGGCTGCAACACAAGGTGCAGGAAACAGTTATTTACAGCAGTATTTTTCCCCATTCATGATGTTAGAAACTATATACTTTGGCTGTTACTAGTTTGATTCTTTACTTACCTGTGGGATATGAAAGTTTAGATAAAGGTATTTGACATTAAAATCAGTTGAGAAAAACATCCTAACAAGTTCCTAAGCCTATTTGCTTTTCTTACCATGACAGGCTTTACAATACTTCTTGCAATTCTCTGCTTCATGCTTTGTTCAAAACTTCCTGATTATACTAATAAAATAAAGCCCAAAGCACACCAAAAATCTTTTAATAGAGTCAAAATTAAAGTATCAGATCTATTACACCACCCAGCCTTTCCCCTCCACTGGAGAAGCATTAGAGCCTTTGGACATCTCATTTCAACAAGAAGGTTATTTAGTTCTTGAGCTTGGAGTAAAGTATTTAATCACCAAAGGATTTGCAAATTACACATGAATATGCATGTAGCACTTCTCGCCGTGACATAAATCCTATTGTATATTTATGAATGGATTGCTTTGCCTCCAGCTTCTACATGTATATAAACACAGGTTTTAATCTTCAGTTCTTTCCTCCCTCCCTTCTTTTTAAGAAGTTGCTTAAACAAATTTGCATTTTTGGAATCTATTACCTATAGCGTATTTCTTGCCTCTTTTTTTTTTTTTTAACCCCATAAACCTCCTTCTCCCATCAGGCAAAGTGCTTCCTTATAAAAGGCTTTAAAGACCCTGTAAACATGGCCATAAGGGAAATAAGCAATAGTGTTATACAGCTTGGGAGAGAAAAAGTTGAAGAAACAATCACTGGAAAAAGGAGTGCACCAGAGCTGGGAGCATAGAGGTATAAAATGACAGGCCAACAGCTTGCCTTTGACTGCAAAGACACTAGCTGGGGGGGAATAAACCCTCCATAAAGATGGAGAACACAACATAAATAATAAAACCGTTGTTGTGAAATCCCTAATTCATACTGACATAACTCCATTATTTCCTACACCTTTGAACAGGCATCTAGGCTGGTCACAAAGCAGCTGGACCAACACAGCATTTCAGCCTGTGTTCAACAAAAAGAGGTAAGAGACAGTACTGTCATTCAGAGAGTTGTTGCCACGCAGCTGCCCAACTACTCCAGACAAGTAATTCAAACAATAAAGCCTTTAATGGGCATTGTTAAAATCATTAAACTTCGGTTATTTCACTGCAAACCTGTTCTGCATTAAATCTGACTGCAAAGGAACACTTACCAACATGCCACACCATCAGAAGCAAGTGCCACAAGCAAATTTCCAAGCAGAAGGTTTACGGGTGTGAACAACCACTTGGGCTGTTCTCATTTTTGTTACTACCCACGGCAAAACCCCAACACGCAGGAGCCAACTGCACCAAATGCCACCTTCTTTCAAGGACCGGGTGCCACCTGGCTCTGTTCAGAAAACCAGAGCAGTCTCCATGCCCATCTTGCTGCCTGGGCCTCTAACAGCAGCCACGGACACACGATGGGACACTGTCTGACACAAGACCAAATCCTGCCAGCCCCAAACAGGCAGGTCTAGACCAGGCTGTGAACTGCAGCGTGCTCAGCTGCAGGCATGTATTCCTCCACCAGTCGAGGGATCTTCTCCCAACAGGAAGGAAGAACAACCACAGCACCTGACTCAAACCCCACTGGAAAGGAGCCCCAGCCCGGCCAAGCTACTGAAGATGCAACACGACTTGTCAGAGCTACCATCCAAACCTGCAGGAGCCTGCATCTGGGGAGCAGATAGAAAAGAAACCAGGAAGCATTCTGGGGTATTAGCTACAGACTACTGGACAAATAGAGAATAAAGATGAGAAAATTCAACACAGAACATTTGCTTTAGGGATAAGAGTGGCATTTACAAAAGATGTGTGAAAACAAGCCTGAGTGGAGGACTCTGTGTGACCAGTTGCAAATTTGTCTTTGCAAACTAAGATTTTTATCCATGCAACCCTTTTGCAAATGACCACACCAGGCTCCTGCCATGCACCTCTCCCCTTCCATCCACACAATCTCCTCCTGAAAAGACATCTTAAAAAGGAAATGAGGAGTACTGCCCGAGGAATACAAGACAAGCAAACAAGATGTGTTTTAAGAAAGTTTTCACATTTAGGTTATGCTTTCATTAGCATCAGGCAGATGATGGCAGATACCTTCTAAACTGAAACATTAGTAAGCCAGTCGTATGAGAAACTCACCATGGCTGCCACACAGCAGTCTATGAGTAATAATTAACAGATGGCAGTGTATCTGCCTTTATTCAGAATTATAGACCAACTCACCTGAGTTTTCACATCCAAATTTAAAAAGCAAAACATAGAAAAGTTAAGTCTAAGATATCTTACAAAACTTTAGTGCCACAGAAAACCATGGCACATGGCAGCAGCCATGACGTTTCACTTCCCTGCACACACAGCTTAAAATAAGACAGAATAATACTCACTGAGGACTGCAAAGAGATCTCTTTGCCAGACATATCGGCCTAGGTCTAGAATACTGAAAACCATTTTGAGGACTAGCTGTCAAACAGCCTAAAGCCTTCTATGCATGTGTCCGTACAAGAATTAAACAGTCCCATCGAGGCAATAACTTGTGTTAACTCTGATGCTTAGACCTTGTGGTGTGAAATTCTTACCAGTGACATAAGAAGAGACAAATAGCAAACCTGGCTTACTGCCTTGCTGGCTGACAAACTATTTAGGTTAGCTGGATGTGGAGACGACTTCAAGGAATTTCAGAAAAATCTAAACAAGTGGGTCAACTGACAGCTGAAGGGGAGAGAGACCAGATGTTGAGCAATGTTGAATAATATACTGAACAGGAGAGTTTAACCTCCTTACTCTTTGCAGGGTTAACATACCACTAATCAAATACACCTGAGCATCACCACATCCATGCACCAACAAAAAAGCCTGTTCAAAGTGATGATTTAATTTAAAGTTTAACTATGCCAAAACTCTGCAATACCAAATATTATCCATGCTAAGAATATTTATTTTTTTTTTAAAGACACAATCAGTATGAAAAGCTCACCTGGAATTAGATACAGTATAGGTCATCCTAATTTAAATCTTACAATTTTTTCTAAAAATACCCAGCACCACCCAAGACAGGCGACCAGACTGAGATACCTCATAGGAAACAGGCTGGATAATTTGCAGAGCTGCATCACATGTGACAGCCAAATACTCTCCATTATCATCCCCACCCAAATCCCCTTCGAGATAACTTGGATAAGCAGCTCAAATATATACTCAGTGTTTCAAACAGTCCAACAATGGAGCAAGTGTCCAGGATGAAGATGTCAGGAGATGACTCCTCCTGTTCACTCAGGGGTCAGGTGCCGTGCTGTAACAGGTTTCTGCTGCCAAGCCATGGAGCCAGCCTGCCTGATCCCCTCAAAGGATGTCCCATGGGATTCATGCACTGGATAGTCTGGAGGCTGCATGGCCAAGGGGATGGCCTGTGCAGCTATGCCACCAGCATGTCTTCTAGCAGCTGCAGAGGCTCAGCTGGCTCATGATATCCAAAGCTGTGCCTAGCACAAGCAAAATTATCCACAGTACGGCTTCACAGGACAATTCTGGGGTTACCTACATTTTCCTGTGCTGCTTGAAGGGTCCAGAAGGTTATTTTACCCACTGGTATTCCTCTGCAGGCCATCCTCCCTGTGGATGTGGATCCTGTTGTGAAAGATGAAATAGCAGAGAGCCTTCTCCTTGGCAGGGGACTGCCCTTGTACTGAGTACAAGGCTATTAAGGCAGCTGAAAGTCACATATGAGAAATCTGCAAGATGTTGCAGGGTCATTTAAGCAACAGTTTCACTTACATTTCGGTTCAAAGTAGCTGTGTGACCACCTTACATCTCAACTCCGCACAGAGCAGATATGAATGACTGCCTTTTGCAAATCAATACTGTTTATTGCATGCTTTAAATCAATAAAGCTCCCTCCATAGAGTACATTCTTCTAAAATAGTAATTAGGCATTTGAGGAGAACTGAACAGTTTCACTAAACAATACCATTAGTCCTGAAACATCAGTTTGACATCTTAGCCAGAAAGTACTTTTTGAGAACTAATTAATCCCTACAGCACCTCTATGAGATTGAGAAAGCAATTCATCTGTTTTTCAAATGTGTTGGGTACTTATGCTGCAGAACATCGTGGCTGGGGTGGAAGCCGTAAGTATCAGCACAAACTGAGAACAAACCAAGCCAGGAGAACCCATCCAAGAGCATGAAAAAAACAGAGAACACTGACAGCTGTAGGATTTGGCTTCTTTGCATCTCCCTATTACACACCAAACCTCCTGTGACTATCTGGAGAGTCTTCCAGATGCCACTTCACTGAATGAGTGGCAGTGAAAAGCAGTTATTTTTCTGCAGGGAGCAGTTTTGCCCACTGTTTGTTCAGCCAATTATCTATGCACGTAGCTTTAAAGGGAGGAGGGAGCAGTAACCTTAGGCTCTGTGAACAAGAACTGAGCTTAAACTGCTCAAATAAAGCCAAGTCCTCATTACCACAAGCAAAGCACGTAACCTTACTAAACAGGACTCATGGATGGCAACCAGCCAGCGTAAGAAGTACTTCTCTCCAAGGAAGTGGTCAATCTGCATAGCTCTCCTACAGGTGTAGGCAGTAGCACTAGTCTACATACCTCCACCTGACTCTGCCAAGCTGCTGCCACCCCTCTTTATTGATTAATTATTCCAGCTAACACTTGCCCTGCTGGTGCAGCACTCAAGGCTGCCAGGTTCAGGCAGCCCCAGCACAGAGAGATCAGCAAGGCTTTTCCAAGCCAGCTGTATGGTCTCTCCCTGAGAAAGACCTGAAAGTGTCCCATACAACACAACCGAGTGTCAAGCCCAACCCAGGACATTTCCCTCGTGTCAGACGTGAGCTCAGCAGTGCCCGTGACGCATGCAGGAACACGCTGTGGGGCAGTGACGCTGCTCGGAACGCTAAGCACAGAGCAAGGACAGCCCTGGCAGCCTGCAGCCACCTCCAGGAGCACACAACAGCAATCATTTACTAATAGACTCCTCCAGCAACTGAGATTAGAGCCAGTCCCAAAAGGTGGAGTGGTGAATCAGTGACAGGACCCCCCTGAGCCACCTAGCAAACATCACTTCTTTACGTACAAGTTATTTCATTAAACTCCTTTGGGCAAATCTTCCCATGTCTTCCAGTAAATTTTCTGGCACAATCCAAAGGAATTTAAATCAAACTCAGACATGGAAAATTTTGCTGCAAACTCATCTTCCCATAACTGTGCTAGCTATGAAGCTGCCCTGTGAAGAGTATCTTTAGGAGATGCTCTGCCTCACTGCTTGTTTCACACAGGCTCCAGCAAGTGAAAATCCATTCTTCCTGTAAAACTTGATCAGCAGTCATGGGGCAGAGCTAAGCACCTGGGAACACCTCCTCAGCTGGGCTGGCAGAGAGCCCGACCAGGTCAAGTGCCTGGGGACAGTTTCACAAGTGCACCCTCAGCAGCATTCCTGGGTTGCCACCAGAGCCAGCCCCACTCCCACTGCTCCAAGCCTCCCAGCTCAGCCCCAGCTGTGCCATCACAAGCTTCTGCACAAGTATGCACAACCTGGATCGACTGTTTCTGTAAAATGAACCAAGACAGCAAAATGACATTTTTCAGCTAGACCAGCTTGCAGACCTCATTCCCTGCACTGATACAGAGTTTTACCCTGGCAGCAGCAGCTTAAGGTGTCCCAACAGCAACAGCACCAAGCACCTGCCCCAGGTGCCCAGCACTGCAGCCACCTCTCCCCTGTCATACCACATCTTCTGGAATTTACTGGCCAATTTCCTGCCATTCCACTGGATGGAGATCAAGATAACTACTCTGATATGAAAATATATGACCTACATATTGATTCCATTGCCAAATAAGTTTCCAGTCACTGGCAATGTCACTAACTTTACATGCTGTCAGTTTTTGAGGCTAAATTAAAGGAGTGAACTTGTGAGCAAGATGACCTTGCCAGAGCAGAAGATGAAGCTCAACCTACATATTTCTAAACAATGTGATTTATGAAGATTTCTTCAAAAGCCTTTCTGATCTTTTAAGATCAGAATTCCCCAAGATGCATTAAAAAGCTGCTGAGCTGAACAAAGCCTCACATTTCTCTTTTTTTTTCTCATGTTCCACAGGGAAGATAAAATAATGCTTTTTGTCATTCTAAAGCCATTACCAACATCCTCTGTCTCTATACACGTGTGCATACCACACATTTAGCAGTGATGGCCTTGTTAAAAACCATCACGCCTGTTGTTTCCAGTTCCCTCCCCAGTGTGAGGTGAACTTACACAACTGAGGACGCACACTGGCTCTGAAGCTAGTCCCTGTAGTCTCCAAAGCATCCAAGACAACCTAAACTGGCTTGTCTGGGCAGTTCAGGGGAAAAAAAGTCAACCAAAAAACCCCCCAAAATAATAAAGTCTGTTTTTTTATAACTGCAGCGATGTGATGGATTTCAGCTCCAACTCACTTTTCCCAGCTGCAGGTGCATCCTGACCTAACTCTTGGTATTAATAAATTAAAATAATTTCAAATGTCACAATAATCTTACTTGCTGTCCTTGTCTCCCTCTATATTAGCACCTACATAAACCAATGACTATGGAAAAAAGTAAGAACAGCACAAATCCTACACATTAGGACACCTGCTCCCAGGGATGGCATCTGGATGACTTTGAAGACTGAGTTTTTGTCACTCACTTCTGTACTTGTGCAAAATGGTCATCAGCAGTTTCTATGGGCACACACTGAGCTGCCTGCTCCTTATAAAGCAGTCAGCTATTTTGGGGAATGCAAACATGAGAAAGCAGCAGATTCACATATATATGACAGGGTGCTTAGCTAGATATCAGCAAAGAAAGGCAACAACAGGCATCAAACTAGCAGCCTTCAGCTGCATGACCTATGCTGTTGGCACTGATGAAAGAGCATTTCTCTCCCCTGGTTTTTCTATCTTGGAGAATTTTTCTCTCTTCTCCTTATGCTTACTGATTTTCATCTACAGAAGAGCACAGTGCCTTTTGTTCCTGCTGCCTTTCATTGCCCTCCCTTCTTTCAGCCCTTTTATTTTGAAGGATTCTCACATTTAAGTTGGCTATAGCAGCTTTATTCCAGTCATTAAAGTTATTCTACATTTAAGCAAGTAATCCAAGGAGTAGACAGTTACATAGGAAATTTTAGCACAATGCTCACATTTCTAAATCTTTAATAAAGGCAGTTTGTAGACCAAGTGTGCAGAGCAGACTGGGGATGAAAAGTTTAAAGATCAGAATAATGCAGAGGAGACAATACTCTGCAGCATTTCACATAAAGCCTAGAAGGGCATGGCTAGATGATGGTGCTCTCTCTATGATATACCTGACTTTTCTCCACTAAAATCCTTGGGCTCAGCAAAGCTGAATCTTCCTGAGTAAATAGGTGGTCTTAACTATTTTAAATACACATGATGCCACATGCATTGGCCCTCAACCTTGGCAAATCTCTCCACCGAAGCTCTGCTTTGGAGGTGCAGACTGGAAAAACCTCCATGTGGAGTAGGAAGGGAATTTATGTACCAAATGCAGAATCTGGGCTTTCATTTAACGAAAATCTCCCAGCCCTTTATAGCAACAAGAGCCTTCAAAGAAATGAAGGGCTGTCAGCTAACGCACTGCTGCCTCCCAAAACTGAAAATATCTGATGCTGTATAGTAACTTCACCAAATTTAAGCTACAATTGCTCCTATTTCAATAGCTTTCATTCTCAGCAGGAGTCCAGTGATAGAAGTGAAATGAGAAGTTCAGTCAGCTCCATTTAAAATAACCTAGAAAAAGCCACTTACACCATCAGGCCAGTAGGAGAGTACAA
Source organism: Corvus cornix cornix (assembly GCF_000738735.6). Taxonomy (NCBI): domain Eukaryota; kingdom Metazoa; phylum Chordata; class Aves; order Passeriformes; family Corvidae; genus Corvus; species Corvus cornix. Next base: position 16,044,924 of record NC_046343.1, read on the forward strand.
CACAAATATTCAAGAGTGGGACATTATCAGGCATCACCAAATTTTCAGTGCATCCTGAAGTTTCTGTGTTGAATGGCAAGGAGAAGTAAAAAATTTTATCCTCTTACAAGAGGATACTTACTTACAGTCTGAAGGAGAATAGAAGTTCACCTAAACCTAGCACAAAGAGCCCAAGGGCAGCACAGCACTGGAACAGAGATTCCCATCTCTAATCCTCACTTCTGATGAAAGCTGAAATCTCACTCAGGGCACTCTGTTGTTCAAGTGATGCTCATGCTGATGCTTAAGAACAGGCAGTAGCTGGTGCTAAAGTCTTGAGATACCACTGGTATTTTCTCTTTGGCCACCAGCACAGCAGCTTCCAGAGCAGATGCACCCTCCGTGTTAAGAAAGCAACTGACACAGCTCTCTGGCATGATTTACCAATTGGTATGTACTGGTGCAGACCTGAAAGGCTGTGCTTAGCTTTAAAACTAAGAATGACAAATTTTCTCCCCCAGCTCAACAAGGTTTGATTTCCCATCACACTGTACTCAATTCCTGAATTATCTAATTTCAAACAGATCTACAAAAAAAAGTCAGCTATGTGAGCTTCCTCTTTCAAAAGGGAAAACACAGCAGGGTTTTGGTTTTTCCCCCACCTGTTCAGAAGAATTGCCTTAGAGCTTTTTAACCTGAAATTCCTGTAATATGAAGTACCTTGATTCTTTTCTGTTACACCACACCACAGGGACAGCAACAGTTAAATCACAAAATTCTTCAGATTACTTAATCTTAGATGATTTCCCAAAATGCTCCAACATCCACAGGTTTCCCAAGACTGCCCTGAGTCTTAAAAGGCAGGAGGTAAAAGTGCTCTGACATGCAGTTGCTCCAACCAAGATTCCAGGCACCTGAGCATCGCTCAGGTCAGCTCTACAGGACACTGAGATGCCACCAGGTGCCAGCGACCTCTTCCCAGCAAAGCCTAACAGCCCCTCTCACCAACAGCCCACCAGCAGGACTGGAGTGGAAAAGCACCAGCCCAGCTTTTGATTTTACAGCCCAAGGCCAGCTGAGGTCCCAGCTTTCACCCCCTTCCTCCCCTTTCCTGCTGCAGATCCCACAGCCAGGTCTACTTCCCTGGCAGCCTGTTAAACCAGCCTCAGCAGGACTACAAACCTGCTGTCACAAACAATGGGATGGCCCAGGCCCTGAAGCTAGATGGTATGTATCCCCCCTGCTCATGTTAATTTCCACTAAATTAAGCTAGAATGAAAGATTTAGGGAAGGTTTAAAAACCTGTGTTCTTTCATTACCAGTTGCTACCTGCTGAATAAACTAATCAGATTTACAAAGGTCCCCACTGACACTGGGTTCAGAGTGAGCCCTAACACACACATCTCCTCCACATTCCTCAAACTTGCATTTCTACAGCCATGTTACCCAATATCTATTGCTTTTTGCTGGGTTACAGACAGAATGTGTAAGCACAGCACCCAGAGCACTATAGCAAATTCACAAACAAACATCTCAGCTGCAGCAATATTAAATACGACTTGTAAAAGGCTATGCTTTCAAACATTTAAACTTAAAATACAGTGATAAAGTTCAGTGCTCAGTGTGTAAATCCAAGTTCACTCCCCTGCACGAAGCAGACATCTTATGACCTGAGCTGCTCAGAAATCTCCCATCCCCTGGTTTTCACTGCAAGTGGTAATTACTTGGAAGAGAAACTTCTTTCCTGTATAGCAAAGGAGAATTTCAACCTATAAAAGCTCATGGTCCACCAGATGATGGGCAAGTGTTGTGTCACATTGTGGTTCTAGTGTGGGCCAATAAAATCTTCAAAACCTTGCAGATCTTCAGGGGCAGTGTCCAATGCAGGCTGTTTCCTTGGCAGCACTACTGGAAGATGACTCAGATGCAAAGCTCGTCAGGGCCACGTGTATTCAAGTGTATTTTTATGTGTACAACAAGTGTCATGTGATAGAAGTTATCAGTATGTGTTTGATTATTCTCCTCTATCAGTGGTGAGCAGGTAATGATTCTGCGACAGCTCAGTACACACGGCTAAATAAGGCACCCCTTTAGTCATTTCTGTCACTCTTGAATCACTAACCAAGGACATACAGGAATTTTTATAAGCCTGCATTAGGGCTATTAGATTTCTCACATGTCTTCATTCTCTGAACAAAATAAGGATGCCAGGAAAGCATTCCTAATTTAAGCTTCCATCAGCTTTTACGAAGGTTAAAGAAACACCTTGGAACAAAACTGTTACTGTCCCTTCTCAACCACATTCCTAAAACTGAACCCCAAGACAAGTTCCCTGGCTGGCAGCAGGTTACATTTGTGTATAGTACACACAAGGATTATTCCTGGAATGCAGAACACTCCTTGAAATCTTGTAAAACTGGACAATCATTCACTTCCATGCTTAACGAAAAATCCATCTAAGCAAACAGAGCGAAGGCAAAGTCCTGACATCCCACCAAGAATGGAAGCCCCTTCAAGGAGCTGATCACTGAAGCAAGGGGAAGAAAGGAACACAAATTCAGAAATCGCACTTTCTGCCCCATAACAAGGCAAACACTCACTGTCAGATGGGGAAGCGTGTGAAATTTATCAATGACAAACTGCATAGTTCAGATGGTTGGCATTTCCAACTCACTAGGATGGATTTTCCAGTTCCTGTTTCTGGCAACTTCAGCTAAAAAAGCATTAAACAAGAAATTTAAAAACTTCTGATTTCAACTGTGATCCAGTAATTGAGCTTCCTGCATGTTAGAGCTCCCGTGCTCTGGCTCACCATGACTGCCTCAAGCATGGAACTACAACATGCTAGGACAGAGTGTTGCTTGGAAAACGACCTCGTCTTGAGCAGCACCCTGTTTTCTGTTTATCTTACTTTTTTAAAGTGAGCGATGCAGGAAAAGAACTACTCAAAGCAAGTAGGAGCAAGGGAATACCGCAGGGAAGAAGGCGGCAAAGAGGGGCGATCAGAGACACACCCTGAAGTCAGTGACCTCCGCGATGGCCAAGCTCGATAAGGCCACGCAGCTGCTCGCAGAGATGGGCCCCGATGCAGGGCAGGGCCCGCCGACACCTCTGCGACCCCACCTTGTCCCTCCGCACCGCTCCGAGCCACCGCCGCTCCTCCGGCGTGCCCCGGGCGGGCTCCCAGCCCCGCCAGGGCCGCATGGCCGCGCCGACCGCAGCGGCGGAGCAGCGTGCGCTGCGGGTCCGCAGCACGGCTGGGGCCGGCCAAGGAGAGAGACCACAACTGCAATAACACAACTCGCTGAGCCCCCTCTATCTCTCCCCTCCCCTCCCGTGCAGCCGGCAGGCGCCACTGCCCGGCCAGGGCCCGCAGGTAACGCCACCGCCGTCCCGCCGTCCCGCCCTGCCCTCCCGTGCCGCGGAGCCCGAGCGGAGCTGGGGGATGGCAGCAGGTACCGGCCGGGCTCACGGGGAGCCGCGCCGGGCTCTCCGCGCACACCGGGACCGCGGGGTCCCCGCCCGCCCCCGCCCCGCCGCCGCCCACCTGTCGCGGGGGTCGACCCAGCTGGTGGTGCGGCTGCCGTGGTCGATGTAATACACCTTCCCGTCGTAGTCCCGCGCCTCCTCCCAGCCCTCGGGCAGCGGGCAGCTCCTTCCGCGGCATGGTCCGCACCGCCGGCCGCGCCGCCCCATGCACCGCCGCGCTGCGCTCCGGGGGCCGCGCCGGGGCTCCCCTCCCGCGGGCGGCGCGCAGCGGTGCGGGGGCCGCGCCGGCCCAGCCGCGCAGGGAGGCGCCGCCGCCGGGCAGCCTCACATGCCGGCCCCGCGGCGGGGGCGGGCCGGGGCGGTGCGGGAGGGCGGCGGCAGCGGCGAGCCCGCGGTCAGCGCTGGGCGCGGAGCCCCGGCCGCTCCGCCCGCTCACGCCTCCATTTCCTGCTCCCGCCGGCGGCCGCACCGCGAGTCCCGCGGCAGCACCGCCTACGGCCCGGCCACGCCTCCGGACACACCCATAGCCGCGCCCCGGACACACCCACCGCCTGTCCCCGCCCGGAGTCACGCCCCCCGGGCACACCCACGGCCGCTCTCCCCGGGCCCCGGGTGCGTCCCGAGGGCGCCCCAGAGCGCCCCGTGGCGGCGGGGCCGGGCGCGGTTCCGCGGGTCCCGGGAAGGTGCCGGTGTTGGGGTTCGGGGGCCCCGCGGGGCCGGAGCACCGGCCCAGGGCCGGGCACAGCCGCCATAAGCGCTGCCCTGCTCGGCCTCTCCGAGGGGAAGCACGAGGGCACAGCGCGGGTGGCAGGGAGCGCATCGGGGGTACTCGGTGCCCTGGGGACACGGCCGTGGGGTGCCCGTGCTGGCATCAGACGGACGAGCGCAGCAACTCGGGCGCCCCTGGGCCATGAGGTGCCCTGCTCCCGGTGCAATGCCCTCGGGTGGCCCGGCTCAGCCGTGGTGGGCTCCCCGCAGGGGCTGGCGGGGAGCCACGAGCCATCGGAGCAGCCCATGGGAGTGACAGGAATGACTTTTTGTGGGTTCCAGAGGGAAAGCTCGTGGCAGCTGGAGCGTGGATGCACTTCGGACCATGGGGAAGCCATTGGGTTGTGAAAGTAGCTAGGGTGGCGCAGACAGCCCCAGGTACAGCCATACGCCGCAGGGCGGGTGATGGTGCCCACCCCGCGGGCACGGACCCGTCCTGAGCAGCCGCTGTCGCTTCCTGAGCGTGGCTCTGGCACAGCTGCCGTGCAGTATGGATGCAGCTATGAGGACGTGCCCTGCACAGTCTTCTGTCCCCACATTTCAGTCATTTAGGCTTGAACAGACAGCCCATGACAAAATGCCACAATAAGAGCTCATGCAGTGGCACGCGATGAGGCCGTGAGCTGAGGCGGGTGACGTGCCCAGCGTGGCATGAGGGCAGTTTTGTGTGAGGTGGCACTTTCCCTGGTGAGCACCAGCCAACGCCGCTTTCCTACTGCCGAGGGTGGGGGGAAAGCAAGAAGTTTTGTAGAGCTGCAGCTATTGAAACAGCAGAATGGAGCAGGGATCCCTGCCAAGCACAGGGGTGGAAAAGGAAACTGGAGGATGGGAAGAGGGCAGCCTCGAAGGGCTGGAGAGGAAAAGTAAAAGTGAAAAAGACAATTAGAAATAACATCTCATTTTTGTGCCAGATTTTGTGGGATTTTTTCTCTCAGGCTTTCTGACAACCTGCTGGGAGTCAGGACTGCTAATTCTCTGGAGGCCGAAGCAGAATGTAGTAGCAGTTGGCTGATGGAGTGGTTTAGCAGGGAAGAAAATGAAGACAAGTAAAACTGAAAGTGAGGCATTTGGAAAATAGCCTGGTTTAACCCCATTTTATCTGAAGCCAAACTTGCTGTGGGCTACTAAATAAGTTGCTTTTATGAACAGGACTATACACAAGAATTTTAAATTAATAATAAATGAAGAATAAAGGAATAAACACTGTATCTGTCCACAACTCTAAGTGAGGCTTGTGGTTTCTTTCGGCAGGGAAGACTGGGAGCACTGGGAAGTGCCGCTCCAGTGAGCAGACACCGGGAGCGCCGGGAGTCCTGGGCCCGCGCCAGAGGAGGGCAGTGGATTTCTGCAGGGCACTGGGCTACTCACTGGGGCTGTCATTTTCTCTTTTCTGCTTTTAATTTCGTGGATAATGGTGTTTCTCTCTTTGTAAAACACTCAGCAAAGTGTTTAAGACATTTCAAAAGGGCAACTGTGGCAATAGGAAAAAAATCAGCAGCAACCAATGTTTTTAAATATTACAAAAGAAAAAGTAAACAGCAAAGTGATAACAAATTAATGTATATTTTCATGGTCCTGTATTTGTGGTCTTATGTTCCAGCACAGAGATATTTCCAAAAGGCATGTTTATTTTAAAGCTTTTTTTCAAATTTTCAGCGCATATATAGATCATATAGCAAAAGCCTTTATGTAAAGAAGCTGACCAAATACTCTTTCTTTTCCAGATGTTGTGAACTCTATTTAGGAAGAAAGTAGTTTTGTGAATTTTTTTAAGGTAATTGATTTTGAAATAAATACCTCAGAAAATATTTTCAGGTAGTTCTGACTCAAGTCAAAAGATTTTATTTGTCCACTCCTCTTTATTAACTCAGAAAAACCCCCAACCTGTCATTGAACCATATGAATTTATAAATGTAATCAGGAATGTGCATATGGTAACTTACTCCCTTTTACCGCTTACACTCACAACAAAAGAATTCAGCGTTATCAGAGTCTGTTTGAACTGTAAAACAATAAACAAACAGGTGATTGTTTTCTCATGAGCAAAGAAGAGGAAGGTTAGGTTTGTAGGTAAACTCTTACCTGAAAGAAACCTGCGCTGTTCTTCCTGTGAAAAGGAAGAATGGCGCAGAGAACAAAGTCTGCAGAAAACTCTTTTTTTTTGCCCTGGGATCAACATCTCCAGCATGCCTTTGTGTGCTGCACCCCTCAATCCCACCAGAGTCCACAACAGGCTGGTTACAAACTGCTCAGCAACAGGAGCTGCCTTTATCTGCTGGTGGTCTCTGTTTTAGAGGAGACGGTTCCTTGCTACTCCAGTTTCTTTTTCCCTAGTACATTCAAAAGTGCCCAATTTTGTACTCGACACTTCAAGCTCTACTCTTAATTGAGTGCAAATAATAAAAACTCAAAGGTGAAAAGTGGCTGAGGCACAACATTGGTCTCTTAGCCAACACCTTCAGATAGCTGAACTGAAATAGAAGGAAAAATAAGTTTAAATTCAATTACCAGGAAACAATTACATTTAGCCAAAATACTACTTTTTATTTAAAACCTCCAGTATTTTTCAACTTGAAACACAGTACAGTTTCTGTGAGAGCTCCCTTACCATTCTAGAAAGCCTCTTCCCTATCCTGCCCATCCCCAAACTGTATGTCAATCTTTTTCAGTTTCCAAATGGAATTTTATTTTTTAGAACGGTCAAAACCAGGTTCGGAGCAATGGAACTTTCGTTGTGGAGGCAACCTGAACCCTTCCCGTTTTCAGAAGCTGTTTCCAGCCCAGCGGGAAGAGCAGAGGTGCCCAGGAGGCAGGGAAGAGCGCACACAACCTCCTGTACTTTCCAGTCCCAACATGAAAGTGACTTTCTGTAAACATTGGCAAAGCCACTTCATTGTTTTCTTTCGAACTACTCCTTAAAAGACCCGTTGCTGGAGGCCTTAAATAAAAAAAAGAGGCAGCTGACATCCGCAAAGCCATCCTGTTGCTCTGGCAGGTGTTGGCTGTGCCATGCCCGCTGTCCCGCCGGTCCCGGCACCCCTCGTTCCAGACGAGGCATCTGTCCTTGTGTTCAATGCACAGGGAACGTGTGGCACAGGGCTCCCAACACCGTGCAGTGTGGCCGAGGAGGGACGTGAGGGATGGGGAGAGTTACAGCTTCCTGTGGCAAGGTGACCATTAAATAGGACCCATGCAGCAGCTGGGTTTCCCAGTACCCCAGGAAATCTGCTGGCTGGATACCTGTATGTTTTGTCTTCTTGAAAGTGGGTCATAAGAGGTCCCTGACTAGTTTGTTCATGAAACAACATGCTGGAGAATCCCATGATTATGGACTCGTTGAGGCTGGAAAAGACCTTTAAGGTGGTCAAGTCCTCATTGGTGAGGCCATTACACAGGGCTGTTATGGCCCAGGGTCACTACTGCAGTCTGTGGGACAGTCCCCAGCCACTCCCGAGTCAGGGTACTACCAAGCCACGGGTCAGTATTTACACCAGTGCAAATGTTCAGGCCATCCCCTGCCAGAGGCAAGGCTGGCTCTAACAGGGCAGCATCGTTGGCAGCATCGTTAACAGAGCAGGAAGCCGGTTTCTCTGTCAGCTGAGCTCTGCCTCGGGAGAACAGGATACATTGCAGGACACCTCTGACAGCTCTTGTGATTCCAGCCACAAACACACCACTCGGCCATGGGTTTGCTCTGTGCTGCCTTTCTGATCCTTGGCACTTTGTACACCTGCATCAAAGATCTTTATCTTTCAGCAAACAAGCCTGCAGCGAGGGAATAAATTCCTGACTATGACCTTTGGGTGCTCTGAGTTTTTTTCACCTACAAACAAAACAGGTTTGGGTGGTTTTTTACCCCAAAATAACCCTTATCTCTATTGCTTTATTAGACCCTTGTGTGCCCACTGGAAGCACTGCAATAATTCCCAGACATTGCCGGGAAGTTCGGGTGTCTGTTTTCCCCGAGAGTGTGCGTGTATGTCACATAGCCTAGGAGATGAGTGTGTGTCTGTGGATCTTCTCCCTTGCAATAACTGGGAGCTGCTTATCCCAGCTGGGAGACCACCCCGGTGAAACCGGAGCTGTTCGTGCCCGGCTGTCCCCTGCGGGGCATCAGCAGCTCTTGGCAGCTGCCACCCAGGTGTCACCCAGGTGCCACCCAGCCCTCACGTGTGGCCGTGGTGCCGGCACTGAGCTCCTCAGCAGAGGCAGAGGCAGGTCTGCCGTCGGCTGCCAGCCCTGGCCCTGCGGATGAGAGTGAGGAACGGGGCGAGATAGTCACTCTCACTTATAAAAGTTTATAAAAATGGTTAATAAATTTCCATCAACCTGTCATGGAGAACACACCCGGCAGAAAAAAAAAAATCAATTTGGTTCGGTATCTATTGCTTTTTTCGCTGGCCCATTATTGGCTCAGAAGTCAGGGAGAGCTCCTCCCCCCAACGGGACTGTCCTGGTCACATGTCAGCTCCGGAGCCACAGCGCTCCACCTTTCTGCCCGGAAAATGAGAAGTTTCGCATTCCTGCCGGCCTGACGTGTGACTCCGGAGCCAGAGTGCCCTGCCAGCCGAGCGGGTGTCCCGCAGCAGCGGGGCGGGGCGGCGGGACGCGCTCAGGGCGCGGCGTGGCCGGAGCTCCCCCGGACCGAGTGTGACAAGTGTCCTTTGCTGCGCACGAGAAGGGAATTCCTGCCCGTGTGCAGGCTTGTGACGGGAAACGTGCCCAGCGCGCTCACAGTGGTTCTGCACCTTGAGCTGCACAAACAGCCCAGTGCCACCACCGTGCGTCCCCAAAACCAGCTGGGGGATGGATCCGCGGAGCGGAGCTGCACAGGCACCGCTGGGCCCCCGGCCCAGCATGTGCCTGACCCAGGGCAGGGGGAGCAAAAGAGACTCGGTTTTGCCAACACGGTTTGTGTTTCTAACCTGACAGATGGGATTTTTCTGTTGAGTGAGGCTCATCTTACACTGCGATGGCGACAACAGGGCACTGCAGGTGGGATTTCTGTTGTGCAGCAGAAGCACTGCGAAACCTCCGCCCCCCGTTAGTGTGAAGGAGCAGTTTCAGGGGCCGAGGTGGGGGCAGCAGCTGGGAGCACTGAATGGCGAAGGGACAGGGGCCATCGTCTCTCCACGTGGGAAGCAGCCGGGCGAGGGACACCAGGGCCGTTCCCGTGAGCAGGCTGCTGCTGCGACAGGAGCCAGGTGCCTTGGCAGCCTGTCCTGCTGCCTCGGCAGTCTGTCCAGTGGCACGTCTGCAGCTGCCAAGGGCGGGGCACAGGGTCCTGCCCTCCGTGGGGTGCCATGGGTGTCGCTGGAGCAGGATCAGGTAAGGGAGCAAAAAACGGAACATGGACATCCCTGTGACTTGCAGGGATGCACCCAGGAGAGCCGAGGGAGCTGGCTGATGGCACTGCCGGGCTGCTCCCTGCTGGCTTGGAAGTGTCGTGGCAACTGGGGGAGGTTCTAGGCAGAGCAGCTGATAAACCACAGGGTCTTCTGCCATCCAGGGGCACAGGCTGGAGAAAGGGGCTGATGGGAGCCTCATGGGGATCAGCAAAGGGAAATTCAGAGTCCTGCACCTAGGGAGGAACAATTCCAAGCACCAGTATGAGCTGGAGGCCAGCCAGGTGTAAAGGAACTTTCCAGAACAGGACCTGGGGGACAAGTAGTTGACCCTGAGCCAGCAATATGATTTTGTGGCAGAGCGAGCCACGAGCCACCAACACCTTGGGCTGGATTAGCCAGGGCATCACCAAGGGGCTGAGGAGGTGATCCCTCCCCTCTGCTCAGCACCAGTGAGACGTGGCACTGGTGGAGTGCTGAATGGTGGAGACGGACCACTGGGAGTGCTGGGTCTGGTTCTGAGTGACCCTGTGGAAGACAGGGACTTGCTGGAGAGAGCCCAGCAAAGGGCAGTAAGATGGTGAAGGGACTGGAGCATCTGAAATAGGGGGGGAGGCGGAGGGAGCTGGGGCTGTTCCACCTGGAGAGGAGGTGGCTCAGGGGTGATCTAATCATTGTGTACGAGTATCTGAGGGGAGGAGTAATGACAAGAGAGCCAGGATTGTCTCAGTGGTGCCCAGTGACAGGACAAACAGCAAAGGCAAAGGAAGAAATACAGAGAGTTCTGGTTAAACATAAGAAATACTAATTTTGCTGTGAGGGTGACTGAGCACTGGAATAGGTTGCTGTAACCAACCTTGAAGATATTCATAATTCAGCTGGACATGCTCTTAACAGGGAGTTATCCTCACCTGTCCTGGGACACTCTGGAAACAAAGAAAGAGCTGGATTCCAAGCTCTCCAGCAGCCTCCACCCCCATCAACCCCTGCTTTTCAATAAGGGTCCTGTGCTGTGCAAAGTGTGAAAACTCTCCCCTCATGTGCTTTGTCCCAAGGTTTTTAATGACCTGCCTTCCCTACCTGGGCAGAGACCAAGGCATTGAGATGGGAATGTTTTCTAAAAGATCACTGCAGCCTTCAGAGGCAAGCAGAAATCTGATTTTTATTGCTATGGGGAACTTCTGGCAGATGAAAAAGATTTATCAGGTAGAGCCTATTGAGTCAGTGACTACTGCCAACAACTGAAAATGAGACGGTTGAATTACTGATTTATAGCACTAATATTTCTTAATATTTTACTTTCATTTATGCAGCTAGTGGAGTTTGAGGAGGGAGAGGTATTTGACACAGTCACAAGGCCTGGGCTTCAGCAGCATAGTCAGTGGTACAGCCCAGAGTCCTGCTGGCAGATTTTCTTTTTGTACGCAACCACCAAATTAGACTAAAGCCTGCCAAAAGCTGTCATCTAAAGATGAAAAACCTCTGTAAATACAATTTCTCCAATAGCAATGCTGCTGAGCTGCTGTAGCAGAGCACGGACAGCGTTACAGAGCACTGCCTGCCACCTTCTGTACTCATGACGGCTTAACTGCCACTTCCATTGTAAATCCTATTTGTTAAGGATTTATAAATTGGCTGCATTCATTTGCTTGTCTGAAAGTTGGCACACAGCTCTCTCTCATGGTGTTTTTACCACATTTTGCTTTATTACTTGCTTTTTTTTGTCCCCTTCCTTGGCTCAGAAGTAGCCTGACTCTAACCATTAAATCCTCCTAAGGTGCTACTCAAATACCTTAATGAACAAGGAAATGAGGGTAAGTCTCACCTGTGACATTAGATGTATGTTTTGAAGAGTAACACCCCATTCCTGCTGCAGGAGGTGTGGGGAAGCCTGGGCAGGGCTGTGGCACCTGCTGAGCTCCAGGTGAATGGAGCACATGTGTGGGTGCAGGGCATCTGCTGGGCACTGACTCTTGCCCTGGTGCAATCCCCACATTCACCAGGTGAGAAGAGGCTCCTGGGGCTGGTGGTGGAGAAGACTGAGCAGCCTGCAGGGTACTGGCAGGCAGACCCTAAACTGTGTGTGGGAGAGGCTGGCAGGGTCCAGAACCTGCCTTTCCTGCCAAGATGTTTCCTTGCTGGTCATCTGGCTGAACACCTGGCTGGGGTACCTGAGCACATCACAAGGTGCCTCCACCTCTGTGGTTTTGCTTATTTTTGGTGATTGTGGTGGGGAGGCTGAGCTGACACAGTGAGCTCTCGGTCAACTGAGATTAAAATTACCAGCCTAACCCCTGAGTGTGATGGGCCCAGCTGTGAGGGTGCTGTAAAGCACTCTGTGATGACTTTTGTGTCACCCAGTCTCAGCTGCTTGTTAAATGCCACTTGCTCTTCCAGCAGCCCAGGTAATCACCTGCCAGGTGTTGCTGTAGACACACACAGCTCATGACCACCACTCCAGCTGTGCCCAGCACTGCTGTGCTGGGTTAGGCAGAAGCAGAAAAGGCTTTATCAACACTGGGGAGTTGGTGCTTTGACACTGGCAATGGTATTTGCCTTCCTAGAGCTCTTAGTCATGCTCAAACGTTGCATGTAACTATGCTCATTAGGGAGATGACAGACATACAGGGGGAGGGAGAGAGAATTGTTCTGATATTAGTGACCTAAACAAGCAGTTACAGCATACGATATATGTCTGTATATTGGTACAGCCAGCAGCAGAGCCTTCAGAGACAGACCCTGCCAGTGGAGCCACCTGCCCATGCTCCTTCAGTGTTTTCTGTGGGCTGAAAGTGGCTGTAAGGCTCTGAGATCTTGCTGCTAATACAGAGATGTGCAGAGTAAAAACATCTGAAGCTGTGTCAGCATCTGTACTGTGATGGATGCTGACCCTCTTCTGCTGACCTAGGAACTTGGTGCCACAGAGGTGGAGAAGTGAGTTTGGTTCCAGAGGAGTAGCAGGTTTCAAATGCAGTGAGTAAGGTTTAAACTAAGCAATCCTTGTAAATAAGGAACTTTTATGCTGCAGGCTGTACTTGAAGAGGCTGGGAAAGAACTTTTATTGGCATAAAAGTCTGGAGGCAGCTCAGAGGCAGAGAGGTCCTGGTACCCCTTCATTACACCTGCCTTAGTTTGTAAGGTAAAATCTCCCCTTTGAACAGAGTCACAGTTCAAGCAAAGGTCACCTGAGTCTATGACTGACCTTCACGTGGGGTTCTCATGCAAGATCACCAGATGAACATAGGACAGTACAATTCAGTGACTGAAACTTTACCTTTGGAGTTTCCTAGGGCTGTACCCTCAAGGCTGTGTGTTGAACATATTCCCAGGTCTGATCATTACTGAGTGCTTATTTGAGAACTGTTGTGAGACTGTTGTCAAAGGGGTCAACCTTACAGAAATTCCAGCACAAAGCAGTTAATGCAAATCATTCAGTGCCATTGTATCCCAATGTGGTTTTCTTGGATTCCTAAACAGGAAATGACTGACAAACATGAAGAGCATTGAAAGGCAGTGTTATAGTCATGTGTGGGGCAAGTGAGGGATATCTGGCTCTTCTGTTCTTACAGCAGTGATGAGCCTGGACTACATGAAGGTCAGAGGCTTGGCTTACAGAGGTAGAATGGTGTTGGCACAGTCATTTCTATCAGGAAACTTCTGAGAGGCTGCATTTCCCAAGGGATGGGAGGTGAAATCTGGAAGTACCAGAGCCAGGCTCCCATGCTGGTTTCAGTCTGGCTCTGTGCACTCTGAGAGCCCAGTGTGTGCTGTTGTGTCAGCCACTATAGGTAGCAAAAAAAAAAAAAAAAAAAAAAAAAAGGCCTAAATGCTTCCTTCTCTTTACTTATTCCCAAAAGAATACTGTGGATCCACTGTCTGGCCCAGCTTTAGGAAGAATGTCCGTGTGTGCCTTAATCTGGGAGGCACCAACACTCTAAGGAAGGCTGTCAGGGCACTGCTGGGGACTGGTGTGGGCAAGGCAGTGCCAGGAAGCAAAGGCTGGTGCCTCTGGGTGTCTTGTGGGCAGAACTGCCATCATGTGGCCAAAGTGCCACGGGTGCCATGCTGAGAGGCAAAACACCTGTGGTGGTGAGGAGCGGGGTGTGCTGAGACACGTGCCTACCCCCACAGCCGGTCTACTCTCTGAGCTAAGTCAGGAAACAATACAAGGGGTTTTTTTCCAAGCTGAAGTGCAAAGTTATAAATACTAAATTCCTTCAGTTACAGCAATCCAATAGGAAAAAAGGAAATGTACTCTAATGCTGATTCTCCATCTGGTTTTAGTGTCAAACAGAAGCCTGTTCTTGGATTCTTGCTCTCCCTGCAAACAACTCAGCTTGCACTCGAGCGAGTTGGGAGAGCAAACCCGTGTTCGTGGTGCTTAGGCTGGCCTGAGCTCGTGCTCTGTGCCTTCCCACTGCCAGGAGCGCTTCCCAGGCCAGGTCCTTTGATGGGTGCCCTTGCTCTGTCCCAGTCATGGTGCTACAGGGACACAGACACAATGTCACTGTAAAAGCCACCGCTTAACTACTCCCTCATACGAAGAATCCAGTTCACGTCTCCTTGGCAGTGCTTTAGGTTAAGCATCTATTTCATACAGAAAAGTGTAGCAAGGAAGAGAGAGGAAAAGCAAGAGCTTTGAGAGGAACGGGAGATACCAGTTTGAGGCAGGTGAGGAAAAGGAAGGTTGTAGAAAGAAAGAGGGAGAAACAGATGTCTCAAGAAATTGGAAACCCAGATGGGACCACAAGAGAGCTGGCCATGGCCACACCAGTCCAGTTACCTCCCTCATTTGTTAAGTGAAAACCCCTTTAGGATGGGCTCTACCAGTCAGCTGTTTTTTCCAGACATGAGAGAATTTTGCTGTTTTGTCATAATTACAAAAAATACAGCAATTCCTCCAATCTCTTTGGTGCACCACACAAGGTTCTCTAAGTCACTAGATACAGTGCAGTTTACTTGCCAAAAGGACAGGCTGGGTAGTCCATGTACTGTATGGGACACAAGGCAAGTGAAGCAGCAGAGCTGAGGGGCAGAGCTGGGAGTGACCTCGGTCAGCTCCAGCACGATGGGAAGCAGGGCCTCAGAGCTCAAGTATTTTGCTGGGGCTTCCCACAGGACCTGTACTAAGCTGCACACAGGTTTTGGAAACTACAGCTAGCCCTGGATTGATGATCTCTGGTGAGAATTTAGCAGCACCTCCCAAAACTGTGTTTAGGAACATCCTGATGGTGTATGTTAGTTGCAAAGGAGATGAGTAGGGAGTGCATCCCCTGAAATTTGTTACATCTCCTCTGATAGCCATTAATATTCAAAGGATGCTTCCCTTTTAGCTTAACTGAGTTCCCTTTTGAAGTAGCAGAATCTCCAGTTCTGAAGAGTTTCAGCTTTAGGAGAATGGTAACAGAATGAAGGACACTGGGGACTATGCAACAGGTTCTCATTTCAACCCTCTCAAATTGCAAGAAAAATTCTATCCCAAAAAATGAGCTAAGCAGTTTACCAGGTAATCCAGACAAGCTGCAGTAATGTAAAGTGTCTCCACCTTGTGATTTCATGTTTTATGCCTCCATTAAAAAAACACTTCCTTAAGAGATTTCACTTGTAAAGAACAGACTAATGTAACAGCACTCCAAGCCCTTCAGCAAAGAAAACACCTGCCTTGATGGACAATCAGGACTTAAATCAGAAAATGCAGCCAGACTTCATCTTCAGAGGATGAGTAACAGGGCTGGGGTTGCCCATGGGGTGAACATGTAGGTGTAACCCCTGGTCAGAGCAGCGTGGCTCTTGTTTGCACAGAAAAAATTGAATGTGCTTTCTGAGTGTTGCACCACACAGGCACTGAACTGTTCGGCTTTAAAAATGCACTGGAGTGAATTTATGCCCATAATCAACTCGAGCATCTCTGTTGGTATCATGAATCATTAAAAACCTCATTTGCAACCCCAAAAGCAAAACTGTTCTCAAAATTAAGTAGAGCTCCCCAGCTACATACTTAAATGAGATTAAAGCGGCAGGGCTCTGGGTGATGGATGGCTCCCTTTTATCATCACCAGGAGTGACTGTTTGCTTAGAAGAGGGTCTTTGATCTTACCTCCCATTTTTAAATGTGGTAGAAATAAGCAATCTCCCAAAGAAGACAGATTTCATGGAGACTTCCTGGCTCACAGCACAGTCTTGCATGTACCATTTAATATTATGTTACTACTCTTTCAAACTGTTTAGAGGTTACTTCAGTGCAATTAAACTAATTCCAGAATTGAAACACAGCAGTTTGAGGGTTGCTAGTCATGAGGTACAGAGAGAGAGTTTTTAAAGCATTTACCAATCTTCTCCTGTGTCCTAAGGAGATTTTTGGGTGATGTGTGTGAAGGACTTTGCTTGCCTAGAGATCAAAGGACCAGCCGCCTGCAGGATCCATGGAACCACAAGAAGTCATTTCCACATATAAAATGCTGTGTGCATTAGACGACAGCCAGACATGAATCACTTTTACAAGATTTTGCAATGGAAGACAACTAATTCACAGGAGTTTTAGAGACTTTATTTATGTATAAACAATTTAAACACTTTGCCATAAATTATCTTTGCCTGTCTCTAGTCTTTGCTTAGCAGCAAATTAAAATTAATATAAAAACTCAATGAACAATTCATACATGTATATTACAAAAAAGTTCTTGTACCAAAGTTCTTATTAGACTTTTTTTTTTCTTTTTTTTTTGTTTTTTTTGTGGTGACCGTAATGTGATTGTCTCAGTTTCTTGACCAAACAAACACACTAATAATTTTTAAATCTGAAACAGTGATTGTGCCTTCTGGCTGATGTATGTACAGGGTGATCTGACGTGGTGCCCATTTGCAATAGTGTAACACAATGCCCACAGCTCTACTGGAACTGATACCAACAAACTACTGAATCTAAACAGACTACACCCTGTAACTGTGTTATACTGTCCACAATGGAAATCTTCAAAGACAAACAGAGTATGAAATTTATCTGTAGTGATTTATAGCCACCATTTTGAATGTAACTTTACACTCTGCCCTCTTTGAATAAGTTAAGCTTCAAGCCAGACAAGTGGAGGGTCAGAGTGCAAGTGTGGTTTTGTTACTTTTAAATATATTTTCCTTTGCTATTTCCAGTGCGCTCTCACTTGCATTTCATTTGTCCTCCAGTTGCTACACACAAATCACCCCAAAGTCATGTTTTAAATGCACCTGTATTTTGCTTTAAATGAAAACCTCTTGGATATTTATCAAACAAGCAGTCTGAATCATCTGTGTTTCATCAGCTGGTTAGTGAAAGTGGCCCACTTGGATTTCTTAGTTTGCTCACGTGTGAATGGAGTGAGGTAATACAATACGAGGCCTTCTTTTTGTTTTTCTTTAGACCCAGAACAAGTGGGTAATATTTCAGGGGTACTTTTTAATTTGTACGGTTAAGAGTTTTCAGTCTGGCTTTAGTCCACTTCAGGATGTGGTTTTTAATCACTTGAACAGTAGCATTTAACTCAAAAAATATGAGCTTTTTTGCCACTTCCTATCCCAGAGTAGCTCAGCCTAGTGCCCCATTTAGGTCTTCATCTCCTTAGGAGAGGAGATAACAGTTATGACTACTGATTCATCCAGCAAAGGATGACAGCAGGTTAATTTGTTACCTCTTTCCCATTTCATTCTGTCTTAAAAACTGGATGTTGCTGCTACTGTCTGCTAGCTCTGGGTACTGCTCCACAGGCAGGACATAATATCCCTCGTAACCTTGAACCCTTCCCGTGTTCAGGAGCTGCTGCCTCTCTCCGTCTGTCCATACGCGGCTGCCCTCTCGTCCGTCCCGCGCCTTCTGCTGCTCCTTGGCCCAGGCCGAGGCCAGGGCTCGCTGCCGAGCCTGGTCTAACACTCTGGCCTTCTCCTCGTCCAGCGTGTCGGCGGTCAGTCCGTAGCGGATGTTGATCAGCAGGGTGGAATGCTGAAACTCAACATTCGTAAACCTTCGAGTCCTCCCGCTGACGAGCAGCGTGGGCTGGGAGACGGTGACGTTGATGCCGCTGTCCAGGACCTTCCTCCCGCTGGTCATGGCCAGGGTGACGAGGTCGCTGTCGGCCGAGCCGACCTTCACGAAGTAGTGGGTGTCCTTGCCCTCGATGCTGTAGTGCATCTTCTCCAGGTAGTGAGCGCCGTTCAGGACAGAGGCGATTTTCCTGCTGTCGTCTGTGGCTATGCTGGAAACGCCAGTGGTTACACGGCCTTCCTTCACGGCAAACATGATTCCTTTCCCCACGATGGGAGTGCTTGTGGCGAACCAGTGACCTGCTTTTTCTCTAATTTTGGCATGTAATCTTTTAGATATGACCTGTCCCTCCAGAGCCATGAAAGCCTGGTTGTGTCGTTCTGTTGTCTGCTGCACTCCTGTAATTAGCTGGGGAGAGCAAAACAAAACAAAACAAAACACCAAAGAAGATGCAGGTCTGAACAATACTCATTTCAGAGACAAATAATGATCTTTGCTTTGCTTTTTTAAAGGAAAGACATGCAGAGATAAGTTCTATACTTCAAAAGACCACCCTCAGTTATCCATCCATCCATCCATCCATCCATCCATCCATCCATCCATCCATCCATCCATCCATCCATCTATCTCTTGTTCAGAATCAGGTAAATACTCATTCAGCAAATTATTCTGTCATCTGTAAGACCAAATAAAATATTTCTCATCACCCTCTGTAGCATATATGCACCACACTTTGCAATTTTGGCCAATCATATAATGCCCAGTACAAGAATAAGAAAGACCCAAGTCTAGCACAATTTTAATCAGAGCTGAAAGCAAACAGAATTAATGTATTAAAAGGTGGCATTTAATTTGTGGACACTTTTCCCCAGAGATTTCAACCAGTATATATAAGTAAAATGCTTATGAATGTAAATTTTTTTTGAAAATAGATGAAATTTGGGCCCAAAAGCGCCAAAGCTTCTTGAAGAGGGGGTTTGGACTCTCAAATGACTTAGAAGTCTGAGGAGGTGGTATGCCCAGGTTTATATGATAATTTCCATTGTATTACCACAAAAATGAAGTAAGTCTAGCAAAGAGTAGGTTTGGAATTGGCCTAGTACTCTTCTAAAGTTTATTAATGGATTGGAATTTATTATAGAAGTTAAACCCATATACTATTGTGCACCCTTAACCTGAAAAGTAACTACAAATGCTGTAACTGAAGTTAAACGGAGTAGCAAATCAAAACCTCTAACTAGAAAAATGACAAAAAATGGTAAGAAAACCTCTTACAGGATGAGAAGTAGAACCCTTTTTTACCAGTAAAACAAGTACCAACCTAAGCTTATTGCAACACATTATTAGGATGGTTTTACCAGAGGTACAAGAGATGATAAATCACCCTGACAAAGTCTCCCTTTGTCATTGCTAATCAAGTTAATCAAGTTACAACTTGTTAATCAAGGAATAACTCAATAAAAGACAAACTAATGACACTGTAATTATGATAACAACGAAGGCTGGCAAGAAAGGCATATGTTCATTAGTATAAAATCTAGCTATACCCACTTCACTTTACACTGAATTAAATGCTTGGCCTTCTGTGTAACTACAGAAGAGCCAGCAATTCTATCCATAGAGTGGGGCAGATTTATCCAAAAAAGTAACCTAATAGTTCTGCCTACCTGTCCATTTTCACACGCTTGACTCTCAGACAGCTCGTATGGTGGTGACACAAAGTACATTTTTGCTCTGGGGAAACCAGGAATGATGTTGCTAAGCTGAAATCCAAACATCACCAACCAGCTCTTGACATCTAAAAATCAAAAGAAAGCAGCCAAGTGAGAAACACACATGTGTAACAAATAGAGGAAATAAATTAGGAAATCCATCTTTGACATCCTTAATTTAAAGTAGCAACTGAAGTCACAATTAATATTATAGTGTGGAACTTTACAGAACTGTAGAAATCCACCATGAACAGGCACAGGAAATACTGGGTTGAATTTACCCTAAATAATTCATCAGGGATATACCAGCTCTTTCATTCTTTTCCATTAGAGCACATGAATTATCCAAACATTTTACAGTATGCAGTACTTGTTCCATCTCTGACACCTTCTGATGCGGCTACTATATGTAACCTATAAACTGTATTGTATAATGATGTTTTATTAGGTTAACACTCCAAAAACATCTGCAAAGTCCTTTGGGGAAAGTCATGGCTTCTCTTCTATGTCCTACTTCTATCAGCAGTCATCGGGTCTCAGGAGGCTCCATTAAAAGCAGTGAGAAGCTAGACTTGTAAATCAGATGTCTAAATTTAGGCACCAAGAGTATCCTCCCCATCCCTCCAGGGAAAATAGGAGCTGTGTGGGAGGGTTACAGCTCAGCTCTGAGGTGAGCCTCGGCAAGTTGCAGATGTGGGTTCAACCGGGAAAACTCTGCCCTCAGATCTAGCTGAAAAAGTTAAGTAACTAAGTTAATAACAGTAATTCTCACTCAGCAGGTATTAAGAACTAATGATGTATTTTAGCTATCCAAATGACGCTTTTAACAAAAAAGAAAAGAGTCTATGACCCCATTTTACATTCCAGTTTCCTGAATTCATGAGCACTTTTTCTTAAAAACCTCTCCTGTCTTTCCCAGTGGCCATCTCTTCTCGCTGGCCTACACTGGCTCCTGATGCTGCTATTGCCACTTCTGTGAGCTGAGCTGTTGCAAAGCCTGTTTTCCCCAAAAATCCTTTTTTTCTTAGCCATTCTTATTCTAAAATAAGTAGTAAAATACTCTGCCTCTACAAAGGTAACTGTATCCACCTCCCATCACACAGTGCTGACTGTATTTTTCCTGAACCTTTGGACAGCACAGGCTTACTGCTCCTTATAAGGCTTCAATCTAATTTATGGTAAGATGGCATCTCCTGAACAATTCACTAGGCTGCTCTAATTCCACAGAAACCAGAGGAGGACCTATATACAAAACAGTTACTGTTTTGCAGAGCTAATGTGCTTTGCAGCATTGCAATTGCTACAGAAATTTGTTTTCAGCAAAACCCGTAAATAAAGCAGTGTCAGGGTTAACAGTAAGAATGGATGGGGGGGAGGGTTTTTGGTGGGTTTTTTTTGTTCTTTGTCTTCTTTTTAAACTATGACAACAAACGTGCCACCATAATCACTTCTTGTCGAAGATAATCTGTTTGGTCCTACAGCAACAAATATCTGCACCACCGATGAAGTATTTTTACAGACTACAAGGTGTGTGTTGTTCCTAAATGCAATTTATCTTATTAGATTTCATCTAGTGGATGGATAAATTAAATAAATACAATTTCACAATGTAGCAAAATACAATAAGATGATATTGAAAATCAAAATCAAAGGGTGGTGGATGAAAATAGGACTTTTGTTGAATTTAGGAAAACAGAATTTGATCCCAAGGTAATTTTAGTCACCAGTATTTTCACACTATCAGATACAAATTGCATTATCTCCTAACTGCAAAGTAGCTCCACTAGAACCTGTGGTGTGTTACACCTACTATTAGGTTGCAATGTACTAATGAAACTTGCTATGATTTCCTTTGAAGAAGATGCACACTTTTCTTGAAATTCAAATCACTGCTAAAATTAAGATCATTCCTTTTTAAAAATGGTATCACTACTCTAATTATTGTATACTGCATATTCTATTCTGAAAAAAAGCTTTTCCTGAAGACATATTAATTACCTCTCCTTTTAGAAACTGCCAGCAGTTAGTTCAAGTACTGTGTGATGTTACTAAGTGAAAAATTATTCCTAATTCAGAAAGGGTTACAAGTTTTACCCAATTCTAACATGTGTGATCAAAATTACTTTTGTTTCTCGGCTCTGCACGATCCATAACATTTATTAGTCTTTCAGGATGAAATAATCTTTAAAAACATCAAGGATTTCATTTTAAAGACTGAAGACTGTTTGCATATTAAAAGTTAAATGGAAAAAAGAGGTTTAATTAAATCCATTATTGGTGCTAATTCATAATGTGCCCATGGGCTCAGTCAGTAGTTCATTTTGAAAGTAGCCCTGAAAGAAGCGGATCGGAGCAGTTCTGGTTTGTGATTCTGAACCAACCTGCCAGTGATTTCTATACATGACTTCACTTTTCTCAATACAGAATTAGAATGAACACATCTTTATACAGTACTAATTCAATACGAAGAGCACTATGGCTGTGCTGAAATTTTATATTCAGGCAAACTTATTTTTATTTTTTCCCTCCATAATTCATCATAGCTTCTCACTTAGAGTCCTTCGTTCAGGGAAGGGCAGTATCAAGGAATCAGAAATATCCAGTCCTTTTCATAGCACAAGAAAGGAAAATGACTCAAACGTGATGGGAGGATTGAGCAAAAGGCTAGTAAGGAGAAGCTGGATTTCTTTTCCAAATCAGCTTCCAAGCTGTAGTGCTATGTATGAATCAATGTGAAGAAGTCTCACCTGTTACATAATTCTTTAGATCCAGCTCATTGCTGAGAGGGTTGTTACTCTTGAACATGTACAGATTGAAAGGAGCAGGTTCCTTGCCAATATTTTTCCACATGGTGTAATCAGGAGATGTCCAGCGCCCAGCCAGTACATCATAGTCCCTTTGGGTAAAGTGCACAAGTTTGGTTAAAGGATCGTACAGCCCTCCGTGGAACCCAATGACCAGCTGGAAATCTGGATTAGAGTCGTAATAGATCTCCCCATAGGCCGTGTACTGGAGCTGTTTGATCATGAGGCCATTGATGCTGAACACGGCTAATGGAGTGCCTGTGTTATCAGAGGCCACGTAATACTCTTCCCCACTGCTGCTCTCCATTGCAAAGAGGTGGCCTTGCAGATCGTAGTACAAAGAGGTAATTTCAGAGTTGGAATGGTTGTAGACATGAGTTACCCTTGTTGGGTTGTGAAGATCAGCATAGAAGTACTGTAGATGATGCCCCAGGTTGGTCTTGCAGGAGGCCCTTCGGCCCAGTCCATCATAGCGGTACTGAACACTCCACCCGTTTGCTTTGTTGTAAGCTCTTGTCAGGAGCCCTTTGGAGTTGTACTCAAACACATCCGCTCCCCGCTGCCACAGGAACCCGTCGTCATCGATCTTGTACGGGATGTCCCCCAGGCGCGTGATCCTGTCCCTGAGGTCATAGCGCAGCGGCATCAGTCGGACGCTGTTTCCAGGATTCAGGAGATGGAGGTTCCCGTTCAGGTCGTAGCTGTAGCGCCAGGTGGGCCTGTCATTGACTGCCACGCTCTGCAGTTGCCCGTCTCCATCGTAGTCATAGGTGTACTTGGTCGTGTTGGCGTAGGGGCCGAGTTTGAGCTCCCTTTTGGTGACCCTTCCCATGCTGTCATACTGCACAGTCATCCAGTACATCAGGGACCGGAACATTTCGTACTGCACTTCTTTAATGCGCCCGTGGGTATCAAAGTGCTTGCTCAGCGTCATAACTGCTGTAGTGATAATTTGGTTTATATCATAATAAATAACTCCAAATTTGCCAAAATGCTCTACTTTGCCAGAAATCTCATCGTAACGGTAAAGGTCAACTGGAAGAGGCGTCTCACTTATGATGGGTTTGATGCTTGCAATTCGGAAGCTGTTGTCGTGATATGTGTAATCAAACCTTGCATTGACCATTCCTTCTTCAGAGAACCTGTAGATTTGTTTGTCAACAAGAGGACCAATTTTCCGATAGCGAATTGTACAAGAAAATCCTCCACTTTGCAAATTCACCATTTTTAGGACACCTGTAGTTTCGTCATATCCAAAAGTAACCGCCGTGCTGTCATAAACAATTTCAGACAGCTTGGATAGCTTTCCATACTTGTAGAAGACTTGTCGGCCAGTACCTAAAAACGATGTTTTCAGAATCCTCCCGTCATCGCTGTAATCAAAAATGACGGAGGCGTTGCTTTCGGGGGGGTTATAGATATTCCTGATGTAGCCGACGGAGGTGTGAGTGGACATGCTGTGCCGAGCCACGCTGGGCATGGTGACGGCGTGCAGGCGGTCCGAGGAGTCGTACTCGAAGATGTACTGTCGCTGACTCTGCAGCAGCAGCACCATCGACTGCAGGGAAAACAACAACAAACACTTACCAGCTATCAGCATGTGGCCTGAGAGAGGGCACTGAAGAAAAGTTTACTGGAGAGGCACTAATGTTAAATGAGCGCAAAGAGAATCACATAGACTAGTCAGAGGCACAGAGCTGCTCAGGAATATTGTCACATTGCCAGATGAGAGGATCTGCTCCTTGGAAATCAATATGCTGACGCTCCAGAGAAAGTGTAGGTTAGCAACCTGTGAGCTGTCCTCCCTGTAGGAGGACTTTTTTTTTTTTTTTTCCTGGGGAATGCAGAGGAGCTAGATAAATGACTTGATTTATCTTTCTGCCAGCAGTTGTAATTCACAACTGTTACTGTGAAATATGTGAGAAACTAAGCAGAGAACATCAGCTCTGGTTTACTTAGAACAACAAGAAAGGAAAAGAAAAACAATATGTGGCTTTGCTTTATTTAAGACACTTTTATGACTGAAGTGTGCTAATTAGGCTAAGTAAAAATGCACTACCATACTTTCATTTAATAAACAATTAGAGATGAATTTCCTGTTTCTACATGAACCTTTTGTCAGGTTTAGTCATGCATTTTTGGGCTTAATTAAGCCCATTTCATTGTGTTAATTTATTGCCATTCTATGGCAGGAAAATATTAAAAGACAGAAACCATGAACAAAGTATCTCCCATTAAGAATTAGTCATATTCAGTTGACTAATTGAAAAATAAGGAATTTTGGGACCAGGTACAAAGGGATTGTTAACAGCTGGGATACATCAATTTTTAGCTACTTTGTGTGTGTGTGTTACGTGTTATGAAGCCGGATAGAACTTTGTGTCCTCGTAGCTCGTGTCAGGAGGTGACAACACCAGCACCTACGTTTTCCAGGTAGGTGTAGCTCCACACTTTGCCGTCGGCGAACATGCGCGACACGATCCTGCCCTGCTTATCGATATCCGTCCTCTCGCTCATGGCCCCGCGCTGCAGCCCCGCCAGGCGCCCGTTGAAGAAATAGGACACGTTGACAGCAGCCAGGCCACTGCTGGGCAGCCACAGGAAGGGCCGGCCCAGCTGGTCGTAAATGATGCGCAGCGTGAATTTCCGGTGGTCGTCGTAGATCTTCTCCGTGCGGATGTTGCGGTCGTAGTCGATGGACAGCAAGTTCCTGCCGTGCACCTGCGGAAGGAAAGGAGGCTGCACTCAGTGCGTGGTGGGCACGCCGTCCCTCTGGATTTACAGCGGGAAAACAGGATGCACAACAGGGAAATCCTTTGGGAAAAGTGTAGGATTCCTGTTCACTGGCTTTTGCTTTCTACTTAGTAGTGCATTCAAATTTTTTTGAGTTTCTACTGGGGTATTTCCCATCTCCTGCAACGTGGGAGATGATATCCTACAGAGAAAGGCTTCTCTTACGGACAGAACAGACAGACACTGTGCACACCTTGGTCTTAAAGTGCAGAGAAACAAATTATTCTGCATGGAATATTTTTCTACTTATTCTGTTTTACTTTTCTACTATTTTTCTTTTGGTTTTGTATTTCTGCTATCAAATTTCTTACGCCTTTTCCCCTACAATCACTTTAAGAACAACAGAAGAAATTTTTGTGCCTTCATTGAGGTTTAGCCACTTGGCTTCTGTAATTGCAACACCCTACTTAGAATTTGTTCATGTACTATTTTCTTTGCTTACTTTCCAAATATTCAACAGATTCTTCACGTGGGATGGGCTTAAAAATACTGATCATACAGGTTGGGAAAGATGGACTTCAAGTGTTGAAAGCAAAGGTGCTAAACAATTAGGTTAAGTATTTTTCTTCACCCCCAACTCCTCTTTTTTTAAAATTTTCATTCAAAGTACAGCAAGAAGTGTTTCAGTGCTAGATTTTTTTTTTTAAATAAAAGAGCAAGACAGAGGCAAAAGAGAATAAGAATGCCAAATGAGGAGGCTCCTAGTGAGAGTTCTATAATGAGAGATACATAAATATATTCACTGGGGGGTAAGCCAAAGAATTCAGGCTAATGCTGTAATCTGATAAAGCTTCTTAAGTAATTTAATTGTAGGTGCATCATTAAGAAAGTAGAAGTTTTTAAATTAGATATAATTTCAGTGCAATGACTGCTTAAACAGTATTCATCAGTTTCTGGGAATTTGTTCTTTAGCTTATATTTTCCAGTGGCTTTGATTAAGCAACGTTTCCTCTTATCCAAAATTAAACTGTACATCAAAAAATATGTAAATTAACCCTGAGCCTTTCTTGAGGACATAAAAGTTATTCTGAGATATATTCACTAGCAGGGGTAAACCCAATTCCCACCACAACCAACTCAGTAGAAATTCAGTTATACAGACACATTTGAAATTAATACAATTTTGTGTTTGTAAAGAAATAATTATTTCAAATTATCGCTCATTATCCTAATTTTTTCCATTAATGAAATTAATCTCTTTAACAGTTTGCATTTCCTCAGTGGGCAATTACTAGGAAAAAAAGCTCTTTTCTGTGGGTTTTCCCTAAGGTTATCCCAGCAACAACTTGCCCTGTGATTCACAGAAAAGATAGTTTTTTTAAAACACCTTGTGGCAAAACAAGTCATATTCTGCTCTCCCCTTGTAATGAAAACAAAGCCAGGGAAGCCAAACTCAACATCAGTAGTTTCTCAACTGATTGCTCTTGTTTTGAAGGATCAACCCTGATGGCAGAGACATTAAAAAACCCCTTTTCATCAGCAGAAGAGAGCTTTCACTTCTCAAAAACATTTAGCTATAGAATTAAAGGGTTAGTGTATGCCTGAAATAGTCCAAGTTCTTAAGGTTGAGCAGATTTTCTAAAAAGAGAAAAAAATGTCTTTCAGAGAGATTATGAACTGAATTTTAGCTTTGGGGGCTTTGCTTGTTTTGGTTTTTTGTAACTTCTGAAGCTTCATAAATCAGCCAGGATTTCTGGGGTTCATTCCCTCCATTACAGTAACTGCAGTAGTAATTTGCATGAAGGAAAGTCTGACTCCAGGTAGCCTCTCTTTTCTCAAAAACATAATAGTAGTTATTTGGTTTTGCCGTAGAAAACAAAATTAGTTTTAAAAATAGGGTTTTAAAAATGATTACACAGACAAGAGCTGTGCAGACACGCAAACATCACTTGGAGATGCACACACGAGTATCACCTGCTTGGATAATTCAGTAACTTCATTTGCATTTGTAAAATAAGTAAAACCAGAGACTGTAATTGCAGTATCATATTAATTATAGAAACCCAAACAGGCTGACAAATTCCCACCCTTCCTGGGAACACTAATAGCAGTCACAAGTATCAGGACTGCAGATTACCCAACAAGCCCTTTCTCTTTTGTTCACTACCCACGTGCACATCTGGTTTTCCCTCAGCTGCTGCTGAAGAGGCTGTAGGGACGAGCCCTTTGTGCCTTGGAAAGGTCTGGCCACAGAAATCGCTTACATGATGCTGCACCATAATAAAAACTCTTCAGACAGGAATCTTATCAAGACTTTATCTGAAACTGCTGCAAGACACTGAACGTGTGCTGCATCAAACAGCAGCAGACAGTGAGTGGGGTAAGATAAAGGTGCAGTTCCTTTCTCAGGTTCATGAAATGTGCCCAGGCAGGTGTGAAGAGACCGACATGTCCTGCTGGGATGTGCCTAAAGCACGGATGGGCAGAGCCTGGGCTCAGGCAGCACCACTGCCTGAGGACTCAGAATCATCCAATACTTTGGGTTGGATGGGACCTTCAAAGATCAGCCAGTACAACCCCTCTGCATTGAGCAGGGACATCTTCAACTGGAACAGGCTGTGCAGAGCCCTGCCAACCTGACCTTCAGTGCTTCCAGGAATGGGGCATCTACCACTGCTCTGGGCAACCTGTGCCAGTGCCTCACCACCCTCAGCAGAAATTTCTTCTGTATACCTAGTTTAAATCTACCCTCTCTTAGTTTAAAGCTGCCACAGCTTGTCCTATCACAATAGACCCTAAAAACGTCTGTCCCCATCTTTTTTATAAGCTCCCTTTCACTACTGAAGCACAGGGGCATGGGCTCCAGCAAACACTCCTCAGAGTACTGCGAGGTGAAGTACTCAGCTAAGAGGTGAATCACACAGAATGCCCACCCCTCCAGGCACACTGGATCTGAACTGGGGCTCCAGGAGATGGCCCTGGTGCTCTGTCAGCTCTGCAGCAGTGCCCTGCTCTGTGTCACTGTGTGCCACAGCTGCCCCTGCTTGCCACCTGCTCCCCACAATGTTCCAACACACTTGCTCTGCTTCATTCACTAAACAATTTATAAAGATGAATTAGAATAAATGAGATGCAAATAAATTCTATGCTTTCTCCCTCGTTTTCAAATTTCATTTTTAGTCCACTCAACTTGTGATAATCTCATAGTGATTTTCATTTAAAAGAGCTAAATGGGTATGTGATTATTGTTACAGGAACTAACACCAGACAATTAAATGTTGAGGTGTTGCTAGATAAAACATTGTTTTGATTTCCATAAACATGATGCAAGAAAACCTATCTCAGGCAAGGCTTCAGCACTAAGATGTGTTTAACTTCAGCTAATTACCACAAGTACCTCTATTAGATTTTTCGTATTGAGAGTTAGGATTACTGCAATTTCATTTCAGCATCCTATTTATTTTTATTTTGAACACATAGTCAAAACGCAGAGCTGATCTATTTTCCACTTCTAATCAACTGCTGCAGGTCAACACATCAAAAATCAATTACACAGCCATGAAATTTAGTCATTACGGATTAGCTGTTAGTCTCATTCAATTTTTTTGTCTAACCTTCCCCCTCTCCCCAAGAAGTACATTCTGAGCATTTGTGAGAATAAAGAAAGACTTGTTAACTCAGCCCTGGAAATTAGATGTTAAGCAATAGGAAAATATAAAAGTTTACAACCAAGTAATTATGGGTTTTTTTCTAAGTCATTACATAATTGTTTACATATATTGTATTTGCTATATGATCTTGAACACACTAAACTGTATCTTATGTTCAGTGATGTTGAAAGAATTGCTAAAAGAATGAGGACTTGGTCAGTACTACACTTGTTTTCTGCCCAGTATCTCAAAGCCCTTCCAAAACTGCACATACTGAAGTAGCCCAGTCAAAAAAAATCAGTGAAAATCAGGCCAGCAAAGCACAGAATGGGATTAATCCAGATGCAGCAGATCTTTAATTTGGCAGGTGATGGATTACATGACCTGACTGTCTTCCTTATCCTGTGCTTATGATTTTGTAATTATGGCAATTATTTTCCCATCGTGACATTTGGGAAAGGGAATAAACACAACATGCCTGTCTCAGTGAGTCTGTAGGGGGATTTTACAGCAGCAGCTCAAGCTGTAGTTGTGTTTGCTCCCCAGCACCAGCCGGGATAAGTCTGCCCTGGCAGTTTTACAAGTGCTGAGTGCTCAGATTCCCACCCCCTTGAGAGGCAGAGTGTTCTGCAGGAACAGGGCAATCAAGGGGGAGGCTCTAGAATACATCTTTTGAGGAGTGGCTGAGGGAGCTGGGGGTGTTCAATCTGGAGAAAAGTTGGTTTGGGGAGACCTAATTGCTCTCTACAAGTCCCTGAAAGGCAGTAGCAGGCTGGGGGGCGATCTCTTCTGCCATATCTCAAATGAAACGACAAGAGGAAATGGCCTTAAGTTGCACCAGGGGAGGTCCAGATTAGATACGTGAAAACGTTTTTTCCTGGAAGAGTGTTCAGGCATTGGAATAAGTTGCCCAGGGAGGTGGTGGAGTCACCATCTCTGGATGTGTTCAAGAAGCACCTGGATATGGCATTTGGGGATACAGTTTAGGGCAATTATGGTGGGGCTGGGTTAATGGCTGGACTAAAGGATCTTGAAGGTCTCTTCCAACATTGATGATTCTGTGAATCTGTAATATCCTAGGTATATTTACCAATCTCTTTTGGAATACTTTTAGTAACAAAGCTCTATAGCTCATGGCAGTAGATGATCCCATGCAGCCAACTGAGCTCTCCAACAGTGTCACACCAAAGACAATCCCAGAGTTGTAAATTTTTAACAAATAATGTCCATCAAAATGAAAAAATTAATTTTCTGCCCGAAAAGGAAAAGGTGATTATTGTAACAACAGGTTCTACTTACCCTGAGCTTTCTTCCAAACACTGTCACTTTGCCTTTAATCTGCTCCTTCCTCAGGCGCCATTCAATTGAGTTTAAACCATTTTCCATGGGTAGAGAAATATTACATCGTCCTATGGTGGGAGTCACAGTCCCAGCCAGGACATGAGGTTCGCTGTGAAAGCTAATGCTCATGCCATTGGCATACATCACTCTCAAAGTACCATTATTACAGAGCTGGTAGCTGTTCCTCACTTGATCTACAGCAATAATGAAAAGAAAATAATTTAGCTACTCCAGTCATAAAGAAAACATATAGCTTAATTTGATTGGTTTTTTATTGCACTCCTGTTGATGTTAAATGAAGTCAGCCTGCAATTACCATTTACGTGGTACTATGGTGGAAATTACAGATGTTACTGATTCATGTAAAAAAAAGTAGTGTAGCAGTGAGCCTGCAGAGAGATACTGTGTTTATTTCATTATGTTTTCCCTTCAGTCTTAATTGTGAATCAAAATGCACAGTGATATGTGTTGAACCACGTAATTTATTTCTGATATGAACAAAAACTCCTGAAAACTGAACTGCTGGATAAACAACAAAGCATTAAACTCCAGGACAAAAAGAAAAAGAAGAAGATTGCTGGACTCTTTGTAAGTAGGAAGAAGTAAGTGCCTCTTCTTTTTGTTTCCCTCTGTTTAAAAACTGTCTCCAAGCAGAGGCTTTGTACAGAATTACAGTGTGGCTTTAAATCCTCAAGGTGTGAGGCTCCAGCAGTGCAAGCTGGCAGCCACAGTGGTTCCCTCTCCTGCCTCCTTGCCTCCCCACCAGAACCACACTGGCCTGATGTGCACACCCAGCCTCTGGCAGAGACGAGTTACAGAAACCATCCCGTGCTCCTCTGGCCAAGCAGTTCTCCAGCTGTTGGACACAGCCAAGTCCACTCTCAGCCAGGATGGAGCGCCACAGTGTGCAGCTGTCAGCAACACATCAATATTTGCCTGACAGAAGGACAGCACCTACGTAATTAATCATCTGGTATAAGAGAAATTAAGTCTTTGTAACCAGACCTGTCACAGTAGAATAGTCTATAAATGTTGACATTTATGTCAGGAGGAGACTATTGTTTGATGATGATATTCTCATTCCAGTGACATTTTATCTTAATTAAAAAAGCCCCATCACTCACCAAATTCCTTTCACTCTGTCTTTGATAACTGACTTCACTCCATCAGATACAATGCCTGGGTGGTGCTGGAAAGCTCTACACAAACTCTGAACCTCTGTTGCTACTGCCTCCTGCCATGCTCAGGCTGTAACACTGTTCTTGGAAGGGCCATCTCTGGCACCACACCATCCACTGCCCTGATTGTTCTACACTCTGATTAATGGCAATGTAAAAATTTGGAAGATTTCTGCTACTAGAAGGTTTCCTGAGCCTCTCCAGAAGGGTTTCCCCCCCAGGCAGCCATATCCAGCAGTCAGGTTGCATCTCTGTGGCACTGAAGTCAGGACCAATTTTGCATGAAAGTACAGAGAAATATGCCAGTGGGTGAGGTGACCCTGACCCAAGAGGCAGTGGCAGGACTAACTTTCCCCAGCAGACAGTGACCATACATACTTGACACAAAGCAGGACTGCAAAATGGCTCTTACCTGTCCTGAAGACCTGTCATTTTAGGAATAAGCTTTATGGGAGTTTTTCTTGCAAACCTTATATGGTTTCCCCCTGCTCATAAGTGCACTAATGACACGAATCGTTAGCGAATTGCTTTCTCAGGCTGTGTGTGTGGTTAGCAGGTGTGCTGAGAAGTGTGCTTTGGTACCTTGAACAACTGTATAGGAAGCCTCCACAGAGGAGAGATTTGTGATGACCGTGACATCGTCATCCCGATTAGAATTCTCAATGTCGATGGTAATAGACTTTTCCATTTCTCGATGAAGGCTAGTTACCACTCCAGTGGGACGTGTTACATTGGTCAGACGCCCTTCATGATCATAGCTAATAGAAAAGTTAGTGAGAGCAAAAAAGCATGAGGATATATGTTCATTTCAATACCCAATGTATTAATAATGCACCACATTAGTGCAAAAAACCCAGACTGAAACAGATTTTCAAGAACATCCTGGCCATATCTATTTCTCTGTTCTTGAAAGAGTTTATAAGGATGAAATAATATTTTTTAGAGATACTGATCTCAACTACATGGGTGCAAATCCAGGCTAGCATATTTTAAATTATTAATTAAATTACTATGAATATATGGAGTGATATTTGGCTCAAACAACTATAATTAGTAAATTAGTCTGCATTTTAATAGTTGCATTTCACTCTAAGGAAGTGGACTTCTGATGGACACTGCAATAAACAATTGCATAAACTGCACATTTGCTTTTGAATACTTAGTGGAAACTAAGTATGGTCTTAAGTGACAAATCAAGGAATAAACTTGCCATAAAGGATTAAAAAAGACATCATCTTGACAACATAATAATTTCATTTAGATCTTATCTGTGGTATTGAACTGCATTTTGGGGTCAGTATTTTGGCTCATAAAGATGAAAGATGAAAAGCACAGGATAGGTTGGAGTTGCACAAAGGGCAGCAGTCAGCACTCAGAATAGACCTTAGAAGATGAGTTAAATGCTCCAGAGGCATAAAGATGAAAAAAAAAGAAAAAAAAAAAGAAAAAAAAGGGCTTTCCATTATTTTATTGAGTTAAGTTTCTTTAGAGGTATAAAGGCTGAGGAGGGGGGAAGGAAGGAATGCTGCTGGAAATCAAATCATACCCTTTCCCCCTGTCCTTCAGTATGCTCTGTTTGCTAAAGAAGCAATGCCTTGGATCTTAAGGGTGAGAAATGGGGACCTGAAACAAAATCAGCATTCCAGTCTGACACTCTGCTTGCTGCAATTCTCTACTCGTGCAAGAGTCTCTCACCCAGCCGCTACCAAAGTGCGCGTGCTTCTAGGGAGCAGAAAGGCAAGAAAAAATGTCCTGTGTAGATAAAGGGAAGAGTTTAGGTAGAGATTGAAACCAACTGGTCGTCCTTTGAATGTAGAGATCCAGGGAGCAGGAAGCCTGGAAGAGAACTGGTAAATCCATTGCATTGCCTGAGAGTAACAGAAGAGGAGAGGAGCACATTTAGTGTCATGGAGCTAGCTCAGTTCATTGTAGGCTGTGGTTAGCTGTAAAGATGAAAAAAAATCAGAGCTCTCAACATGGCTTTACAATTAAAACACTCAATAAACCTCAGACTAGGCCACCTCAACTGTACAGCATATCTAAAAAATTAATACAAAGATTGGCTCCTCAGTTAAGACAAACGAAATATATGACTTTCAAATCCATTGTAAATGGCTGCACCCATTCAACTGAATATTGGGGAGGAAGGAAAAAAATCACCTGTGGAGCAACGAGTCTTACCAGAACCAATGGAAGTATTAGGCAAAGAAGGAAATCAATTAAACAAAGCATCATGCGACCTAAAAGGGACCAATAATACATTGTGTTCATTTAAGTAGTTCAGGATCAAAGAAAGATTAAGCAGCATGATTTTTCTCAATATAGTCACAAGTTTCTCTCCACATATACATATATTTTTATATATATATCTATATTATCACATCAGCAAGGTACTGAATAAAAGATAATATGTTGAGATAATCTATGAAAGTGGGTCTAGTTAAGTCTTAATAAAGGTCTTCACAAAAAAATATTGACAATTACTCAGAAAGAATAGCTAAAGGAAGAACTTGATCCAGCCAAGCATCTGTCTGGCAAGGGAAAAGAAAAATGGACAATTTCAAAAATCTTAAAGGTTAATGGTACCCATTAAGAGTCTGTATGTGGTGTGTTTCGTGACAAGCAGAGTGAGGAAGAGAACAATTAGATGTCAGATCTTACAGCAGAGACAGTGGTATTTAGGACAAACTGGAAAAGTCTGTGAGTATCTCCAGTGTGACTCTGCAGCACTCGGTGAACTTCCACAAAAGCGGCTGGTGAAATTCCCCGTCAGCAAATATATTTTAGGCAATGCAAATGAGACATTAATTTAAACTCTTCATTCACATTGCTGGGTTTTTAATTAACCTAGGAAAAATTCCTGGGGATTGCTGTGGGCTACTCACTGGAAATCTCTGTTCAAAATGTAAGGGCAGCCTAAAAAGTAAATACGGATGTGGATGTACAGAGACTGAAGCAGAAAAATGAAAATATTTCAGTGCTATTTCAAGAAATCATTGTTTTACCCCTGCCATGGGGCGTGTTCCTCAGTGCTGGTCATAGATTTGAAATCAGCAACAGTAGAGACTAAAAGAGTTTATAAGCAAGTGATGGATACACTTAACAAAATACATACAAAAGTACTCTCCTTGAAGATCTGCAGACCATTTAGTTTACGAGTTAGATAGATAAAAAAATCACTACTTAAATGATATATACACACTGTGATACCAATATATAAAGAAGGAATTTCTACTTTGTCCATTGTATCAAAATAAAATCTTATTTAAAAAATACCTTAAAGGTAAAAAAAAAAAAAAAAAAGAATATAACAGAAACCTTTCATGTACCACAAAATTTAAGTGAAATATTCCTGAGGGTTTTTTTAAATTTATGTATTATGTGAGAGCAAGTGCTCAGTAGAATACAACACCCAGACATTTCTCTGAATAATAAGAATAAACTATACATGAATTAAATGATTATATATGTCTCTTCTTCATGCCATGAACCTGGGTCTAATGAAGTAAAAAACAAAATTTACAATGAAAAATACATCAATTGACCCTGTGTCTTCTTCAGAAGCAGTCTCTACCTGTTGCAGTCTGTGACACAGCATCAGCCTGGATGAACCAGATCTGATAAGGCAACCTTTACATTTTCAAATGAGGTGGGCTCTGGGTACACTGAAATCTCTGAGCTTTTGTTACTGACTTCACTTAAGAGTAAGGCTTCATCCCAAGTTTTTCTACTAATAAAATTTCAAGGGCAGATAACCTTTCTTAATCCCAGTATCTTAAAAACCAACAAACAACAGCATCTCCCCACTGCTACCTCACCAATACTTTGCTAACTGTGACTGTGACTGTCTCCCTTGTCAGCAGGCAAAGGTTTCCCAGGACAGATCTGGGTGACACCAGGCACAAAGCTGGTGGCTGTCTCTGCCAGCCTGGTGGCTCTGAGCTGGCCATGGCCAGCCCATGGCCACACCTATAGCTCAGCCTCCACTGTGGGACACAGCTGAGCACGTGGCACCTTCTCAGGTAGCTACAAGCATCCCTTCAGTGTGCTTGTGACAGTGCCCTGAGGGCTGCTCTCTCTTGTCCACTACTGTGGCCCCTCTATTCCTTAGGCAATTTTTATGAGCAGCATCCCGGTCTCTGAGGTTTGAGTTGTGCTCCCCAAAGCTCGTGGGTGGGAGCAGGAAGGACAATGCCATACCCAGCACTGCAAAAAAGGAGGGACAGTAGCTTCTGACTTCACACAGAGCTGGGCAAGGCACAGATCCGCATACATTTACATACATCCCCATCGTCTCTCCCTTTTAAAACTGATTCAAGAAGAAAACTGCAGCATTCTCTCAGGATGCTCCCTAGACCAAGTGGAACTGCTTCAAAGACCTGTGCTTCATGCCTAAGCCAAGCTTAAATTACCCCATGTGAGCCTGCTGGTAGCTGTTCTATTATTGAAGAGCCTTGGCTGTTCCTACTGCAAATGAGCTGCATGCACATGCACAGATGCTATCTATAGAACTCACATATGGAGTGTGCACACACACAAAACCAGCTTGTGTCTGCAGCTCTCTGCATATGCAGATGCACACCTAGATCAACTGCACAAATTTAATTCTGAGAGCATTTTTAGGGTAAAGTTTCAGATAAATGAAAGGAATAGACCCAATAAGGTAACATGGCACTCCAGTGTCTGGTTGATATAAATGCACTGAAATAAATTTTTCATAAGAACTTTAGCTCATGTAGTATTTTACCACTTAAAGACCTCTGTTCTTTTCCAGTTCTGCTGCCATGTTAACAATTTTGAGTGCTGATTATGTCTGTATGAATGCATGAATGTAACTGCACAAAAAACTATTTTGTTGTCCTTATAAATTCTCATTGGCTAAATACTTTTTCCATCTTCAATTGATATTAACTTACAGCTACCAAAAAAATTGCAGAATGATGAATACAGAATTTTCTCTTAGGAGCTGTTTCAAAGAACAACAAGAAAACAGAAACCAGAAACCAGCAATGAGTGACTGTGGACTGTGATTAAGTTTGTATATTAGATTTAAATAATGTCTTTATGGTTCTCTCATCTCTGTGCTCTATGCTTATGAGAATGTATGTACAAATCTGTGAGAAAGTAAGTTAATTCTGCTGCCTCATCAAAGTTACTAATTGTCTAAGACAGTACCTCAGGCTGTAATATTTAGAGTTAAATATGGTATTTAACTTCCACTGACCTGAGGCAAAGGTTGTGCATCTTTTCTTATTTGATCTTGGAAAAAAATCTGCAGCCCTATGTACATGTTAACTGATATTTTCAGCTGACATCAGTAAGACATCAAAGCCCCTACCTTCTGTATTTCCTTAGGAATCATAATACAATTTTTCTAATTATCCATGCTAACTTAGCACTTGGTGTGACTCTCGGACACCAGTTCTACCAGTTTAGTAACTGGTAACTTTCTGATGACCTTTTTTAATATTTCATTGATTTTCCACGTAGAGTTTTAAATTACTTTGCTATTTAGTTTTCTATAATTAATTACTGGTGTTTTGAGAAATAACTAATTTATATGACTGAATCTT
Organism: Corvus cornix cornix; assembly: GCF_000738735.6. Taxonomy (NCBI): domain Eukaryota; kingdom Metazoa; phylum Chordata; class Aves; order Passeriformes; family Corvidae; genus Corvus; species Corvus cornix. Next base: position 16,081,507 of record NC_046343.1, read on the forward strand.
GGGCTACCTACTGAGGAAAAAACAACAACAAAAAGCCTTCCTAGAAGGGCACCCACATCTCCTCAGCAATAATATGAAGTTTTATTCTGTCTAGTCCAGCGAGCTGTTACGTGAGCTTGTAATCAGCAGGTAATACCTTCATGCAGTCATGTAACGGAACTGTTTTTGTAACGAATTTGTGGGAAAGAAATAATATTTGCAAAATATCAAGGAGAAACAAGCCACTCCCCACGTGAAGCCCCAAGCTGGAGGAGTCAGTGGTTGGGCATGCCGGGCCCCACGAGAGGGCACTGCTTTCCTTCCAACGGGAACCGACTGCAGCAGTCCGGCTGTGCAGGGCGGACGCTCTGAGCACACCGAGCACAGTTTCCTTCTATTCCTGCATTTCTTACGTTTCCTCTAAACAGAGGAAACAGGTGGCCAAGCTGAAGGCATCAGTAAACTAAGAGGTGTGCGCCATTGCTAGTCTGCAACCTTGAAAATAAGCCTGCCATTTAAAATTAAATATAAAGCCCTATTCCTATTTTCTACTCACTGATTTGGGGAATGATATTTATTAATGATTAACTAATTCAGACAAAATATATGGCATCAGACTTGCCATACTTAAATATATTTTTTCAATATGTCATTTAGCTTCTCTTTTAAAAATTGTTTTGATCAAAAAATGGCAGTAAGACTACTAAGAATAGGATAAATATTAATAAAAATCTGACTAGTTTTTCTAGATTTTTAATATACTTTTGAACCTCATCTCTTCAGATGAATTTCATTTAAAGAGGAAGTTCTGCCTATTTAATCTATATGCTCATGAACACCAGTGTGCTTTTGGGTTATCTACAAATTATGGAAGTTACACCAGGGGTCTGACAGATAGCTGGGGATCTAATTTCCTCACTTGTCTCAGGAATGAACAATCAGTGAAGTTAATCAACATTTTAACAACCATGAGTAATATACGAGGCTGAACAGAAAGAGAGATAATTTGAGTTCCAAAAGAAGCTGCAGCGTGAGGGTTGCTAGAGAGAGGCAGCTCAGTGTGGGCTGCAGTGGCAGTGCTGGGCTGCTCTGGCTGGGGGCTGTGGGCAGCTGTGCTGACCACAAGGACCAGCTTAACTAAGCTCTGGCTGTGGCACACGGTCCTTTGTGCTGGACAGGGATGAGCTGCCTCAAACTCAAAGCCCGGCAGGGATTGAGGTGGATCAGCACCCACCCAAAGGACCCAGCACAACTGACGCCATCACAAAGCCACTTAACCACGTCCAGCATCGCACTGGATTGAGGCACAATGGCCTTACTCAGTATCAGTGAAAAACCTACAACAAACTGCAGCAGGGTCAGTCTAGGACCTACTCACTACCATTTGAAAAATAAATGTATGCTTAATATATCCAAAAACATTCTTACTCATAAAATGTTGTCCATCCTGTTTCATCACTCTTCGTTGCTAAGAGACCACTGTTTCCATTATATGTCATTAATCCGAGCTCCAGGGTCTGTGTTGAGACCAGCTTGAGTCCACCATTAGTGCCAACAGCCAGCGTGACAATCTGATTATCCGGCATCAGTAAATGGCGGGGCATCCCACTGGCATCCCGACGCACCTTCAAGGAGTTGCCATTGTTGTCCATCACCTCCGTGACATCGTTATCGCTGCTATAGGTGAAATTGTACAAGTATTCCCCGGTAACGAGGCTGAGAGTGTACTGGTGAATCCCATCAGCATTGAAGACATACAGCTCCTGTTCTCCTGGAGATGCAGCTTCATATTGGTTAAAGGAATTAAGAATGGGCCTGTTTTTACTGACAGCCCTAATGCGGATATTTCCAAGATCAGCTATGTAGATGGTACCATCTGGGGCCACAGCTAAGGAAGATGGTGAATTTAAGATGGCATCAGTGGCATACCCATCATCCCCAGCATAGCAATTACAGTTGACATCATTTTTGCAATCACAGTCTGAAGCTGCCCCTGCAAGAAGGCATATTTCTCCATTGGTAGTTACCTGGCGTAGCCGATTAATTTTTTTTTCATCTGTCTCACTGATGTAAAGAACTCCTGTGTGTGAGATGGCAATGGCACTGGCTGATTCAAGTGCAGAATGAATAGCCAGTTTGCTAAGAGAGTAGTCTATACCAGGAACCTGGCAGTGCATGGGGCGTCCAGCAATAATGCTAACTTGATGGTTTTCTGTGATCCGTAAAATAACATTGTTCTCTAGGACATAAAGGGAGTTGTCCATGGGATTGACAGCGAGATCAGTAGGCCACTCCAGCCGTACCTATGAGTTGCACAAATTATTACTGTAAAACTCGAAACTGAAAAGTACACTCCTAGTGCTTAAAATTCCACGTGTAACAACAGCAAATTAGTGAGGGGTTTATCAGCGTAAATCATGAAACCAAGTCATGAACGGCAACTATTTCAAACAATGATTTTGTTTTTCAGAAATATTAAAGCTACGTGCAGTTGTAACTTTGCCTAATTGTGTTTCTGTGCAAGAATGAACGCTACATTGTGGAAGCTCTACAATAATTACAGAAAAACAGGCAATTAAGACAATAACTCCCATTATCTCAACCTTATTTCTCTCTAGTTGCATAAATAAACTGTGTTAGCCACAGTAAAAAGGATGGTTCACTCATTTCAGTAACAAATCAAATACGTTATCATCTTGTGCTGCGCGATGTATTTCTTAAGTGGCCAGGCAGTCATCCAAAATAGATGCCCATCTCTTCTAAGGCAGAGAAGAAAATAAATGCAGTAAGAATCTACCTGGGTGACATCCATGCTGGAATCACAGCTGAGAGGTCGAACAGCAGTTAGGTCATTGGAGCCCAGCAGGGTTGATATAATTCCGTTCTGATCCACTTTTCTAATCATAGTGGCGTCAACAAAATACATGAGTCCATACTTATCCACTGCAATTCCTGCAAATATAAAACCCAGGCATCAGTGCAGCAGCAAAGCTCCTGCCTTCAAGGCAGGCTTTGTCTTGTTTACAAGATGGTGAAATTTGTTCACTTCCCCCATTCTTTCCTCCCTCCCAACCTGAGCACAGGTCCGGGAACCCTCCAACAACCCATAGTTCTGCCAAAGAAATAGCATCAAGCAGGTTTATCCTTCAGGGCTTTAAAGAAAACCACAGAAATCCCCAAACAAGCCAAAGACCCAGCAAAATGCATCAACTTATTTCTAGATTCACATTCTGTATATTACATAAACCCAAATAAAAAATTGTCTCCTAATTTTACTCAGAAATTTGAGGCATTGCTTTCTTCACCTGAAGAATCTAATGAGGATGAAGAATTTTTAGAAATCTTTTAAAATACCTTCAAAATTTTTTTGAAAACTAGCAGGACATTGTATTATTTCTGGATGTTTTTTAATTCTTTGACCTGTTGCAGTAAAAATACAGAAAGAACATCTGGTGTTTCCAGATGAAGACACAGGGGTTGCCAGCCTAAAATAAAAAGGGAAGGTTCAATGCCTGTCGCATTGTGAGTCCTTAGAGAGGAAAGGCACAGAATGAAAGGGTGCTCCCTCGGAGGAACACACGGATGCTCCTGCTGTTTGGGAAGGAGGGCAGCCTTTTTTTCACTTGCCTTTCCTGCTTTGATTTGATGCACTGCCTTGTCCATTTCTCAGGCTGAAAATAAAATATTGATCTAAAAAAATTCTGTCTTCAAATGGTTGCAGTTCCCATCCTATTGGGCAGTGAGGGAAGATACAGCTTCATTTTAAAAATTTCTATGTGTTAAGTGGAAGTACTTCCTATACAAAGAAACTGGACTTTCCATTTTTGTGTATCTCTTTGATCATCTAGTTATTTTCAGCCACTCAAAAAAACCTAAATATGTTTGAAACACCTGGCAAGACACCTGATTAATTCATCCTTACAATTAAGAAGAAACAACAGAGAAAAAAAAGCCTTAAAAAGAAATGCATCCCCAAATCTCTGTATCACCTTGGAAACTTCTTGTCAAAAATTAGAAACTGGAAAGGGCAAAAATCCTTTTATTTTTTTCTCCGACTCTTAAGTAAAAGGAGATACATAGAGGAAAACCTCAGAGAAAAGCCACAGCAAGCAGTTCCTCTCCCCAAAGACTGCATCTCAAACAGTAATCAGTTTTCCAGTTTACACGCTTGCTTCTTGGAGTGAGCAGTACCCTGCTAATTTGTGTTCTGTTCTCCTTTTGCAGCACCCAGTGTCGGGGTAATAAAGTTTGCTTTAACTAAACAAAGCACGAACACTTGCCAATCCACTGTAATTAAAGCCCAGAATAAAAATCACCGAACAAGGAGTGATTTAATTGCCAGATAATTATTTCCACATCCAGCCTAGCTGCACGCAGTCATTTTCTCCGGCTTCTTTTCCTCCTTTACCTCGAGGGCTCATTAGGGTTGCGTCCACTGCCTTCCCTCCATCCCCGCATCTGGCTTCGTCAAAGGGCAGGCACTGCTCTCCTGTCCCTGCCACCACTTCAGAGTTACCAGCAAGGTCCTTCGTGCCCGTGAGGGACTTGACTTTGTATATCCGTCGGCTATTGGTGTCCGACACGTAGAGTGAGCCTGAAACAGGGTCCACGGCCAGATAGTATTTATGAGCGGGATTGTTGCTTTAGAGAAAAAGAAAGCATAAAACAGAAACAGCTGAGCAGTCTAGAAACTTCACAGGCTTTCAGAGCTTGGATACTCATCAGGCACAGAAAGATCTGGAAAGAAAGTCTGACACCTTCGTACAGAGGTGAGGTCTGAAGGACCATCACCTGAGGCCCTAACTTGATTAGGGCCTGGTCAGAGGGATTGTAATTTTAAATCTCACTCATCCTTCTACACTGAACCTTGCACAGCAGAGCCCAATAAGCCAGAGCTGCACAGCAGTCTTTCCTCTTGATCTCTTTAGCCCTTTAGATCTGCTCCAGGTCAATTCTCTTCGGCTTATCTGTTTCCCTGCTACCTTGTTTAACTTCCTTTGGAAGCAGAAGTCATAGGAGTAAGATCAAAGAATCAGCTCTGAGCTACTTAGATTACTTAGTCACAAGATTTGTGAGGTTTTGTATAAATAGGAGGCAGAGGCATAACAAATTTATTTCTAAAGCAAATTTGTTCTCATTCATTCTTATCAAGAATCTCATTTACAGCAGATGAAGTTGGTTATATAACTAGAGCCAGAGACCCCAAGTGTCTGACTTTAACTCCAAACCTTCTGTCATTGAAAAACTGGTCCTCAGTTTGTGATTGGAATGGGCGCTCATATGGAAAGCTACTTCTCTTCTGAAATATATGTTTTTTGACAGCTTGTCACATTTTGGAACTACTTTAGCAAATCATCTGCAAATTGAGAAATGTCAATCTTCACAATATATATACATTCACACACACAGAACTGCAGTGCAGAAATATTTTCAAAATCTTGCCTGGCTAGTTTTACTCAGTTTATTTGGATTTTAAGCATGATGTGAATTTTCCAGCCTTTGGAGCCTATGGGTGAGCATAAATAAGGTCAATGGTGGTTTCGAAGCATAGAAGACAAATGAAGACAGGAAGAAAAAAAATGAAGGTTACTTACCAGTAACCAGAGATATTTGCCTCCAAATATCCACACTCCTAGTTTCATGTGGCAAAAGTGCCCATCTCCAAGAGTGAGGATACACAGAGGTAAGTTATGATGGACATAAGCCATTTCTTGATCAGAATTGCTGAAACTACAATAAAGCCACTTTCGGCAGATGGATCCATTGGCACACAAAGGTGACTGTGGTCGTGGGGTCATGACCAGATTTGGAGGAATGAGGAGGCCCCAATATATCACTTTCTACAGTTAATTTCCTCTATGCCAGTCTTTGACATGCCATGGGTTTAGGTCAATAATGGTTTGTTCTAAGACTGTAGAAAGTAGAAAGGAGACTGGTTTGATTGCAATTCAGTTGGCAGTGGCAATAGCATCTGCTGAAGTCTAGGAGTGTAGAAATTAGAGATGAAGAAATACAATAAACAAAAAATACTGGCAGGTTTATTTCATGCATGGATCTCAAAGTACTTTAAAAAGATGGGTGTAGCACCCATTTTACAGAGGAGGAAACTGAGGCACAGAGAGGTTAAGTGGTGTAGACAAAGTTATGCAGGGAAACTAGTGACATGCTAGTGACATCTAGAGATTAGAGCACAATCTCATTATTCCCCAAATTCCTCTCCTTATCTTCAGCAGCAGACTGCACCTCTTCACTACGCCCTTATCACATTCCTTCTCATCCCTCCAAAATAATGCTCAATCTTCTCTGCAACATAGAAAAATAATTCTTTCCACTTTAGAGATTCCTCCAGTCTCTCAGGTATCTGAGCCATACAAACACCTGCACGTTTGTCACTGCTTTGAAATTCTGCTGTTCTCCCACCACGCTTTCCCCTCACGCTGAAGATCACGCTCTGCTGTGGCACTGTATTTGTGTGTGCTGTACTTCACAAATACACCCAAACTTAGCTCAAGGCTGCCCTGCAGCTGGTGCCTTTTGCACAGTCCTTCTGAAACGAGGCACACTCCCCCACCCTGGCCAAACATGGACCTGAGGCAGGCACAGACGGGAGCTGGGCACAGACAGGAGCTGGGCACAGACACTGCTGCTTGCACCTGGAAGTGAGGGCCCTGCTGGACTCAGTGGTGAGAGCTGTACACACAGGGCCCAGGAGAGCAGCAGCCACCCTGCAGGAATGGAAGGGTCTCTCTAGTTTTCACACATGATTTTGCCAGCCTGTGCCCACCTCTGCCTCCCCTCTGCCCTCAGCCAGCCCTAGGTGTGCCCTGCTGCTACCAGGATGGGACAAGAAATGAGTCAGGGTAAAGAGCAATGGCAGAACATGGGCTTATTTCCCTCTCCTCTCCTGCAGTCATGGTGCATCCATGGAACTCACCCTGCCTTTCTCCTCTGGAATCTCCCCCAGGGCAGTTGTGCCAGGGAGTTAGTCACAAGCTTTGATTCCAGATCAAAGAGCAGCAAGCTGCAGACTTGTTCCATACTCCTTCCCTCTTTCCTGAGCTAGGTAAGGGAACAGATAGTGGAAGACTTTAAGCAAATTTCTGAGGGAAAATGACTGCTGGAAGGTAACATGCACTCACTGTGCTCCCAAAGAATCGATGAGACCATTACCTCCAACAGGGACTTGTTTTATAAATGAGTACTCAATAATTCTCGAACTGCCATCTGAGCAATTAAAGACCTCTGCCTCTCTTTTCTCCTTGCCATTGTAATCTTTCACTTGAATTACAGGAGGCCAAGGGTTGTACCTTGTTTTAAAAGATTTTCCATGGCATTCAGTGTTGCTTAGAGGCCTCTGCCAATAATGTCTGTGCCTCCAGCCCCCCGAGTGAATGTGTGGTCACACCCACCTGCAGCCTCTCTCTGCTCTCTGAGGGAGCCGGGGGCCTGCCAGCAAGTGCAGCTCATTCTCCCTGTTCTTCTCACAGATGCATCAAATTCACAACAGTGCAAAACCAGCTTTTCTTTAAGTTTAACCAAAAGAGAAGCTGTCCAGAGCAAATCTCTAAGCAGCTGAAAAATGAACTAGGCTTAGTTGAAGCAAATGAGGAACCTCCGGCATCACCAATAATCATTAGCAAATTGTGAATGAATTCATCCAGATAAGAATAGTTAGGGGTGTTACACTTACTATGCCAAAATATACTGTTAAGGGGAAATGATCCTGTTTAGTCCAAACCATCTATTGCATCAACTTGCATCACAGAAATGGAAAGTATGGTTTTAAAAGGGTAATGCACAGGACACTATGGAATAGTTTACAAGAGCTGTTCTTGTTCTTGCCCTTGATTTTCTCCAGGGTGAACATCCTCCCTGTCCCAGATGTGGCATGAAAGGAGGCACAAGTGTTCCCTATGCTGCAGCCATCCAGAAGACCTGGTGTTCTCCTGACATCCAGGAAAATTATGCCTCCCTCCTGAATCTCACAGTGACTTCATCTAGTGGTTGCACACAGCCAGCCCCACAGGTTGGCTATTAAATGTGTTTGACAAAAGAAATATAAACTAAATTATGGTAAAGGACAGCGGGTTCAGAAAATCATTAATGACCAGAAAACGAGTTTTTGACCTATATGCAGTCATTAGTGCTTTTGTGAACCTTTCTGGCATTTGTGAAAATGCTGTTGTAGTTTACCTTGACCATTTAGACCAATTATAGACACCAGGGAAAGGTGTTTATCTAGAAGTTAGCTTGGGGTTCATTATATTTGCATTCTACTAGAAATTTCTGATTACTTTCAGAACTCATTGGCTGCTTTTTGACAGCATTTCATAATTGCTAATGCTTATCATATTCATAACACACAATTAGCACATAAAAATGTTTCTATATATGGTACATGAAGAACATAACATTACACAAGAAGCACAACACAAAAAGCAAACACAATGAAGCAAACAAACCATATCAAATTATATGGGAAAGAGCTCATGTCTTACCTATGTTTAAACTCTTTATTTCTTTATTGAAAGGGAACAGAAGAAAAAAGAACAAACAGTTAGCTGAAGAATAGATGGTAAAGCAAACATAGTATTTGTTTTATTTTACAAAAGGACACAGGAGAAGATATCTCTTTTCAGCACTAGCCTTAGCTTAGTTTACAGATGAAGAGTGACTGGGAGGGATAGAGCTGCAAGCTAATTCCCTATAGGATACCTCTCCCCCCACCCCCCTCCCCTCATATTTAGGAAACTTTCTGAACCACTGAAAGAATTTTCACATGGAAATACACGTAGCCTGGGGGCTAGGAGTGAGAGAAACTGGCAGTTCTCTGAATACAGAACTGGGCAGGGGGAAGCACTGGGCTTAGGATATTGTCTGCCAGTTGGAGGCAACCTCTTTAATCGAAATAGTTTTCCAACAGGCTATTTCTAGACAAATTTTTACTATGCAGTTTGTTTTTCTCTCCTCCCAGTCTCTAACTGCTTAAAGCAAGATGCTCCTTGGTATCTGTTTAAGCCTACCAAAGCCAACGTTAGGGTAAAAAAGCCCCTTCTAAGTGAACAGTAAGGTACTGTACAATGGGAGATAAACAGCATTAACTGATCCACAGCTTCCTGCCCAGACACAAAGCCAAAGGAAAAGTGCTCTCTACTTCCCACAAGAAAATTAACACATTCTCCGCTCCCACAGCATTTCACTGTGTTGATGCAATTTCCATTTAGGAATAGGCACTGAACAGAGCAAAGAGGTTTGTGACTCCTGAGCTGCAGCAGTCCAGGCACAGCCCCCAACTTACAACCCCAGCGTGAAGCCCAACATGCAGCGCTTGAGTCCAAATTCCTACTGGCCATTCCAACCAGGCACCTTCACAAAGGACAGTGCGAAAGAAATATGCACACTGGGATGTTCTGATGTATAAAGGCACTCGAGGTTTTAAGGGCTTATGTGAAACCAAAATTACATCAGCTGTGCAATCTAAACAAAGCGATGTATTTGGTTTGTCATACTTGTGGATGTACTGGTTGCAACATAATCCAAACTGCTTGATATGAGCTGATGACTCTGCTCTTGTTCACACTGAAATGGCTCAAATCTTCAAACTCTTACCCGTGTAACTCATGCAGATTTCAAGATGAGCAATGAATCACAATTATTGCTATAGATTATGTTTGCTGGAATGGACCTTAATTCCCTTTAGAGGAACGGGGAGTAAAAGACATCATAATGTAATCCTGAAGTCTGTAAATCCTAAAAATCTATATGTTGAGTCCTTTGCAGCTGTCCAACAGCACTCACAATGCAGTAGCTTCATTGTTAATTGCTTCTAGTTATAACAGAAGCTAAAGAAACTATGCTATGGAAAACAGACTTTCATAAAGGAGAAAGTGGACAACAGCAGATAAAAGTCCATCTTCTATTTCTTTACTGATGTCCTTTCCAATTTTCCCTGACACATGATGAAAACCCAAGTTCCCTCTCAATCTCTCTCTCAGAAAGAGAAAGCAAAGTACTCACACTAATACTATTGTAAACTTTGAGGCAACATTTTCAAACATCAGGTGGGCTAGGAAACTGTCACTGGCTGATACTGGTAAGTGAGGTGCATAAAAATGCATTATAAGAAGTATCCTAAGCTGAAAATGTTTCTTTTCACCTATAAAGCTGTAGTCCTATTTATGAGAAAGCTAAAAAGATCTGAACAACTTAGAAAAAAAATAATTAGCATATTCTATATAATGCAGAGTTATAGTGCATATTGATATAAATATTTATAGCAGGTCACACTTCCACGCCAGCTACCTTCTGTGGTTTAAACTGAGCTGCTAGCAGAGAGCACTGGATGATCCATGACTTTTTAAAAAAAATATAATGAGGCAGCCTGATGGTGTATGAGGCAGGTGTCAGAGAGTGATTTCAGAGTTGAATTGGCCTGAATCAGATCTCCTTCCTTTTCTATAGAATCAGAATTCACAATAGTGACATCAACAGAATGACATGAATGAAGAGAGGTGTAAAATAGAGCTAAGCCTCCTATTCTTTAACAGTCCAATCATTTTGCACTTTTTCCCACTAAATAAAAATTAAATGTACAGTGGAAACAGAGGAATTGGTTATTGGTCATATCATTAAAAAAAAGACTTGTGACCTAATTTCACTCAATGTACTTTGCAGCTATATCCAATTTCCAGGAGCACTACTGCTCCTGCCTGAGTGGGCTCCAGGAGGGTCAGCAGACAGCCAGGGCATGCTGTATTCCTCATTTTTCTCCAAATACTCAGTAGTGCTGTAAGTATAAGGTCCCGTTACATGAGCTAGGGTTTGAAGCAATAGCTCTTGCCTCTCCTAGAAGAATGAAAAAAGGAGATGGAACAGAAACGTGTGAAGTGGTACACTCTACACTCATGCCTTCCCTATTAAGTGATCAAATCTTAAGGTTGGAAGGGGGCACGGGACAGCGGGAAAGAGTTACAATCTTAAAAAGAGTTCTGATGATGCAAAATAACTCAGTATGTCAACCTGAACTGCACTTGGCAACCTACAGAAATAGACTCACAAGCATGGAAAAGAAATGTGAAAGTGGATCTCAAAACCACTGGCAGGAGAACCTTCCCTCTGATCTCAAGAGACTGTTACACCTCTGCCTGTCACTGTGGCTCAGTACCTAAGGGCAGTCAATTCCATAGTTTTCAAAACAAAACTAAAAGATGCACTGAGGGAGAACTGAATCAGTGATTACTAACGAGAGAGAAAGAGATAGTTTGTATTTCCTGTACAAATTAATTTGTACTCTTAAGCCCTTCACTTCAGTCACTGCTCTGGTAAGTTACAGACTTTGAGCTATGCATTTCTGTGCCCCATTTCTCCACTGGAATTTAAATAGGTTGAAAGTGACAATGTTTTTCAAAATTATAAAAAGTAATGGTAAAGGCTGATTTGAGCACAGGCTCCAGAAGCGAAGCGCTGAGGTTAAGCCTTACCTCAGCTCCAGTATGCTAGTGACATTCCTGGAGGGGAAGATACGCCGAATATAGTTAAAATCCCCAACAAAGAGACTTCCATCAATACCCACTGCCAGTGCTACAGGGGCCAAGAGCTTATTTCCTTCTGCCAGACCATTGCAGCTCGGACAGGAGATGCTTCTGCGGCGCCCGTTCCCCATAATGCTGGTTATCACAGCTGGCTGCTGGGTGAGAAACTGATTTTCTCCGTTGCCTTTGTGCAATATACCTAAGGACAGAGAGGAGAAGAAGTGGTTATTACCACCATTCATTGCAGGGGACTGCAGGCTGTTTTCTTTTCAACAGCTGCTTTTAAGGACTGTTATAATGAAATGACTCCACCATTTGGTTTTTCAACGGTGCAAAAAGAGCAGAAGCATTTTGCAGGAGTAAAAATAAAGGTGTAATGAAGATTCAGTGTTAAAACCCACACACATACACAGCTACAGACCCAAACCTACACCCAGAGTCCTTTGGTATTTGTCATGAAAGAAAACCCTGCCACACAGCTCTGGCCTGGGACTGTGGTTTCGATGGTTTCTGAGTGGGTGGAGAAGAGCTGTTCCTTATTTGTGTCTCACTCCAGTTTCCTGTATCATGTTTTGTTTGGAATTCTGTGCCAACCTTACTGTTCTCTTTCCACCTCTCAGTCTTTCACACTTTTTAAATGGAAAATGAAAAATGAGAAATGGAGGCACCAGAGAGGATGATGGCACAGAAAATGAAAAGATAGGAGAAAGATGAAACTCCCAGAAAGGCTGCTAAGGATCAATGATAAAAGGCAAGAGGGAAGCTGGTGGTACAGATCTCTATTAGGCTTCAAGAAAATACCTTCAAGATAGGATTTATTTTCAAAATATTTGCTCAAAGAGCAGACCCCTGCTCCAAGAAGGCAGTGGATTTTCTGACAGTGTGACCATATCCTTTGTCATCAAAAACTGCGGAAATCTGGCTGGAAACTTTCAGCCTCATGTTCTTCTGGAAATGAAATTGTAACAAAACTGGTTCCCCACTGGCGACAACACTCGCTGTTGCCAAGTACTACCCAAATGTGGACCCACTGCCCAGTGGTGGAAGTGAATTCAAATAGCCTGATCTTGCCAATTCTGAACAATACTTTAGATTTATTAAGCAGAAATATACTTTGGTAATGATCAGCAGGAAGGCTGCAAACAACACTTTGCAGGGAACAAATAAAATGTAGGCAAAGCATTCCGCTCCCAAAGAGCTGTTGGTAAAATACGAATATCACAAAGCTTCAGCTTAGCATATGGAAAGACAAAAAAAAAGTGAGGAAAAAACAAAAAGGTGACTAAGGAGAAAGACAAAGGAGACTCAGTATCTTGTCACAGACTCGTACTCCTTGTAAAATCCATCTCAGGTTAGGGGAAAAAAAAGGTCAAGCAAAAGGAACCAGGATCAGATGTGGTTAACATGAGAAAAACAGGGAAAACAGAAAGATATTACAGGGGAATAAATGAAAAACAGAATAGAGGATAAAGATTAGGACTTCAAGAAATTCATGCTGTGCAGTAAACAGTAAACACAGTAAAAAATGTGTAGAAATTTACAAAAAATTTCTGACAACTGAAATATGTCTCATACCTTACTGAGCTAAAGATGAAACAAGAAGAGTGGACAAATTGAATTTTTGGAAGTGTAAGTATAATGCAAATAAAAAGTTTTTGCAGATAGAACTCTATACAGGATAGCAAACACATGGAATTAACTAACTCACCACTCTTGACATTAAGTACATGATGTTTATCCAGAGACCATCCTCCTAAGTTTGAAGGATCCAGTTCAAATCCTTGCAGCAGTGCTGTCCTCTTCTCCCACAAAATGAGACTGGGGCAAGTCTCATATTCAAAACCCACAGACACTGAAATAAAATAAAATCTAATATACTTGCTGAACAAACACTGAATTAAATGTCCAGACCCCATTCACAACATTGAGCATTCCAGTTCCCCAGCTCCCTCAAGAAGATGGAGTGATTATATTCCTCACTTTTATTCTACAGTATTATATTCAGATCTTTGACTAGACACAAATTTGAAACTTCATTCACATGTACTCTGCAGGGATTTGATCACTTCTACTTTAATAGCTCACATTGGGAAGTGATGGGTTTGGTGAGCGGAGAGTGAGAAATAAATTTTTTAAACTAGAGTAAAATTATATTAAATAATTAAAAATATCAGATAACAGGACAAGATAAATTCTTAATTTGCCAGATGTTCACAGCATTTATTTAGTGTATTCATTCTACATACCATATACCAAAGGGCAGTGAAAACTTTGTGTGCATTTAAGCACAATTGCACCGCAAGCATTACACAGGACAGCAATATCCCATGCAGTAACTTAAGAAAGAAAAGCTACAGCAAAGAAGAATTTAGAAAATATAGAAAATAATTAAGACTTAAAAAAAAATCTGCTCTATCCACACTGGCACAGTTCTGATGCTCATTTTTAACACTGTTGTATCAAAGTTATTCAGATATTCAATGGAAACGGAAAAATATTATGATGATCACTCTTTTTCCCACCCACTAGAATCAAGCTGACTAAAAATAGCTACAGAACTACAAGACTGAACAGCATCAGAGGAACAGCATTTTCATTTCAAATGTGTAATACCACAAGAGACTACAATAAGACCATGTGTGAAAACCCAAATGCACTGCAGACTGCCAGCCAGTCCAGAATGAGGATCATTTTATAACTAAAGAAAATAAAATTGTAATGATGGATTAGGTTCCACCTAAGTTCCTGTGGCCAGTTTTTTCTATTGCCTGGTCTAAACCTTCAAAGTCAGGTACTGATCAGGCAACCCAGGCATGCTGATGAGTTTAGACCCTCTGAATATGATCTTTAATGTGTAAAAGAACCGTAATACAAAGATAAATTGTGTCAGGGAGACAAGAATGGTTCAGTCTATATTTGCTCCTCCATAAGGAAGTTTGAAGTTTTCTTATTTAGAATTACAGGTGTCACTTGGAAAGTTTTGGAGCTTGTATTCGCTGACTTACCTACAGCATCTGACAACCCATAAACCTTCTGACCGTAGGCATCTGTTTTGTCCCAGATAAATGTATATGCCAAGTTGGGAGATGCCTGAAATGACTTTTGGAACAAATGCCCTTCTACTGCTACCATCAAATGAACTTTGATCAGATTCAGTGGCACAAGTGTCTGAGTCATTATGATCTTCAGTAAGGATTTGTATCCAGCAGTGCGGGAACTCAGGTAGCTGAGCTTTATACTAGAGCCAGGGATCTCAATTTCTTCATGAAGAACCTGGATAGGAAAGAGGTCAAATATTTTACATTAATGTGTTTGTTTTTTTTTTTAATGTATCACCTTGTGTATTCTTATAAACTTATGTCTTTCTGTTACTGGGAGTGGATATCCTCAAAGAAACACAGTTCAGCTGACATTTCTGACAAATAATTATTTGGTGTCTGTGTACACATCTTCTTAAGAGCCCACTGCTGGCAAAAGGGCAAATAAGCACAACCATTTTTACTGCAAGTTATATGCAAGGGAAACATAAGAAAAATCATAGGAACTCACAACTTCCACTAACAGTGTAAAGCCTAACTGAATACAGCAGTGAAAAAATAGTACCAACAGTTTTCTTTTGTCGTAAGAAGGAAATAAGGAAACAGTCTGTGGTCAGCACCACATGCCAAGCCTTTGCAAAATTCTCTTGAAATGCCTAA
The DNA here is from genome assembly GCF_000738735.6 of Corvus cornix cornix. Taxonomy (NCBI): domain Eukaryota; kingdom Metazoa; phylum Chordata; class Aves; order Passeriformes; family Corvidae; genus Corvus; species Corvus cornix. Next base: position 16,096,715 of record NC_046343.1, read on the forward strand.
GCTGGCATCTCAAATACACAGATATAGTTGATATGGTATATGATAATAGTAGGGTGCAAGGTAATCAAAGATAAATGAGTCTGGGTGATACAAACCTGGGATATCTCCTGCAGCCCTCATTAGAAAACCTGGTACCTGTCAGAACGAATGCAGCTCTGCAGAGATATCTGCTGTAGCAATTGCAGGGAACACATGGTGGCTGTGTGCTCAGGTCAGAACTGTCAGCTGACCCCTGATTTCTGTACCCTTTTCACTCACACTGTTCTTACCTGGGTTTCTGGCACAATGGGATTGCGGCTGGGAGTGTCACTGAAGAAAGTTGAAAGTGGTGATGAAATGATGACTGGGTCAGGACGGACAAACCCACTGAGATCACAGCTGGGAATGGAGTTCTCCTCTGTCTTCATCACCAGGGTGTCCATGGCATAGAAGCTGTTCCATGGCAGCCAGACTGTCCTTTCCTGGCTCATAAATGGGGCCCGTTCAAAGTGCAGCGTTAGGGATGCTCCACCATTTGCAACCAAGTCAAACCTAGAAAAGTGTGGCCTTTAGAAGTGGCAAGACTGAGTAATTCCAGTAATAACATTCCTGGCTAATGAGATAGGTATAGAGGCACACCAGTAGTGATGAGTATTGGTCTGATTTGGGGTGGGATAGAGTTAATTTTCTTCCTAGTAGCTGGCAGAGTGCTGAGTTTTGGATTCAGGATGAGAATAATGTTGATAACACAGGGTTGCATTTATTATTGCAAGGCAGTGCTTACACAGAGTCAGAGCCTTTCCTCCTCCTCACCCCACCACACCAGGGAGCAGAATGGGGGCTGGGAGGGGACACAGCTGGGACAGCTGTCCCCCGCTAAGGGATACCCCAGATCATACGGTGCCATTCTCGTTATATAAACTAGGGGGAAAGCTGCTCAGAATCTGGCTGAGAATTCCTTTATCTTTTTGTTATTTTCCTTTTCATTAGTTTTTATAATCATAATTTCAGTGATTAAACTGTTTTTATCTCAACGCAGGAGTTTTCTTACTTTTACCCTTGTGATTCTCTCCCCACACCTCCGAGGCAGGGAGAGTGAGCAGACCATGATTATGTTTTAAATGTCATGGTTCCAATGATCTATAGTGGGATGTGAACCTCTGGCAACTAAACAGCTGAAAACCAGCCAAGACAAGCAATGATTTGAAGTCACCTGGACAAAGCTCATTCTGATGATATTATAAATTCTGTATTAAGTAATTAAAAAAATACCCAACAAACAAATCACCACATTCATTATTACAAGTCACCTTTATATAGAAACAGCAGAGAAGCCAAGTTCATTCTGAGTTGGACACTGAATTATCCCTTTCCTAAAAGATCCTGTCCATCAAACATAGAATGGGACACACAGCAGTAAGAGAATAGTAATGAGAAGTGTAACACAAGTAAGATTTCCTGTCTCCAAGATAACTGATCTATCATTTTTCAGAGATACTAGGTGTTTACTCCAACCCCCTGCACAATCACAGCAGTAACATGGAGCTGCACAGGCATTTGAAACCTGGCCTAAATGAGAAATGCTTCCAGGTTGTTCTGACAACAGAAATAGGTGTCAGTTGTTCCATGTAAACGCTGGCAATGTAACAAATTACTCAATGACTTCAATAATCTATTCAAATTTAAATACAGTTCAGCTCACCATTTACTGCAACTTTAAACCACTGAAATCAACATTATACTTCTATTATAACAAATTAATATTCTGGAAAATACGGAACTTAAATACTCCCTATAGTTCAGTTGACTCCTATTATTATTTCAATTCAATTGTTTTTATGCAAGATCAAGATAAAATGGCAAATGTTTACAATGCCTGTGTCAGATAGACTGTTTTAGTTACCACAGCCAGTAAACCAGATAAACCATGACACACTGGCTTTTGTTTATCTGAATTTGTGTGCATTTCAAATAAGCTGATACAAGGGGGAAAAAGCACTTTTTTGCACAGCAGGAAATTGTCTAAATATATTCAATTAGAATCTTTTGATTGCATTCTACCCTGAAGAAACTCAAAAGAGAATGTATCTTCAAAAGCAAAGAGAAGCAGAAGGGAAATTTTAACAAAATATACTATTCTATAATGATGCTTTCTTTTTTCCTAGAAGTGTTAGCCTGCACTGCATTTTAAAATAAAATATTTCTTGTCTCAGCTGGATACTGCTGTAGCCCACAAATGTTTTCATAGATACAGAGCAATTTATTTGAAAGGAGTTTGCCTGCTAACACGTCATTATCAGAAGTCAGCCTGTTCATATTTACATGCAGTTAGTATTCAAAATGCCGCGTGAAAAATTACTTTTGTGTTTACTTAATAGCTCTTTGCCCTGGGAGGAAGGCAATGCCTGGTACCACATGGTTCCATTAGATCACACCATCTGTTAATCAGCAAAGACACTCCACAGCAAACAGGGGCTCAGTGAAGCAGGGACACTCACGTGCCATCCTGACGAGTGATGGTGTAGCCGTACTTTGGATACTTGACAAACGACACGTTGACCCCAACTAGAGGAGTCCCATCTGTAGTCACCACTTGGCCTCTTATCAGAGACACAAGACTGAAAAAGAAAGAGAATTAAAGGTATTAAAGCTAATGACAAAAGCAAAGTTATGTTGTTTATAAGTGAAGCAGTGGAACACTTGTACCTCATTTACTCTAAATCCAGTTTACTCCAAAGGTTTTTAGAATACTGAGGAACCACAATATTGCCCAGCTCCCTCTATACACCTGAATCAAGAAACTGCTTGTCTACGCAGTGAGAGGTGTATAAAGAATGGCAGTCAGTGCTTTCCTTGTCTAACAAAGCTTTGCAGAGCACAAAGCTCCCTCACATTCAGCCAGGCCAAAGCTGTGACCCTGCAGCGACACTGAAACTCCCAAACCTCCCTGGGGGTACAATACCATGCCTGTGGGTGCCTCACACACTTGACAAACAATGGTGCAATGCCATATCTCTGTTTTATACCACCAATTCTTCACCTCAAGGTTCAAATTCCCTCATCTTAGGGAATGACTGATGTTTGTACACTGCATTCAGTCCTGATTTGGAACCCTTGCTTGCACTTTGCCAAGGGAAGGATTTGGTTTCAAGTCCAGCTTTACACACAGGCAAGACAAAACATTTCTTTGGCCAGCAGGATAAGCAGCTTTGCTTAACCTAAGGGAGATGAAGATGAGTTATTCCTCTGCAAGGCACAGTCAGTTTTTTCTCTTTGGCAAGTGCTTTGCTGCTGCTAAGTGCACAGCGGGCACAAAGTGCTGCTGCTCCCAGCTGGAGAGGAGTTTCCAGCCCCTGGCTCCTTTCCCTTCCATCTTCCCTGTACCCTGAGAGAAGCAGATTGGGGAGGGGGGAAGCTGCTTTGTAAAAGGGCAATGGAAAAGGTAAAGCTTCTTGTAGATGGCTTCCACTTCTGCACTGGAAACGTGAAAACAGGAGAAGGCGACCTGGGAAACAGGGAGAGAGTGAAGTCCTCTTAGCCCACAATCTCAGGGATTGTAAAATTGCACTTTGCTGTAGTCACAGATGAAAAGATTTATTTATTCATCAGTCTGTGCTTCCAGCATGAGCCACCAACTCTGCTCTGCTGAGAGCCACGGAATGAAGAGCCCCTTCCCAGCAGGACTAGGGCTGCTCCCGAAGCTCAGCAGGCTCCAGGCTCATGCCAGGCACAGCACCCTGACCCAGGGATGTCTGGCCCCAGGCTGAGCTGCAGGACAAGGGGATGAAGCTGGGCTGAGCTTTGCTGAACACTGACAAATTGTGGTGGGCTCTGGGAGGGCCCCCTGCCAGAGAACAGCTCCTTTCATCAGCCAGACCAGGGATCATTTTCAGGTCCTTTCTGCCGACTCTGAGATGTTCAGGGGCTGTGATGTACCTTTCTAACGGTGTTATACCAGCTGTTTAACAACTATCTCCTCTATTTTTATTCCAAACAGGGTGCAATATTTTCTTCAATATTACATGAAAAAATCAAATTAATAAAACTGAGCCATTTCTGTTACTTTTCTTTTAGAACTTTCAAGTGCTTCTTGACCCTTCAGGTCAAATTCTAATTTGAAAACTCAACATTTTCTAAAAGAATATGGAATTTAATAGAAATTGAAACCTGTTGAGAAAAGTCTACTTGGGAACACATTGGACCAAGATAATTGTCTTGGCATTATTCATTTTGCTTGAATTATTTTATGTGACAAACACACAGAAATAGTTGCAGGGAAAAAGTCACTCAAGCTTCTCTAGGGAAACTGTGCAGAAAGTAGATTTAGAAAGAAATTGTCAGATGGCGGAAGAAAACTAATAATGCCCATGACTTAATTTTTTCTACTTTCAATTTTAATATTTCAGGAAATAATTTGAATAAAAATATTTTGGTTAATAATCTTCCTTTCTATTTCTGAAGTGCTAAAATAAGGAACACAATGGATATTAGAATAAGCTAAAATGTAGCTAAAATCTGGATTTATAAGAATCATTGTTTTGACTAAGTCATTTCAGAAGTGTAACAGACAAATTGAACTGATACAAGAATTACTTTTTTTTTTTAAACAAGGAATTTAAATACGTAAAAGCATGTGGCTTTTTTCCCTGAAAACTTCATTTCATCTCATTTCTGCACAGAAAAAAATCAGTGAGTTTTAACTATTTTTGCAATCAATAAATTTTGTTCTTTATTGCTTTAGCAGAGTAGGAAATAACTTCTTTTTCTTATACTGAGACTGGAAAAAAACCCCAAACCATTATTTTTTCCCACTTTTTCATGTCTTTCAATGTAATGATAGACTGAGCTAAGCAAACAGAGCTTACAAACATGGGAGCTACTTATTGAGATTATGGCAGCTTCAGTATATGGAAAACCTGGCAGCTGAACCTTGTGACACTTTTAAAAGACAAAGCCATTAGTTTTAAAACTTACAATTTGACACTATACATTAGATTTGCCTAAAATTGGCACCAAAAATAACAGCTGAGCTGCAGAATTATCAGAAGTACCTTCAAAACTTAGAGGTGAAGGCCAATTTTAATATCATTAATAGGTCATTTGCAAAGACATGTTAAAATCTGCAGTGTAGTTCAGATGAATAAAACAGAACGAAGACTCCTACCATGAGGAGCCCTAAAAATAAAAATTCAAAGTTTCCAATGAGGTTTTTTTTAAAGGAGCCTCAGGATTGAAATGCTCAGCTCCTGTTTAGTCTAGAGTACTAATTCATAGAATCATAGAATGGGTTTGAAGGGACCTTAAGATCATTTTGTTCCAACCCCCTGCTTGGCAGGGTCACTTTCCACTATCCCAGGTTGCTCCAAGCCCCATCCAACCTGGCCTTAAACACTTCCAGGGATTAAAAAAAAACCAAAACAAAATCACCACAAATTTAGGTGAAAACAGAACAATTTTTTTCTATTTTTTCGAACAACTCCCTGTGTGTATGCATGGAGTATTTTACAGAATAGTAATTATATAGAGTAGGGTCCAACAGGGGTTTCCTGATAGAATATGGAAATGATTGTGTGCAGCACAGGGGTGAATACAATGGGGACCTGCTTGGTGTATCCAGAAACACTGTGATCCTCTTTTTACAGACAAATATTTAGGGACATGCTCTACATTACCCACTAAGCCTGTAATGGAATCCTGACTGAGGAAACAGTTTCCTGTAATGAAGTGCAATCTTTTGGGTGTTATCTCAAATGAAGCTCTTTCTTCAGTTTTAACTTTGGTGATATGAACATAATTAACATACTCATCAATTTCTTAGCATCTTTCCATGGAGACCTATTTATGTAATATTGATAAATACCAATCTTCTTGTAAGCATACAATGGCATCAAATATCATTTAATGATTTGCTAGCTTTTAGATTCATTACAAATATATAATTAATAATCTTAGGAAGAACAAGCATAGAAAAAGAAAAAAAACAAGAAGAAAAAGAAAACTTAGTCAGACGGATCAATGATACAAGTAAAACGGCTTTATGTAAGGAATAAATAATAAAACTCCATAAATCAATGTAACTTTAAAATTATTTGAAATGCTATTCCATTATTGAAATTTGTGTTAGTGGCACTACATAAAATTTAATCTCTTTTAACTGGAAACTAGTTTGCATTTTCCCTTTTTCTAGACTGCAGTCTTCATAAAATATAAACCTCAGAAGCTCCTACTCAGTGGAAGAAACCTTCTTCTGGGTGTTGCCAAAATGTTAAAATGCTAATAAAACTCAGTGTTATAAAACAGAGGCCACATCATAAACTGCAACAGCGTGGCCTCAGTGTGATCTCAGTGTGATCAGCTCCTGAGATGAAGCTCCTGAAAGCAGCCTCTCCTGTTGAACCACAAATAAAATCGCTGGCAGAAATTTTCCCATACAGTGCAACTGCACAGATCCGGTGTCACAGTCACAGCTGCTACCTGCTGTTGAAGGGATTTTCTCCGGGGATGATGTGAGTGCTGTCCTTCCCCACGAGGAGCTTGATGCGATCATAGAACGACTTCACAGCGGGAGCGCCGGGGTGGCTCTGCTGGATGATGTCCAGCGGGTCCCGCGAGCCCCGGCACAGGAGGCTGTTCTGGCAGGTGGCCTGCAGGCAGCAGTCTGGGTCCAGGCAGTCCACCAGGCCATCTGAAAGGTAACAGGCACTGAGATCCAGCACAGTGCTGTGGAGCAATAATACCCGTGGAAATCCCAGTGCACTGGGAAAAACTGTTAAAGCTCACTCTTCATACCACCCCTACACCCTAAACCTGGTGATTCAGTCAACAGTGCCATGAGGATGATGCTTTGGAGCACACTGGTTAAAAACCACTACAATTAATGTAAACCAGTGTTAGACAAGAATAAATCCCAAGAAATCTCTCAAGGGCTGACATTAGGCAAAATAAGTGGAAGGAATAAAGGATTTTTGTTTAGGTTATTTGCTTGTTTGTCTGGGGTTTTTTTTCTGTCTTGAGAATTAGGCTGTTTGATTTCATTTGTTCTGTTTGCAAAGCTGAGAGGAGATGGGGATGATAAAGTCATCGTTACCTAAGTAAAATAAAAATCACATTGCAGCCATGTTGGCAGTTCCTAGGGAAGGGCTGCTGGAACTCCCACCTCCCATGGATACCTGGCTCATGACTTGTGCGCGTGCTTGGGTAAGGAAGGATCAGTCACAAAGTTGGTGGGTTCAGTCATCATATTACAGATTAGGTTGTCCATCAAGAATATTTCTTAGGATGCATTTTTAAGAAAAAAAATAGAATCTTAACACCAGAAATTAAAAGGGAATCAAGGGGGAGATCAATCTGTATACTTAGATAAATAACTGACTATTTTCAGCACTTACAGTAACGATTCTATTGTCATCTCTTCATTGGGTATCATTATTTAACTGAAATATGTTCTCTCAATGGAGTTCTACTATGATTTAGAAATTAATAACCATTTGCTTTAAAATACTATCATCTCTAACAATTTAGAAACATTTGTTCACCTACTCTGGCAAGAATCAGATCAGTCTGCAATCTGCTTATGTCTGTAAACCTTCAGAGACTTCCCAAGGTGCACCAATCTGATTTTTGAATACAAATATGGCCTGGGCATACACTGAGCATCATACACAAGACAGAGCATTCCAGCAGGGAAGCAGAAAAAAGTCCCTTAGGCTAAGATCATGACTCATGCATTTTCAGGATTTTCAAGTGCACAACAGACCAGCACAGCGATAACTGGAAAACAACAACCTAAAGGAAAAAAAACCAATCTAAAACTATGAAAACTTCCTTTTTTTACAATTAGCCTTGTATATCCAACCCATTGTGTGTGCCTGAAATGACTGTGCCTGACCTGATTTAAAAACAAAATTGCCAAGGTATGCTGACAGTGTTTCATTCAGGCCTCTAAGGAGATTTAAGTCAGACAAACTACCTTGTTGTGAAAACTGTATGTTGCTTTAAGGTCACTCGCCTATTCACATTAGGAGCTCCATTCATCTTGAAATCCTCTCCAACGTGGCTGTAGGAACTTTCTGTCTCGCTACAGTTCATTTTCTACCCACTTTATATAATCATTCTAAGGACATAATTAGCTTCAGGGTATAACTAAAGGCAGTTTTCCTATTAAGCTCCGAGAAATTCTCAGCATCCTGCATTCTTTCTCAGTCTGTGAGACCTCTACAACTATGAACTGAGATTTACCCACTGTTTAGTCCACTCAGTTCTGTTAGTCAGATGACCACCAGGCAAGAAAATCCTATCAACACACTAGAAATAACAGAGGAAAAATACAGGATATAAATTACTCCCTTTGATGAATTTACATTTACCTATTCAAGCTGCATCATATTTTTGCTATACCTGTTATTAGAGGTGAGCATAAGTTATGTCTGTAATGACCTCATCACGCAGCAGATTATGGGATGCTGTAGCCAAACACTTGTGATGACACCATGAACTGGGAATGGGCATATCAATCCCTTAGGCTCCTGTCAGTCATGCGAATCACATCTTTATGCTTGCGAGCCCCCTTGGATATTGTCTGACATTGCAATCTTCAGTTAAATTACCCCGCCACTGCCAATCTCACCGTTATCTCACAAACAATCAAGCAGGCAATCAAACTGCTCTGAATTGCCAGTTCAGGACCTGGGAGGCTGGAAACATCTCCATTCAACAGCAGGGAGAAACCTGCCTGTGATTCCTTCCATGTAAGAAGGTTTTGCTGCAGTTCTGTGAATTCAGACTCAGATGCTTTCAGACGCTTACAACAGTATTTTGAAAAGACAGGCATAGAGCATAACACAATTTACTTTTTAGAACATTATTGCTTATATGGCTTTATTCCCCTGTATTAATTTATTCTCAGATGGCAGGATTCAGGACTGAGGATATTTTTACCTTATGTGAACTAGTTGATCCAGGTTGTACAGCAGCACCAAGGTCTGGGTCCGCTCAGCACACACAGCCAGGCCCTGTGCACTGCTGCTCGGTATCAAAGGCTTAGACACCACTGTGCTGCTCACATCCACAGCTGCTGCTATTATTGACTTTGCTGCTCTGAAAACTCTGACTCCATGCGTGAAAGAGAATTGGTTTCTGTCAGAATATACCTGGTTTTAGTTCACCTTTGCCTAATTTGCTATCTGGACTCTTATCACAGAATGGCTGTGATTGGCAAGGACACCTGGAGGTGATCAGGTCCAGCCCCCTGCTCAAGCAAGGCGACCAGAGGCTGGTTGCCCAGGACCATGCTCGGACAGCTTTTGAATGACTCTGAGGATGGAGACTCCACAGCCTCACTGGGCATCCTGCTCCAGTGCTCAGTCACTAGACAAAGAAGTGTCTCCCAGCATACATTTGTGCCTGGGGTTGTTCCTCCTCAGGTGCAGGACCTTGCACTTCATGAGGTTTCTCTCAGCCCATTTTTCCAGCCATACTGTACTGTTATATATGAAGTAAATTGTTACAGAATCATTTATTTGCATTAGACTCAGCTGATTAAAACCAGAGCTAGAAAAAAAAGTACCTTCTGTAAAAGAAAATTCTGCTATTAGCATAAATTTTAATTAGAATTCAGTACTTCGAGTTTTAATACACAGTTCAGAGCTTGTCATCCTCCAAATTTCCTCAGGTATGCTGAATTATTTATATGGTTAATTCAATGACAAACCCTCACCACTTGCCTCACCAAAATATTGCTGCTTTTCATGGCATACACAGCTGAGTTTCAAGTGGGCAGTGACCTCTCTGATACTCTGCATGCTAAAGGGGGGAGGCTGGAGAGGGAGCTAAGATGGTGCTGAACCTTTTCCAACAATCTGAGAACAAAACAAGTCCTGACTTGGCCTTAACTGAGAAGAAAGAAATAGGAAATTTTGATCTGATTTCAACTGGCAGCACAGGATTAGCTCTCCATTGCTGTTCGTGGTTTTTCTGAATTCTCAAATCTTTTCAGAAATGAAGCAAGCGACATGCTATCCCTCTTGAAGAGTTCACTTTGCTAATGAATACATACATTTCTCAACTTTCTGTGAACTGTTCCACAAGCTTTTTGGCAGACTTAACTACACAGCAAAGAGAAAACTTTGAAGAATTACTTGAAAGTAGATTAACCTACTCATGCATGTCATATTTGTGACTGCCTTATTATTTTATTCCTCTTGACCATCATTAGAAGGACTAAAAGCTCTCAGGAGGAATAGTGATATATTTTACCCCATTAATATTCTAATATATTTAGAACCTCTCAGCATCAGTGTTCCTTTGTCACTGAATATATTTCTCACCACGCCCAGGTTACTGGATTGCAGAATTAGAAAGGTGCTACACCTTTCTGCAGAAAGTTGATGCTTGAGCTATTGGGGTTTTTTAAACCTCAATGACTAAATTATCTACAGTTTCCACATTTCTTCAAGCACTTGCAGGTTGTGCTTCAGGTTCAATTCACGATGCATATCAGAATGAGTCCACTTTGACCTGACATCCAGCTCTCTAAGACGATGCTTTCTGTACCCAGCAAGGGACAATTCTGTTTCCAACCCAAAACTCCCGAGCCCACGCTCAGCAGAGGGCATCCTTACACTTCACTAGCTGCAGGAGCTGGGGACTTTCAAAGCCTAATTCCTGGAAATTTTTCTTCTTCCAATAAACATTTCAGACTGATGATTAAAATGGAGGTGGGGAGGGGGGGAACAGAAGCTACTATGAACCCTGAGGGCAAAAGGGTCTTTGATCACTCTGAGGGCAAATTAGTTAATTTATCATGATCCAATTTTAATTATGTGCAGTATTAATATACCCAAGGTGAAAGAATTAGAGATGCTCTATCAGATTATCAAAAGAGTAGGCCTTCTCTCTGCCAACACAGAAATATTTTAATTGAGCTCTAAAACTGCATGCAAAACTGCTTCCACAGGCAGGCTATGCCACAGCCCAGTATATCTCATAACCAGGAAAGTTTATCTAATATTTAACCCAAATTTTCACACTTTTGTAGCCTGATCTAATTACTGTGATCTATATTGGCATGTATCATTCAAAATAATTCCTCAGAAGTTCCTGGTGCTAACAAGAAAGGAAACTCTTCTATTCCTGTAGCTCCAGGAATTCTGCTCCAGCCCTGTAAAGACTCCTTGTAAACCATCAGGACACTCATTTACATCACTGGCTTTTGTAACTAACTGTGAGCACAACAGAATATTTTGTAACCCAAAACCCAAACCTCACAGGACAAGATGGATTGTAAATTCCAAGTTGTGGTAAAGCAGAATGAACCAGGAGATTGGTTGTGCCTTCAAATGCCCCAAAACCTCCCCAATGAGGCTTTAAAGTACCCTGGAAGATGAGAGTGGTGAAGCACCAGCCCCACTTCCCTGGCCCACTCAGTATCCCCGTGCTGCCTGGAGCCCTGGCAGTCAGGAAAAGCCTCATTCTGGGGCATTCCTGAGAGCATCAGCTGGAAGAACCCACTGCAGGTGCAGCTCCAGCTATGCATGAGCTTGGGGGTCTCTCAGAACCTGTGGATTATTGATGCTCCAACTCCAAACCACTCCTTGCTCGAGCCAGGCTGACCCAAAGGGCTGTAAGATGAGAACAACCTTGAAAAAAAAAGTTTGTCCAGCTCCAGTGTACACAGCCACCTCCACGGATCCTGGTGCCTTTTCAAACCATGGAATTTGCAGTCACTGAGCTTCTTGCTTTTGCTTCTGCCCGGGCTGTGAGAGGGAGTTACTGTAGTACCACGTCCCGTGAGGGACAGGGAAAGGATAAGCTGGCTAATGTGTGTAAAGGCGATTAGAGGCTGACATGAAGTTGTAACACAATCACAAACAAGCACACTCATTAGCTCTTGTCAAACTTTGAGTGCCTACTTTTGATACAGATTTTATACCTGAGCCCACGTGACTCACTCTGGCCCCCATCCACAACAGATTTCATCTCCTGATTGCATTTAATGTTCCACAACTGACTATTGTACAGGCTCCAGGAAGGTATTTTCTGTGCCAAGAGTATTCTGGGTATTTATATTGAGAACTTCATAAAATCTTTTGTCTGTGCTGAATTAGAGACCCCCGCTGAGGCAATGCTTGTTGAGGCAAGCTAAATTACATGATTTGCTTTTGTGCTGTGAAATACTTGTATTATCTTAAATGTCACGAGCCTGATGCAGTATCAAGTCACAGGATTTGTAATTTTCTAAAAGCAATTTTTTTCTAAATGTTTATTGCAGGAAGACACTTTTCTTTCTATTTTCCTTCTGTCTAATTTCAGAGATGAGTTTTCTAAGACAACTCAAATAAACAGCCTTTCAATCAGTCAAGTGCACTGTCCTGACAGTGAACTTCACTAGAAATGTATTTTTCTTGTGAATTGAAGAGATTTCATACTGGAGCAGATAGTTGGCTTTCTCTAATTCGTTATCTTTAATGTATTATGTCAAACAGAATTACCACCAACTGTACTTCCTGGTGGGGTTAAAGATATAGAATAACAAACTGAAGGGCAAAATTTGCCTTCTGAGAGATGCTCATACCTCTTTGGAAAGCCAAGTGGTAAAGACATTAAAATGTATTTTAAAAAGAGTGTCCCACTTTGCATAACAAATAAATTCCTCATTTCTATTTAGCTTAGTATTCTATACAGCTATGGGTTGCTTCCTTTCCTTTTCCTACCAATTTTAGATCAGATAATTACATTGTGAGGAGAAATGTGATCTGGGAAGTGATAGAAGCAGTGACTGCATTTAAGCTTTTTTTTTTTTTAACCTGCCTGCACCTGTCCTGTCCATCCTGATCAAATCTGAAACAAACAAATTTAGCAAAATTTTGCTCATTTTCTGTTTTTCTTTCTCTGAGATTACATAATTTAACTGTCTTGCCAATAAAAACCACAAGAATGAGCAATTTTGAACGGATGCAAAAGGTGGGAGAAGAGAGAAAGAAGGAAAAGAAGAGCCTAGAAAGAGCAAGCCTGGTGGGCAATATGGGCTCCTGCCAAGGCTGCCTCTGCAGACGACAGGATTTTTAAATCTGCCTCCCAAATTATCCCAAGGCACTCAGGACAAAGATTCCTCAAATGTGATGGATATCAGCTGCATCCAACATTTAGTGAAACTATACTTTAGAAAAGACATCTGAGTTTTGCTGTGTGTCCCATTGTCTCATGGACCTGGAGGCACTGGAACATCTAAGGTGAAATCTAGTTAAGCAGGAGACTGTTTTGAGATACTAAAAACATTTTTCTATTTAAGAACAAGCAAATTATTATAAAATAGTTATTGCAAAATGATGAGTATAAACAGCCACAGTAGTGATTTTCTTATGCAATATGCCAAAAGAAATAGGAACTTAAAAAGTAGCATATCCTCTGCTGTTCCTCAAAATACCATCTGTAATGCCTTAATTTCCTAAAATAAAGCCACGGTGAATTAAATGGGTTATACGTGTCTATTAGGGGGATTATATATTGTAATCACAATTACAGGTCTTAAAATAAAGCTGTTTCTAATCCCTCCAAAAGATGCTTAATAATGATTAGATTACTGAGGGACTGATTAAGGGAAGATAGTAGTTTTAGAAGCAGCCACAGTGAGCAAATTATGTAATCCAAACACGGTTTGGAAAACAGAAGCACCTTCCAATTTAAAGAGATCTTAAAAGTGAGTCAATGCCAGAATGCCCTTACTTTTCAGTTAGGCTTCCTCCTTAAAGAAAAATGATGAAAAAAAAAAAAAAAGAACAAAAAGATAAATAAGAGACTTTCAAGTTTTTTCAGCAGAGTAGCTTATGTACCAGAGTAACCCTAAACAGGTTCATGAAGAATCACAGAACCACAGGCTGGTTTGGGTTGGAAGGGACCTTAAAACTCATCCAGTGCCACCCCCTGCCATGGGCAGGGATACCTTCCACTGCCCCAGGCTGCTCCAAGCCCCTCCAACCTGGCCTTGGACACTTCCAGGAGAAAGACTTAGTTACGCCCATGTCTTGATTTGACATATGGTGGTAAGGACAAAAGCAGGTGAATTTCCCAATGTTACCTCACAGCTCCACCTGAACAGCCCTAAGAGGAGAAAACAGATTTGGAGATTCTCTTCTCTTGCTGCTCTGGAATCACATTCCATTTATGCCAGTAATCCACACTGACATCTCATTTAAAATGAAGATTTGTAAGTCTAAAAGAGAGGGGGACTCATCTGCCTCTTCTAGGAATAAACCAACTAAAGGACATTGATCTGAAATGGAAAGAAAATATTAAGTATAATCTTTCATTTTTCTCTTTTTGAACTATGGTATGGAGTTTGCATTGTGGCAGATAATAAGACAAAGCAGGACAAATGGGAAACCCTGTGGAGTCAGTGGCAATGCTCTCCTTGACATTCATAAAATGAAGACTTGGCCCAAGGCCTTTGAATCTGATTGTGAGATACAATTGCAATAAGAATGGCTGAACAGGGAAAAAGCTCCAAAATATTTAAATTTGCTGCCACAGAAGACAGGAAATGATAGTTCCCTTTCAGTGACATGCTGAAGGAACTGTATTTTAACAACATGCAGAAAAGAAGGAGGTTAAACTGTCCAGAGAAAGACCTCATTTAGGGAAAAAAAAGTATTTTTAGCTACCCTACTTCCTTCTGAAAGAACAGCTTGTTTGTTCTGTACTACCCCAGAACTACTGCTTATGTTAACAGAGCAATGTTGGTAATGGAGCAGCAAATGAGTTCAACACTTTGCTGCAAATAAACTCAGCTGAGTTTCAAATGAAAAGAGTGACTGGGAGGAGAGGCAATTTCTTTAACTTCTAATAAACTTGCATTTTATGTGAAACTTGGGGTTGTGGTAACTCGCTGGATCTTTAATATTGATTCCCATAGTACAGTTTTCAGCTTTGTCTAATGAGAAAACTTAATTTTATCTGTTCCTTTATATATAGAGTCACAATTACACAAAGGTGCAGCTGGAAGCACAGAACACACATCCCTTCCAGCCTCTCCATTCCTGCACACTCCCCTACAAACACAGAGGTCATAGGACACATTCCTGGCCAGGTGTGCAGTGAACCAGGCACATACAGAGCAGCACATCTTAGGCAAAGGCAGGACTGCACTCTAAGATACCAAGCATTAAGTGATTAACATTGTATTCGTTGTTTGAGTTTTATTGTAGTTCTTGTGACTGTCAATTTGACAAACTGATGGTGAGGACAACGTCTTTGTCCTCACAGTGCACATGGGAAAGGACCCCATGACATCTCAAAGACATCTGAAACCCAAAATATAATCAAGCAAACTGCAGCTGCACAAATCACCAAGGCATGAGGGAGAGCGAGAGCGCTGCAGTGGCACAGCCTGTGGGGAGCTCTGTGTAGGAAACACACCGTGGCTCAAAGGCTCTCTTTCGTTTTTCAGGAGTGCCTGGCAAGCTTGTGGAGAAACAGCAGCTGAACAGGTGCTGAACAGCACCTGACCTCCCTTATACAAACATTCTACAGGAATTAATAAGGATGAGACTATTAAGAGCAGGAATGAGCATTGAATTAAAGTACTGAGCAAAGGGTCAGAAGACAAGAGATTCATTTCTGCCTTTATCATAAAATCCCCATATGAAAATGTGTGGGTCAAAGGGACTTCTCAGGTTGTTTGGATCTTGGCTCAAGCTTAAATTTTCAAACTGTTTACACGCACAAGAACCAACGAGCAGTAACCACTCTAGTCTCTGGAAAAAAAATTACTTAAAATGCGAACATTGAGAACATCTGAAGAGTTCTCCCCTAAACCTCTCCAGCCTTCAGCTAGACCATCTAATTTTCTTTCAGGTGCTTTACTATGGTAAACCAAAATCCATGCAACTTGCATGATGATGGAATAGACAATTCTTCATTAATTATTAATTAATAATATTATATATCTGTTGTATGGCATATTCTCTCTGTATTCTTTGCCTTTGATAAGCTACTGTTTGCCTTCCTTGAGTAAGGTTTACAGTTCTACAATTTTTCATTAGGATGAGCAGCTGAATAGTGTCACTGGTCATTTTTAGCCCTGCTTGTCTGTTTTACAAGTGCAAAATACTGTCCTAGATATATAAATAAACTTCTTGTTCTGGCATTTCCAAAAACATTTCCAAACTTTTTCCTTTATTTGAGGAAATTCTAGTAATACATCCATTTTCAAATTTCCCTTTATAACCTTCAAAGCCTGTAAAAACGGCAAACCCAAGCATTTAACTTCTTAGTTTCTTACACTGAATATTAACACAAGTATAGTGGGTTTTGTTGTATACTTAAATGCCAATTAACATACTTTGGCAGTTAGATTCTGCTCTTTATAATTCTGTAACAGCTGTAAAGCAAGCTCTAGTTCTCTGAAATTGAATTAGCTTTAGAACTTTTAAAATACTCCTCTAAGCACTGAGCATGTGGAACCAAGGAACTAACAGAGGATTTACAAATTAAAACTAGCTGATGATATTCAGGTGTGGTTAATATCATGTAATCAAAACCAAATACACCTTTTTCTCAGTTTGGGACTTACAAACAGTTTCTAAACCCTGAAATCTTACATAGAATTAAAACACTCATCCTAATGACAATTTTACCCTTGATACAGCCCAATGTTGCTTTGCAGTTTTAGGAAATACATTTATAAAATATCTATTAATCAGCAAACAGCAGATGCTTTCTTTAGATTAATTATTGGCCAAAGAAAAGGGAAGGAGTCTCAAGGAAGAAAGCTGTGTGTGATGTTTGGTTTATAACAGAGAGCAGAAGCCCACGAAAAAGAATCTCTGTGATTTACTAAAGACATTATATTGAAAGGAATAAGCAAGTTCCTTTAAATGAAGGAGCAAATTAACCGATCTTGTTTAGAAAGAACAACATCTCAGAACTGCTTTCAGGCCACCACGGAAGGCTCTACAAAACCAGAAAAACAGCTTTGAAGGGAAACACAGGACACATCCTGCATTTAATAGGGAAATGCCTGATAAAGGGCAGGGAAAAAAAGCCGGGATGTCAGCCCCTTACACCCATACATGCCCATTCAGCACATCTCACCCCACCCTTCAGAGTCTGGCACATGAACTGTGCAGTGTGACAGCAAGGGACAGCCTGGCAGGGGCTGTGTGACAGCAGGGGACAGCCTGGCAGGGGCTGTGTGAGAGCAGGGGACAGCCGGACAGGGGCTGTGTGAGAGCAGGGGACAGCCTGACAGGGGCTGTGTGAGAGCAGGGGACAGCCGGACAGGGGCTGTGTGAGAGCAGGGGACAGCCTGGCAGGGGCTGTGTGAGAGCAAGGGACAGCCGGACAGGGGCTGTGTGAGAGCAGGGGACAGCCTGACAGGGGCTGTGTGAGAGCAGGGGACAGCCGGACAGGGGCTGTGTGAGAGCAGGGGACAGTCGGACAGGGACTGTGTGAGAGCAGGGGACAGTCGGACAGGGACTGTGTGAGAGCAGGGGACAGCCTGACAGGGGCTGTGTGAGAGCAAGGGACAGCCGGACAGGGGCTGTGTGAGAGCAGGGGACAGCCTGACAGGGACTGTGTGAGAGCAGGGGACAGCCGGACAGGGACTGTGTGACAGCAGGGGACAGCCGGACAGGGGCTGTGTGAGAGCAGGGGACAGTCGGACAGGGGCTGTGTGACAGCAGGGGACAGTCGGACAGGGGCTGTGTGAGAGCAGGGGACAGTCGGACAGGGACTGTGTGAGAGCAAGGGACAGCCGGACGGGGACTGTGTGAGAGCAGGGGACAGCCGGACAGGGGCTGTGTGAGAGCAGGGGACAGTCGGACAGGGGCTGTGTGAGAGCAGGGGACAGCCGGACAGGGACTGTGTGAGAGCAGGGGACAGCCTGACAGGGGCTGTGTGAGAGCAAGGGACAGCCGGACAGGGGCTGTGCACAGGACAGCGCGGTCCCAGCACGGACAGTACAAGGTGGCTCTGTCAGCTGCTCCGAGGGGCACACGGGCACAGGGAGCTCCTCTGCCGCTCCTGTGCCCCAGGAGCCCGCAGCAGGCAGCTCTGCTGTGCCCCCACCGAGGCTTTGGGTGGGACTGAGCCTCCCGCCCGGGGGTCCCTGCGTGTCCCGCACGGCCGCAGCTCCCTCTCCTTTGTTGGAGAACACCTGACAGCAGTGACAGCCACAGCCCTTCTGCAGGACAATGACTCCCGGGGCCGGTGTGTGCAGCCCTCTGCTCTTTCGGACTGTGATCGAAAGCCTTTGCTCACCTCCTTCGTTATCCTTGTTGTCGGCACAGGCGGTTTCCATGGCGACGCTGCATCCCGGCCCCCTCCAGCCGCTCTGGCAGACGCACTGCCAGCTGTTCTGGCCCAGCGTGCATCTCCCGTTGCCATTGCACAGGTCCGGGCAGCCATCTGGGAGGACAAACGGAGAAGGTGAGCCCAGGGCACTCCCACCCTGCTGCGCTCAGGCCGTGCTACTGTGCAGACAAAAAGGCTCGGTCCTGCCACTTGGCAGGAACACTCTCGGTAAAGGAAGGGGACACCCTGGAGAAATGGGGATCTAGCTCAAGCCGAAGGGAGGAAGAGCCCTACCTGCTGTAACACGTTTTAAGAACCCTGTAAAGACTCAGACCTTGAGCTGATAGAAATGACAGTCTGCTTACAGAAGATCTGTCTCTTATTTTTCTCACTGTATGTGTGTGCACACAGGAGGGAGAACACCTTCTTCAACAAGCTCATCAATGCTCAGAGGACTTTTTGTATTGTGTGTTGCATCATTCTCCAGAATGTCTCTAAACACAAAGTTTAAATAAACAGTTTTGAAAATATTTTCCTTCATTGACAGTAATTTTAGAATACCTACTTATTTAACACTAAGTTTACTTATATTTTGGTGTAACATCTTACACTTTCTGAAAAACTTATTAGAAGAGATAGCCCTCCAAAGATGTATGTTTTGAATTGATTATGAATATGACACGACTTCTTGTATAGCAAGAGCCAAATTAGGAACAAAAATATTAATTAGCTAAGCTGCTTACATGTTCTAACAAATGTCCATAGGTGATAGAATACCTCGACTCCTCTTTCTGGGAAGTAAATGAGTCTCAGGAGACACTCTTGTATCTTACTGAATATTCATTATGAAAAAGGGTAAGAAAACCAAACTGCAGCCTTGGTATATACAATCACATCTATCAACACCCAATCCACACAAGCATGAGTATTTGTCTGTGGGGTGACAGAAGATTTGAGGCCTGCAGCAAACCTCTCACAGCACCTCTTCACGAGTCTGAGCAGGAGGAGAAGGCTGTGTTGCCTGACGATGGGTGTGTGTTTTTATAAACCACAGCTCGGAGTTTGTCTCTTCCTGCTCCTCCCAGCTGCCTTGGCTGTAGCCAGGTGAAGTCAGAGAGCAGTTTCTCTGACCCCAGATTCATTCTCACAATGCTGCAGGAGTTTCCCATCCAACAAAGTGATATCCCTGGAACTCACTCAGCTGGTATCACAACAGGTCAAAGACTATTCAGTTCATGGTACACAGAAAGCTGTCAGCAGACAGAAACAAGTCCTGTGAGTTTTATTTCAATGTTGTTGTGTATTAAAAAAATAAAATGCTCCTTACACTTAAATTTAGGGTTATTTTGCCACCACGTATTTTAGCTTAAAAAAATTCAGTTACTTTTGCAGCACAGGTAATAGATTTTCAAGACATTTAGTTTATCTCTTTCATTTGTCAGGTTGTTTGAATGACCAAAATGATAATGTTTGAGGGGAGGCATCACAGTATAGGACAAATTATTTGTTTTAAACGAAGAACAAATAGTAATTGTGAATATACACACACGGTTGGTTTTATACTGAGGCACCAAAGAGAATTAAATCACTGAAGCAGTTTGCCTTGCAGCGTATGAGCAAGATGAAAACATGAACAGTAGGGAGCTAGCAAAATCCCTGAAAAGTTTTAAGTGCAGCTGGGGATTAATGGACATGACTTTGCGTTTAGTGTAGAGAGGGAAGGCAGCATCACTGCCATGGACATGGTGTTGCTAGGAAACACTATGCTACCTCCACAGAGCCTATTTAACTGCAGCCTTCCACAGACAGAGCTGGTGTTTGAATAGCATAAATATCAGAAGGAAGGGAATGAACAGCAGTAGACTACAATAGGATCCAAGTACTTGGACAATAATATCTTCCTTAAAAAGATCTATTAAGTTAATGATGAATTAGCTTTGAAACAGCTTTAAGTAATGGACAACTACTTAGGCATTTTGCATGGTTCTGTCTCTGTACATGCCTATGCATAAATACGGATTTCTGGTTTCGCCTTTCTTCAAGCAAATATCTATACAGCATTCTAGTCTGTTAGACCAACCAGAAATCAGAGCTCCATTATGATCTAGTAATAACCAGTTTTCTTCTAAAAAAGGCTTATATTTAGGAATTGCACCTACTATCTCTATTTAACTCTACCTGCCTGTGCATGTGAGCAGGGATTAGTACTGATGAACATCCTCTGCACACACAGGATTTCCACAGATCTCATGGGCTTGGTGGCCATCAAGGGGTTTGAGGAGTAGACAAGGTGACAAAGTACCTGCCTGAGGAGCCTTCAGAGCTTCAACCAAGGCTCAGTGCCACAGCTGGACAGATGGCCTTTGCTGGACACGCTCACTGCAGGAAGCACACCCAGCACTCGGTGCTTTGTCAGAGCCTGCTTTCATGGTGCAGCCACACTCAGCAGTGTGCTGCCTCCTGGCTGGCTGGGGAATTCTCCCAGAGCCAGGCAGTCACAGTGACAGAGAGAAGGGCTATCAGCATCTAATCTCAAGAAGCAATCCAGCGTGGGATGAAGCTCCCAGTGATCGCATGGAAAAGGGCCTTTCGTGCTAAGCAGACAGGTTGCTATTCCTGGTGTGTAGAGAAATTCTCCTCATCTTTTCCATTACAGTATGCTTAATGGAAAATGTCAAGAAGCAAGGTTAAAAAAGAAGAAAGTGCTTGTTTAAAGTGCTAGATTGACAACCTATTTATTCACAGAACAGGCAGAGTACAGGCAACAGCCGTTCAAGTGTCTCACACTTTTCTAGCTGCTGCTAAAGGTGAAACACTAATGCAGCCTCCCTTCTCTCTATCTCCAACTTGCCTGTGGGATTGGAAATTGGGAGCTTTACTACAAGTACATATGAATTTACAATTAAAATAGCAAGGAAGATTTCAGTACATTTTCCAGTGTTGCATCAGGAATCTGCGATGAGCATATGAGAGACACCAGAGTCAGAATCACTATGAATAGCAAAAACCATAATATGGCCAGTGCTTGGTTCAAAAATGGAGAGTGCTGGATATATTTACATATATATTTATATGAGAATACTCCCAGGTTTCACCTACAGTGAAAATATTCTTAGATTAAATTGTAAAATGATTACTTCATTTTTGAACTTGGAAAAATAATTTCCAGTATCTAGGCAGTATATCAAGAATTCTAATCCAATTTTGGATAAATGCTGCACAGAGAGCTTCTTTTCACTCTGGTACTCCCAAACTCCAGGTATACAAATACACATGTCCAGCTTCCCACACATATATAGATCTTCCATTGCATAAACTACTTTAAACTCCACACCAAACATTTTAACTAAACTAAAACATAAAGTCTGCCCAACTAATATGTGGTTTCAGTCAGAATCATCAGAACTCCCACTTATGGTGAGGAAAATCTTTCTGAAAAAAAAGAAAGGGAAAGGGTGGACAGGGAAAGAGAAGTTAGAGAAACCTTGCTCTTTTTAAAGTTTCCAAACTCTGATGGGAGAGGTAGCCTCTGAGTATAACTAAAGGAAAAAAAGAGAATAGGAGAGATGAAGGAAAAAAAAAATCTAAGTGGCATCTCGTAAGCACATAGAGAAAAGGATAATGCTTTTAGCCTCTGCTCAAGTTTGTACATGGAAAGACAGAAGTAAATCAAGATCTTGTGTCTTTTGAGTCCTTCTGATCCTATGCTATCAGCCCTTTATTCTCCAAACAGCATCTTCCAGCAGAATGGGTTCCTAGCAGCTCTCCTCATTTAGTGCACATGTGGTGCAGCTACAGTCTGGAATATGGTCTCTCATCTTTCCACATTACCTCGTTTCACACATCCTGAACTAAGTTTGCTGGCAGCCACTGGAGCCTTCCCAGTGACTTCAGCTGAGGCTGGACCAGGTGGTCCTGTGGGTGAAGAAGCCCTGCAGTGAAGAGTGTGTTCTACAGCACAGTGTTTTCTCAATCACAGGATGCACACGAGTTTCAAGGGGAACATTTAAATTACATTTCAATCCTCCTCTTCTCATTACAGCTGTTAACTACAGAACTGTAGCAAATAAAAGTAGTCTGGGATATGATGGTACCTAAAGAATTTAGAGAAACGACATAAAAGCAGTAATGACAATAGCCTGTTTAATTTGGATTTTAGAGGATAATCACTGTTTTCATATTTTCTGTTCATTCCTTCAGTGAGCTGCTGGTATGCCTACAGCTATCTAGCAAATAATAAATGAGGTACATAGAATGAGGTACCTAGCAACATTGAAAATAGAATTATGCTTTTTATTTGCTATTGTTATTTTTTAATCCTTCAATTCCAAAGCCTGCAGGGCTTAGTTAAAGCCAAAGAAAGGGCATACAAATAAAAATGACACAGTGTTATTGTAGGCACGTGCACAAGTCATTTTCTACAGAGTAATACTTCAACTGAAATAAACTCAAACCCCAAACACATAACTAAACACATGTCAGTGAAATAGAGTGTTGGTTGAGCAAGAGGTGAGGCCCCTTTGAGTGAGTCTGGACAGTTCCAGAACAGGCTGGAGCCATGCAGAGGCACCAGCCCAGGTCTCTGAAGCAGGGTGCTGACACTGATTGACAAATTGCTAAGAATGAAGCCAGGCTCTCAGTGCAGCACAAAGCCCAGCGTCGCTGCTCATGCACCACAGCCGAGCTGCTGCTTTCCAGAGGAGCAGGAGCTTCTCCGTGGCACTGAAGTGTTTGTCACCACAGTGCTCTCTGCCTGCCTGCCTGCCTTGCTGCTTCTTTTTTTCCTTTTTTTTTTGAGAAAATATTTTGTTTAAAACTACTCAACACTCTAAATATCTCTTTAAGGTACACATCAAAAAAAGGAGTAAAGAATAAATATCTACTTGCTGATGTGCTGTGCAGATGAATACATGCCTGAGTTAGAACTACAGACTGGCCCAGATACAATTTTATTTATTGAACAGGCTGAAAAAAAAAAGAAAGGCCAAAAAGTATGTTTAAAGAACCCTGAAATCCTCCACTCTACCTCCTGTGCAGACAACCAACCAGTAATTTTAAGTAAGATTCCTTAAATTGCCTGGGATTTGTATGTCATAACAGAATTTCCCCCTAAATTCTATCTACTATCTATCCATGCAATTCCAGTCTTTACACATAAAGGCAGGAACTCAGGGAATATCCAGCTTTCCAAAAAAACCAGAGAAATAGGAGAAAAAACCATGTGTGGCTGTTTAGAAGTAAAGCTCACACAAAAGGGAACTGCTGGTATGAAAAAGTGTCAAGAAAAGTCACTTGCATCATTCTGAAGAAAAAGAACAAAAGAGATACAGAGACAAACACAAACTAGAAGAGCGGGAAGCTCGTGTTGCAGTATAGGTCACAAAAATTTGAGATTGAAGAAAACCCCAGGGGTGCAAGACCTTCATGCCTTGTTAACAGGGGACTGCTCCCAGAACATTCCATGTTCTCCAACTTCATGTTAAGTGACTCAAGCAGGTGGGCTCCTGTGACTTGTGGGGGAGACACCCTCCAGGTCTCCCTCTTGTGCACAACCAACAGAGTTCTCTGTCACAGCTTTTGGTGTGACCCCTGCTCCAAGCTGCCAACAGCTGGGCAGGGAAAAGAGGGGACAGTTTGTGCTACACTGTCCTGAGACTTGAGGAAACCAAACAGACCAATAATCAAAAAGTCCATGTCTGCTCAGAAGGCTGAATATGCACACAGAGCTTTAGCTGAGCCCAGAATTTGGGCTACTTATACATAGAACAGACAGTTTCCAGAAGGAAGGGAGACTGTCTTAGGGAAGTTCAGTCATCAGACTGAGAAGCCTCTGCAATGCTGAAGTTCAAGGGCTCTGTGACAACCAGGCAGGGTTCTCTCTGCACCCCAAAATTGTGAATGTGTGCACAAAGACACCTCACCTCCTGCACAGAATCCAATGCCATGTCCCATGGCTTTGCCAGGATCAGGTGACAAGTCTCAATGGTGCACCAGCACGAGCAAAGAAGTTATGTCAAATGTAAGTTAAGAAACCGCTGCAGCCCAAAAGCTGTAGCAGAGCCACACTGTTCTTTCTAGAGGCCAAGCAGGTTATTTGCTGAAATTTTGAGCAGGAGCTAAAATTTGACTCTACCAGCACATTTGAGTTACACAGTGTATTCTTTTCAAACAAGACTCATATCCAACTCCTATTCATACACCCCATAAAAAGATACATAAAAGATGCAGTAAAATTTGTACTTAAGATAGCTGGGTCTTTCAAATTAATCTTACTCTAACAAAATCCATTTAGAATATAATTCCAGGTGAAATTGCATTCATAAAACTACTACCACAACCATAATCTTTTACTGTATTAATGTTCCTGATATCACATACAAGCACTGGCATCATCCTTTGTAATATGTAATATCCTTTCTGAGAAAGACACCTTCTCAAGTTCGATTTATCTCTAAAATAACATCTACATAAATACTTTTGTGGCAGTGTAATGATAAAGTGACCTGTGAGACATGATGTGTAAATTCAGTCAATTGAAGGGCAACAAGCAAAACACTGACTTCATATTTAAAATATCTAACCTAATTGCAGTGTAATCTAGACTTAATGCAATTTAGGATTTTTGGAGGAAGACATTCTCAGTTCAGTCATTAGCTTCAAACTACTTTTTTTCACTTCACAAATCCTCCATACATGGCATAGAGGAGGAACGCATTTCTTTACTCCTTCGATGAGAACCTCCACATATAGATAAAAAATAAAAATCACATATTACACACTTTTTCTCCAAATGCTAATTGCATTTCTTTGACCACAACTCCTTTAACATAAAAAAAAATTAAAAAAATAGGGGAGTTTAAGTCAATCAAAATGCCCCATAAGCCAAGTTAGCATTTAGAGTGACCAAACAGAACTGCTCCCCCTACATCAGTGCTACTTAGCAGTTTTCATCAGTATTTCAAATTCAGTTTGAATTCAGTAGTGTGAGGGAATGGGATTCGTGCACACACACACGAATACACAAGTAGGGAATTGCAGTGAGAATAAGCAGAGGTTATAAACTGCTTCAGCAGCTCAACACACTGCAGAAGATGCACAGCAAGGGCACTGAGTGGTAACAGCCTGTCCAGGGGAACAGGGGGCTTGTAAGGAGTCTGCCCTAAAAACTACGGGCCCGAGTCTGATGTCTGCCCTCATAACCACCCTACTTTGAAGGAGAGGTTGGGCCAGTTGACCTCCTCACATCCCTTCTAAACTGAATTACCTATGATCCCTTTGGCTTTAGAGCTTTTTATTTCATAATTCTCAGGGCAGGGAATCCCAGTTTTCTCAGGCACTATTAAAATATAATTGCTTGCTATTCATTAGATATTAATGCCTGCATAGAATTTATAATTTAGCAATTAACTTTCAGGTATGCAAATGCTGATCCTGTGTAAGTGTGCAGGTTATCTCTAACAGAAGAATAAATATGAGCCTTAACATAAGTAGGCATTTCCCTCTATTACTGTGTGCCAGATTAGTACGTTCTGTCCCCTAAACTTGATACAGAACTTTGGAGTCCCTTCAGGATGAAAAGCACTATATAGACACGTGCATTATATTTTGCAGCTGATCTTCTTAAAGTACTAATCACATTGATTCCATTAAATGGCTGCACACTGCATGGGTTTGGACTTCAGAGTTCCAACATTCCAACTGTCCCAAAGAAAAATCCAAAGAAAGGGCCAAAGAAAAAACCAGAAGTTTTTACGAAGCATTTTGGAATAGTTTGGAATGAAAAATGGTAGCAATACACTAAATGCTTCTCATATGCCTTCTGGCTTGCAGCAATCCTAAATCTTCATGACAGTAAAATATGATTACAAGTGACCAAAAATAATGGCTATTTGAATATTAAGATAAATATATCTCACATGTTTGTTGAGGATAGAATTTATGGAGTTTGAATATCCACAAATACAAAGTATGAAATAATGCTCATGACCTAGGAGCAGTATTCCACCACATAGGCAATGTATACAAAACAAATTAAAACAGATAAGCATTGCATTCTGAGCTATGTGAGCATTTGTGTATGCTGAGTTGTTTGGCAGATATAGGATAGAGGATGAATATTTCAGTACGTAAAATATACTTTATAAACATCCCTTTAATTCCAAAGTGCAAGGCACCATTCTGCATCCCTTGTCAATATACATAAGCCTCATGAATATCATGCCATTTTCCAATTTTTATATCTACCAACTGCACAAATAACTAATAAAAGCTACAGAAATAAAACTGTAGTGTTCACAAATGAACTGGTTTAAATCCTGCATGCATAAAACAGTTCTCTTTTTGTTCCTTTTTCTATCTGTTTACATGGTGAAGAAAGAAACCTCATAATCCTTCCGATATAGCCAGTTGCTTTGATATTTAAATTCTAAATAATCTGTGAAAGTGATTTTGATTTATTAGGGAGATCACCTTCTCCATCTCACCCCAAGAAAGCCAAGAGTATTTAATCTGCACTTGGGAAGAAATTTGGAAGAGAAATGAGCTCTTTAAGCTCTGCTTGCTTTACATTAAACATATTTACTACCAGGCAACTGATGGCTCTGCTCCTCCCCTCGCCTCACTAGAAGCCTTAATTCTCTGGAACGAATACTTAAGTCTTTCTGCTGCTGGGCAGAGCATTTCTTTTCCATTTCTCTGTTGAAGCCATCAGAAGCATCACTGAGACTTTTAACTTGATTGCCTTGCATCTACATTTGGCAGTTTGGAAGCCATCCTGGGGCAGGCAGGTTGTCACTTCTTAGGCTGGGACTGTTTCCCAGGAGCACTTAGGAGGAGAAACACAAGGTAAGGGAGTGGGAGATGCAGCCACGAAATCTAGAGACCACTCCACCTCAGCTGCAACAGGATTGTATGACCAGGACAATCAGTATATTGAATTAATAAACTTCATTCACTGATTCATGTCAAGCAAAAAGGTGCACAGCTATGTACTGTCAGGATATTTGCTTTAGTTCAAAAAAAAAATCCCAAACAAACACGGAAAAGCAGAAACAAATTAAAAGGAATTTCATAACAAATAATAAAGAAAAATCTAAGGTCTATGCAAGGGACAGCTAAAAGACAATTTGCTAGAGTTTTGTGTAATTAACTCTTTCTTTGCCATGCTGAAAATACAGCATGAGTAGCTCACAGTATCTCTAAACATAACAAACAGATGTCAAAGAAATTTTTATTTTCTATCCAGGTTATTACTTATCTTAGAAAAGTTTCAGGAGACAGGTACCAGAATATGAGATTGCCCTGAAGACCAGCATTACTGACCCTTAGCATTCAAATAAAATCATAATTTAGGTTACCACACTCTGCCTGTTTCCCGTAATTTCAGTGGGGTATGGTGTCACTGCTCATTGCTTACACACAGCTGAACTGCCATCACATTTCAAGGAACATGCGAGAAACATACTAATTGGGCTTTCCTTTAGCTAATGA
The DNA here is from genome assembly GCF_000738735.6 of Corvus cornix cornix. Taxonomy (NCBI): domain Eukaryota; kingdom Metazoa; phylum Chordata; class Aves; order Passeriformes; family Corvidae; genus Corvus; species Corvus cornix. The sequence goes on from NC_046343.1 coordinate 16,124,471, forward strand.
CCATTTGTTCAGAGCTGTGAACCCCAGCAGGGTGCAGCCTTTTCCCACTGCTCAGCAGCAAGTTCTTAAGCTGGGAGCACCAAGACAATCCTGCCTGGACTGGAGCTGCAGAGGATTTCCAGCAGGTTCCACTCGTGTGCCATGAGCAGAGGACAAGAGAACACCTTGCAACATCAGAATGTCCCCTGAGCTTTGATGCAGTTTGACTCTGTAAGATCCACAATCAAGCAAAGTGAACTTGGGGACAAGCTCTGACTTTCAGGGTAAACACGTATGTGGGAATGTGTTTAATCAGGAACAGTGCATATCCAATTTACTCTAAAACTGCTATAAGCAGTCAGGAAGTTGCTGCCAAAATCCTTTTTAACGGTGTCACTCACTGGAAAAGCTCTCCTGCAGTTAGTGACCCAGCCTTGCTCCTCAAGGTACAAATCTGTCAACACAAGACTTTTATGTGGGTTCTCCAGCATGAATCCCTGCTTCTCGCTCTGAAGGAAACAACTTACTAATTGTAATTATTTCCTAGGCTGGAATGAAGTTACCTAATTCAAGTAAGGGATCAGTAGCAGTAGCCCTGTGAAAGTTTATCTTTAATAAACCTATAATCTTTAGTCACAGGACAAAAAATCAGAAGCAATACTTGATAGAGACGACATTTTCCTTTCCACTTCACTGTCATTTGTTCACTTTTGAGTGACATCTTTCTTCACATTTCATAAATCTTTATCTCAAGCATTAAAATACAGAAAATAACAAAATAATTAAGATCTGGGGAGATACTCTCCAAATAACTTTATGAAATCTCCCATTTAGTATCAATAGGAATGCTCACCTTAAGAAATCAGATACATTATATACAACTTGCTAGGAATTTTTAAAACCGAAGTGTTTTATCTCAGAAATTCTGACAAAAATCCTTAATAGAGTAGGGGAAACTGTAACTATAAAAGTTGAATAAATAGATGCAGTCTTTAATGGAAGGCACATGTGTTAAATTCCCCCAGTTCTGCTGAATAAATATTTCCCTTTACAAAGCATCTCATACTTTAAACTTTCCATGCAGTAATGCTTTTAAATTCGTTAATGAGGATCTTTGGAATTTCATGGTAACTAGAAACACAAATACTGGTCAAAGATGACAGATTTTACTTAGCAAATTCTTTGTGTATGGAAGATTGAAAGATTAAAAGGAATGGGGATATAATTAGATTGTAATAAACACTGTCTTAATTGTATTTTTTAAAAAAGACCTTTCATGTGGTATGGAAATTTTAACAATTTTAGGAGACATTTCAGTCTCCTGTATCTTTTGGATACTGTCTTTAGTATCCAAAAAGTCTGTGTTTCATTGCTAATTAACCCTTTTGATTAAGTATATGAATGACTGTTTGTAATTAAGGGTCTGAGCGATTTTGATTCACTTTTTCACTCAGCATATAAGCAATCAGAATTGTTATGGAATATACAACAAAAAATTCCAATGAAAAATCATAAAGCTGATAACATCTCTGGGCCCCTCTGGATCTGAATTAGGGAAAGCTGCAACAGCAAGGTAATGCTTAGACATCTGTGTAGACTTTTTCATTTCCCCTTCAGTGCAAGAACAACAGGGTCTGGGCACTGTTTGGGTTTCCGGTCCATGACCACCTCTGCGAGGAATTTTGCAGGAACAATTTAATACTGGCTCTGTAACTCAACAGTGGCTGTGTAACTCACCCACTATTCCCTTCAAATGACTGTTGTCCATTCAGCCTTCACAAACAGGGTGACCTTGACTCTGATACTCTGTTCTCTAAATATGGAAGGCTTTCTCCATTCTAAATCAATATTTCTGACTTACTTTGCCAAAAAAAAAAAAAAAAAAGTTTCAAACATTCACAGGACACAATGAAGATATATATGGATTAGTTCCATGATAAAGAATCAATTAATAATGATCCAAGGGAGACAGTAACAAAAAAGCAGTTTTACCCCTAGTTTCCAAAGCCAACAAGAAGATGAATTATATCTAAAAATCTGTGTCATTACACTCCCCCCACCCTGATTCAGCTATTAGCAATGCCACATGGGAGCAGTGTAAACCTCCATTTCAGAATCCTAACAAACTCCTATGCAGTGATTTTCTGTCTTAAACCTAAAACATCTTCTCAATTTTTTTTGAAACAAGAGAAGGCACATTGCTACTGCTTTTCCTGTACTGTTATCAAACTACCCTTAAAAAAAAAAAAGTAAGGATTAATCAGAATCTGCAAACATTTTAACAAATTCATATTGTGTTTTTCACTTATCAACAGTAAATAATGATTCATGGCTTCTTGCTTACAGTGATACATTTACGGTTCAAATCCAAGGGATTCTACAATTTAAAAATAAAATAAGGAAGGGGAAGTGGAAACACCCTTCTTTTTATAGAACTACTTAATTCTGAGCACACTATCTTCCACTGTGAGACTGAATGCTATAATGCTAATTCCTCTGTTCGTTTGAGAGATAAGTGATCTGTAACCCAGCATACATGCATTTTGCCTTGCTTTGTGGAATGGAAAGCAGACAGATCAGTTTATATTTAAACTGTGTTGACTGAGTTCTACTCTCTGGAATTCCCAGTGGTTAAAACAAAAAGTCAGTTCTCTCATCTGTACTAATGTGTCTCTGTTTTTAGGAGAATCAGCACCTGGGGCATTTAGGGGTTTGTGTTTGTACATGGTAAACTTACAGAAATAGCTTCAGTGCTATTCTTGAGGAACTCCTTCCACAAGAAACTCAGCAATTCTGTTTGATTCCTAACAATTGGAAAATCACAGTATTTGAAGCAGCACCACTTTTAAAATCAATAAACCACCATGAACAAGGCAAAAAATGCTATTCCTAAACTGCTATTTTTTTTTCTTTGATAATTTGTGCTTTTGGATAATTGTCCTTTTAATATTGCTTCTAACCTAAAATCACAACCTAGCAACCTAGTAATATTTTTCACTACAAACTGATTTAGTTTTTAATTAAAAAGAATGGTTTTAATTACAATTACACCATTATATTCACTTCTTAGATTCCAAAGTTATTATCCCTACTAATTCTTTTCAGAATGGGGACTGCATCTTGATGAACTGTGGTTCTTTAGCTCAGTTGTTCAATGCTACAAAAAACTAATTGAAGGCAAATTAAAACATATGTGGTCTAGAAGAATTCTGAATCTTACTCATTTTTCAGACTCTTAAATAACTTTAGTCTTCCAACATCTACCTAAGAAAATACTCATCTGAAATTTTATAATTAAACAGAGAAGAAACTCATCTTTATATGGGTTCATGTAAAAATAAATTAAAATTTTAGAAGTGTTTATACTTTTCAAATATATGAACAATTAACTATTAGCTCATGTAGTTCAATCTACCCTAATCAAGCTGGAACATTTAAAAAAGAAATACCTCAGTGTTTTCTAGCAGCTATTTTGATGGTATCTTATTTTACAGCACTTTGAAAGCAAGCCACAGTCTATTGATGCTGAATTTGATCAACTTGCTTTGCACTGGACTATTAAAAACTGCAAATAGAAACTAAAAATACAGTGGAATTAGGAAAAAAAGCAATGAATTTAGATGGTTGGTTGTCAAAATTATGGCTCCTAGGTCCAGAATGCAGGACACCCATGGCCTTTGAAAAGGCATTGTGGAACAGAGGAAGTGCAAGTGAGGTGGGCAGGACTTTGGGGGCTGTTTCGAGAACCGTGCTTGAGAGAACCCAGAGACTGTGACACTTGAACATCTGGGACTCACAGCTGCACAGCTCCCAAAAACCAGTGAGCCACCACAAGAAAATCCATCCCGGATGTCAGACACCACTCATGGGCCACACAAATGGCTGATCACAGTAAGGCAGGGGTAAAAATATCTTTTAAGTGTAGTAGAGCAAGAGGGAGAAAAGCTTCACATGGATAAGCAGACAGCCACATCTCCTCTGCCTAAATTCTCATTAAGGATAATGTTATGATCCATGTCACACCGAAGCCTTTGTGAAAGCAAACCTGCTACTCTTCCATGAAAACTGCTTAACTGTTTAAGAGAGGTCCTCTTTTTGAGTGAAATATTTAAGTGTGCAGTGTGCAGTGCTCATGGTCAGCTCCCAGAGTTGAAAATCCTCAGGGAACAGCTGGGCCATGAACCCTTTCTGCTCTAATCCAGTTAGTGAACGAAGAGGGGATGACGACAAACACAGCAAGCTTAATGTATCATGTCCTGCTTTTCCTTTGGCTTTCAGCAGCATGACTGTGAACTGCTGATTAATGAGACACCAGCACTGCTTTGTCTCCATCTATCCCAGCATGGATGTGTTTTGAAGACAACTGGCAGCCCGAGATGGACAGTTATATGCCAATCAACACTACATCACTGAAAACACGACAGCAGTATGTGCTGGAAATTGTAGAAATCTACACAGTTGGTCACAATTTCTTGGCAGCTATAAATCAGGTAATAGCAACTCAGGATTATTCCAATTATTTTCACTTTCAACATGAAGAGATGAACATGGACTGAAAACATCAGACCCAAATGCCTTTAAGAATACTCAAGTTTGTATTTAGCTCTTACATTTCAGTAACTCAAATTATGTTTGCAATTTCTTTGGGCAAATGAGATATTATATTATATTATATTATATTATATTATATTATATTATATTATATTATAATTTACGATGATTTCTGCTGGACAGCAAACTTTGCTTCTTCTTATATGTACAGAAAAACGATATGTAAAATGAAACAGGCTGAGGCGACACACAGGAATAATCTCCAGAAGCATCGTTATCCTACTGAGCATTTCATAAGCAGGTCAGAACAAGGATGGAAAGAAAGAAAGAACGAACAAGAGAAAAGAGCTGGATAACATAAATTTTGTAAAAACTTTTTCAATAAGAATGGCTCATGATACCTCATAACTTGTGCCCTGAACAAGTCCCCATATTCATTCCTTAAGATCTTTTAAAAAGCTGTCTAAGTAAGGACTTTTAGTGAAAGAAGGATGTATCAATATTCAGCATCAGTGTGTATTCATCCTCAGTGAGCAGTTACTGCACAGGAGAGAACTGACAGCTTCAGAGAAGGCTTTCAATAGTTTCATTTTTCCCTGAAGCCCTAAATAGATCACACAGCAAAATCCTGAACTGACACCTCAGAGGTACTACAGAGACCATTTTTTCCTTTTTATTTCTGACATTAATATTTTTAATACAACGTTAAACTAAGAAAATATTGAGTAGAGAATTTCAAATGCGTTAAATATCTTAGGAAAACAAGTTTCTAACTTCTAATGCATCCTACTGTTAATTTGATACTAAATTGGCAAGAACCTGAAAAAAAAAAGTTTGCAAAGCTTTGCACCTGAAATATTATTCCACAGTTTGCAGCAGTCAGGCAAAACACGTTTGGCTTTATTTGCATCTTCAAGCATGAAAGATTATGTGAAACTGATACTGAAAATGCAAGAATGATACCTTGAGAATGTATAAGAAGAATGGAAGTGATCAAGAAAAGGTATCTTTAACAGGAACACGAACAGCAGGTCTCAAAAAGATGGGCAGGTATTGTTCTCCTTTGTATTCCTTTCTTAGTAAGTATAAATATTACACATATGTATATACATATCTATTTCTCAAGATCCAGTACTGCCTTTCTATCTCTATACAACCCATGTCACTGACCTCTTACAAGCATTCCCATGTCTTTGTTTTGTTTCCAGCAACACTGTGTAATTCAGTCACTTGCTGAAGCTCTGCTTGACACCACAGGGTACAAAATAATACAGAAAATACTATCTTCAGGAGAAGAGAAGATTGTCTGACTCTGGGAATACTGCTATGAACAGCATAATCGGCTCTGCCCTTTCAAAAGTCAGATCAGCTCGCTGATTGATTGCCCTCCCTCTCTTTTTGTGGTCTTTTAAGAGTTCAAGAATTGGCCAGAAAATCAATATAACTCATGAAGAAGCCCCTCCAAAAGGAGAAAAAGAAATGTGGTTTTAGTTTGGGAAACTATTCACCAGTATCTTCTGGGTGCACCTTTGAAGTACCAGACAAAATGCAGGAAGTTATGCTGAAAACATACTCATTAAATTTTTTGGGCTAGAAAGGAAAGAAATAAGGTCATGTTCCACAAATATCCTGTAAAAAGAGAAAGAAAAAAGCCACTCAAGTGTTCTGATACCAAGCTGTGACATGTTTCAATCATTTACAGGAAGCCCTCAGCAAAGAATGCAAACAGGAAAGTTCTTCCTCATGAATAAGCTTGCCTTTCAGCCAAAAAAGATCCCCAGCTGCCCCTGAAAATTCTGCAAACGAAAAGGAATTCTGTTTCTAAACTCCTTGAAAGTCAAACCACTCTCACTATACATAAATCTCTACACAGAATATTTTCTTCCAAGTATTCATAATCAGCTACCTTGCTTGGCTGTGATAAAATTAAGTGGTTGCATATTGCAGTTCTGGATTCCTTAGTGCCACAGAAAGAGTTTAGAAAGTTTACTCATCCCTGATCCACAAAAGTAGCCAGTATTATTTCAGTGTTGGGCATAGGAATTTGCCAAGTTACAAACCAGAACCAGAAATCCCAAGTAAGAGCCATCTACATAGTATGGAACCTGGGGACTCTACAGCCAGGAGATTTTATTCAGAAGTTTTCGAAATGAAATAGAAGATGACAAAGATGAGACAACCAACAAAGCACCTCTGTAGCGAATGTAGCTGGGATAAATAAGAAGCATCAGCTTTCCAGGAATAAATTTATTTACCAGATGTTTCTTTACCAAACTTGCACCTTTACTGAAGCACAGAGATGCTGGACTAGATGACCATTTATATAAGTGACAAGTACCTTTCCTTGGCTTTGGTTATAAAATGTAACATGACATAACATATGTTACCAAAATTCCACCCTATAAGGAAAATTTCCACGTTTTGAGTAGAATGTTCTACTTTTTGTGTTTGACGCAAGTGAAAACGTGAGTGATGTGCAGTGAGTGACAGAAATCATTGAGAATCTCTCCAGTTGCCTCATGAGGTACCTGCTGCTCTTCTGCTTTGCTGAAGAGGCACAGCGGGAACAACCCCTTAACTCCAATGAAAGCTTGGCACCACATACCTAAAAGGCTGCATCACGAGAAATCTGCTTCCAGGTGTGAAAACAGTGGGATAACCATGTGATACAGGTGATGAACTGGAATCTGCACGTTCAGGAACAGCAAACATCTCGAACATTTTTGGTCATGTCATCATATATATATATATTACCAACATATCTCTATAGCAGCAGTAATGAAAAGTGGTCATGACCCAAATAGACTATGCATTTTTCAAATGAAATGAAAAAATGTGTTACTCCCTCCTCAGAACATGCAATCTAAATTCCTGTCATCATTGTTAGAGGGTTTTTTATGCCTTGATAGGTTATAAACTGTTACAGATTAATTTTAAGTTAGAAATGCATTGGAGAAGTCTAATATATCTAGCTCCTTCTAAATTGCTCTTTGTCAGATACGATGGCTTTCCACTGCCTCCTCCCACACACTTTCCATCTCTCCTGAAAATTGCCTCATCTTTGAATCATTACCGTTGTAATTACAACAAGAGAAATCAGTAGTAGAAGAAAAAAATCTTTGACACAAAGAGCATTATCATGGGACAAAAATATCTTGCTACATCCAAAGATAACACAATGCCGCATTATTCATGTTTCTATTGATTATTGAGTCCATGATAAGGTAAAGAACTCAATCTTTACACTTGTGGTATTCCATCGAGTTGATAGAAAATACAAACATGTCTAAAAGCTGGAAAGGTCATCCCAAAGCACTTGGGGGGAACAGTTTTTAGTAAACAATTTCTTATTAAAACCAGAGGTGGAATATGGTCCACCTAGTGTTCACCTTTAAAGGGAGAGTATTTAAAGTATTTACCTACTGGGTGTTAAGTTTGTTTGGATGTTTCAGAGTGGCTCAATATGCACACTGACAACCCATTGCTCTGCAAATACAGAACACATAGACTAGTCTCCTTGGCTGGATAAATTATCAATTCTACTTCCAACAGTGGCATTGGATTCTTAAAGGGAATGACAGTACAACTCTTAAGGGAGGCCATTATAAAATAAAGTCCTTAGAAGGAATGCTTCCTCTTAAGCTCATTTAAGAGACAACTGGAAGAGAGTTCATAGAGTGCAATGATTTCCTGGTGAGCCTGCTGCCCCAGGGCAGGATGAATTACCTCTGTTATTCCTGACAGATCTTTGTCTAAATGCTCGATAAAAACTTCATTGATGAGGAATTCACAACTTGCTTGGACAATCTCCTTTAGTTTTTCATTTACTGGTAAATGGTTTTTCCTAGAATCTAACACAAATATCTTGCACTGTAACTTAAACTTCTTAATCACCCTGGACACAGAGTCCTTACTTTTTCCTGTAAATTTTTATGCATCTGTAAATATTAGGTTATTTTCCGCCATGTAGGTGACAGAATCCTAGCTTTTCTCAAATCTTTATTCAAGGCCCTGAAAACACAGAAGATACAGAGCTAATATGATTTCCAAACCCCTTCTTTACTAAGGAACTTGTCCTACAGTTTTGAGAGTTTTACTACAGGGGCCAAGGACTCAGTGGGGGAAAGTGAGTGGCTGATCCCTGACTGGAGTTAGATTTCCGAAAGCAGTACCAAGGCCAGGAACAGTGTGAGGTTTATGGCCGGACTCGATGATCTTAAGGGTCTTTTCCAAGATAAATGAACCTAAGCAGAGCCTGCAGAGAGGGACACATCACCTGTTTGTGTTTTGGCAGGCAGGCAGGTGGAGATCCAGCTTCAATGTCTGTACCAGGGCTATAGCTCATTTGCATAGAAAAATAAAGAAAGGAACATGAAATGTAAGAACTGTCTGGATCAAAATCTGCAGCAGAGTATCCATATTACTAAATAGCCTTGAGAATAATCTTTGCCCACTTTCTGTCTAAAAAGGAGTGCTTAACCTACATCTGATGGAGGACATGAGCAGACAAGAGCAAGGCTTGGGAATATGACAGGCAGCCACAAAGAAAACCTCATGTATCACCTTCTGGTCAGAGATCACCTTAAAAGATCCATTTGCAGACATTTAAATTTTACTTGTAAATATTTAGGATTCATTCCTGGTTTCACTGGTCTCCCAGTGAGATTTTTACCAATAACTTAATAGGAGTCCATGCTGCAGGGATATGAACTACAGATGGAATTACACTTTAAAAATGGTATTTCTGACTGTTTCATAAGATCTCCATATATATCACACTGTCCTTGGAATATTATCTTGACAGTTTATATGCAGAACACCCTCTGCAAGCATTTAAAAACAACAGTTTTAAACATCCAGATATTTTCAGTGAAAGTAACAGATCTGTTTTATAACAGCATGCTTTAACAACACTCAGATGATTCAAGAAAAGCTAAGATCTCCATCTTAAATTTCTGTCATGAAATGGGTTCAAGATTAACAACTTCTATACCTTTCTTTCACTTTGTTATTAGTTTTCCAATATTTTTTCCCTCGTCTAGATTACCCTCTATTATTTAGTTATTACTTCCTCCATAATTGCAATCAATGAATAGTAATCACTTAATAAACATATCCTGACAGGTCTATTTTTGCACTGGAAAAAGATTAATTTTCTTTATCACCACTCCAGTAAGCAATTTCTTTTCTTACCTGAAGTAGCAAAGTGAACTGAAGTTCTGGTCTGCTAGGAAAAGCATCTGAGCAAGACCAGACACCCAGTCCTTTCACTTTTATATTATTTGGATATAGATTTATCAAAATCTGTGTAACTTGGAACATGCATGTGTTTTTATTTGCATTGATTCTTACACATAATTCTATTGCACACAGCAAAAGCTGCTTTGCACTGTGCTAACACTGAGCTCACACTGTGGTTCTGCGAGGATTTTCTGAGTGCTTTCCTTAAACCAGGTAATTCAGAGAGAAAAAAAGCAGTTCTACTAAAACTTTTGAGCTTAGATACTCAACAATGAAATGATAAGGAGTGCACATTCTGTCAAACATCTATTAAAGCCTAATTTGATATTAAATAGAATAAAATATCCCGAATGAACTTGGATACCTGCAGGTTACTATGATGATTTCTTTTCCACTGCCATGTAAATATAACACATGAAACTGGTAAAGAAGCACAAAGAAAATGGTTTTTATATAGAAATCTCCTTCTCTTCCTCACAGATATTTATTCCAAGTGGACTTGCCCTAAAGTCACTTGAATCAAAGCCAAGTTCTTCTGCTGACTTCATTTCAGACTAAGTGTAACAAAAATGGAAATTCAGAGTAAATAACCTCTCCTACAGGATTTGCATTTTCTGCCTTAGGACAAACTGACTGTGCAGTTTGTCAGGTACCTTCCAGAAAGGATTATTTGTGGCATTTTTTTAGGCGGACACTCCTCAGTAATTCTGACATTAAATGGTGTGTCAAACTTTCAGCTGAAAATGAAACCATAAAGGCAATACTCTAAATTACAGTGAGTTTCTGTAAAATTTAACTGCACTTTAGTTCTTCGCAGCAGTGTTTAAAACATCTTGAGCAACTCATCGTTGTACCAAACTATCAATTCACTATAAGCACAAAATTTCCAATGGTAACTTCTAGCATTTTTTGTACCAATACTGACAAAAATCACTTTTACCATCCTTTTCCTCTGAACTCTGTGTTTGCCCCATGTAACACAAACCAGTGGGGTCATGCTGAGTTATTCCTCTGAACTCAATGACATTCCTGGCATCAGCCTTTATGCTTTTGTAAATGGCCTCAGGAAATGACCATGTTAAAATTCTTACAAATACAGGCCTGTCACAAGAGTATCTGTCTGCATGCAACAGACAACTTCTGACTGCACAAATCTAAACCACGATAACTAGAAGGGCATATCTGAATTTTTTGCACTAGTTTCATCTTTGCCACAGGCAGGACCACACTAAGTTTCAAGGAAATCTTTCTAATATGTACCAAACAAAAAAAGCTTATGCATATTTTAATCACTTTAGAAGTATCACCCTTCCTCTGGAAAGAATTGATTATATACATCAATAGCAAGGAAGATATCTTGTTCAAAGCACTGAAAATTAGACTTAAAATCTCACTTCAGAGTTCAGTAGTTCAGCTTGCAATTTTCAGAATACTTTTGAGATCTTGGTAAAAGGCATCTTTTTGTCTGCACAGTAATGAAGACTTTACATACACTGATTACTTCTAAACATTGGCACATTACTAAGAGATTATAAAGCAAAACAAATTTTGTGCAAAGCATCAACTTCTGAAATAAGCAATTATTACAGAATTTAATGAAAAAAATACATACTAGGCATTTTGTAAAGACCTGGGAAGAACTTAATATGAAAACAAAATGCCTGGATTAATCTAGCAGAGGTATGTTGGTATGATGGAAGATTGAAAGCAATTATGACAAAAACACTCTGCATCTGTGCTGGTCACAAAGTGTTCAGTCATAAAAGCTTTGATTTAAATCATATTAGCACAGTGTGGTGGAAGCATGCAGCACCACAACATCAAAGGATATGCCCCGAAAATATGTATCAATTTTTCTTTTTTTTTGACTCTCCAATGAGAGTACACTTTTAGTTTCCAACTCATGTGTGTATCAGAAATGGTTTATATATCCAGAGAGAAATCAGAGGGGAATGAAAAAGAAAAACAGCTTGAGGGATGCAAGAATCTCACCATACTTTTAAGTAAAGAAATAACAATTCACTTGTAATAGGACTGTCCCATTAAGGTCCCTGATTGCCATGAAAATCTCAAGTGACCTACTCTTTTCTTTGTTAAATTCACCACCTTAAGATAAGGAAAACAACACGACTTTGGATTTGGACTCACCAGATTTCTTCTAAGGTATATTTCACAGCTCTCCAAAAATTCTCTGGAGAAAAGCAGACTTGCCTGTACCTCACAGGCTCAGTAGATGGGATACTCTTGTTCCAAATGAATTTGCTCAGATTTCTCAGAGGGAATGTGGTCACTGAGAATTTCCCTTTTTTGATTACAGCTCAGGCAAAATAATAGTTTTCTCCTTTGCTTTGAGTCACTTTTCAAAACAATCCAAATAGACTGTCTGACTGCTTGTAGAGACAAAATAAACTTAATTTAAGAACAATTAATTCCTCTTCAGAGTAAATTTTCAAGCACGGTAATGGAGAGGATAGAACATCATCGCTTTGTGTAAATATGATCCTTTTGAACTTCCCAGGCTGACAGAGCCCAGCTGAGATTGTGATGCTGATGCTGCAGTGAGCAGCAGGCTCTTAGGGAAGGGGCTCACAGCAGCCCACGGGCCCTCCCATGCTGGCACTGTCTCCATGCAAACACCACGGCCACTGTCACAGCACAGCATGGGACAGTGGCAGGGAGCTGTTCCTGTACCACCGGGAACACACATTCCCCCACCACCTGACCCCTGCTCTGGGTGGTGCTGGTGGGGGTGTGTTTCAGATGTGATGTACAACAGCAGGAGAGCACTGATGCATCAGACCAGGAAATTAAAAAAGAGGCCATTCACACAAAGGCATGCTTAGTTAAGTCTGAAAATCATTCAGGCTCAAATGATACTGAGATGGACCATTTGTTACATCTTTACTTACTAATGTGGAATTTGTTGGGGTTTTTTTCCTCTACGAACTGGTTTGTTACTGATTTGAAATGATTCCAAGAGCCTATCTGCATTTCTCCCAACACATTTTGAGTCAGGGTTACTACCTGAGAGCACGTGGGTCCCTAAGGGAACAGCCTATTACAGTCCACGACAGTAACTATGTCTCTACGATTTATGAAAAGAAAGCAATATGTGCCTGTTTCGGTGCCTGTCGTTTGCCTACCAATGGTGCAGTGCTCCCCATTCCAGCCCTCTCTGCATTCACACTTCCCATCTTTACAAGTCCCGTGCTCCGTGCAGCGGGGGTGGCACACACGCTGGTCACAGGCCGCTCCTGTCCAGCCCTCCTCGCAGCGACAGGCTCCGCCGATGCACACGCCGTGGGTGCCACAGTCCACGGAGCACACTTCTAGGAGAGAGAACAGGAGTTACAGCCAGCCCTGCGCCCGGAAGGGAAAGGGAACACAACAGCAATGCTTTTGCTCAAAACTACAGCCTCTCAAAAGCTGGCCTGCTCATACTCTGATGAAGACCGGCATTTAATTTTTATTTCAAAGCAAACTAAATTCTGTTTAAAAGTTGTTTAGAAAAAATCTGCTAATGTATGCTGGACAGACCTGTAGAGCTGCATCCTCCACGCAGATACAAACACATGTCAGAGGTGGTGTCCCCAACACCTGCCAACAGCAAAGGAAGGGAGCAGGTGGCTCTGCTTTACTCAAACCTGGACCTCGGGTGATTTTGACAGATATTGATTTGCTAAGAATAAGACTGAAACTCACCTAAAACTCATTTGGCAGAGAATGGCAGCAATTCAGGGTCATTTAGAATGATGGGTAGAAGTTACTTTCCAAGGAGAGATTTTAGATTCCTATTACTAACATGGTCAGTTATCCAGTGTCCCACTCCAAAAATTCTACTGCTCTCTGCTAGCTGAAATTGCAGATAAGCAGAAGGGTCTTTTGCCCCATGCATCACCAAAGAAAGTGGCAGTGAAACTCTCATTCATGAATTTTCTGACTGCTTATCCATGAAGCAGAAAACACATCTTGATATTCATGTCACTGGTGGGGTATTCTAGCTGATCAATCTTAGAAAATAACTGAATAACTGTGAAAAAGGTAAATATTATTTTGAGAGATTCGGTTTTGACCTACAGTACCATCTCAAGGTTCAGCTGACAACGTAAAAGCAAAATTCCTTGTATTTTTTTTCCCGTAAATGATGGACATTTTCATTTACAGTTGGGAAACAGAAGTACACTTACGTAACTTTTTCACGCTAAAAGAGAATCAGTGTTAGAACAAAACACAAACTCCTAATCTGCACCCACCTCACCCTCAGCTGACAGTCCCAAATTAAGAATGTCATGAAAATATATATAGAGATACATACACATCTCTTCCCAAGAAAATTAAACAAGACCAAATGTTTAACAAAGACAACTTTCTAAATCGTTACTGCAGTTCGCAACAATCTTGGAAAATCAGGAAAAACCTCCTTACCAACGGAGCAGTCGGGGCCCATCCAGTTGGGGTCACAGCTGCAAAGCCCCGTGTCAGCCAGGTAGGAGCCGTGCCCGCTGCACTGGTCAGGGCACTGGGCTCTGGGCAGCTCACAGTTCACTCCTCCCCAGCCCGGGCTGCAGAGACACTCCCCGTTCACACACACCCCGTGGTTGGAGCACGTCGGGTCTAAGCAATCCACTACGGGAGAAAACAAAAACAATGCAGAGAAGGGTCACTTCACACAAGGGGATGTTTGGAAAACGTGCTCTGAAAAGTCTGTACCACGGTGATAAATAAAGCAACTTGAGGTAGTTCTCCGAGTCATATTAATACCTGGTCTGAGAATTGGAAAGTGAAGTCATTTACATTTTACATTAAGTAAATCAAGCAGGGTTTGACTGTGCAATGACAGCTTACTGCAGGAATGCTGTGGTGGAGAAGCATGAAGACTTAAAAATAGCACTTAAATATATATAGTCAGAGTTTCACACATAAACCTGGAGACATATCTCCTGAAATACACTGAAGCTCCAATGACTCATGAACTGTATTTAAATTATGAAATAAGTTAATAATTTGCAGTTTTAAAGGATTTTTTTATTTGGAGTACCTCTATAAAAACTGCTATTATTACTATTGAAATACCAGAGCATTGTGAGAACAACATTAGGACAGCCACTTCAAGTACCTTGAAGTCAAAATGTCAGTGGCTTTCAGCTTTGTTTAGACTCCTGATCGTTCAGGCACTTCTGAAATGTTTGCTCCATGGTCCCTTAGTAGCTGAGATGTGAAACTGAGAGCCCTGGTTACTTCAACCCATATTCTAAACCAGCAGATTATTTCTCTTAAAGAAGTAAAACCAGATACAGATACGGATCTCAACCCAGAAACAACAAAGTGAAAATAGTTACGATGGAAAACGATGCAATGAAATTTCAGTTGCTATTTCAGTCCTATAAAGGAATGTTACAAGCTGTCTTTCAAATAAACTTTATCAGTAACATTATGAGTTTCCAAATTTTCATCTTAAATCATGAATCTGTATAAGAATACTATGCTTTACTGCCAGTATCCACATGGAGGCTTTACCAAGTGCCTTTTGCTGTGGAATTGAAGGCCAAGGTCAAATTCATGTCTGAAATAACTTGAATTCATCTCATGACTGGTATATATTAGCTCACAACAGCAGGACCAAGAATGATTGGCATTCCCTCTTGCTGCTTCAGGAAGATCTGAGTTTATAATGAAAGTGATTTATCTCTCATCTTTTCCAAATTGATCCTTCTAAATTAAGGCAGAGACATTTTCACTCTACCTGATGTGAACAATACTTGATCTTTCAAATTTCAACTTTTCTATAAAAATAGAGCCTTGTCAAACTATGTTATTTAGTTGCAGAACATTTAAAGCAAGTATATAGATTAGATACAGGCAGAGGATTGAGACAGGGACATTTAGAGATGCAATAGCATGAGTTATCAAACTACGGTAGTATAGGAATAAATTACTGTAAAATTTCTTACAAGATTTTCATTTTAATGACGACATTGGCTATAGTTTTGGGTTTGTTTTTCCTTTTTTTCTTTGAGATTTAAAGCTGAGTTAGTCAGACATGAAAATATTATAAAGCAATTTCATATTTATAGGTAAACCAAGATTGGCTTGTGGTTCACCTCAAAGCTGATAAATTCATCAACTGTTTTAAATTATACAGAGTGCTTGTCCCATATTGTTACCCCTTCTTTGTACTTAGCCAAATTATAACCTGTCTGAAGTTTAAAATGTATCTTTCATACAATTTCTGTGTCCCAATGGACACAGAGCAGTGATAAAACAGTCTGATTGAATAAAGAACCAAAGTACACAAAAACTTAGGTTCATTTACTTTTAGGATGAAGGTTGCTTCCCCCCTACATTTGGTCTATTCTGGTTTTTTTTAGAATATATATTTTAACAGAAAATGTAGAAGGGTAACACGTGTATAACATTGTTATAGGACAGCTAACTCTAGGAGATAATGATAAGTCATAATGTACTCTCCTTGTCAGGAATGTATCATCTTCCTTCTCAAACAAAAGCACTAATGAAAGGAATGTGGAGCATATGAAAAACACCACCTTCTGCTACGTAAATTAACTGTCTTCCACCTATCCTGAATTACAGTGCTCATGCAGCTTTGATTTATTTCTACAGAATGAGCCTATCAATGCCCCAAAGCCCCCAGCCTCCCTTGTTTTACAGGATAACACACTAAACACCTTTGTCCTTTGTTCTAGACCAATGTGCTTTACAGCTGTTTTGTTCTATCATCTGGGTAAGTAGTAGCTTTCAAAGTTTAAACTGAGGAGAGTTTTTATTCTGAGCTCCAATCTTGGTCTATTTTAATACATGCTCAGAGTTATCATCTGGGGCCAGATCCTCGGCTGTTGAAATTAGCATAATGTGATTACCTGCAATAGAACTGCTCTGACTTGTGTTGCAAAGGTTCTGGCCCTGAGGTGTAGCAAGGTTTACAATGGTATTTAATCAGGATTTGTAAATGGACCATCTTTGGTGTTTAAACAAAGGAGAATGCGCCTTAGCAAGTATGTTAGGCTTGGAACTCACAGCCCCCTGGCAGCTCAGATCATTAGAGCTCATTTAGTATTGGGCCCTCTGTAGATTTGACAAAAAGAGTACTGAAAGCAATTTATATCCTTAAGGACAAAAAAGGAGGTCAAGGAGTTTTCAGAACAATATGTACCATGAAGTCCCCAAAGAGCCATGAATTACACTTACGAAGTTAAATGTCATTGAAAAATGACTCGACCAGGAAAGTGACAAGAAAACCACCCTTAACTTAACCTAATTTGGCAATTTCACTTGCGTTCCCCCCAAAGCAGACTGAATGAAGCCTGACAAATGCCCCACTTCATCTTCTGTGCAAATTTGTTAATAGAAAAACAGTGTTTATGCTGCAAAAATTGTGCATCAAAAATATTGATTTTGGTGTCACTTTCATTTCAGGTAAATTGTTTGAACAATATGACCATGATGAATATCAGAAATAAAAAGCTATTGGGGAAAAAAAAAATTGCTGACCCACTTATTCTAATTCAATATCCTAGTTGGCAAATGGCAAATGAATCAACCTTTGCCATTCTTTTTTGGCAGTTCAAATCAATAGAGGAGATTTCACATATTATATATAAATACAGAAACATTATTTCTATCATTCTACCATTAAAAGTGTAAAATTTCAGTTCTTGCAAAAACTTTAACTATGACTAGATGATTAATTAGAGAAACACCACTTCACAGTACACCCTTTCTCCCATAGCACACAAATTAATGTAAGAAGTATGTACAAAAGAAATGGAATTTTAGAGTAGAAACATGGTGGTTGATTTTTATTTATTTGCAGAATTATTTATTGACTTATTTATTGCCCAATCACATATGCAAAAGGTTACTTTAACCGTTCTTGCTGTGTTATTGGCCCCTTCCAAGTTTGTAATCAATACCTCCTGCCTTTGTAACCCATTTATCTTCTAAAGAAAAAACGTATCCTTCCAAGCACAGTGTTGATTAAATAATGTATATCATTCATCTCACATAGCAATTCACCTCCCAAAAAGCTTTGTTGATTGACAGTTTTGTTGTGTTCCCAGTTTTGGCTGGAGTTAGCACAACACCTTTGCAAAAAGGTCTGCACTGCCTTGTTCTACAAACTTCTCTGGAGCTGCTGATGTCTTTGCTTCACCGTTCCAGTCACCTGAGGATAACACGGGTTGAGCACTATGGGAGCCTATTTCTCTTACAGAGTTTGGGCATCCAAGGTGTCTGGCCCAGATAGACCACAGCCATTCTAGAGAACTGAAAGCAGAGAGAGAATTCCATGCAAGTAGCTGGAAATTACAATCAGAATGAGGGAGGAATGGCTTGCAATGTAAAGTTTCCAGAATTAAATGAAACAAAGACCATTTTAGGCCATCTACCATAATCTCTCTAATAACACAACATTTATACAACAACAGAATACATGATGAAATGTATAAAACTCAATGAGACCAAGCAAACAATTGCAGTTAGTACCAGAAAGAGAGGTTCTGCATTCCTGGGGAAGAGATTGGATGCTGTAGACCATGTTAAAGACAGTCTTTTCCATCTATGATTTTGATGAGTATGATAGTTAAAGCAAGGCATTTCAGATAATTTCTGAATATCTCCTAGTATCATACACTGAGGGTGAACTGAGAACTATCAATTCTAAGGAGAAAAAAAAGGACATTACATCATTTTCTGGATATAGTTTAAAATGTAATCCATTAAAAGCAATACAAAAACTCTTCAACTGAATTCTGGAGAAAAGCTCTAATAACCAGTGTTGAGAGGATTTAGTGGAAGGAGACTACAGGAATGAGCTGAACCAGTGAAGATCCTTGGTTTGTTTCTTTTTCCCTTTTACCACAAGCTCACTCAGACTAATGCAAGATCTTGTCCTAAAGGTGATGACTGTAGTCCTGAGAATAAAACCCTTAGTGGTTTGTTTATCTTCCCTTTGTTTTCTGGCGGGAGAGACAACTGTTTACTATAGGGTAAGATAAAAATTGATACACGTAGTATCAATAAAGCTCTGCAACCCATTCAGAATAATCCAGAGAGATTTCTAAATCCTAGCAGCATGACATCCCAGCCCTATCACTTCAGTACTCAAGCTGCTTCTCCATTTGGAGGATTAATAAACTCTGGAGCATAGTAATATATTTTAAAAAGAAAAGCACTCCAATTTATGTTATGCATTCTAACAGAAAACTCTGTGAATACAACCAGTATTGAGCTTAATCTATGATCACATTTTGCATGGATTATTTTAAAAAATTTCCTCATTCTACATACTCAAGAAACTGGACACTTTTCAACCTGAAAAGCTTTTCTGCATTTAAAGGACAGTTATTGTTCATGTGTGCCATCTACCTTTCCTTAATCCCATATGATTGCAGCCAACAGGAGTAATTTGCCCCACATTAAGTCTGTAACCAACATGGATATCTAAGTCATTCAAATATTTTTCATCAGCTTCTGTCTTAATAGTGATTGATATGTGCTTTGTGTGAAGTTGAAGCTATACAATTTTGTCTACTACTGCTCCTTTTTCCTCTGCATTTCACATCTAAATTGTTCGATAAACATAATCCGTAAGATTTTTCTTCGCTCTTCAACAAAGGAATTATTCAGGTTTACTTGTGGCAGACACTCTTAATACTGCAAAGCAATGTATACAGAAGGCCAGAAGTTCTGTCTGAACTCTGATAGCTCAGTAAAATTGTGATGGACTATATTTTTACCCTCTTTTAAAATAATCTGCTACAGCAGTTTTATGCTTAGATTTTTATTCTGTTCTTTCCTTTTTTTCCTACCCATTAAATAACCCCCAAACCCAGAAAACAAACTCACAACACAGAAAAGAAATATCCTACCTTCCTCACAGTTTTCTCCTTTATAGCCCACAGAACAGACACAGTTCCCTTCGATGCAGGAACCATGACCTCCACATGAGGGGTCAATGCACTGGCTGATGGGTACGTCACATTCTGGACCTTTCCAGCCACTGTAGCACAAGCAGGTGCCCTTGGAGTACTGACCATTGCCACTGCACAGAACCGGGCAGGCAGCTGGAAAATGGAACGAAAGAAAAACAGCACACAGGGTCATGCATGTAGTTGTGTAAAAGGGCACCAAAAATCCACTATCAAACACTTATACTCAAATACATTCATGTACTGGGAAAAAAAATCTGAGATAATTCGTAGTGGTTGAGTTCTTCATTTCCCAAAGAAATAATTTGATTGCTATTTAATAAAGCACATATGTGTTGGGCATTCTGAGAATACAGCTCCTATGCTTTATGGAATACTGATAATGCTTGGTATAACTGATGCGAACGGATCTGAGTCTGACATTACTCTGCTTTGTTTCTCTAGGTAACATCCGATTTTCACAGATGGAACACAAAACGTTCAGTTCCCACAACAGCTTATTATATGGCATCTTTCTTCTACCATAACACTTCTTTAATGTAATGTCCCCAAACTTTTTTAGACCCTTTGGTTTTCAGTGTAAGAATCTTGAACACAAGAATGACACAAGCTTTCAGATACTACAAATGCACCTTGCCACCACTGTCCCTGCTGAGCCCTGTTTCCCTGAATCCCAGTGACAGCTTTTACCCTGTGTGTATTGGCAAGAAAGCATCATTAACCCTTACCCCTCACCATTGTATTATTCAAGGGGGTAAGACACATTCTGAGCAAATATTCATTTATGCAAATTAAGTGAAGCATATGAATAATAAAAGTAGTCAGTAGGTCTTGGGTGCCAGGAATCAGATGTTGTACATATGCAGAGCAATGGAAAGAAACAAGTAGTTTATTAAAACCCAGGTGCATATAAATGTTTCACTAAGTCATATTCACTCCTGTGTGCTCACGTCTCCCTTGGGAACATGGCAATCTGTGAACTTTCATGCCTGTCAAAGACTGGATGTGTGGTCACCAGCCAGAGAAATGGAGAAAATAACATAGAAATAACAGAAAATGGGAGTAATGAAGTGAGTCTTAGAGAAAACCTTGGAATCCTTTTGTGCTCTTCTCTCTGATGCAGTTTGATAAAGACAGAAAAGTATTTCCCTGTCTTTTCCCTCTTCAAAGTAATTAGAAATGAACACCCAGTTTTACAGTGCCAAAAATATACTCAAAAGCTACTACTAATCATTAAAAGGTCCTAATGTCTTCTATTATCCCTTTAACCCGAATGATCAAGAAGAACCCAAGTAATTGATTTCCTACAAAGAAATGTGCAATGGTCCAGTTAACCAGCTTCTCCACTGTCCAGTCCTGCAATGCTTATTAATCTTAGCTGTCCCATTGATCTCCTGCAAAAACACACTTCAGGATAGATTTTCTTATGAATTTTCTTATTTGAGATGGGAAAAAATTGATCCGAAAAAATAAAAAATCAAATTTCCAACCTGAAATGCTAGCTAAAATTTAGAGTGCTGAGAATTACTTCAATTAAGACTACAGATTCATGGGCCACATGTCATATAATATGTATAATGTTTTTTGGCCTATTTTTCTTCTACAGTAGAACAGTATCAAAGTCAACATGCTGAAGTTTGGGGTTTGCTACTGCTCCTGTGTCTTAGATCCATATTATCCATCCTTTGGTAACAAGAGGACTTCATTCTACTGCATTCCTGGTATTCTCTCTTACTGTAAGTTTTGTCCAGTTGCTTTCTTATGCACTGCAAAAATGAACCGAAATTTGAGTAAAATATAATTTCCATCAGCAACATTTTCATTTCAGATGTGCTATATCTTCACAAGTGCTTTACTGAGTTCAGTGAAAAAGGTTATGCTAAATTTCTACTGGTTTTGCTTTCAGCAGCTGGTTTCAGAACTAAGCTCACTGAGCCAGCTGTATTGAAATAGCACACAGACAAACTGTCCCCACACTGCACTCTAGGACAGCCTATCTGACATCTTTTTGCACCTCACCATCAAACAGCTTTCCCTGAAGTACCACACGCTGAACTAACAGCAGTGTGAATGCTCTGTGACTGTTCTTTCTGCCTGCACATTCTACTGTGGAGCCTGGCTCAGTTCCCAGCACAGCCTTTCCCTGCCCGGGTGTCCAGCTACTGCTCCTGCAAGTCACCAGGTGAGCCAGAAAGAAAGGGATCAACCTGGCACCACTTCCACTTTTTAGCTATGAAGACCTGGGGGCACAATTCCTTTGTCCACAACTCTCCATTTCACTGCAGTTTAAAAGCTTATTTTGGGCTGACACTGATACATTTTCTCACATCAGCATAAGAAAGGTAATAATTTCTGTCCTGCTCTCTTTATTTGCCACAGTGTTGAGGATGTTGGGCAGGTGATCAGAAGGCAGCCTGCCCTGAAGACCTGGAGTGATCACGAGTGGCAAGTTTCTTGGTGTCATCTTGCACACCCTGAAACATTGACCAGACCCTGGCCCTTTATTTGGAACTCACTTTAACACAAAAATCTCTCTCTCTAGGACAAGGCAACCCTCACCTCTGGTGTGTGGTGGTGAAGCCTGCAGTCTCTTTGGTCAAGTCCACCACAGAAGGAAGGAATAAAGGAATATTGCTCGATGCAAATTCTCTACACACTTCCATGCCCCGGCAGAGACTCAAAGTTGTCATTACTGATGGTTTCTCAGTGTGGATTCCCCAGCTGCACTGGGACACACTTGATTCTGCCCACCCCACTCGTCACCATGTTGTGACAAAGCTGCATGGAATAACAGGTCCCAGGAAGGCTAGATGAATCCGTGGGCATTAGACAGTTTCTTTGGACAAACCACATTTGTTCAAGTAGTTATAACGACAAAAACTTGAAGCTGACTTGCAAGCTGGATATGAGTGAGGAACAGCTCTTTTTGTTTTGTTGCTTTGCAGATCAACGTGTCACTCAACTCCTGAAAGGATTTCTGTTCTGCAAACCTCTCCTCTGGAGTGAAAACTCTATAAATAGAGATAATAACTCTATTTAAACAGCACTCTCCCTTGAAAGAGGGACTGAGCAGAAATAAACCCCTTACTAAAATAAATAAAAAGAGAAAACCAAACCAACAAAAACCTCCAAGACACTTAACTGTGACCTCTCTAGACCCAGGTAGAGTGGTCTGGACCCATAATTCTGTGCCAGACACCTGCTGTAAGATCACTTCTTTGCTTGCTTTGCCCCTAAGTCTCATTAAGCAATGGGTAACTGCAGTCCAGCTAAAGGTGATGTGTATCTGCTATTTGGAACTTTTCTATGAGTAAGCCATTCTTAGCTCCTACTTTTGACCTGGATTTCAGGGTTCAGCTTCTGGGATACCAGAGCCTGGCATGGCAGAAGAAAGGTTACTGGATGGTGGTGGGTTTTGGGCTAAAGAGCTCCCACAGCAGTTTTTTAGTGCTCCCTGACTCTGCTACGGTGCTTCAGGAATTGAAGAAAAGCTGAAAGCCATGTCACAGCTTTTCATTCCTCTCTTCATGTTTCTATCAGGTCAGAGGTCTTCCTATGGTTCACAAATCTATTCAGTCCTTGTGAAGCATGTCTATAAGTTGAACAGCAATCTGCCTTCAGGGGTTTGCCAGGGCAGTCATGATGCCAGTGACACCAGAACTGACTTTGGACAAACAAGAGAATCTGTCACTTAACCTTAGGGATGAAGGGGATATAGTTAAGATTAAGACACTTGCAATTTAAAGCCACAGTTTAATCTACAACCCTCTGCTGGAGTTGTTCTACAAGCTATATAATAGGAATATCACTTTGAGAATAAGAAAAATGTCAGAGATTCTGGGTCAGATTTTAGCATTTCCAAGAATGCCATCTCACTACGATTGCAGGAGAAACATGTAAGCAAGAATGCAGGAAGATGCAGGTTATTATAAGAAGCTGGCTTATCACTGCTGCAAGGAATAGTTCTTCATGACTGTTTATGCTATTATAGTCTGTTCTGCCTGAGGAAGAGAGAGAATCAAGATGCTTTTCTATAGAGGACAGGAGCAGGTAGCCTTAGAAAGAGTTCTGCCATGCCTATCTGCTAGATCATATAGCTGCAGAATGAGACCCAAACCAGTTCACCCTCATTTTACATCCTGGCATCTTCAGCTGATGTACAAACTCCTCAAGTATCTTCTGGAGTTCTTATTATCTAGGACTGCTTGTGTTTCCTCATGTGAAGTGGATGGCCCCTGGTCCAGGACAGAACTGATTGCTCAAAGTCTATTGAAGCAATAAAGGCAGGCAGTTTATGTAATGGAACAACCAAGTTCCATCCCATTTCTGTGGAGAGATTGATTGCGTATCTCACACCAGCACTGGAAAAAAGGGGACAGAGGTCTTCAGGAGCAGTTACAGCAACACTCAAGCAACTTAGGCCCAAGGGTATATAACATGAGTGAAGACTGGATAAGCACAACAGCTATTAACCCCAAACGTTTCTTTGGGTATGGGATTATGCCCTTCACTGTTACTTGAACAAAATCAGACTAAGTTTTTAACATGGGGCTCAGCTGGTGAACAGACACTACAGACCTCTGAGTCCTGTGGACTGCACACATTTGAGAACATTAATTGAGCAGGGAAAACAAGCCAAACATCCCTCTAAAATTTCTCTTTCTAGAGGTTATTTTGGACTAATGTTCATATTCCCTGATGCATGAATAAAGGTGATTTGGTAACAACACATTGATGAGGAGAGGAGATGGCAAGGGATAATGCCCAAAAGGTCTGGCATCAAAAGCCACCACTTTGTCCAGTACAACCCATGGGTATCCCAGCTGCTGTCTGTGTACACACTCCTTGCACCCCCCTTCCAGTGTTCACACACACATACTCACCAGAGCAGTTCTTCTAGAGCATGGCAAGAAACCAGCAAAGGATATCTGAGGAGACAAACTCTTGGAGGCTGTTGAAGAACTTGCATTAGTTACACAGCTGCTGGGTTGAGAGGCCTTCGCCTGCTACTTGAAGCTCCAAACAGGATGAGAAGGCAGAGTTCTGGCTTGGTTTCTCTTGCTGTAGAGCAAACATTACCCTGGTGCAGAGAGAGTCCTGTACCACTAGGATCTAGGCTGTCAGTTCGCTACTGCAGATTTTTTTTTGGTTCCTCCTCATGAAACAGACAAATTGGTATACTTCTCTTCGAAGTTATTTGAGTCTCTGGGCACAAATATATGCAGACTGGAAAGGTTTTTGAATTTGTACCTACAATGCTTCCCTGTCCTGCACCAGGTCACAAGCAATGCCCTTATATTACTCTTATTTTGCAAGCAGCTCAGCTTTACATTCAAATGTAAATTTTCAAACATGGCAGAGGAAGAATATAATTTCTGGTGCCATCTAATTTTTTAATGTGTACCACAGAATTTTGTGGTGAGATGCCCATGACAAAACTGCACCAAGGGGTGGTATTTGGGTAAGGGCCAGAATGGTTGTATCCATAATGCTTGCAAGCCCCAATCTTGGGTATAAACCACATTCTTCTTACCACAAGCTGGTGTGCAAAAAAGATGAGCTTGGCTGTCTGTTCACAATGTAAACAGGATGGAAAATCAGGACTGAGTGTTCAAGTGTGAGCTTGAGACTGAACTAAGAGAGCACTTGAAAATCAGCTACAGAGCCTGAATACTGCTGACTGTTCCATCAAACAATTTTAACAAAATTAATCAACAAGTTAAAACTCATGGAAGAACATTCTGTGATTGATCATAGAATTATACAAATTCACGGAATGAAAGTCTACAAAGGCTACTGAACACAAAGAGGCTTCATCTATTGTAGGAAGTCCCAGCACACATTATCTCTGGAACCAGTAGAATTTAATGGAGAAGCAACAAAGACAAGTAAAATTTTTACTCTCCCCCAACTATCTGCTGTACGCCACCATCATAGCTGAAATCCTGGGTGAAATGGAATTTTGGTCTCAACCATTACAGCTTTACTTCCCTCTAAACAAACACACATATTCAGGGAAAAAAACCAACAAAACATTCTGAAGAGACACTATTTATACTCCTATGTAAGATATGTTCAGCCCTTGTTGAACAGTACAGAATTTTGCCACACCTAAGAAAAATATTTATTTTTATCTGTAGGTGCTCCTGTTTAGGAGGAGGAAGTGAATTTCAGTGACAAAAATTCACTGAACTGACTGGGCAGTCTTGCTATGCTCTTTGGACACGGAGTTGCACAAATTCCTAGTTATATAAAGAACTGAAATGCACAATTGCATAATGAAACTAAAGTTGTTCTTCTTTTCACTGATCACCAGGAACTGAAGACAGATGTAGGTCAAACTTCTTAGCATTGAGCCCTATCAGTGACCCTTCTGGGTGCAGTTCCTCTAGGGGATAATCAATTCAGACTCCATAATACCTCACACTTGGACTTCCTTTTAGCAGAGATTAAGCTGCTACTGCTGAGAGATTATGCACAATTTTGCCAATATATAAAGAAGATGGATCCCAGTTTTTGACAGTCAAATCTGAAGCCCATAAATGCTCTCGAGGTCAGCTCCAGACTGGAGTAGAAATAGATGAAAGATCCAAGACAAATGTTGTGTACAACTGCCTGGTTCCTAACCTGATAGATGAGACTAAAGTCGCGCTGTACTGGCATTTTTCTCTTTTTGGTCTTTATGTTGGTGATGCATATGCAGCATTTAGATTGCACATGTTAATTTCTCTTCAATGGACAAATTAGATTAATAAGTAAGCAGGTGAAGAAGATGTGTTTTACTGATGCTAGAGTTAAATCCTACAACTGTCTACCAAAGCCCCAAATAATTTTAGATTCACTGCAAAAGCTACAATCAAGTTCCTGTTCTCCTAAAATGAAATATGTGAGCAATATTTATATGTGAACAATCTTAATCTAAATGGCTTAAAATCCACAAAATCACTATACCCAAAGGAATCGAAAGCATTTGCATTTTAGAAAATCAGCCCAGTTATTAAAGAAATTAATTGCTGTCAACTTGATTCAAAATGTTAGCTTTAGACTTTACATTACTATTATAAACAAAAAAGTACTGAGACATCTCTTATTTTATTACGCATCCCTTATTACACCAAATATTTGCCCTTAATTAGCATATCCCTTTTTACACCAAGTATTTGCCCACAAGACATTTCTAAAAATTAGAAGACATATAAATCTACTTAGTTGTAGTCTGAAAACACAATGGGTTTTGTTTGACAACACTTTCTTTCATATTTTCTGTTTAAACCTATTTTAATCAGTTGGCTGCACATTTCACTACTTGTCTGCAAACCTATTAGCTTTTACTGAAGTTCATTTGTGGATATGAAAATCTGAAATAACTTCTAAGGCCACTTCATGGTTTATGTTGTTTCTCTTTTACTAGTTACACTATTTTGATACTACTTTCCTTCTGAGAAGCTGCTCCACTCCTACGAAAATTAGGCCCAAGAAAATCATTCTGGAATGGGAGATTGAATGAATCCAAGACTGTTTTCTCTCACCTGCTCTTTGTGCCTCACAAACATGCTATTTGCATGGTCAGGAAGAATGGTGTTTGACTGGTCTGACAGCTCTTCAGAGATCACTAATTTCACCAACTTCCATCAGGCTGATGGAAGTTCTTAAGAACAAGTTCTAAGTGACAATTAGAAAGATCTACAACATCTTTTAGGTTGCTCTAAGAGCTCATGCTCTTCCAAGCAGAAGTCATCTTCTAGAAATTCACCCAGAAGCAGGAGAATGAACAACTGTGAAAGACTGTCACTGACATGGGGTGGTTTAGTAGTTACTTCATGAAACTGTTTGCTTTGACTACAGAACAGAGAATTAATTTAAATGGTTTAAGAGTAGTGCTACTCTGCCCTGGCAAGCATCAGGTCAGCATTAAGAGGGAATGTCCCTCACAGCAGTCAAGCTCTGCTCTCCCTACCTCAGTTGCCCAACCCCAGCATCACCAAGCTCCCAAGTTCTGCCAAACTGCACATTAGCAAGTGAGGAAGAAAGCCACAGAAGAATTTCCAGAAGGACAAAAAACCTATCAGGTGTGTCAAATCTCTGACATTCAGAAACCATTTGGGGAAAGCAGCACACGCTGACTTAAGCACTAAAGTATGGATGCTTTAATTAATCCGGGGTGAATTTAATTGCTTTAGTTAAGTGGAAATCGGGTTAAAAATGATGCAGAGCATGCTGGGGTGTGTTAAAAACATGACATATGAGTTGGATGAATCGATAAATTAAAACTGCACAGATGTTTTAATTAAACCCAGGAAACTTAACGAAGATCACTAGAGACTTTTAAGCCTATGATTAATTCAAGTCATTTAAAATACCTGTAGAGATATGGGGTTGCCTCCATTTTGGAAGTTACAGAAGTTCTCAATCGATAAGTACTTAAGCTGTTCTACAAAAAAAATGGCATGATTTTTATAGAAGTGACTGGACAGCATTAGCTGCACAATTAATATTTACATTCTTCTGAACACTCAGCAAACTTTTGCTTTGGCCAAATTTATCACAAAGGTCATATTTTTTCTCACACCTTCAGTGTGAGCCTATCTGTCAGAGAAAACACTTGCTGTTCCCTCCTCAACCATTGTACAAAGTATCTATTTCCATTAGATAATTGCTCTGCTTAACAACTGCTACAAAAAATCTATGTATGGAATACAAACAGCTCTTCCCATACTAGCACCAATTTCCAGAAACAAAGCAATTTTTAAAAATGATCTCTTTGAGGTTGCTCACTTGGCACAAATAAATTTTGCTTGATTATTTAACCCCTATAATACTTTCAACAACAATAACAATGCAGTCCATAAGAACAGGGAAACCAAAACTAAGCCAATATCAAACACTTCGGAACTATTTTAATGGTGGATTGAAAGGACTGAAGCCCCATTACTGCTTTTGTGAAGATGAGCTTAGACAATCTCAGTAACCACCAACAAAGATCTTAGATACTAAGATATTGGAGTGCTTCAGGGGGAGAGAAAGACACCACTGTACTGTCTCACTGGAGAAGTCACAGCTGCACATAAAAAAAAGAATTTCAAGTGGCATAAAACAAACTACAAATTGGAGACAGAGACAAAAGAGGATATATGAGTGCACTGACACTTGATAAATCAGCTAGCTGTGCCAGGAGTCAAATGTCTTGAGGACTTTGTCCTGTCAGTACATTCTGGATTCAACTGTTGGTCAGCCTGGTTGTTTCTTTCTCCACCATTGCAGAAGCTGTGCCACTGTCACTGCCTGTGCTAAAGGAAGACTGCAGTTCTCCACAAAATACATGAACATGATTTGCAGCCAATCCAGCTCAGGTCCTCCCTCTCTGCTACATCGTTTAAGAGCAGCACAGTTCAAACTCTTCACATGCATCAGTGCATTCAAGGGAATGGAAGTTCCCTTGCTCTGGTTCTGATTTACCACTGAAGAATGAGACTGATCCGTTTGCCACTTATTTTATGCCTTTGAAAAGAAAGGAAAAAACCCAAACCAACCAGACCAACTCTTTTTCTGTTAGTAACACAGAATCAGAGCTGTGAAATTCCTGCTTTAGATACAAGCAGTGAAGTCGATACAAGACCATGCAGAGAAACAAGTTTTACTTCCTGCCAACAGATGGAAACCAACAGATGTTGAAATCAGCTACTGTCATAGACAAGCATGTAGATCTTCATTCGTATGTTTTGATAACTTCATCACTAGGAAAACTGCGGAGGAAGGGAAAACTAAACTATTTCAGAGGTTTCAGTTGCTATCCCAGTGGAAAGAGTCAGTGAGGAATCAAAGAGATGATGCTTCAAGCTCACAAAAAGCAGCAGTAAGGACAAACATCAAATACCAGAAATTTCCTTCCAAACATATGTGTTGTGATCCATAACAGAGAAGCACTAACAGCACGAAGTCACTTATGCTTCTAGAAGAAGGAACAAAAAAGTGAAATGTTTCTTCAAATATTTTGGTAAGTTTTACACCATTCCCAGTGAATGCTGTAAAAACTATTGCTTCTCTGGTAATGGCTTAGCTCTGGCTAAACAGCAGTGCAGTAGATGCAGGACTGCACCCACAGGCTGCAGAGCTCAGGGGATTTAAAATGCAGGCTGGTTTGGTCTCATTTTAGTTAGTATTATTTGCCTTGCTAAATTTACCAGAAAAGTTAAATCATAACATGTTTAACTGCGCACTTCCACATTAGCTGCAGATATTTAAACAGTTTTCTACATTTGAATTAGAGATTTTTTCTGTTTGTTTGAGAAAGTGAAAGGGGATGACAGTTAACTGAATTTAATCTCACTGAAATAGGGACTAAATATAGAAAAATATCTAAATTACAGGTTCAAATCCAGATATAGTGTAGGTGTGAAAAAAGTCATGCATGCTGAAATCTGAAGCTGTGATTCAGGGCTGTTTCTGTTAATCAGGGATGGCAAATGTCTAAGGATGTCTTACAACTGCTGTATTTCTATAATGTGATTTACAATACTACTTAATCATAGTTGCTTCAGTGACATTTACCAGCATCACAAGGACTCCAAGATGATCCCAACACAACTGCAAATATGAACTCTCAGAACTTAATGAAATAAACAAACACCAGTACAATTCCACGGAGACAAAGCAAAGTAAAACCAAAATATAGATTGCAACACAATTAAATAAGCTAACTAACTAAACACAAAAACAAATTACAAAGCATACAGCACAGCAAGCACAATTCAGCTCAGCAGAGCAGAGTTGGAGCAGAGAAATTCTTGGCCACCAATGGAAGTATTATAAAGGAAAAAAAAAATTGGCTTGCCAGAACAAAGCTGCACTATGGTTTGTGTCCTGCATGTATTAATATGCATTTCCACTTCCTTTCTCCACTCAGAACCTCTTGAAATATTCTACTTATTGGAACCCCATTGAAACAGAAAATATTTGTGCAAATAGGTGTGTTTATGCTGCACATGTATAAGAAGGGAAGAAAGATAGAGAAGCATCTGATAATACAGCAGTCTTTGAAGGCAGCTGTGAGAGATCAAATGAATGTACCCAGTTTTTATTAAGTATGAAAATATTATATAATGCTGTTGAAGAAAAATACATAAATAAGATTTTACTGTTTCCATGTGCTTTCCATCTTGGGCATAAGCAAAACAAATTTTCTTATCCTACTAGGCCAATAAAACTTGGTTCCAACTCAGCTACAGTACTGCCTGTGGCTCTCTTTGGTCTCTGAGTTTCTCCAGGCTCGGGTAGTGAATGATCACATCAAGATAGCTGAGTGTTTGCTGAAATCACAGACTTGTAACTCCTCACACGGCCACTTTTTACCTATCATGTTGTCCATCAGTGGCATTAGTGACTCCTGTCAATTATTTTCTTCTTCCTTCATTACTGAATTTCTCAGCGTTCCCCATTTCTTTTTTCTTAATCCTTTTAGTTTTGTCTAAAATTTTCTCCTACAGAATAAATCTGCCTTCTTAGCTGCACCACTTTCCTACAAGCTCTTTGGGAAAAGGAATCATACATAATTTCAAGTTCATAGGCTGTAGCATGAATTCAGAAACATATGAAAGGACAACGTATTTCACATGCACAAATTTGCCTGCATGTTTACTGGTGGTTTAATACAGAAAACATGCTAATAAATTGCTACACTAGATGCAACTATCAGGTATATTTAATAACATTTAATACACATCTTTTAAAAATGTAAAGCATTTTTGTTGCCCTGTAGAGGCCCAACTATAACAAAAAGAAGGAAGGATGTGCTTCTAAACAACAGGAGAATCCCCACTTAAAATGATTCGGGACAAGATCTTTTGTAGATAAATTCTTTATAACCATAAATTCAATGCTGGAATCAGCAGAAACCGTAAAAACTTTAAGAACAATGAGAAGTTAATATTTTGCATGTTGAAACCTATATTCTTAAAGTCTGTTTTCTCAAGTATTCCCAGTGCTACATGTAGCTCCTGAGTTCTATTTCAACTTTGGAAATATTCTCTTACAAAGAATGCAAAGGGTATGAGCACCAGTTCCAGCCTGGTGCAGAAAAGGGAGCAATCCGAGTGCTGCTAATCCTCCTGTTCAATCTACACCGTACTAGAGGGACAGGTACATATTCCTAAGCAGCAATGAAATGTCTGGATGTTAAATGACTTGTGTTGTAACAGACATTTAACAAGGCATCTGTTGTAGAATTCTGGAGTCCAGACCCTCCAGTCCCCTGCTCTTATTTCTAATCTCCAAGAGAATCCATGAGGATTGATAAGGGAAGCTGCAGACTAGATGTGATAGCCCCTATTGTCTGTGTGCTCCAAGCCCCTTCTGGAGCCATGACCACTAACAGTCTGAAAGAATTCAGCCTGTGACCCCTTCAGCCCTTGGCTCCTGTTTAAATTGCCAATTAGAAAGAGTTGCAGTGATGGATTTTGTGTTGGCTCTCCTTGTCTACCTGACACTGGATCAAAGCTGCTATCTCATTTCATGCAGGCAAGCTAGCAGCTGATAGACAGCAGTGGCTGTCAGTCATTGTCAAAATGGGTTACATGTCTATTTATTTATTCTGCAATTAATTTTAGGCGGAGTTAATGGCACAACCCCCTTTTTAGAGTGCAATGCAGTTCTACAAAACTAAGAAAAACGAGGGCAGGCAGGTGATCACTGCCCTGTACATAAAATCACTGGAAGGCAACTGAGGACACGACCAGTTTGCAAGAAATGAAAATAGCCTGCTAATAAAATATGAGACTGGGAAAACAAGAAGAAAATTTATAACAAAGGCATTTTAAGGTACTGCGTCAGAGAGGTGGGAACTGCTGGAGGGGAACACTGCCAAAGACAGCCCTGTTCAATATCAAAATGATGCTTCCACCCCCTGTGAGAGAAGATTTGAGTGACAAGCCAGGGCTGTGCTGCTGCTGCAGCACACACATAAGTTGGCACACATACACACATAAACACATAAAACCCAAAACCAAACCCACCCAGAAAGAGATTCAAAGGGAGAAGCTGAACATGCTGAATTCTGTCAACTGCAAGAAAGGATGTGAGATATGTGTGGGTGACAAGTCAGGAATGCAGCATTTCCAAAGAAAAGCACACTTTTTTTCTTCCTTCAAAAGTACAGTGTAAGATGAGACATGCTATGATTACGAACATCTAAAATGCTTACCAATAGTTATTCTTTGATTTATCATTTTTTCTCTATCTCACTTCTTCTCAGTCCTGCCCTGCATTCTTGCTCTATCAAAGTGGAAAATACCATCATTCTACCTTTCATTAAGGTTCATAATCTGGATTTTTTTTTTTTTTTTTTACTTGTTTTCCTGCCTCACATTCAGGCTTTGACAAAGTTCTACAGATGTTTTTCTGCATTCCATCTCTTGGTCAGAATTCTGCCCTGGCTTCCAGTAAATAAAATCTATATTAACTAAACACTTTTTTTTCTGCATTGATAAATTCAGTCTTCTTCAGTCATGTTTATGTGCAACAGTACTTCAGTAATCATATTGTTGATTTATTAATCTAACCTTCAGCTGTGTGACTCTTCTTTCCCAGTCTTGTTTCAGATCTTTTATCTCATGGAACATGAGCTTCATGTTCTAACTTCATTTACAGACCCCCTTCACCCTGAACTGCTCACTGCTTCAATTCTGACTTCAACCTTTCTAGGACTTAGGATGCTTTTGAAAGTCAAATTTTAGAACTGCTTTTTTTTTGAACTGTTTCCCATGCTCAGTCTCCCCTTTGAAGGCCCCATTTGCCCACCATTATCCACAAGTGGTTTTCTGCCCCATTACCCCTCTTTAAAACTGCCTTTACCACAGTGTTCCCCCAAGCTGACAACAGTCACACTGCTGGTGTGTTTATAACAGTGCATCATCACCATTTTCCCCCATATCTTCATATCTGTTAATCAGCTCCCATTCGTTCCCTTTGAAGTTTTATTGAGGTGGTACATCCCTGGAGTCAGGTGCTGCTTTTATTTATTTGCTTTGCATGCAAAGGATTAACAGCAATAGACCAGCTTTAACTTACATTACTGCTCAGGACAATATCTTAATAATGCCACAAACCTGGCATTTTTCCTACACTACTGTTCCTCTCCAGCTCTTTGCTCTGCAAACCCATCTGGTGATGGCATCATTATGTTTGATCCACCCTCCTTCACTTGTCTGATCTACAACCTGTTAGTGCAGACACTTGCAGGGAGTCACTTGAATAGTTCAAGATGTATTCCCCAGTTTGACTGTGCCATGGAAGGCCCAAGGTGCTCCTCAGGTCCCATCTCTTCTGTGAGGCCATGGCCACATGCAGGACAGGCAAAGGAAAAAGGCTATTCACTACCCCCTCACCTTTCCCTTCAGAGTCCAGGGAGCTTCTGTCTGCTTCAGCTATTTCCAGCCCCTAAAATTTTGAGTCAAGTTATGAAGATGAACACTGTTTCCCTGACTCACATAGAGAGGAAATACATTCTCCTATACATAACCAGCGTGCGCTGGACTTCATTCATTCCTGTGGGCCATGTGCTCTACAGCAATGAACCAAGTACTGAATTATTCTGCAGGATGCACCCCAAATTTTGTATTTTCCTCATTGCAATCACTCCCAGAACATTTTCTGCCACTGGGAGCATTCTGGACATGGCACAAAGACAGCAGTTTCAAGCACTGTATTCAGTGGATGAAAAAACATTACTTTATGCACTGTTGTCCAAGCAAGAAGCCTTTGAAAAGACTCAGAGCAAGACGAGTCTCAAGCAACTGAAATTAGAATAACAACTGAAAAAAAGCAAGAGTTGCTACTTCTAGCAATTATACCTTACTTACCTAATAATTGACAGCTTTTTACATATTTTATACAGAGATTAATAGCCCACACATAACAAAGAATATGGCAGTGGTAGGAACTCTTAATGTGGTGCAAACAGCAAATCCATTAGAATAAATTTAAAGAGAGAGAGACTACACTTTACAGCTTAGTAACTATTTCAAACTAAATAGATGTTGCAAAAGAAATAAAAAGAAATTTTAAAAAACCTACCCTTCTTTTTATACTTATTAAAGTGGCGCCGTCCTTTGCCAGTAAGCCAAAAACAAACAGAATGAAAATAAAATAATGAAAAACCCACACAAGGAGAACAGGAAAAGAAATTGCGAATAACATAAATCTGAATAATTAGAGTTCTTAAAATCAGATTAAAAAGTCAACTGATCAAACATCGCACAAATTTCTGGTTTAAAAAAATCCAAAAGCCTTAATTTCATTTAGATTAAAATATTAAACATGTTTCTTATTACATTGCATAATTAACTGAAAGTATCTGCTAAATGGCAACTTCATGGCAGTTGACATAAGCTACTTGACTCCATTTTTGTCCTTCTTTCACAAATTGGACACCATCTCTTAGCAGGCTATGCTCATCATATCAATGTAGAAATCCCATGTGATGGTGCATTGTTCACCTTTTCAGATTAGCTAAAGATGCTTATGATGCAAATCCAAGTATTTTAAAATGCAAAATTAAAGGAGGCTCTGCTCACAGTTGCAAAACAGTTTTGACAGTGTCTTTGGAAGTGGTTTTGTTAAAGGAGTGGAAGAGTTGCATGCCCTTCAAATATCTTATGAGATGAAATGAAATTATAGCCAACTCTGAGTCACTTCTAGGAACTCAACTCATTGTAACACTGAACTCTATTCTCAAGTGGTGAAAGGCAGGACATGACGAAGGATGTCTGCTCACAGATTCACCACAGACCTGGAAAATCCAGACTATGATCAGACATAAACAGCAAGAGCTCTAAGCAAGAAGGACCTCTTGATATACTTCAGTGGTTTTATCATAGAGGTTACAGAAAAATAGAGATGAATAGAAAAAAGGTGACAACACACCAGAAAATAAGATAATCACAGCTGCGTGTCTGATTCTTTAATTGATCCTTGGCCAGAGCATCACTTTTCACCAATAACTCCTACGCATAATTGTGGACAAGAGGTTACTCACAGTGCAGTTCAATCCACAGCAAATCTTCCACTGGCTTTAACTGTACACACTTGCTTTATCAGGACACATCCCCACATGGAATTATCTTTTGATTATCAGATTTTCTTTTTCTTTGTATGCCATATCTTATCCACATGAGATCAAAATGTATCATTACCTTTTTTGTATGTTAGATGAAATTCTTAAACCTTAATAAGGTTAAATTCCAAAGGGAATCTTGCCTAAGCAAGAATGGAGTAAATCTGCAGATACTGAACACCTGATAATAAGCTATTTCCACAGAATGGTGAGAAAAACCCCACACAGTGTTTGGCAGGAGTGTTTGAGAGGGTGAAGTTTGTTCCATTTCAGTCTGGGTACGGAAGTGTGTTACAGCCTGTGGGTTGAGCCAAAAGTTCATCTTTTTCCAATAATTTTCATAGCTAATGGATCTGAAGTCAAATCTGTGCTGTCTCTCACAGCTTTCCTTCATTTTTATCTTTTAGAACCACATGGATGGAGGGGTCCCTGTGCACTGCCTACAAATGGCTTGTAGAGACTGCCCTGATGACTCTGCCTCTGATGGCCTCAACAGGGTATTTGTGGTATAAAGGATTGTGTTTCCTATCAGACTTGGGGTTCACACAAAGGGAAGCTCTCAGACTGCTGCTACTGCATGGACCAAGTTCTAAAAGCCATCTGAGCAGCTTGTTCACATTTTCTCCACATTTCTCTATTTGAGTCTTGCCTCAAATTATTCTATGGCGGAGAAATGAGATATTGAAAGATGCATTGCTAGGGAAATAATAATTAAGAAAAAAATCAAATTGAAAAAAACATTATCCTTCCATACTTGTGACAGTTTAAACATAAATTTAACATTATGGTAGATGTACATTAAGCATGTGTCCATACACATAATATGCTGGAAAAGATGTCATTCTATATCTTGTTTTTCTGTGGTTTACCATACACAGAATCCCAATTTTGATTTCTGTCTTCTGAAACTGCTCTCACATATGAAGAGCATTCAAGTAAGCAGAAAAATCTGTGGCTGTGAGAACAGGCATGACAGTGAAACAGGTGAGGCAAAGAGCCCTAACATCCAGCTCTCAGGGTAACGCTGTGCAGCTGTGCCTGCACAGAAATGTGAGTTCTGTCAACACACCCATGTTCTCATTTTGTGTAGTTTTTCAAGCTTCTTTGTTCTTTAGAAATACCATGATGTCTGACAAGAAAACAGTAGAAGAGTTGAAGGAAGCTTCCATTAAACCATTTCTGCTTTTGAGGGGAAAGAGACAACACAGAAAGGACAAAGCAGGAAGCAGAGGGAATGCACTGAGGGGCAGGAGAAGCCTGACAGATACAGTTTGACAAGCACCCTATAAAAAAGCTATTTATCTGTCACAGCCTGAACAAAGTATTTTCTCGAACTAACACAGCATACAGTGTTACACAGAGGTTCAGTAGACAATGCAGGATTGCTCCACAACTCAAAATGCAAATGAGTTGATATAATGGCCATGTATGTGTGAAGGGTGGCAGTGAAGCACACAGTCACTGCATGCATACTTTCACAGGTTAACACCACAGAAATGCACAGAGCTGTCAGTCTGTATTTATAGCTCACATTATCACACCATTTACTTTGTCAAATACAGATATCTCCTCTCTGTATTTACCAGCTGTCTTAATTTCTCAGGTAATCAAACAACATGCACACCGTATTTGAAGTGTTCTGTAAAATGAGCAGGGTGAGCACTGAAATATCAGCCTTAGCTTTTCAAGGCCCTTGGGGTCTCTATTTTTTTTTTTTTTTTAAACTGGGGCAGCTTCAAGAGCCAAATGTGGAGGCAAAAACCAGAAATTACTCACTCCAGTACAACTGTAACAGCTACTCAAGGAGTATTTCATAGACACACGGATATGCTACTGCAGTGAGAGAGGTGGGGCACAATGAACTCGCCTCAATTCTGCACCAGGAGTCTAAGAAGAAATGAGCAAATTTCTAAGGCCCTTCAAATTATTTCAAAAAGTTTTCAAACACCAGGCTTTCCCCCTTGGAACACTAACAACCCTGTGGAAAATAATTGTAAGCATGATATTGATAGTGTGCCTAAATCTCACACAAACTAAGAAGGAAGCAAATTGTGAAATATTCTGAGTGTGCTCATGAGCAGAGGGGAATACAACCAAGCCATTGCATTTAGATAATATATCTGCTACTGGCTGTACAAACTAAAGAGGTCCTCCTTTATGAATCTTTTCCCTAAGACTGCTATCTGAAACTCTCAGAAAAACTTGATAAACACATACTGCCAATCCTTAGATGTCTCATTTAGATTTCTGCTTAATCCTTGATAGCAATGTATTTCCCAGTTTTAGTTGTTAAAATTTACAATTGACATTTCAGAAAATGTTTATTTTAAGATTTCATCAGGTCCTACCTATTTTTCTACAAAAGGCAAAGTTCCTTTGGTCAAAGAGTAATTTTATATGCAAGAAAGATGCTTTGTACTAGTAAGGCTCAGGCAAGCCAGAATACATACTACATTCTATCAATGAAGACAATCAGTCTTTTCTTGCAGACCAGCTAATGATTATCAGAAAGCATTGATAATTCATCCACTTTTCCAGAAAATAAATATTTTCTGCCATTTCTGTCTACTACCTTAGCCACAAAAAAAGCTATAGCTATGCAAGCTCATTGGTAACATGGCAGTACTTCCTCTTGATCATACTGAACTTGAGATCTAAGAAAAAAAAGCAAACTGTTCTATTTGAATCTAGCTCAGACCCATGCTAGCTAGCAGGCACCGTAGATCAATAGATCACAAACACACACTGTGGTTATTTGTAAATATAGGGAAAATGATACCTTTAGCACAATCTGCTCCATGAAATCCTGGAAAACAGTGGCAGACCCCTGATACACACTCGCCATTCCCATGGCAGTGACGTGGGCAGTCTTGCACTGAGTCTGAAATTAAAGCATCACAAGCACATTAACCGGTTGGTCCCTGTTAAGGCTACAGATTTTGGTTTAATTTTCCTCCATTTTAATTTGTCTTCAATACTTAGAAGAACAACCCCTAACAATATTAACAGCACAAGGCTCAGGTGAAGCAGAAGGCACCAGGTTTCATGGCAGCATGAGTAAGTGTAGAGATCTAGTGACATACTGAAGTCACATATTAAGTTCTGGGCACTATTAGATCCCAAAGTCGTCTGGTAGTGCTCAAATCCTCTGCTCCAAAAACAGGCAAAACCTCTTAAGACCTCTACAGCCATGTTTGAGTTTATATTATGTAGCAAACACAACATTTCATCAGGAAAATCAACACTTTTGCAATGAGACTTTGTTCTTGCACAACCACTCGGCCATGGGAAACTGATTATCCCAAGGACTGTGTCTTCTTTTCCTTCTACAGGCATCTAAAGCCTCATTAATTAAGCTGACAAAAATATCTGCTGAACATGACAAAGAGGAGCTCTTTTGCTCTGGCAAATTTACTTGAGCCTTGAAAAAATGAAATAAAAAGGTGCAAGTGACTGTGCAAGAGGATGAAGAAGAGTTCTGTAAAAAGAGGACAAAGTTTAATATTAGAGTTTGAGTGACTGACTGAAATGTTGATGACTTCAATAACATGAGGAGACACATCAGCCTGATAACATTTCAGCTGTACCAAAATACTTATTTTCCACAATTTCTGTTATCATTTGGATAAAACATACACTACTTTGCATAATAACAACCTAAAATAAAATTTCATTTTTGAAATTAATTCTTAAAATGATTTTAATTTGAAAGCTGTTGGATTTCAGCAGAACATATTTTCAACACTGAATTATTGGAACAAAAATCTAATTGGAGTATTACTCCTCACTACCACTCCCTGTTGTTGTGGGACCTGTGGTTCCAAACTAAATGGTTCTGTCAGCCCCAGGCACCAAACCAAGCTGCTGTACAGCACAGAAAATAAAATCTGGATTTGGAACTCGCAGAACTACAGAGAGTATTTTTATTTGTCAAATTAAACTGCAAAGAAGAAAAGGATTCAAGTAGAACTTTAAATCTAATTTCACAGTTGCAGGACACCAAATAGAAAAAGTCTAAAGAAAATTTTCAAAGAGATGTCATTAGCGTTACCACTTGAAATGATTCATGCAAACAATGAAAAGAAAAATTGAAATGTAATGCTCAAAGATATCAATTCGTCTCATAAAGAAGCTTGTTTATAGATTTATTCATTATTTTGCTTCATAGCACACAAATGCATTTTCTGTGTATTCAAAACCACGGTAAATTTAGTATTGTCTGGGAGTTAACATAATTTCTGTTATTCTTCCTCCTCTTCCACACCAGAGAGACATTCAGCTGTCTCAGAGCCTTTCATTATGAGGCATCTGATACAAGGTGTGTGTAGAACCACCTCTGAACCAGATAAAACACTATACTTTTCTCCAGATTTCATTTCAATTACTATCATTGCACTATCAAGCAGCCTACCTGGCTATTAGACCTTTGATGCTCTTGAAAGCTATAGCCTTGACCAGGCAACTTTTTTAAGGGCAGCTTATAATATTCTAAGGTTTTCTAAGCACAACAGGGGCACAGCAAGATAGAAGCACAAATGTTCTTGGTTTTAGAGAAGTGGAAAAAGCCTTCTAGAGGGAAATATGCAAATACATATATATATATATTTCGACATTCATAGAAAAGTATTTCTTTTTCATCTTAATTCAGGTTACCAGAAACAATTATGTTTGTGCTTAACGACAGTATTGATTATCCACCTACACTCTTGCACCCTTTGGGACTTAAGCCAACAAACTGAATGTTATTCTAACGTAAAAGGAAAAAAAACCCCTAAGCTTCGTATTATTAATTAGGCAAGACTAGAAAATACCTCTGACTACTTTTCATCAAGTCTAAAAACTCACTCGTACTTTTTACAATTTCCCTTTCCCTAAACTAACAGCAATTACAAATTTATACAACACAGTGCCATTTAACACTTCACCAGCCAGGACAGAGTATCACATAGGACATCTCAGAATTTGTTATACCACTGTGAAAAGATGGTCAGCGAAGTTCATTAAGTGTTTCAAAGGTCAACAAATCCAATAAAACTTGGAGAATTTAGACTCAGTTTGATTTTCAACTGAATGTAATCCTATTCTAACAAAACTGCAGCTGGATGTTCTTCCACCACGTTGAGGAGATGACTCACTATAAGGTGAGTAGCAAGCTGTAAAACAACATACAGTTAATTAACTGACTCAATTAATCTCTAGGGTGGCTGCAAACAATAATCTCATTTGCAGGTATCAGTTTCTTGAGCTGTCTTTCCACCAAGATTAAACAGCTCTCCTGTTGGATGCTATTCCACCTGGGTGTAAAGAAGCTTCTTCAGAGAAGCAAATAAAAAGTATCAAAATGACAGAGATAAGGGAGAGGACTATTAGCTGGGGAATGCTTCAAACCACACCGAACTTATCTGAGCCTTGTTTTCCAAAACTGAACTTGAGATCTATGAGAATGCTAAAATACTAAGAAAAAAATGAATGAATTAAAGTCACCACACCCCATTACTGACTCTTTGCCAGAGTAGTGTTGAGAAAAAAAATGCACAGCATAACATAAGGACAAACAGGCCAAATACTGAGGACTGCAGGAAAATATTACAGCTTTCAGTAAGGGAAGATATAAACAGAGAGGAAAAATGCCCAGCTTGTGGAAATACCTACCCAAAATGACTGTACTGAAGGAGACCACTTCTTTGTCCTTGCCATCGTTGTAAAAGGCCAGGTGCCACAAGCCCACATCCAAGTACTGAACAAACACGGCCTCGTTCTGAACCAGGGTCTGGATGCTCCGGCGCTCCCGAGGCGCCTCCACCACGCTCCACTTCTCCTTCCCGTCCAAACGTTCCATGAAATCATACTGCAGGTGAAAAAAAACAAACAAGGGAAAAAAAAAAAAAAGAGAACACAAACAAAACCCCAAACAAACAGACCTGAATACAGAATATTTCAGCTCAAAATATGACCCTCTATTTTCTCCTCTACCTTGTCATAAAATGGTATTTCTGGAAGAAATGTGAAACTAACATTTGCTAGTTGACCATGGAACATATAGAGATTCTGTGACTTTTATTCTTTCTTAAATAGTGACCTAGAATTATGCATCTTTCCTCTGCATAGATGATCATAAAAATGTACAAATTGACAGGTTGTTTTTTGAGAAATAATTTGAAATCTACTATTTGACCCATTAATTTTAGGTTCCTACACAGCTTTCAGAGACCCAGGAGACCTAAACCCTTTTCTAAGCAATCACCTACAATAAATTCTTTTTGCAACAGGAATTGACATCTGAGATGTAACTCCAGACATATCATTGAATGGAAGCCCCCAGAATGTGAAACAGGAATAGCACAGACAGGAAATGCGCTCGTCTAATATAACTCATCACCAGAAAAAATACACTGCACAAGTTTTATGTCACAGAGTAAAAGTTGCTTACCTG
Source organism: Corvus cornix cornix (assembly GCF_000738735.6). Taxonomy (NCBI): domain Eukaryota; kingdom Metazoa; phylum Chordata; class Aves; order Passeriformes; family Corvidae; genus Corvus; species Corvus cornix. The sequence continues at coordinate 16,166,727 of NC_046343.1, forward strand.
AGGTTGTATGTGGAACAATCAGGGCAAGTGTGATACAAAACCCAGAGGGAGCATGGAAAGGAATAACACAAATAAGGGAACTGAACTTATGCTAAGGAAAACTGAGAATTTCTGTTTGGATGGTTTCCAAGTAAGGTAGAACATTGCATTAATCTTTGGAAAAGGGATCAAAAAGAGCAAGTGATTATTTAGAGTATAAGAGCGATGGCACCATTAATGGCACGAAACTAAAAAAGAAAGAAAGAAATCTAAGATGAATGTCAGATAAGCTTCTTATCTATTAAGCTCAGTAAATAGCCTCCCAATGGAGATGCCACAATTAAACAGGACTGGAAGAAATATTGGTTAGTCTACAACAGGGAATAACTCTGCATAACAAAGCAGCTGGACTAGCTGTCCTAATAGGTTTTTTTTCTGTGTTTAATGTCTGTGATTCTGGAGCTTTCAAGCTCAACTGAGTAGATCTCATAGTCCCTATCTAAGGGAAGCCCGTAAGAAGCAACAAAAACAATACATCTAATCTTTTGATAGCTGTGTAACAAGTCCCCTATGAAAACACATCTTGTTTTAGACACATTTATCTGTGTAGGAGTAGATAGAGATAGATAGACATGTCTAAAGAAAGACGTATGTGTTCAATAAAATGCAGTAATAGTACGTGCTCGCTTGCCAGTAGCTTCATTACATTTCCCTCCATTATCTCTAACACTTACAGGCTGTGCTGCAACAGCTATGAGAAAACATCCACCTTCCCTTGCTTTCAGTTTCAACAGAAAACTGTAATCTTGCCTCCTAAATAGAATAAACACCCAGAGAGGGCTGCCTTGCACACTGTATTCCACTCATTAACTGTAAGTCCTAGCAAATTATTCATGATATGCAGTTAAATAATGAAGCTTTTTCCTTCTAGTGGAAGAGACAGACAAATTTAACACTCTAGTGGCATCACGGCTATCTAAAACTGGGGTATAAAACCTCACCTTTCTAGCTGAAAACTTCTTACCTACCAGCAATATAAAGCCCTGGTATGCTCAGCCTTACAACAAAGAGAAGTGTCTGGAAGAACTATTGCCTTCCTGGTAAACATGTGGAACTGACACTGACCTACAGCCACAAAGGAAACCCATGGCAGGGAGGAATTTGAGCCCAAATCTACTAATGCTGAGAGCCATCATCACAGTGTGTGCATTATCCATTCTATTATCCTATGCTTTCAAACGAGGGACAAAGCAAGAGAAGTGGAATAAAAAGTTTCACTCGCTATCAGATTGCCATCAACTTGAGCCAGTTTCCACATATGATGTTTATGGGGAAAGGTAAATTAGATAAATTAGTAAAATTCAGGCAAACCATGCTGGAGATGTAGAGAATTCTGGCATGCCAGTAACTTTCAGCATATCTGAGGTACCAAACACACATATATCTATCTCTGAAATCAATGACATTTGGAAAGATTGCTAAAGCCCACAGTCTAACAGTCAGAGGTTAAGGACAGACTCATCACCTCCTTGGGAAATGTTATTACTTGGGCAACATCTAGGGAAAAAGAAATTGTGCTCTTCAGAACGATTGTTCACAAAGGGTCAACTAAGGAAGTAGCAATAAAAGCTGACATTTCTCACTGGCAACACGCTGTTCGTCTCTGCTTGTGCTGGCAGGTTCCTCTGCCTCCCTCTGTTTGATGCTGATTCTACCTCATATAGTAGAGAAGGCTCAGCAGTTGGCCAGATCGAAGGGGAAGAGTTTTCAGCCTGAAACTGCTTGAAGTAGTTTCAGCTGCAGAATCTCTCTTCACGACGATGGGGTGTGACCTAGCGAGAGCAGGTCCCTTGGCACAACAATTTTAACTTTGGTACAGTTAAGACCGGTATTGCCCCTCTTTAATCAAACTATGACAAATAATGTAATGCTCAGGCAAAAGCAAAATGACTGAACCTGGATAACTCAGTGAATGCTGAAGTACCGGTGCAAAGAGATACAGAAAACAATACATTTTTATCCCTCTTTGGATTTCTCAGGACTGAGGGGAAAAAAAGAAGGAAGTTAATGTATCTGCTGGTGGTTCCCTGGGTGTATTAATCTTAATATGTGACTAAGGACTAGGTATATGTGCCCCAAAATCAAAAATATCTGACTGAAGGGTCACCAAGATGACACTGTGAATTCATAAGCAGATAAGATTTCTTCACATGCTTGGCTGAATAATCATTTTGCTTTTCACAGCCCTGTTGGTTTTCTGATTTACCACCCATGCATGATTAATTAATTTTACATAATGTTGTGCTGAAGATATCACTCTTGCTTTAAAGCTACTTATTGGCATATATGAATAGATTAGAGGACCCATCTAGGAAAAGGAGGAAAGTAATTTCATGATCATTAAAAAGCAACTGTGGAATTCTTAATCTAACACACACACACACAACTGCTAAGGAAGAGGCCACTAAATCACATGAATTAGGGAACAGACATGTCAAACCAAACTAAGTCTCTGAAGTAATTTGGAAGTTTCACTGAGTTTTGGCTTTTTTGTTTTCTTTTTTTATGATCCTTTATATTTCAGAGCTTCATACCAAAAGTCACATAAAAATGGCTAAAACTGCTCAGGAACAACATGCAGCAGAAATCCCAAATGACTACATCATCAGAGTTCAATTTTGCAGCAGGGAGTACTTGCTATGATTAAAGCTCAATATAAGCAAGTGACTTGCCAGCCTACATCGCTGAACAAATTCCAAATTCACTCTCTTGGTGAGCTTGTTTATTTTTACTACCCAGCATACTGAAATCCTACTGCTTACTTTTATTTACAAACCTAAAATCTCATGCTAAGTTCTTTCTGGGCAATTTATTTTTATAATTTCTCCATTCAGTGCTTTCTACCCTCTGATGCATTTTATTCATAGGCTAATAAGGACTTTCTTTTTCCAGTAACCGTGGGGAGTTAGCAAAACAGTTTGGGAACTTTACACCTACGGTTGTGACTCCAGCACTGCACAAGCCCATTCATCCAGTACAGACCCACTGAGCCCAGTCACACACAGAGGAAGGGAACCCCTTGTGCCCACTGCGATGCAGAGAGAGCTCACAGGGCTCAGGACCAGAAATGCAGAGAGCCCGCATAATCTTCAGGGATTTTCTTAGATTTGAAACAATTTGCATGCCTCCACAAAATGCCTAAGAGTTTTTGAGATTAGGAATTGAAAAGAAAGATCTCCTAGAGCTCTTGTCTCAATAAGGGATGCATATTCAACAGGAGAGAGGGAGCACGCTTGGCATTGTGGCGAGCATTCGCCTTTATGCCAAAGCCCTGTAGGATCTAAGCAGCCGGGAAAACATATGGCAGGGAAATTTGTTTGCAAAGTGCTCTAAAATTAGTTCTTCATAAAATCCAGTTGGTAATTATTCATTAAAATACAGCCACAAAACATCTGACACCCACGATGGCAGCCGACCGGTTTGTTCCCACATTTGGATGTGTCATAAGCCAGCCAGCTCAGGCCAGCACCCAGCACTCACAGCCCGGGGGCCATCAGGTAACTCTGAGGTGCTCAGAGCACCCAGAAGTGTTTGAGCACCTGCTGAAAACCAAAGGAACACTGACGCTCCCCTGCTCTCCAAGTTTTTTTTCAAATAAAGCCATTTACAGTTCTGAATGAAAAGAGTTTTCATTTTGACGTGAAAAATTTATAAGTATAAAACACTCTGCTGGAAATGAAAACAATACAGCTCCATGCACTGCCTTCTCCAGACATTCCAGTGAAGTTCCTATCGGGTTACCTCATTTCATGCATCATTTGCAACCTGCTACCAGCATGTAGCAACATCATAATTGCTGTAAGCTCTGCAGAGTCGTGTCATGCATTATTTGACATTTACAGTTTGTTTTCTATACATTATCAATTCTATTTATATGACTCTCTTCTACTAAATTCCTATTGATCATTCAAGCCTGCGATGTGCATCTTGTTCTTTCTGCATAGCACAACACAGGTTGGAAGGATTTTGCTCAGAAGCTCTGCATTCCCGTTTGTAGTCTGCATACCACTCAAAACTGTGTATTTGCCTCTCCTCTAGAGCTCCACTCCCCATGCACATGGCACACAGGCTGCATCCAGACAAGTTTACAGCTACATCAGTTTGACTGACTAAACCAGGCATTTGGAATATTTGCTAAACAGTAATACTGAGAAGGTTAAATCTCAGCAGGGCTCTCAGACAGGAACTGCATCTTGTTGTCTCAGGTTAATCATGTACCTAATTTGCTGATTATTGACTTGTTCCCACAAAGGATTTTACTCGGCTTGACATATGAGCACTGATCAGTGATGAACTGTCAAGCTGTTCACTGCTTTAGAGCTCATGTCCCTAACCTACAGAAACAAGGATTTTAAATTTCAATTTTAAAATATGGTCTGGTGTCAACCTCAGACTATTTTCATTCACACAAAAGTATTGTGCTCCTTTCTGTCAGAACAAGGCTTCTTTTCACTAACTCAGGTCTGTAACAGCTTGCCTCTCTCATTCTAAAATCATTTCTCTTGGTAGCAGCTTGACTGAATTTTGATTGCTGGGCAAAAATGCCAAGGAATCTCCTGCTGTATCACCCTATTAACAAGCACCAGGACCCTGCTGAATGTGGGAAAGTTTATGCTGGTTTATACTGCAGATTCAGACCAGATGTATACCAGTTTATATACAGTGGATTTCATTAACCCCACTTATGAAGAGGTTTAGAACTGCTTCCTTTGAAGACTGGAAAACAGGTCCTCTGAGGAGGAATTCAGCTCAAGAGGAAACACAGATGATATTTCTCATTATTTAATTTAACAGAAAGGTCACAAAATTTATATTCTATCCATGTGAGGTGGAATGAAAGAAAAAAAAACTTTGCCTGATCATAGCCTTCTCAGATGAGAACATCATAATGAAACCTAGAACAAATACATCTGATCATACTGCAATATAAAGTTCACCTTGAACTAAAAAAAAATATTTTGTGCTACCAGCTACTCCCAACTGGATTTCTTGTAAAAGATACAGGCATACCTCCATCATGTCTTAGTCAAAAAATTAAAATTAACCTGTATTCATAGCAAACTTTGACGATTGCTTTGGAGCTTTGGTTGCCCTAAGTAATTTTCATTTCATGATTTATACTTCTGTTTGTTTTCCTCAACTAAACTGCCATTTTATTAATGATGGAATAGGGAAAGTGAGCACCAGAATTCTGAATTAAATGAGACATGCGCAATGAATGATGCCATTACCTCACTGGAACAGCTGAAGATCCACAGACATAATTTCACCCTCAAGACAACATATTGAATGAAGCATTACAGCCAAAATCGAAACACTCTTGAGAAAGGCTCCCACCCTGGAACATATTCTCTGTAGATACATTTTTTGTGTTGCCTGGATGGCTGGAAATGACTGAAAATCAGTCAACACCCCTCTGCAATTTCCCAATTTTTTTAGTCTTTGTATCAGATTTCAGACACCACGTGCTAACGTGTAGTTCACGGAAAACTGACCACATGTCCTCCCCTCCTTGGGCTCTGCACTGCTGCTCCTGATTTCTTACCACTCAAACACATCCATTCAGTAACTCACAGAACATTTTAGAACAGCTTGCTACAGTACGGTGATGGATTTTGCACAGCCAAAGCTCCTTCTTCATAAATTCTTAGAAGCAGAGTAATAAACCCATGTAAACCTCCCCACTCCTTTACTCCTAACTCTGATCAAAGATTTTGGTCCTCAGCTCATCATTTTTGTCTCATGGATAACTGGATAGTTTTATCCCAATTCGTGCCACGATTATATCAGAGATTTAAAACCTTGTTTGAATGGCAAGGACATAATTACTTCTTTTATAAATGTATTGCTGAAGTATGCAACAACCTAAAAATGTTAATACCAAGGTGTTCAGTCAAGTATCACAAATGAAGGAATCCACAGGGATCCCTAAACTTGAATTCTGTAAACTCTAACATAAACCCAACAAAGATGCTCCAGACTTTTGCATTCTGACATTCAAAGCCAACAAACACACTAGTAAAATACCTGGGCATGTGATGGTGGGAGTCCTCTTCTTATATAAACACCAAAAAGAGCATCCTTTCCTAAGGATATGTTGAACTTCAGGAACTGTGGCTGGCTGATATGGATCTGAGACCTCCAAAAAACTCCGGGGGGCACCTCCTGGGTGACCCTGTGGCCAACTTCAGTTTCTCCGCTATCTATGCTGCTATTCCTAGTGACCCATGGTCCTATAAAACAAAAGCAAAAATAAATCCAATGAGATAACTGGTTTTAATACAGGTAGTTTTATTCATTCAAGATGAACATCTGTGGCAGTGACACCTCTTAAATTGAGCTGTAACTTTCTTATCCAGATGCAATCTGCCCGCTGTTTCAGTAAGTATGTAAGAATTTGGCACTGATATTAAAAGTGAAAACTCTGCCACCCTTTTTTTTCTGTGGCGCATCAGCAATCTTCTCATTCCTCAAACCCTTTATTTTGTGATTGCTCCTCACTGATCAAATAGCAACAGTAGAGAGTCAATTAAGCACATGTGAATCTCCCTGTGCTCTTTTCAGTTGCATCTTGTACACAACCAGGCTATAAAAAAATTGCCAGAAAGGTCAACTGAAGGGTAACTTCAATCTAAATTAACTGATTGAAAATTTTTATTACTACTGTTTTCTTCACTAAAGTAGTCCAACAGACTTTAGGTTACAGACAAGAGAGTTGGCAGAAGAAATGAAATGCACACAGAAGGGTTTAGAGGACAATTTCTGTACTCTAACATGCATCCTCTCCTTTAAACAAAGTTAGCACAACTCAATGTGGTGCCTTTTAAGTTCTCTCTGCCTGAAGCAGGGTCTATCTTCAAGTCTTTTTCCCTCGTGCTGTGGTTAGTTAAAAACCATCATTGGTTTTCCAGCATGCATTATTGAAGACAAGACACAAGACCTTTCTGGTTGAGTGCTCTGGCTTCCAGCCCATGAAATAGTCAGCTTTTAAAACATGGCGCAAATCCCTTCTCTTCTCAGCTGAACAGGTTCTGAGGCTACACATATTTTAAACATGGAGTGCAGAACACAAGAGTTAGCAGTGCTTTTAAGCTACAATATGTGGCAACGTTTGATTTTGTGTTCGGTATTCCCAAACAACATGGGGAGAAATCCACTTAAAAATTCTTACAACAGACACTATAATAACCAGAAAACCACTGAAAATATCTGTTAACAGTCACAGAAATTTAAAGGTATCACTAATACCACTATTAACACACACTGGATGGTAGTGATAACTCTGCTACAACCTGATAGCATTTGTAGAAAGCTCAGTGTTTACTTCACGCTTTTTTTTTTTGCCATGGTGTAATGCTATTTTCAATAAATGGCAAGTTACTTTTGAAATATACTCCAGCACTGTATGAATGTAATGGGATGGCACAGAATAACATATAATTCCAGCAGGTAAGTACATAACAGCTTTTCTGTCTTGACTGTCTTTAATTGAGAGTGCTGCAAAAGCACAGTTTCAATTATAGATTCTAAATTATCTGTTAGCAGCACTTACACTTGTACATAATGAAACAGATACCATGTTGGCAGTGTTTCGAAATGGTAAAAGAATGCTCTGAATACCAACTGCTACATAGTTTTTGGCAACTTGTTTGTTTTTTCATTTTCTGTGTTAATGGGTCTACAATAACATCACAGCACTAACAAAGAAAGAGAAAGCAGAAGAAGCTGCAACCACAGGCTGCAAAGAAAGGAAAAATGGCTGAGAGTGTCAAGCAAAGTGCCCTTAGAGCCACCAGGAGCACAGAGAGCAACCAGATCCAAACATGTCCTGCTTCATGGAAACGACAGGATTTCATTTCTAATGGATTATGCAACAGAGGGTATCTCAAGGTTCCTATCTCAATGAAGGCAGGCACCATCTCACTGGAATTTAAATTAGGCCTTAGTGGGTAAGGCTACATGGAGAGGAAAACCAGGGACAGAGAACACACAAAAAATCACCTGTTCCATGTTATACTGGAATCACTGGCAGAGCTGGGGAGTCAGCACAAGACTGCAGGCTCCTTCACCTCCTTTGAGAACATTATATTTACTTCACAGTTCCAAGACGTGGTAATAAATGATGAATATTTTTTCAATATTCTTAAAAAGTGTGCTGTAAATAATTTCTTTGGAAGCAGACTGTGCATTCTTTAATGAACATCAACTGTATCTAATCTGAAAAAGGCTCCTTGACACACTCTAAAGAACCTTGTTTTTCAGCAGCAATATATCCATAGCCAACCAGTCAAAGAAAAAGCTATTTCCAGGAATTATTATTATCCAGTGCAGCAAACGTACTGAGCATGTGAATGGTAAGGCCACAGTAGTCTCTGTTGGCAGTTATAGTTCCATTGGCTATTAAAGCAACTCCAAACTGTCAGTGACTTTTACTAATTATGTTGCTTCTAAATCTGTTGAGTATATATTCTCTAGAACTGTAACTTTGTAAGTAAATTTGATTCTAATGGAGCATCAAGGTTAATATTTCTGGATAAATTTAGCCTCAGCCTCCTTTGGATATCCAAAATTCTGCTTTGTATTTTTATCTGGGAAAGGACTCAAGAATCCTCAAATACCTCAATTAAGCTAAAATGATAAAATTTCAGTGATCAGGAGAACCAGAGCTACATTCCTACTACTTCAGCATGCAAAGATAAAAAATATATTGGATGTCAGACTTTCCCCAAAACAATTACTAGAAGATGACCATTCCTTTGTATTTCTCATCAAAATTTTGAAGTAAAGATGTTGAAAATTGGTGAAAACTGCAGATAAGACAATTGAATTTGTAGGCATCAGTGAGCCTAGAGACATGATTCAGGTTTCTAATACTGAAAGATTCAGTTCAGTTTGGTATTATCTTTGGAAGCATCTCCCCACAGATGCTCTCTTATTTTTCTCTACAACACAAATGACCTGGTTTCTAGTTCTCCAAACCACTCCTTCTGGAACATCTTAGGAAAATCTCCCCAGGAAGGGAATTGTGATGGGTTCAACACAGCAGAGGATTTTAAGAGCAGGTTAGATGATCAGCTCTCACAAGTGATCGAGATATATTTAACCTGCAGCAAAGAATGGGGCAGATGGGTGACTTTTTTCGGTCTGTATTTCTGTAGCACAGCACGCTCTATACCCAGCCTGTGCCACATCTGCCAGGAACAGCTGCTGCCTCACCTCTGGCATGCTGAAAGGATCCTTTCCTTTTGCTTTTAAGAATCTAATTCATGACATCCTGTTTTTACGGAGCTACATTACAATGCTGAAATAACAAAATTTAGAAGTGCTCAAAGTTGTACTAAAATCTAGGTTTCATATTTATAGCAAATTTAGCTAACAACTTAAAAAGTTTTAAGTCCAGCACAATATTAATAAACTCTAAAGATTATGCATTACTGAATCACAAATTCCTGCTGAGTTACCCTTGTTGGTATGAGACACAAAACTAGTGACAGCATCTTTGTTCTACTCCTTGCTCTGACACTGCCAGTGCACCTGGGTTGGTCATGATCTTGCTGCTCTCAGATGCCTACTTGTGAAACAGAATTCTTAATAATGACAGAATTCTTAACAATTCTCACTTTGAAGATGAGGAAGGCAGAGCAGTAAATAAAAATATTACAGGAGGTATCTCAGCACTGGCCTCTTCATGTTCCTTCCTCCCCAGGATATAAATACAGAGAGAAAGTGCAAAGCAGATATGACCACTGAATCTCTTTTCTTAGTTAATAGGCTTAAGTTTATTTTTTTTAACCTGAAAAGCAGACCATCATCCTAGCTTTGGTATTTGCAATGCCTTTTTCTGCACTAACAGCTTCACTGGCAAACCCTGTCACTAGAGACTCAAACTTTTTTATAGCTCCCTTCAGTCCTCACCTCCTAATGCAGAGAATGTATCTTGCCACCTGACTCACTCCCCTTCAAGTATTTTTAGAAGCTCTTCCATGTGATGGACCACGGCAGATCACATTCAAAGAGCATCAACTGCATTTAAGTGAAGTTACAGATGTGACAAACTGACAAATCTGTGAAGAAAGACTAACCCAAACTACTCATACTGCTGTGAACAAATGAATCCCAAGATCATTCTCTCTGTTGTGGGTGACTGTTGTAAAGTTCCATGTTTATCTCATAACCCCATAGATACTCGATTTTTTCCCCCTGTCATTTTCTCTCTATAAACATCTACAAAAGAGTTTTAAAAGCACACTTCTTCATCTTACCCAAGGGAGCCATTTCAATCACTCAGTCAAACATATATTCATCAACTAAATAACACTTATTCATTTAAACTGCTGTTTTATTTACCCAGCTGAATTACTATTTTGGCATATACATTTGAAAAGACTGTTTTAGCATTCAAGTATATTTGCCTTTGAAGCTATCAGACAGGCAATCCATGACAACAGCAGTGCAAGCTCCCCCTGCTAAGCTGTCAGCAGGTCTCATCTGTGAGCTGGAGGTCAGATTCAAGGTGGCAGCGGATGGGACATGCCCAGTCAGCCTTTAATTTAACTGATGTCAAGCAGTGTCAGCTATGGAGGCAGAACTGTATTTACACTGAAACCAGATATACTTGATTATTTATAACTACAGTATCCTACACTGTAGCTAAAATTAAAAATAAAAATGAAATCTGGCTACCAGCAGTGTCACACTACAGACATCACATTTAAACAGCAATTAACTCCAGTGCTGTGACTGTGTGCCTCTATCACGGGGATGACTGCAAATTGCATCTTGATGGCACTCTTGAAAAACATCTAGCAGAAAAACCATTCCAGTGGATCATAAATGAACTACCAAAATAATGTGGACAACCTCAAATTAAATACGAGGAAGAAATATCACCCCTAATATAACCTAATAAAACCCCTAATATATAAGGAGTTGGTTAAATTCTCTTTACCTTCTTTTCCTGTAATTCTATATTTCGTATAAATCACTGCTACAGACATAGCTTACTTTATCTTTTTATCTAGCTTATTTTTCTGTTTTTCTTTTTATATAGCCAGGGATTTTCACAGATGACTTGGAATTCTGAAGAAATTTATGGTACAGCTGTGTAAAGGAAACCATTCAATATAAAAAGAGACTCCACTGACTTTTTGCCAAAAAAGACTGTGTGAGAATTACTATGGATCTCCATGATAATTTAACTTTTTTCCTTAGGTAAATTTGCTACTTATATGACCTGACATGTCTTATTGTTCCAGAAAGGCAAATAAAATAAAGTAGAAAATGTCTTTTCTGTACAAATGTCTTCAGTGGAAAAATCAGTGCTATGCACTGTTACCACACTGACAGCTCCCCATATGAACTTACACTTCAAATTATCTACTATCACCTAAGTGCCCTAGGACTCAAGTGAGAACAGATTATTTCTGGAATGTGTACAATAGATTGACTGCTACTGCAAAACAAACTCCCTCAGCTACAGTGAGCTAAAAAGCCAGGCAATGAGAATTTGTCTGGAGGAGCTGCTGAGGCACATCTTGAACTTCAGTTCTGCTGAAGATGCTGAGGTACCAGTGAGCTGTTTTGTGAAGGAAGGAGGAAGGAAACTGCTGAGTGTACGAGCTTTCAGAAGTCCAGGAAAACAGCTTCTGGTACAAAAACAAAATCTCAGGTTGTCTGGTCATCATCCTAATTTTCTGTTGTGGCAAGAGGAAAGAAATTGTCAAAGAGAGTGTATGCAGAAGACACTGGATCAGCTGCAGCCAATCAATGTGGCAGTGAAATTAAACACCTTGCTTTTAGTAAAATATGACACACCTGATACACCTAAAAATTTAGGCACATCTTGACAATTATGTGAGCATGACTTCACAAGAGTCATCGCTTTCAGAATCAGAAGCAAATTATAACTGAAATAAAATTAAGATCTGTTGGTTCACTGCATTTCACAAAGAGCAAATAAATACTATTATGAATTTCTAAATCAGGATAACAGTCACCTCTGACGGTATTTACCAAACTTCATCACCTAACTTTGAACAGAGCAACTCATGCTATCACCATTAACACAACCACAAATCTAAAACTCCTGTTGAATTTAGCCAAATCCTTTGCTTTTCTAAGCCAGCCCCTGAGTCTGGTGTATATTCAGAAGACCACATCTGCAAGCCTTCATAGCCTCCATCTTAACACTTCTGCTAGCTAATGTGTTAATTAAGATCTACATTACATTAGTCACATAACTACTCAATAAGATTAATCCACCTGGAAAATGATGGCTTGTCTTGATTAAACTGAATGAAGGAAACAGAAGTGACATTTAAAATACATTGAGTGTTATTACATTTTGATCGTCTGTTTCAAAGCGTCTGAAAGGAAATAGTAGAAACCAAAAGATTCATGTTGTTTACACTGTTAATGAGGGATGAGTTTATCTTTTACAAAACGACAAAGAGCTCCCTGCAGCTGTTGCCGAGTCCTTACACTGTGGGCTGGGTCGGTTTCAGCAGGAGCACAGTTGGGGGTGGCACCGGTGCCTCAGGCAGGCAGTCAGGAGCTGCTCTCTTTGCATCTGAACCCCAACTCATCCCTCTGTAAGGGTGGCACATCCTCCCATTTCAGAATTTTCTTACTCCTTTAGCATTGCCTGTCTGCTCCATTGCTAATAAAATATCTTAACTATTACAAAATAATTTGTGTGCAAACCAGAATGTGACTCGCAGCTGCAGCATCTGGCAGAGCTCTCAACATCATTTGGAGAGAGCTGAAGACAACCTGTACAAATTCACAATGACTGCTGAGCTCAGCTCTCCACATCTATCCAAGGAAAATTTCTGCTACATCAGTACAAATCTGTTTTTCCTCTCTCTCATCTCAAGCGAGATGGTGCCAAATTTAACAACTAATTAAACTTTCTTTGTTTCATTATTGCCATTATATTTGCAATTCTGAATTTGATATCTGGAAACAAGTATTTTTTCATGACACTTCAGTACTTTCATATTTAATAACTGTAATATTTTTGAAAAAGTCTTTCTGAAATCCACATACACTGTGACAGACTTTGAGAAATATCTCAAACTGAGCACAAACTTGGATCAAGTTTACTTCGTCCAAAGAGAAGCAAACCCTGGATTATGTGAGTATCAAAACACAAATTCATATCAACTTTTTCCTAAGAGTCAGAATATTTATTGTACCTAAAGTGATCTTTCAGGTCCACAACTGTCCACAATTACTTTTGGTCTCTTTTAAAAGGGGGATTTCTAGAATCAGAGATCACAATCTTTTACTGTGTTTTTCAGCTTTCTAGAACATTCCAACAGCAAACAATCAAGATAAGAAATACCAAGGCAATTTTGAATGACGAGAAAATTTGCTAAATTTGTGGGCACATCAAAGACAGTATGTCCTAAGCAAAAAAGTTGACACCAAAGCATTCTTTATATGGATTTTCAGCTGGGGTTAGTTTGGATATTTTCACATAAATTGTAGGTTATCTTAGGTCTCCTCTGAAATGATTAAAGTTGAATTTATGGTATATTCTGTCAATTAAAAAGGAAACAGCACATAGTCACAGATTTTATGGAAATGTGTGTCTAGCCTACCACATAATTGTAAATGTAGAAAACTTCTGGCATAGACTAACAGAATTTAGGCACAGATAAATCCCATAAGGTCACCTATTTCACTTCTTTGTGAAGAAGCAATTATTTCCAAACATGCCTCTTTTTTTCCCCACTTTTCCCTTTAATTTAGATTTATTACACCAAAATTCTAACATTATCCTTACGCAACGTAAGAGATACGTGAGAGATAAATGGGTTTCACTCTCAGAAAGCTTTTTAAATGTCATTAAAATCTATGTCATCCTGCAGAAATTCCAAGGCAGAATCAGTTTTTGGGGTTTTATGCACCTTCAAGGGATACTGCCTTACGATTTGTATTAAGAAAGGAATTTTTGTCTCCTAATTTAAATCCCTAGGTCAACACAACTTTCACAGCATGGTGGACTTCACTTGCAGTTTTACAGCAGCACTGAGGATTTTTCTGCCCGCTGCACTTGCCTCCTCCTTTCAGACATACCCAGTATTAGTGAGATGTAGTGTGTAATTACAAAAAAACCTGAAACTGTGTTATCTTAATAGTGAATTTTGTTTTCATTCAGATAGGAAAATGCAGTAATAAAGTAATTTACATTCCTCTTAAACTGCAGTTTTATTATTTCACACCAGAATTTAGTCTCTTAATAAGGAACAGGCAGATCAAATTGAATACCTGCCTTCTCCCCCCCCCCCCCCCTCAAATTGCTCTACTTTAAAATGCTTTGCTTGCTGAGTAGGCACAGCTTGTGTTTAAGTGTCCCTTCTCAGACTAGGGGTTAAAGGTTTCTTTGGGAGACCCATGTTTTGAAAAGAATGGCTTCATCCTGAGTTGTGTCAATTATAGAAAGGTCACTCTCCACAGCCAGAGCCCTGAAATGGTTGTTGTGTTAAAAGCTGTCAGAGGCTTTCCTAAAAACTGCTGGGATAGCAATATTAGCTTGGACATAATAAAAAGAAAGGTGAGGTAGAAAAACTTTTCACCCTTCCCTGCTCTAAGAATTTGTCTTTTCAATATTCCTTGTGTTCATCCAAACCTGTCATTCATTTTATTCCACTGTGGAAGATTACTTGCCTAAATACTGTTCTTCCTCCTTCCCCCACGTTATCAGCATTTCAGCAACCTTCTACAAAATGCCAGAAGAACAAGTAAACTTTTCCAACACACTCTGAGGAAAGCTAACTGCAGCAATTTGAGACACAACCAGCAGTTCTGTCTCCTTGTCTCCTCTACAGGAGGTTACCACTCCCTAAACAGCATCTCAGCCTCTTCAAATGTGCAAAGCTAATTAGAGTGGGGCTGGCATAAACTGCCAGAATTCGCACTGAAGTGCCCCAGGCAGATGAGCATATTCCAATTCAACAGTCCTGCTGCCCTATATTTGCACAGAGATGGCAACAAAAAGCTGCAGGGAGGGAATTGGGAAAGGTGTTAAACCCCCGCAGTTGTCTGCTAAATGACCGTAGTTGCCGACCTGAGCTCTTCAGCTTCCTGCCCAAAACCATCGGGTCTCTCACCTGTGCACAACCTGGAGGCAGTTCAGCAGCAATACAAACATTCTACCTTGCACTTAGGGATGTGCTGTTCATCCGCCTTGACCTACAGCCAGTCAGAGATGAAAGCCAAACCAGTGAACGTTTGTCTAAAAATCCTCAGGTTTTTGGCACCACCAGGATGTAGGAATTCATGACAAGGAGGAAGTCCAAACTAGACCCTCCATGGAAAACATGGAGAAGCCGAGGTGCAGCAGCAGCACCATTCATTGAAAACAGAAGCAAATCCATTAAATTATCAACCTCATAAAAGAACAACTCAGTTTCCTCTCCCAGCTCTATTTTAACTGATTGTTTTCCCAATACAAGTATCCTCTGTCAGCATTTGCTCCTAACACTTGCTTTGGCAATTATCAGGTTTAACATGAGCTACAGGTCCTGAGAGCAAGACAATGCTCAGCCTCTGTACAGAACTACTTAGCTGACAAAAATCAAGTGCTCAGACTTCTCCTGTTCCAGTCACGCCATCCCACCATCCCAGCACACTAAAACGTGGGAGGTGCTCTAATTGTAACATTCTGTTCTGCCTTCTCCCCATAATTGTTGTAATAATCAGAGAAGACCTTATGTGATGCAGCAAAGAAAACCCCTGAACCTCACCAATAAAAGGCCTTCAATTTAAATGATTAAAATCCTTTTTGTGACATGTAACTTCTCTGTGTTTTTAACATACATTTTCTCAGTTTAAGAAAGTATTTCTGGTTCTAGGTTTTATTTATTTTTTCTTTCAATTGCCATGTCTTTGTCATCCTCCACTGGACAGTTTTTCTTTAAGAGAAAAAGAAACCATTTGTTGTCTGTATTTCTCACATTAATATCACAGGACGGATTGCTTTCCATGGGTCAGATTCTGCTGTCCTTGGCGTTTTCTATTAGAATTCATCTGAGAGAAAAGAACCAGGGATGTGGTCCTGGTTGCAAGCCAGTTCTTGACTTCTCTCAAGCACTACAATGCACTTCTACTAAATCAAGATTTTCACAGAATCCCAGAATGGGTCAGGTAGGACAGGATCACACTGGGTCATCTGGTCCAACCCCCCTGCTCCAGCAGGGTCAATCCAGAGCACAGGGCACAGGATTGTGTCCTAAAGGTTCTGGACTCCACACTGATGCCATGAAGATTTTTTGCCTTTTCTTTTATACCCCTGTTATACCTTTTTTAGAACTTCTGTATTCTTAGTGCTTTTTGCCTACATTCTCGGACTTGTCTGTCAAGCTGAGAGACTCAACATTTTGGAAGCTTCGTAGCTGGGGATCAGTGCGTCCCAGACCCCAAGGTCCTCTCCAGAACACATTCTGTAAACTAAGATAGAACCATCCAGGGGAAGGCTCCTTGGGGAGGGGGCTCATTCGAGCCTCTCATTGGGGAATTTTTGATAGATATGCTAATTAGTAACACCTATAATGTTATACCCCATCTTTTGGGGGTGTGCATTGCAGTGTGCATTTGACCTGGACGTGTGCACCCAAGGATCCTTGAAATAAATACCAAGGTAAAATCCCTTTTCCCCTTCTAACCGTGTTTGACTCTTAAGACCAGGAAAAGGCATCAACACCCTCTCTGGGCAGTATGATCCAGTGCTCAGTCAAGGCACAGGAAAGAAGTTCTGTCTCATGTTCAGGTGGAGCTTTCTGAGCATCACCTTCCTGTAGCCTCCTGTTGTATTGGCTGGCACCACCGAGGAGAGCCTGGTCCGTGTTCTGACCCCTCCCTGCAGATATTTCAACAATTACTGAAGTCTCTCTCAGTCACCCCTCGGAGCTGAACAGCCCCAGCTCCCTCAGCTTCCTCTTTCTCTGAGATCTCGAAGCTATACCTGGAGAAAGGACACGTAGCCAGTGAACACAGCACATTTCTGTGAGCACTTCGCCAGCGCCCGCGGCAGCACAGCTTCATTAGCGATAAACTAGAAACCCGAAGCGGCGCACCCGAGCACGCGGCCGGCACGGGGTGTGCCGAAAGCCGCAGGAGCGAGAGAACGGGCGGCGTTTTGGGGCGGTTCGGCGGCGTTTTGGGGCGGTTCGGCGGCGTTTTGGGGCGCTCTGTCGCGGCTGGGGTCGGGGGCGCGGCGCGGACCCACCTCTGCCGGCAGGGGGCGCGGGCGGGCCGTCGTCGGCGGGCGGGCGCGCCGGGCGCAGCCCGTTGTTGAAGGTCGGAGCCTCGGCCGGCTGCAGCTGCCAGTTCAGCCCCAGGAGATGCATCGCTGCGGACACAGGGGAGACAGACAGCGGTCAGCGCGGCTACTGACACCCGAGCGGCCCAGGGGAACAGCCCTAAGCCGCTCGGCTCGGAGGGATGGGGATGTGCTAAAAGAAACGGCAACAGAGACAACAAAACACCCTCCCACCGCAAAATGCCAAATAAACAAAAGCGAGCCCTGGTGACTCACACACATCTGTCTGGCACTGAAATACAAAAGGCAAAATGCTCACAACAAGCGTTCTGGGCACAGCCGGGCACCACGCACCACGTTTGCGACTCACACAGTGCGGGGGACACAAATCGGGAAACAAAAGCACTTGCTGCAAGTACCAGCTCCGAGTTTAAATTACAGGTGGTAATTTATATGTTGATTATAAAATTGGCTTTAGCCCTATGTAAAGTAGTGACTTGGCAATGCAATTATTTTGTGTTTAGTACAACTTATTTAAATCAATACGTTAGAATAACAGAATCACAGAATGAACTGAAAGCAACCTGAAAGACCATCCGCTTCTGATCCCCTGCCATAGGGAGGGACACTTTTCACTAGACCAGGTTGCTCCACCCCTTGTCCAGCCTCACCTTGAACAATGCCAGGGCTGGGGCATCCCCTGTTCCTCGAGCAACATGTGCCAGGGCCTCCCCACTCTCACAGGGATGAATTTCTCCTAATACCCAACCTAAACCTACTCTCAGTTTGAAGCCTTTATAGAGCCTCTGTCTTCATTCTGTAGATTGAGCTTTCCTGACAAACCCAGGGCTTTGCCAACCCTTTCACCTCACAGTTTTTTGACCCAACAGCCCCAAGCCCTGCACAGTCCTGGGCAGGGAAGGTTTGCCTGTGCTGGAGGCAGGTCCGTGTGGCCACGTCAGAGGCTGTGCAGCTGCACCTGGAACACGAGCTGAGGAGCGGGAGCAAGGCCAAGGCACGGCCTGCACAAGTGCCGGAGTTACAGGCACCGTGGCAGGGCTAATTGAATAAGTCCTGTGCATAATGCATGAGACTTGACAGGTCTGAATCATTCAGCCAGTGGATTTATGTGCATCTTCACCTTGTATAAACACAGCTACCTGCATACATCTCCGTACTCTCATCACATTATCCCCATGGCACTCTCACAATACAGAGCAGTGTTGAGGGAGAAAGCCCACCAAGCCGCTTTTTCCCCTTTCTTTATATTTTCCTGCTTACACAGGATGTGTTTAAACCTATACAGCACAGAGAACAGCGTTTCTAGTTATGTCAAAAGGTGTTTGAGAGGATTCACTGTCAATTTGAGGGCAGGAAAAGAGTATGATTAAGGGCACCCTTAGAATTGTTCTCTTCTGCAGTGTCAGATCCACACGAGACTATCAGAGATTTTGCATCCAGTTCCAAGTGACTGTAGTGGTCACAAACGGCCCAGCAGTGGCCACATACTAAATGTTGAAAGAGTAAATGTTAGGGACAGGAGAGGCAAAACACTTCTCAGAAACCGCCATTTACAGTTTCAGATAATAATCTCAGATAATCTCTGAATGCAGGGAATCCATTTAGATGTGGCTGATTCATATGTGTATTCCTAAGCCCCAAGAAAACAAAAAGCACTCCCCACCCCCAGAATCCATCTATCCCAACCCCTGGAAATCTCTCAGCACACAATCTATGCAGAGTTTAACCTCCGTATTTTTGAGAAATGCAGCTGGGGAGCAAGACAGCTTTCCTAACCCCATCTTCCCCTGGACATCCTATGGACTAAGCAGATGTCTAAGAATAGTAACTAAAATCAGGAGACATTTTGTGTGAAGAGGGCAGTTGCCAGATTTCTTATTCATGCTGAATTTGCAAATTTTGTTTCTATTATGTCAAAATACCTCACAAAAACAAACAAACAAAAATCCATTAAAGCCTCTGGTATGTTAAATACCAGACATGAACCTGAAAAGGATGTTTTGAGAAGAAACTACTCACAATTTATTTCTAAAGAATGTTTAAGAATCCTCGGAAAATATACAAAAAATTTGTGGGATCAAATGATTTATTCAATTACAACTTTTTTGTCTTGCCAAAATAAACATTTTAAAAGGCTTTTCCAGTCTAATCTCAAGAAACCATTTTTTTTTTTTTTTTCCAGTACAGCAAATGAAACTGAAAAATCATTCACAAAGCTCAAACCCCACCAAATTGCAGCTTATCCAAACTGTCCCCACCGAACAGAGACAGCTGTGCTGGGGCTGGCACAGCAGAGGAGCAGCTCGGGGCCTGTTTGTGCTTTCAGCAACTCCCACACCCTGCACAGGCACCAGATTCAGCTGGACCAGCCCCAAAAGCCAAGAGTGCATAAAGATTAGGTGAATTTCAAATCCCCAAAATGAAATCAAGTCACAGAGGAGAATTAGACTTTTGTGTGTTTTATACTCTTTGTGTGTCTATTCAAAGTTGCCATTTTTTAAAATTTTATTGCAAGCGTAACCATAAATGTAGGTCACCTGCAGAGATGAAAGCCTGCTGCTTCAAGTGTGAACCAGTCCTTACAACTGAGAGATAAAGAAATCATAACTAATAGTCTGTCCAAGAGAATTATAGTTGCTACCTTATAATTACCAGGTAAATTCAGACAAGGAATTATAAAAGATCTTATTAACACGGTATTAAAAAAACCCTGTGATCCATCTGCTTCCAAGCACACCATGGTTTCATTAATAACTTCATTGCTCTGTGTTTTAATCAGAGATGCACGTTAGGTAGGAGCAATTAGAGCTCCTTCCTAACGGGGCAGGGATTTGCATTTCTGCTCCATCCCTCATGGAGACTGAGAATCTCCTGCCCAGCTCACACATCCATGAGGTGATCTACAAACCTCCTCTCAGACAGCTGCAGTCACAAACATGAGGAACGTTCACCTTCCACCAAGAATGAGTTGAGAAAAGTGTGTCACAGGGGCCTGAGGGGAAAGCTCTGTGTTTGCATCGCATCGAGCAGAGCTGACTGGCAGCCGAGCAGGGGGAACAAGGAGATACCTTCTCTCTGCTGCTTCACAACGCTGTGAGATGGCAAATTTATATGATTAACCTTTTGTTCTGTTAATCAAACAAAATGCCTCCAGCAAAGGAATAAGTAGAAGCCCGTTTAATTAGAAATGTGGGGATCCACTCAGAAGCTGAGTGGATGTCTCAGAGGAGAAATTTGGGCTAGTGAATTTGTGCCTGCTTGCTGTTTTTTCTGTTTTTCTTTTCTATTTTGAAACTTTGTTTTTTTCCCAACAACAATTTATGTATCTACAAATTATATTTTACAGAGCACTTACAGGTATTATTTTTGTGTGTTTGTTTTTTTCCCCCCTCAACATTTAAGCATATTTTAGAAGTTCTTCTCTTGATACTTGATTTTCAAACACTGAGCTTGTCAGAATTTATATGGTTCGTTTAACACATCTAGTAACTCAGAATAGTGTATTTATATTCTGTAAACCATGAGAATTTAGAAACAAGAAATTTTTAAGTACAACTTTTGAGGTTTAGGTAAAAAATAATAATCAACTGCTCACTCCCACTCGAGCACCATACACATACAGAGAGCAAAAGGACCTGGAAGCTAGACCCAAAAGCAGAGACCTAGTTCATCACTCCAGGTGGCAGAGCTGCCAAGGATCAGTCTAAGACTTACATAAGATAGAGGTTGCTAGAGTGAATCATATATTATTTTAAGAAGTCCCAAAAGGTACACAAATACACAGAAAACTGATAAAACTTACACGCAAATTATCTTGAAATTCTCTAAACTCAGTAGTGTCCTCACATTCCTCTCTCACTGGTCTTCTCTCATTCTGGCCATGAACCCACTGCCCACTCCATTCAGAGTTTGGTCTAAAGGACAATGGTTTCCAAGCTCATGAAGCTCTGCCTTGTCTTTGTGCTCCTGTTACTCTTGACCTTGTACTTTTAAAAGGAGAGACCTCTGGTGTCTCTGTGAGCTGGAAATCTCCCTGTAGTACAACTCAGTGTCTGCCAATAGGCAGAGCAGAATGAGGCTTTTCACTTATCCCTTTACTTGATAATATTCTTTCTTGAAGGGAGAAATATGCCGACTAATGATCCATCATTTTCTCCATTTCTTCTGCATCTTCCCAGTTAGGGTCTGTGAAACACACTCTGCTTGCTTGTTGGAAAATTCAGTATTCCCTAAGCAACTAAAAGATGGGAAGATTATACAAGTGAACAGCATTAAGAATATTTCCATAGTTTAATTTCCAGCTACTCATGCTTACTAACCCCTGAATTTTTGTCATCCACAATGAACCCATCAAACTGTGACTTCACTTTGTCAGGATATATCCAGTGTTTGTCTGGAGCAGGCCAACCTCTTTTCATATAAACAAGAAATCACTCCATTATATCACAAACAACATGAACAAATGAACACTAAAAGCACATTTGCTGTTCAAAGGCCATTGTGTTATAGGAGCAGAAATATTCAAAGTTTCCTTTCCATCCACACATGAGGTGAACAATGATGCAACTCTTGTTATTTATTATGTAGTTTTCAGCAACATCAAATTAATTTCCAAGCCAGGTCTAATGAATCACAGACATGACGAAACAAAAGGTTTGTACCTAATAAATCTTAGCATAATGTTAATTTCATAGCATCTATATTTGAAGACCTATCTGCACATCTATTTTTTTATTTTGTATGGTCTGAATATTGTTTTAATGCACCACAATGTTTGTATGAAGCAAAATAGATTTAGTGTTTTGCACTTCTGTGTGCATATAGATGGGTACCCAAACAACCTGAAAAGAATAAATGTATTCCCCAAAAAATTAAAAAATAATTAAACATTATTGCATGCTTACTTGTATTAAATGTTACTAAGCTGAGACTCATGGTCCTTTATTAGTTATTACTTCTTGATCAAGCAGAACAACTTGAGGAATATCAGAAATTGATCTTACTGATCTGAATTATTATTCATAAAATAACAGTTATTTAAAAGATTAGAAACATAGTAATTTAAAGTTCTACTGTTCCTTTGGAGAAAGAGGTTCAAGTTCAACCCAAGCCACAAGTGAAACGAGTGCATTAGGCCTATCCCCCAGTGATTACTTGCCCCCATTATAGAATGAATGCACAATCCATCACAGCTGACAACCTCTCCTCAAGAGAAAGGAATAGCAGGGGGCTGAAAGTCAGGAAAGAGCAATGGGGGAACTACATGGGAAAAACTTGCACAGCGCTGCAAACACTCCACTTGATTCTAACTAGTGCTTTCAGGACTCTGCGGAGGAGCACGGATTCTTGGCCGCTATAACAAGGCAAGTAAGAAGCCTTCCCCAGCTCCTCTCATATCTGAAGAGGTTGAAAGACAGTTCACGAACACACAATCAGAATTTACTGAACTAAATCTCAGCCAAGATCCACACTTTGCTAACATGTCTTACAATTAACAGGCACTGAACACAGAGGACAGGGAGGCTTTGTTGGATGGGCAGCACTGCAAGTGTTCGTTTATGTACAAAGTTATGTCCCCACTGGGGGCAATCTGTAAAAGTCCTCTCCCACAAAACCTGGACTTGGCAACAAATAAGCCAGACAAAGATTTCAATAAATCACAGGCTGGCACCACTCTCTGCTTGATAACTTTGTTGGGCAGCCTTCAGCCAGGTTTGCAGCAGGACCACTGTCAGGATGAAGCTGGGATGGAGTCCTTGACAAGGGCTGAGGAAGGTGTCAGAGAAAGCTCACAATTACACTAATGCCCTTTCATATTCTGCTACTGGCAGAAAGGGACAGTGGCTTCAGGAGCTCCAACCTGCAATCCACCTGTTAAACATATATTAAAGTGCTTGAAATACCATTACCAAAGAATATGAGTACTGCTACTTAAAAGGAGCAGTCTTAAAATAAACAATGTGAGCAAGTAGCACCTTTCCTTGCTAGAGAAACAATGACGTCTCTCCTAAAATTCAGAACTGTCAGAACTTTCTATTCTTCCTTGAATACCTCGTGTGACTGTGACAAGGATGCCAGAGTTCTCCTGAGGGTATCCAAGAGATGTCACAAAAATTGATCACATTCCCACGCCTTGTTCTAAAACAAAACAAAAGCCACATGGCTTGCTGGGTGGACATCTGCCACTTTTGATATATTATCTACAGGAAAGTCTAAAGTACCATTTTAAAAAATCCAAACCCATCGTATATATGATAGAATTCCAAATGGAAAACAGGCCATGCAGGGAAGCAGTCTGCTGCTGCTAATGCATTATTCAAGAAGAGGCCTGACCGAGAGCTGCACAAGGACACAAAATAACTGAGCAACTGGGCCAGAAATTGGCAGATGAAATTCAAACCTGCAAAATAACATATGCTGGAGAGGAGTAATTTTAACTCCATATGTAAAATAATGACTTCTGATCTGACTAATATCAAACAGAAGGAAAATTTTGGGCTAGATGATAATTTCAAGTAAGTAAACATTGAATCATTATGGGAAGGGTAAACAAAGCAAGGGATATTGTTATGCTGCCACCCCTCCTCTCAGAAAAGACCTAGAGTGCCCAGAGGTTGGAGGATGAGTAGGGAAAAGTACATACATGATTTTTCTTCTTACAAGATAACCATTTTTGGGTGCTGGAGACAAATAACCAATAATTTGACTTGTATCTAACCCAACACAGCTGCTCCTACACGCACACAACACTCCAGAGTGTATCCACTAGTCCCAGTATTTCTCCCCTACACAGTACCACAGCATGTGTCCCAACCTATCCACCAGACCTGGCAATCCAGGGAATGCTTGGTAGGACACGTCACAGGCAAACCCTGGGATTTTTATGCCATAAAGCATTTCCTAGAAGCAGCATGACTTTCAGGCAGAGAATGCAGTACATAAATGGAAATTGCTGACATGCCACAAAGTTTGTGCAGGTGTCTCAACCCAGTGTAGCTATTCATCCATACAATGGTAAATACTCCAATTAATAGCACAGCAGAGTCAGTTATAATTATGAGAGGTGCATTTTCAAAATATCTTGTTGGAGATCTCAGGGACACAGCAGATAAGGATTTAACTTCTACAGGGTTGATAGCAGAGATCAAAGATCAGCTAAAGAAACTCCATAATTTTTTGGACTACCAGTACTTAGGGTATTTATGAACTTTTGTTTTAATATTAATGACTAAGAATCCTACAGAGCTCATATAAAACATTTGGATGTATTCCTGATTATATTGCCTTTTCAGCTTGTGGCCATTCAATTGTCTGTAGGCAAGGTTAAAGTTGCATTCCAAAAATAGATCATTTGATCTAAATGTAATACTTCTTTTGTGAAATATATGCAAAAATTCCTGCTTATTGACTGTGACCATTGAAGCTCAACAACAAATAGATGGCTTACTTTCAAGGTCATTCATTCTCAGCAATTCATCTTAATCATCAGTCTGCTATTTGCTATGCACTACGTCTTCCTAATAAATTTAAATTAAACATTCATTTTGGAACTCCATATAAAACATTATCAAAATCCACAACTTCAAGAATTTACAGATCCCACTATTTTCAATAAAACAATAGGTCTGCCTGTATTAGATCTAGAGAGCACAATAAAGAACCATTTCACTGTCTTATTTATCCTGCCCATAACAATGAACAAGACCTCTCACTTCTCAGAGTCACTTTTTGTAGTTTACAATGCTGAAAATGGAAAATTCCATTAACTATAATGGCACTGCTGCGTATTTTTATATCTTGCTGCATGGTTTTTTCCCACTTTTCTATCAATTGAATTAAGCTCATATTGTTACCCACATATAAGCTTCTATATGTTACCCAGCCACAGGTTTATACTCTTGCTAATTGTGCCTGAGCTCTGCAATAGTTTTATACTTAAAATAACAACAACAACAGCATTTTGTAACTTTTGAAACAGAAAGACAGTGTATTTTCTGGGTTCAGGAGGAAAGCCATGAGGATTGTTTAACCAGAAGGTTTATGAAACAATCAGTGGAAGGAATCTCAGGCTGTCATTCCCACTGGCCTCCTCACTGCTGCAGGGAGAATCCAGCTCTGGGCTTCTGTCTCACCCAGAGCGCTCCTATAAAAACAGACACAGGAAATGTGAATCCCAGCACCTACATTTCTAGGACATGAACCAAGGGAAAGGAGGCAGACCCTCAGCTTTGGACAGTTCTTGCTGTGGAAGAGGTATGAACTCAAGAGTCAGCTGTGCTCCTTCTGCTCACCAGGAAAACGCAGGACACATTGTGCCTTGGAAAGCACAATGGAAAGGAGAGCTGACTTCACACAATCTCAAACATCAGAAAGAAATCCTTAGGTATAATTTCACCCTCAGCATGTAAACTCTTTTAGATAATAAACTGTTTAGAACAAGATGTTTGCTTTAAAGCATCCAGCCCAAGAAATGTTTTATAGAAATATCATAAAGGATCTATGAGCGAGCGTATTGTTGTCAGCAGCAGCAAAACTTCTGCTAGGAATTAACTGCTTTCTTTGGAATAAATGTTATTCAAGATTGAAAAGGAGATGGAAGAAAGGCTATATAAGATGCTTCATTGTCACTGTGTTCACACAGAAGAAATAGGGGGACCCTAAAAAAGTAATTTTTTTTTTTTTTTTTCAAATTGATCACCCCCCTCCAAGCTGACTGATTTCTTTCCCTGTGCACGTCAATAAACTGAATGGAATGGATTTTCAAAGCACAGCATGAAAGATATACCCACAAATCCCATTAGGAGTAATGTGATTTGTGTGCTTATCTGCCATGCAATGCTTTGAAAGTTCATTCTTCTATTTCCATCTTCAGTTTTTCTACTTCCAAAAATAGTTGAAAAGCTTACACACACTTGCAGCTACTTTGGGGGTAGGGAGAAGTGGAGGATGCTGGTGCCCAATTCCCAGGATAACGCCAGGCAAGCAGAGCTCCAGCCCAGGAACACGAGCTGTACCTTGGGTGGCTGTTTGTTCCCCCGTCACCACCGTGATGGGATAGAAAGGATCCCTGGCTTAGGCCTCGACTTTGCTCGTCTCAGTCCTCTTTACTGAAATGTTTTGATTTTGTGCCACTTTGAGCAATCTTTTTGTCACAAGAAGGGTAACAGCATTGCATGCTGCCTTCAGAATCTGGAATCTCATGACAAAGACCTTAAAAGAGAAGCAGAATACAGTGCACTCCTCATTTTTTCTCATGACAGGCCTTAGATTGTACAGAGCGTAGAGAACTGGCACACGATTAATCAGTTCCTGAGACTGCGTAACGTGAACTCACTTCTTATGGCAATTTCATGAGTCAAGGGTGCAATCTTTTTGGTCTTGCATCTGAGCTAGATGGCTGTAACTAATAAGAAAAGTGTATATATTTTTATTTACCCAATACAGCATCTTTTAGCCTGGAGGATCCCAGATCACATTATACAATATCCACTTTACCAGCACTGCCAAAACACTGCCACTTTTGAAACAGGCTTAGAAGAGCAGAAATGGATGGTCTTAACTCAATTTTGCTGTATTTTTGAGCAATTGTGAGCATTCAATGTTAATACAAAGCAAATTGAATCCAATTTTAATTTCACACCTAAAAGACACCATTATCATGAACAAAGTACCCAGCTTGTCTTTATTCTGCTTCCAAGAGGAGGAAGAACCTAGATGAGACTTGAAACTGGTGTTTCAAGGAACATAGACACAAATATACTCTTGAAAATCACTGAGGCCTGAACTTACAAGAATTAAAATAACGGCTTTACTTTTAATACTGATCATAAACCTAAGGGATATCATGTCAAACATTTATTTGACTACGTTCATCTTCTGAAATAGCAACTGCCCTAATTTCTACAAACATGTTGAACAAGACTTTCATAATCTCACTGTTCCAAAGCATTCAGACCTTGACTCAACCTCTGTTAGCCACACTGATAAGAAAATAGTTTTTACCTTTATTACTCCTTTGCATACACTAAATGAAGTGAAACTGCATTATTATGAATGGCCAAATTTCTGTCCACAGTACAAAAAAAGTGTAATTTCTAATCATAAAGTATATTCTTCCCTTAATAGAAATGATACAGAATAGCTTAATTTAATCACCTGATAAAATCACAATTTAAAACACTGCATGAATGATAAAGTTTAAGGTTTTACTCTCTATGCGAAGTAATTATTGGAGTTAAAAGTTCATTACAAAGAGGAAATAAATCCAAAGATGAAAAGCAAATATGATTTCTTCTCCCAAAGCTCCTCATTCATTTTCAACACTATAAGCTGTTTATATTTCTTTCACAATGTGCTTCAAAAGGTGTATATATAAACCTAGCCTAAATCATATCTTGATACTGAAATGAAGGTACAGCTTCTATTTAGCATCTGTGCAGATCGAGACTTTCTATAAGCCTTGAAAGACTGACATTATTAATGTATTGTGATTTAGATGTCCTACTGAGCCAGAATAGAAACCTATGAAAAGAAAATGTACAGATATGATAAGTATCTTATATAGTCAATCAGTTACAGCCTTGTAACTCATATTTCTTTGTGTAGGTTGCTTTTTAAGTGGTAATTTTGAAAGAAATAAGCAATTATCAAACTGGACTTCAGTTACATTTTTGAGAATTTTTTTTCTCATTGTCCTTACATTATTCCTGTTAATCATTTCCCATAATGGGTTTACTATAACTATTTTCAATCTTTCACCTGTCTTATTCTGAAGTTTGCTCATATCACCTTCACAGGAAAAACAAGTTTTATAGTAAAATTTTATAGCTTTCAGAGACTAAAAGCTGGCCCTCCTGCATCTGTGCCTTGTCATCTAGAATTGTAGAGCTGGTAAGGGAATACAAGCTGCAAGTGAGGACAGGATTTCTGTGTGATCACACCAATATGGAAGTACACAAGAAACCAATGAAGGGTTTCATGGTGCCAGAATTTTCATTTCAGATCACTGCTTTATTTTGAAGTGCCAGACTTGCAAGCTTTCAGACTGCAGCAATAGACATTTCACAAGGAATTCCTCTGTGTGTGTGTGTTCATATATGATTATGAGTTGCATCACCAAAACACCTGCTACACAGTTTCATCAGCCAATACAGGAACAAGAGCTTGCCTATGCATCTGAAGTCCCAAGAGACACCATGACAGCACACCAGTGTGCCTAAGTCCACTTCAAGCACTGTGTACCATGAATAATGGAAAACATTTTTATTTAATTTGGACACCTACATCCTGATTAATCTAAGGAACTTCACAACATACACATAAATATTAATATTTGTATTAATTTTCTTTATCTCTTATGTCTCAAATTGCCTTTTAGAAGATGGGGTTTTAAGAACTAGCTCGGTTTGATCTTCTTGATGTGACAAAACTAATCACTGCAGAGACTGCAGAAATCACTGCTACAGATGGAGCTGCTGTCCACAACAGAAAAATGATGCCAGTTTAATGTACAGAGCATCTGATACCTGATCACGCTAATGAAGCCTTCTGTCTTGCATACGAAATGCTGCAGGAGCCACCTGCACTGTCTGAGGTCAGCAATGCAGAATGCTCATCATCAGCCCATTTAGAGCTGGTTAAAATCAAGGCCCATTGTAATCAAGGTCAAAATTGTCACTGACTTCAGTGGCGAGAGCTTCTCTTCAGAACTCCTCTATTTAGTTTAAGTATTTGAGACTGCTAGTATCATAACAATGCCTGAAAAAACAGTGTTTTCTACAGGCAACAGCAATGCAACCCATCAAAAACTCTACCCTCTGAAGTCAATGGTTTAAACTGCAGGGTGAATTGGACATGAGCTGTAATGCATTAGAGTATGTATTACTGTATACAACTAATTAAGGAATCATAGGATAAAATACAAGGTAGATTACATACCCTCAGAAATCTTTGCCTTCAATTACATGCATTTTGTAAGGCATAACTGAGTTATGTTAAATGATTAATACAATAAATTTTAATATATATAATAACTTTACTTAGTAATATCAATAAAATAACCAGGAATTATCCTTCAAAGAGGATACTCACACTATAAGGGGCAGAAAATAATATATATATGGTAGCTAGAACTACACACTGGTACTTCATTGCTAACACTCAAGTTCTACTTCTTGTTACACCCAGCTGGCTGGCAATCAAACCAGGATTATATATCTTTTTTATCTGATGGATGAAACAGTAAATACTGTATTTTAAAGAAACCCCAAAACCTAAACTATATTGAAAATCTATCTACCATTTTAGCTTCACTCTTCACTATGAAATTTATTTTCTTTTTTTTTTTCCCCCTTTCAAGAATTTGCTTCAGCTTGAAAGCACGTATCAAAGCAGCTCCTCAATATCTTAAAAGAAAAATGACTAGGAACTCCTCAGTGTCACCGTATCTGACAAGTTTCTGCAATGTGTTTACCTTCTGCTTTCACAACACTACGAACATTAAGAACCCAAAAAGTGCCACAGCTGAGATTTTTTTCCTCATCCATCTTTGATTTGAAAAAGATGCATTTGATTTTATGGTCTAATAGAGAAAATCTGCTTCTGCCTGCTGGAAGTGGCTGTCCGTACTAATTACTGAGGAATAAAACACACACAACCTCTATTTCGCTAGGATATAAACCAAAATGAAAATGAAGATACGACCAAACCTATTCATAACTCTTTAAAAATCTCACCTTATAGGACAGGTTTAAAAAAACACAAACAACTCAAAACCAACCCTGAGGTAACATCTACACCAATTTTTCCATTTAAATGTAATTTTAAAAAATTACTAACTGCATTCTTTCAACAATAACAACGTCATTATATGACTGGCATATAAATGTAACTCAGGATTGCTATCACTTCATAAAATTATTTCAGAAATCTGTTCACATCCTATGGCTTTGCAGAGTTTACATGAACTGCACCTCTCATTTTGTTCTCAAAACCAATATTTTAGCAATTTGCATTCAGGTCCTCAGGGGTAAGTTTTCAGCTGAGATGCAGGATTACCAAGTCTCCCCACCTATCCTGTAAGGTGGAATTTTACACAAAGGCAGCTCTTTTCTCCTGGAGGCCCACAGGCCTTTGGGATGCACGGCCTCTGGAGCACTGCAGTGTTCACCAGTGGGCTCCAGGAAGCCCATGGAAAAGCTGCTTTCCCTCTGTGCTGGCTGGAAGGCAGCACTGCCCAGAGCAGCAGGAATGGAGCTGGAGGGATCAGACACTGCTCGGAACAGTCACCGACTGCACAGTGCCAGGGAGCTCCGAGCCGGCAACGCGCTCCGTGCTGCTGGATGTTTCAGAGCCAGACCTCTGAAGTTCTTTGAATCTTTACTGAACCAATTTCACATCTGAAATATTGTCAGAACTTGTCTTCTCCATTTTAGCAAGCTAGACACAACACACTCCCCGGCTCCTGGCAGGGAACAATGGAGGGACGGAGCGTGCAGTGGCTAAGCACTCTCACTGAAAAAACCAGGGGATGCTGCGTAATTGTCCTGAGAGGCTAGAAAGGAAACAAGCCTCTATGCTGACAGCTTAGCTCAGCGTGAACTCTCATTTTTCACATGGAGCTAATTAAAAACTGAAATTAGTTAAATATGGAAATGACACTTGCAAGCACTTTAGCTGAATCCTGGCGAAATCCCTCTAGAGTGCTGAGACACTACCTGCTGCTTCAAAACTCCCCAACTGAATTTCACAGTTAAAAGGCTGAGCAAAGGGAAAGTTATTACAGAGATTTCCAATTCAAAATGTGTCTGTAAAACCCTAAATTAAATTTCATGGTAGCCCTTTCAGTAACGAGGGACATACTGTGCAGTCCAACGATATGGTGCTCAAATAACGTCCCTGCGTGTATTCTCTGATTATCTCACCTTTAGGCACTGTGCTGGTTGTGCCAGCGCTGTGATGCTCACAAGGATACCAGCATTACAATGCTACAAAGATAAGCCATGTACTGTTACTGAAGGAGTCATTTGGAAAGCATGGATGCACGGCACATAAAGGAATTACTTCCACTGTCTAACAGCAGAAATCTGAGGAAATCAGAACCCACCAACCAAAATGTTTTATGCCTATGGTTTTAATTTATGTGATGAATACATATGCAGAGAAGAGTCTACAGGGCAATAAATTACATGGCCTATATATCTATATCTCCATACTTTACAGGCAGTGTAATAATAAAAAGCACTTCTGCATATTTAAATGGGCATAAAGAACCATGGGACTGGATATGCATAAAAGGTATGATGAGTGACATTAGCTTTTTGACTAAAGCACCATGTGAATTCCATTTTGGTGCATGTGACTTGCCTAGTGTGCATAAAAGCAAGGGTATCTGCCCAAGGGCAAATATGATTTCTGAATGCAATTTAACGAAACCCGCCCACAGAACAGTTCATTTTGGAGCCAGACCAAGGCATTCAGGATAGCCAGTCGCTTTCAAAACCACTGGAGCTTTTTGGATTTATTGTTTTTCCCACATTCCATCCCTTTACCCTTGAGGCAATCCCCTCCCCCTGGCCTGCTGCCACTATTGCACCAACAAATTTTTGTCTAGGAAAGCCAGCAAAAGATGCCACATAGCACGAAAGCCACTGTTACTCACTCCCAAGTCTGCTGGCAGGGGGTATTGCTGTACCCAGCCTGCCAAAACCTCTTCCCTGGCAGCTATCTGTATAATCTGTACATCACACCCAGGCTTTGCTAGTCCAGGGCCTTGAAACATCTCAGCTAACCCAGCTGGAGGGGATATGCTGCAGCTGCACCATCAGACCCTCTTATTTTATTGAATTTTGAATATGCAGTTTCAAAGCAATTCAAATGAATTTGCCCAAGGCCTCAGATCAGTAAAACTACTGATACCACCTGCAGCAGGCTCCCTACATTTGAAGCATTTAAAAACAGGTGACAGGATAGGAGCTTTCAGTGTAAGGACTGACTCTCATGAAAAGCTTGCTAAACAAACTTGGTTATGCACCATTTTGGCAAGGAAGGAACTGTATGGCTTTCAGCCCAATTCTCACAATAGCACTGGGAATAATGGGAAGCTCCATATTAAATTATTTTTAAAATCATGTATATTTTTTTTCAGGTTAAAATGAAGCATTTATTTGATCACTGAGTTTCATTTATTTTCAAGCATCTATATGAGTGGAGATAAAAAGCAGACTTTGATGAACATGAACTCTTAATAAGAGAGTGTATTAAGAAACACAGAAACAAACATCTAGAAGGTTGAAGCCTCTTAATGCCATCCAATTCTTCTTTGAGCAAGCAGAGGCAAAAGAGCAAATTCCCCATCCAGCAGTTTTCCACAGCCATGGTCCATCTAAATATGCCTGACAGGCAGGTGCAAGCTGAAAAACTACTGGGACATACCTGGCTGGGTATGAAACCAGGAGCCAGAGCCTCAGGCAGAGGAAGCAGAGCCTGTCAGTCAAAGCCCTCCAGCAACAAGAACTCTGTCAATGTGGTTGTGGTCCTTCTGTCATTTCCTTGTCCTGTGTCTGTAAAGACAACCCTGCCTGGAGCAATGATGGAGCAGATAACCAGTGCCTACTTCTCCTGCCTGTGGAGTTTAACAGCACCCATGTTATTTCTATGAGGAACTACCCTACTTGGGTAGTATCAGTATTCTTCAAGAGAGAAATTATTTTCATCCTCTTCTCCTCATTCTGTTGTCCTACCTGAACATACTCACAGGAAGATACAGCTTGGTGAGGGAGCTAGACAGAAAAGGGGAATCTGGGGAAGGGCACTGTCAGATACAGTCAGGCAGCTTACTCTGAATAGCAATCATAAGGCAATGATTTGTACCTTTTAAAAGATCCCTAAAGAAAAAACTATAAAGAACTGGCTGGAAAGAAAAACATATATTCCAATCAACTTGTGATTGTACTTCAAATGTACAGTGAACAGTCCCTCTCCCGAGCCAGCATGTGATGCACATCTGGGTAAGCACCACTGGGACGAGACCCAAGGAACATAAGGGGACATCCACCCAGGCAGCTGCTTTTGTCACTTATGCTTCTGGGAAAATATTGACTCAAGAAGCAAATTAACAGTGGCTTAAAGATGAGAAATTAAGACTGAAGATTTTAATCTTCAGGCTCTTAAAGGTATGTAATCATGCTCTCAATTCTTCTCCCTCCTCTTGCATTAAGAAATATCCAAAAAAGTTTAAGAACTTGAATCAAGGAGAAAACCTAAGCCTGCAGCCTCCCTTCAGGGAGAAAGAAGAAAGGATGGAGCAAAGGGGACTGAGAGGCAGAAATACATTATTTATTCTTTCCAAGGCAGCACAGTGGTGTGAGCAAGGGAATTCTGTGCCCAGGCACACGTGCTCCAGCCATCTCTGCCCTGGTAGGGACTGTTCCAGTGCTTAGAAGATGCAGCATCCACAAACCCAGCAATGTCATCCTTGTGACATAAACCAGTCTCCATATGCAGAAAGCAATGGAGTGAATATTATTCCCAAAGCTGGGGCCAGTAAAGGGCTACTGGTTCGAGAAGGTTGGGGAGCCAGGTACCGCCAGAGAGTTTATAAGCTGGTTCTTTGAGCCACAGGCGAGAACAAGACTCCTAAGATCATTCAGCCTTTCCGAACTGCTGTCCCGTACTGATCTTCTCTGTAAACAGAGTCTAAAATCATCCTGTGAGAGGAAGAAAGAGTCACTTTCTCAAACACAGGGTCCTCACTAGGAGCTACAGAGGTTTTGCTCCACAAAGGGATTCTGAAATTCTAGACAGTCCAAGTCATTACAGGAATTCTTTGAATTGCAAAACTTTAGTCAAGGTCATTTGCAAATGCAAACCTTGAGTTCAATTATGTTTTAGCAGAAGATGACACAATTACAATAGAAAAACCCCTGTTTTTATAACTCAACAGCTTTTCCCCTTGGTTATCAATTTTTAAATACAAGGCAAGGATAAAAAGTGTGCTTTTGAGAAAATTCTGAACACATAAATGTTTCAGATCTGTTCAACTGCACAGAACAAGAAAATGTTTCCCTTAAAAGTGTGATTTGATGTAATTTGCCTTATGATTTTTCTTGAGGTACAGCAAATGCCGAACAGAAAATGGCACGTATTTCATTTCAAGAAACAGAGCCAAATTCATCCCTGCATCTTTTTCATGCCCCATTGGTTTAAGCCAATTATTTTCAATGTAGCTATATCAGTGTGGAAGAGGAATAATGCAATCATGAATCAAGTCCATACTATTCTTCATGACAATTCCACTTGAGCAAAGCCTCAGATATAACCTAGTAAACCACAGATCACAGTAATATTTTATAAAATTTATTCAACAAAATGTATTAAATAAACTTACCTTTCTGCCTGTATCTTAGCAACTTAGCAACCCTTACAATATGAGAATGCTGGAAACAAGCCTCTGAAGTCTACAAATGCAGACTTGAATTTTAAGAATAGGTGTGCCAGCACTGAGGGCCATAATTGCAAGAATAAATTTTGCTGAATGGTGCCATAATGCACATTTTCCTGTATCTACACCCAGTCCTTATGGAATTCCTTTATTAATGGTAGCATTTTTTAAGCTATTCGCTAGATCTGTCATGTAAATTCAATGGCAAGGATATTAAGGTTTCATTACAGGAGATACCAAAATAAAAGTATCCCTCAATAGCTTAAGTGTTCCATGGCCACCTGTCACATGTTTCATGGTTTCCAGTGGTTTCACTAACAGTGCCCAAAGCAAGCTGCAGGAATGGACGTGTCCTGTGGCTCTGCCTCCTCCCTTCACAGCACCAGCTTCGTTTCTGGGACCAGCCCTGCCCAACAGAGTCCTGTACACACACAATGCCTGAATATGAAACCATCCCACCTTGTGGACAAAAGAAAGGTGGATGTGGCAGTTGGGGACTCGGTTTAGTGGGGACATGGCAGTGCTGGGTTAGAGGCTGGACTTAATGATTTTAGAGACCTTTTCCAACCTTAATGATCCTGCGATTGTGTGAGTCGAGAATGGTGCTATCTAACTGGAGTTCAACAGCTGCATTGCAGGACAGGGAAAGGAAACTTAAATCCTCATGGAAAAATGCAAAGGGACCGTAAGAAAACCAGACGAGCTGCTCTGCACCAGCCCTAGCCATATGTCAGATAGATGGCAATCAATCCTTAATATTGTATGGAAAACTGGTTTATACTAAAGCAGCCTGCAGTTTTCCCATGTAAGGGCCAAGCAGCAGCTCAGCTCTGCCCAGGAAGGGACAGCCACTGCCAGCTGTGTGACACAAGGGAGAGCACAGAGTCACCAGGGCTGTGTCCGACTGATACGAGACTGAAGTAAGAAATCTGGGGCTAACCCCCTCAGCTGTAACTCAAGATAGCTCCTTTGCTGCTCACCCCTGCCTGGCAAGGCACTGGCACAGTGAGGGCTTTTGCCATGCTGCCTCAAGCCCTGTCAAAGGCTCCCTATTCCCCAAGAAAAACAGGAGACACATGAGTCCTGGCACTCCAGAAATGTAACCAAACCCCGTATAATAAACTTGGGAAGGGTCACAAATGTTCAGAAAATGTAAATATCAGTGCAGCAGATGTGTAAAACAGGATTTTAGCAACGTCTCCTGTTAAATATCCTCATGTTGGGCTCATCAGAAACACTGACAAATGCTGCAGTCAAAAATCTGAACAGTTCTCAGTGTCCCCAGCAGCACTGCCCAGGTGCACTGGCACCCTGGAGACTGAGGTGGCAGAAAGTGACACAGTAAGCCAGGAAAACCCTGTTTTTCTAGAAGACTAATATGAATTTGCCATTACTGAGAAGTTTTCTTGACACAAGCACTGTGAAGGACAGTGGCTGTGGTGGAGATGCAAACCCAGTATAGTGAGGGGGCGGGGAGGGCAGCGTGTGGTCCTGCCCCCAGATCCTGGGATTGCTCCCAGCACAGAAACAGGCTCTGCTCGGTCACCCTCCTTTGCCAGCTCCCCGCTGCAAGCCAAGGCGTGCTGCTTACCCTAGTTTGCCTTAAATTTTCCTCGTGGATGGCTGTACTATACTTTTGTGTAGGCTGATAATTCAGTGGTTGCCCGCTGGTATCAGAGGGAGAAGCATTTTTCCCTTCGGTGCCTGCTTTGTAAATCAATCATTAAATTATGTGCTACTTCGTTCACGTTTTTTGGGCCTCTATCTGCCATAAGACACCTGCTGCGGTGACAACGGACAAAATATATGGAACCTGGGGAGAGGATGAGGAAAGAGAGGAAGGAGGAGGAATCTTTGCACATGTGACCTACTGGCAGAAAGGGCTCAGGCAGTGGCATACAAATGCTGTAGATTGAAGCTATTGAATTTTTCAGTAGCACAATACACTGCATAACTTTGCTGTGGCGCCAGAACACGAGCACTTAAAGAGCAATCTTCAAAGCACTAAAAT
This sequence comes from Corvus cornix cornix, assembly GCF_000738735.6. Taxonomy (NCBI): domain Eukaryota; kingdom Metazoa; phylum Chordata; class Aves; order Passeriformes; family Corvidae; genus Corvus; species Corvus cornix. The sequence continues at coordinate 16,203,504 of NC_046343.1, forward strand.
AAGACATACCCAGCTGTGTTTCCATTCATATACATCAACAAGAAAACATGTAATTTTTACAGTAATTCCACAGAGAAATCAAATAATAAGAAGCTATCGAAAAAGTGAATAAAATTCTACAAACACTAGCAACCAAGAAAAATAAATCTAGTTTTATTAATCTGTATCATGGAAACACAAGTGATTTAAAGCACCTTTGCAACATCTCTGCAGTTTAATCTGTATCAGGTTATTTGGAGGAAATCACAATCATATTGTCAAGATCAAAATATTCACTGTCTTCTCCACAAAACCACTATTAAAATTTTTAAAAGCAATTTGGAAATGTTGACAATTGTCGACATCACACTCAAACAGGTAGTGCTAACAGTCACATCTCATTATATTTTATCTTTCTTTTTCAAGGCCTAATATTATTTTTTTTCCAGTAGTAACATACAAATTGCTTCCCTTGGAATCAGAATGAAGATTCCTGCAGATTCTTAAATGAGAAAACACGTTATCACCACTAACAGTAACACAAACAAAACACACTACTCCTACAGCTGACAGCACTGAAAGGAGGAGTATGGAGTATCAGCATTAGAATATAGATGAGTAAACCAAAGGTGGGAAAAAGCAGATTACTGTTCAGGTAGACTAATTTTGAAAGCTTTACTAGGGGGTTGGGGTCTGTTGCTTCTAAAAGAAAACCAGAGAACAGAAATAACACACCGTTCTTTGTCCTTGTTTCGTAAAGTCCTTTTCATCAAGTTGTACAGAAAACAGAATAAAGCTTGTCTTCTTCCTTTCAGATCGCAGCATTATTGTAAAATATTTTATTATTTTTACAGCTTCTGTCATATTAGATTGCACTTTAACTCTTTCTATTTTTTAAGCTTACCATTCTGCTAATAAAAGGCACTGGATTGATGGCGCCAGAACCTGATATTTGCCATTTATTCTCAGAATAGGAATAGCACTGAGAAGTTCCTTGAGTGGTCCAGCTTCACTCCTACTCTGAAGAAATTGCTCCTTTATACCTATAAAGGATATACCTCAGCTAAAACAATAGTAAAAAGTGACTTAACACTGAGTGTGGGCCAAGAGTGTCACACCTTATATTCTGGCTGCAACAATAATTCCCTGAACGCCACAGGCTTTGTTCCCCGCAACAGAACCAGCTCGGAGCTGGGCAGTGCTGATTTCTACTTCCCCTCTGCTCAGCTTATGGAAGGAAAATGATGCAGTAATAGCTGCACCTCCCCAGGAAGCAGAATTTCCCAGAAAACAGCCTGAAGAGCAACACCTTGTCCCACAGGGACAGTAACTTGGAGTCCTGAAATAAAACTGGATAGATGAGGTTGTGCTTGGAGAGCAAGTCCTGCATCCTGAGAGAGCAGAGGAAGATTTTAATTGATTTGGTAACACCCAAGGCTACAGCCCTCTCCTTGCACAGTTACCTGGGAAAATCAAATGAGCTGGGAAAAAGTGGTTAGGCAGAGCAGGACACTGGGAGAAGCACTCTGACACGCAGATCCCCAAACTTCTGCTGACCCTCATTAAGTTTTAATAGAATATCAGAACTCAAAACGTATATACTAATGTTCTTCAACAAAATAACTACAAAATGTTAATGATTCTCAAGTAAAGGTGGTGAGATGTTAGCCAGAACAAATGATTTTGCCTACCATCAGGGAAAAACAATGTGAAAACGTTACTTCAAATGTGATGTGAACGTGTAGGATTCTTTGGGAAGTGAGTAAAGTGCAGCTCACGTTATCATTCCATGCTTGGTGAAGAAGTCTCTTCATTATCCACACACACAAACACTCACACACACAGATCTCTCCTCCTGAGCTACCTGGGAACAGGCATGAATTGCCTGTCATGCTTTGCTGTCTCAATAGGCACGAATTGTCTATCACACTTTACCACCTTGTGCTGTGATTTCTTTCTGAAACCTAGTGTTCTTCCTTACATTCAGTTATTATGTTACTTTTAAACACCAGAATATAGAGCCTGACACTACTCAAAAGACACTCAAAACCAGCAGACCTAAGATCCATTTTTTACGGTAATGTAAAATATATACATTACTGAAACTCAATTTAGCCATCTGGAATGTAGGAATAATAACATTTACTTTCCCCACAGTAAAATGCTTCTAAGCTAAATTAGCATTAACTATTATTCATCTCAATTCTGCAAAACAGTGAATCATAGCCTTAACTTCAAGCGTTATTTTTTAAAAAATGACTAAGTAATTTCATTGAGCAGAAAATAAAACTTTTGTCTTTCTTTTCAATTCCTCCAACTACCATTATTTACCAGATGCTAATTTAGCCTATTTACAGAAAAATCAAGTTATTTTTTGGCTCCTCTGTGCTAGAATTAATCAGAAGCAGCATGATACCATGTTTAATTTCAATCACAGCAGCTATCGCTTTACAAATAAATAAAACTTACAAAAATTTTTACTGCTCTTAAATCAGATGCTGTTTTTTATTCTTAAGGAAAATAAAATTTACAATACTGGCTTCTACACAAACTTTTGTTTAATTATGAGAGCATCACAGAATGTGGGCTTTTGCTCAATAAAATCAAAGGGTATAAATAAAACTGCATTTTCTTAGAAGAAGTAGCAATAGCTGGGTCATAAAGAAGATTTCCAGACTGTTAAAAATTAAAACACCCATAAGGAAATACAATTGGGGGGGCAGAGGAAGGAAAAAAAAAAGATTAAAAGAAATCTATCAACCTTAAGGCAAGTGCTATGAAGTGGTACATGGATTCCTTTCATAGATCTGGGACTCGCTTATTTCAGCTTAAGTTGGAAAAGCTGGTTATCAATTTTCTAGCTAGATTTAGTAAGAGGACAGCAGAATTCGCCCCATCTGTTAGTCCTTGGCCAGGACACCAGTGCTATTTGTTTTCCTAGCATGGCATCCCAGCCCATACAACAGATTGATGGTGCCAGAGAGACACCGTGAAGTGGTGCCTGCTCCACTGCCAAGGGCACACAGGAACGGATGGTCACATCCAGATGATCTTGAATTAAGGGATGAGGAAGTGAAAAATCTGCACTGTCTCCTGCCTTCCCCCCACCCCTGGCTCACGGGAGGCTGCATCTGACCTTCAGCCAGGGAACAGAGAGCAAACTTGACTTCAAAGCTTCAGAGGTGTCCAAGAATACTTTCAGCTCGAGTTTTGCCCAGCCATGGGCTGGTTTTAAACCCATTCTGTCAAGGTGAGATTTAGAGGGACAAACGGCTTTGTCCTAAATGGCTTTAGGCTAAGTGCCTAAAGACCTTCCCTGGTGCCCTCCTTCACAACAGCCTGCACACGGAAGGGTGGCTTTGTGCAGACCCAGCTGATCTGCACATCTGTTGGGAGAGTCTGGATTTAGTGTTCAGTGACCCTCATGTCACACTAAAACTTACACAACCTGCAGTAACAAACGGTCTGAGAAACATTTCTCCTCATAAAAGAGTACAATCTTACTGTTAATTACAAGTATTGGTGGCAATATGTACTAGATGCCTTCAAAATACTGAACACTTCAAGATACTGTAAATTTTACCCAAGAAAATAAAACTACCTCCAGTTACTGTCTCAGCTGTTTTTGTAAACTTCTCCCCTGCTGCAGAAAAGTTTAGACAAATTATGATAAATTTTCCCATTCCCGACTTCACTGATATGTGCATTTCTAACAAACTTCAGAACAGTACATATGGGCTATTTTCAAGAATGGGCCTAGGGTAAAACTCTGAAAAAATACATGAAATAAGCAAGCTAAAAAGTAGGGGAAATATTCTCATAGTTTCTGTCAGCTTGTAGTAATATTATTTCTTTTAATACATCACAAAGTATTATCTAGATATGACTTAAGAGCATCTAGAAGCACACAACAAAAAGTAGGTGAAAGAAATCAGTAAAATCTATAGAGAAATCAGTTCAATTTGTACATATCAATACACAAACAATAAGCAACCTAGAGACACGTAAAATATAATTCTGTCTACTACAAATTTGGCCTTTTCATAATCTGCAGCCCAAACTCTATTATGCTCTTGCCATTTCAATCCAGACCTATGACTTCCACAAAAAGGCTTTAGGGAAAAACTGCTTATATTTAGAAAAAGCTTTGAAAGGTAAAACTACCATAGAATAACATTATCTTTATCTTAGCAGATGAGTCAGAGAGTTCAAGCTGAAATGGCATTTCATGCTAAGCAATAATGTCTCTATTCCTAAATGGCATGTGGGGCATTTATACTACTGAAAACCAGGGATTAATGATTGCAGGATTTCCAGTTCTCCAGCTGACAAAGTGGATACTTTCATGGAGGTGACATGCACGGGTTTCAGAGGCCTCCCCCAGCCCAGAGCTGGCACTGATAAATCGCGTGACTTACTAAAGACTGAACACACATTGCACAGTGCTCGTTGACATAAATCACATCTAACAAAGGATACCCCAGCAGAGGGCAGTGGGAAGAAGCCCCACAGTCTTACAGCCCTGCGAGTGAGGAGAAAGCATCTAGGATTGGTGTTTTCCTTCAGCCAAGAAAGGACATGACTGGTTTTAAATTTTGAGTCAAAGGAAACCAAGATTCACCATTACCTTCCACACAATTGTAAACCTTCACCTTTACCTACCAGTACCATGTGCCTGAGCACTGGGATTGAGACCAGCTGAGCAGTGAGCATTGAAAAGAACCAACTTGCTTCCAAAGCCTTTCTCCTGCCCTCTGATCAGTAACTCTTTCATCAGAAGATTTTTGTGAGCAACGTTACTAAGCAAAGTGAAAAGCTGAATTTCTGCCATCTCCAAACCCCCAAATCTTAAACATTGGTGTTTAAGGCCTGTTTTCCCTTGCAAGAAATTACAAAAATATTTTGTCTCTGGAAACAGAAAGATTTGGGGCCACACAGTAAAACTGAATTTTTAAAAAATTGCAAATTTTGGCTAAAAGCATCCACACAGACACTTACTGGTGACTTGCTGTGTTCAGTAATTTACTCACGTGTCAAACCCCTGAACACTGAACTAAGGAAACTGCTTTGTACAGCTATAAAAAATATTGACGATTCCAGAGTCACCACTATACCCAAGAAAAAGCAAGGTGTGCAGTACATGCAGCCATTACCTCTTCTGCAAACTGCTCTGGGATTGTCAGAGTATGCAAGTTGAAGCACTCAGCAGAAGCTCTTAATGGAGAGCATTTAAAACAAAATCTGCTGAAAGTATGTAAAGGATTGCTTACAGCTAAAGAATGGAAATATGTTAAGAGAACTGGAATTCCTAAACTTTGGGCCCTGAGCTTTGCTTTGGACCTTTCTATTTACAAAAGCAAAGACCTGTGCTCAAAATAAGGATCCATACTTGAAAGCTAAAAAAATAAGATGGATCTTATGAAGGCAACCCATGGCCTTGTGCTGCCCCATCCCTGGGAAATGATCCATCATCAATGACCCACACTGGTCTCAGGTCCCAGGCAAAGGCACCCACTGTGCAAACTGGAAATCCAAGGTCCCAGCAGCAGAGCTGCCAGAGCTGGCAGGGCAGGATTTGCAGCACTATCCACAACCTGTAGTTCATGCTTTTCCTGCGACTCTGTGGCCCTGGAAAAAAGAGTTCCAGAACGAGCCTTGGGACTGCATGGATTGTTGTAGCAGGCTGCACTGGCTGGTGACCTGAGCCCTTCAGCTGCACCGCACTGGGAACTACTTGCCTCAAAACTCCACCACTCTGCTAAAAGTAGCTACTAAAAGGTCTCCTCCTTCAGACTTGAGTTGAAATGCAGGTTGGGAGGCTGACAGCTTTGAGACGGTATCCAGGAATTCCAAATTCATTGAAATAGTGAATTCCATACTAAATATTGACTTCTCAAATCACGGGCAAGACAGGAAAACTGTACATTGAAATGAACACACAGGCAAAGCAGAGAAAACTCTCACTGCTAAGGAGCCCGCTGTATATTTGGTACTCCAGGAGTGCCAAAGCAATGTTAAGCAAATTGCACTGTGTTAAAAAGCCTTTTTCTGTTCTAGCTGTTTACAGCTTTCTAATGGTAAGTATGGGAGAAAAGATGAATGATTTATGAATGCTCACTGTAAAAAGTCAAACAACATATTAAAACAATGCTTCATAGCATGGGGAAATGGAGTTAAGCAGACCACTTTCATGGTGATTTTTATAGAAAGGAAATGCATAGATTTTTGACAGGGAAAAAAAATCTAATGATGAAGAGAATGGTGTTAAATGTTGTTAAACCTTTATTTATTTGGCCTAAAGCAAAAGATAAAACTCATTCTGTCAGAGATCTAAAATCTAAAGAGATGAAACCCACAGCCTTTTAACTTAAGTAATTCCCCTTTACAAATATTCTCAGATGAGATTGAGTGAAACCCTCCTCCCAGCTACATCCTGAAAACCAAACTATTTCCAGTCTCTGTGTTAATATGAGGGTAGGCAGTGCTGATCAAGTGACAGAAAAACAATTGAGGGGTAGGATGCATCCCGCTGTTTTCCTGAATGTCTCTGAATTCCCTGCTGCCAGGGACAGTAACCCCCTTCCTTCCTTGCCATCCAGGTCCAATGGATGGCACTTGCCCACAGCTGCTCAGGCAATTGCCCTGACCCAGTTGTTCAAGGAAATAACGAGCCCCTGAATTGACTAAGGAGTGTCACAAGGACAGAAGAAAAAACTGTCTAAGGGAGCACATCAGCAGCTGGAGGAGCATCCTCAGGTGGTGCTCAAGGAGAATGTATATTTTAATTTGTAGCCCACTTACTGCAATAGGACAGAAGTTTAAGACACGCCATGGAGGACAAGATGGCAATCCAAGCAAAGAAAGGGAAAACAGCTTTTCTGTACTTCTGAGAACAAATAGCTGTCTCTACCACCACATCATTGTTTTACTATTACCAGCTAATACAACAGCAGACTGAAAGTGCAGCTGCGGTCCACAGAATATTTGGCATTTCTGGCCCAAGCATAATCCCTCAAGTAATGAAAAACCTATTTCTATTTCTGCATCCTCGCTACTCTTCATACTGAAGAGGCTGCGTCTGTCTCCCATTTATTGAAGCTTATTCTTCATCTAGACAGCCAGAGCTGGTTTGTATTAGAAATTAGGTTTTAAATCACTATTTTTCTATTATTTGTTTTAGGATTTTCAGGAAGCCTCCAGAGGTGCAGAAAAATTCTTCTGGTTGGAAAAGACTCTAATACTCTTCATGAACAGAGCCCCAAATCCCTAAACCCTTGTATAAGAACTTTGATGTTTTTAACGTTCAGATTCTGGCCATGAAGACAGTAACATGATAACAGAGTTAAAATGACATAAAACTGCTTTTAAAAAAAGTCAAAACTTCCCCTGCAAGAGTAGGACTAACCAGATCCCTCAGCTTTTCTTAATGAGCAGACTCCATTATGGTCTCTCTTTTCTCATGTGGTTGGAGTTTTGCATTTCAGTGATTAATGGAGTCTCGAGATGTAAAAAGGGGATATATATGAAGAAAGAAACAACAGGCGAAATAAATTTTTGGCTCAATAAATCATACAAGCCTAAATTGCATCTCTTTTCTCTTGCTGCTCCCTGCTACCCTGTGGCCAGTTTTAACAGGATTCTCAATTTTCAGGTCCCAGCTCTGCACCACATTCCTACCAAGACACACATGTCTCCTTGGAAGAGGCTCGGATGCTAAAGGCACAGTAACCCATCATTGCCAGGTGCATGGGGCTATGGTGTTGCATTTCCTGTCTCTGGTAATTGTTAGCGTGCCTGCTGTGAAATTGTTTCATTTCTCTTTCAGTTTAAGGTTCTTTCGCATTTTTCACAGACCAGCAAAGATGTCACAAGTTCATATCTACTCTTGTATTACCTTGCTATGTACTCCTGACATTTTTCTAGCATTCATTAATTTTCTCAGCATATCAAGCACTGTTTACCTCAATTTTAAAGCCTTTAATAACTGAACAGAGAAATCCTCTAGTGACAGTACAGTCTGACAGAAGGAATATCTCCTTCCTTCTGCAAAAGAAAACATTATCCTCACAACTCCAATTCCAACTATGAGGAGCAAAACCCGAGTTTGTTGACAAATGACCTGCCTTGGATTGAACTAGCTCCTGTGGAATTACAGAGGGGTTTCATAGTTTCCATATTTAGGAGACAAAACTGTAGCAAAAAGATCCTAACCGAAAAATGACATCTCTTGATTATAGCAGGCTGGCTTTGGACTCGCTGTGGATACAATTGCACTTAAGTCAGTTTATGTGAAGTTGGGATCCTGAGCACCAGCAGTGGATCCCCAGCTTTCTGCTGCAGTCAGCACACATGGGGCCTTCTGCCCAGCTCCGGCATCCTGAGGTCATTCCTCACTCTCTGATCCCTATATTTGAGATTTGCAGCCACCTGTACCTCGCAGAATGCAGGAAGACTCTTGCAGGAGAAATAAGTGAATTGAAAGAAGATGCAAATATACAGAAAATATGAAAGAGAACTGCGAGAATAGTGCACTACACCCAAATTTAAATGAAACAACTGTTAACACGCAGGGATGAGCAGAATATATGGAATAGACTGTCTGACCTTTCCAAGAGTCTTGTCTACTCCAGGCTGATTCCTGCAAGGCGAGTAAGGTGCTGGAGACATACCTTGTCATCCAGCACATGGGGAACCTGCTCTGCCACAATGGCATCAGGATGTGAAAAGATCCTCTCTTCTGTGGCTTTTCTCAGAAAGTATTTAGTAAGAAAAATGTTGGAGGAAATCAGCTGATCAACCAACCAGCAAATTAAAATAAAGCTTAAAATTCAATTAACTGCGGCACTGTTATGAATTATGTACAGTATCTTTTAAAAATTAAATATGACACAGAGGGATAAATCTGGACATCCCAGAGAAGAAAACAAACTAAACCTAGAGCATATTTACAGTTTTAGGTAAGGTTCTGTTAGGTCAACATTAGAGAATGAAATTCCTTTTCCATTCAGGAACTGCATTAATACAAATGCTTGCCTTTTCTAGTAATTATTTAGTAATAGCCAAGATAAAGACATTAAGAGTGCTTCATAATCACACAGTGGGGTTCAATAGTGATTCTCTCATTATCAAATCTGCTCAACATACAAGCCAAAACAGGATTTTTCTAACCAACTACATTCTTCATTTTGGCATTGTAATTCAAGCTTCTGATGTCAGAAATGATTATGAGAAATTAAGAGAGAGTTTGCTGACTGTAAAGTATACATGCAGCAGTCCAAACAGGAGCCTCTGCTTCCTACACACATGTAGCGGGTTCAGTTCGTAAACCAGGCAGAAACACCAATTAAGTGTAGTGGTTTGGTTTGAAATATCCATTACTTACTTATTTTCCTTCTGTGAGATAAGAATTAGGAGAAAGCAAACCAGGCACAAAATTTAAAAGAATATAAAGGAGTTTATTAACAGACCTAAAAGGAAGGAAAAAAAGTCAGACTAAACCTTCAGAACACTTCTCCTCCCCCCAACTTTCTCCCTTCTCCCACTGACACTGTAAGAAGACAACCCTTGAGATTTTCAGTCAGTTGACCACCTCTATAATAATCTTTTTCAGTTCACTTAGAAGAGGAGTCCCTCTTGCTCATGCTATGGAGACATCTCCACAAGAAACAGTTCTCTCACGGTGCAGTATCACAATGAGACAGCCACCCGGGTTGGTTCTCTGCCCGCATGTGAGAGTCCCTTCCCCCGATTTACAGCTTTCCCCACAACTGTTTTCGAGGGTCCAGTCTGGAGCTACTGGGGTACCATTTTAAGGATGAGCTGTTCAAAAGCAAAGGCTCTCTTCACCTATCTCTGGGAGCATCTTCAGCTCTAGGAACAGAGGTCTTCTTCCCTGGGAGCAAGGGTCTTCATCACTTTCATCTCTCTCTGTTCAAGCTTATCATCAAACCACAGCTACTTCAACATTTGCTTGTTTCAGCACAGGTACTTTTGCTCACAATTGCGGTTTGAATGCTCCACCCTCCATGCTTCATGGAATTACAATGGGTACTCTGATGTATCATAGTCCATCACCATAGCTTTACAACAGAATTTCAGCTTCTAGGCTTTGAAGCATCTCCTCTTTCTCCTCTCTCAGGGTTTCAGCTCTTCCTTCTTCACTGACTTTGGTGTCTTTATGGTGTTTTCTTCACGTGCCTTCACCCTTCCTTTTCTTTTGACTTGGGAGAGGATTGATGTCTGCAGGCTTCATCTGTTCTGGAGAAAACTTACAGCAGTAAAAGGGTTAATCGCACCCAGGCCCCACAGCTGGAATTCACTTACCGTTATTGGGCACATGATCTTTGCCGGGCAGCGGCCTCAGATGAATTTCGGCCGCACTGGGTGAGGGCTGGCCTGGCCGTGCCATGGGGCTGCCTGCGTGGAGCAGGGCTGCGGGGGCTCCGGGGTGGCTGTCTCCCGGCCGGCCCGGCTTGCACTGAGGGGGCTGCACCGGGTGTCCAGCAAGCAGAAGCAGCTGAGATCTCAGCCAAACCGCGCCGAGCAGGGCCCAGCCCGGCCCCGCTGGGCTGCGCCGCGGGCCCCCAGGCACCTGTCCAAAAGCTGGAAACAAGAGAGCTTTCCCGGCTTTGTTCGTTCTTAAATGTGGATCACAGAGGCGTGTCGAGCTTCTTAAGTGGCTTAAAAAAAGTTGCCAATATTCAAACTAGCCAGTTGATTGGTTCTGTTGGGTCTGGAGGAAGCTGTAAGCACCTCTTTGCAAAAGAATCACTTCCGTGGCTGATGGAGCCCTCTTTCACTAAAAATCCAAACTATGCTAAACCATGACAAAACATTGCTCTAATAAATAAAATAATCTTTGGCCTGCCTCTACCCATCATGGTCTAATTCTGTTCTGGAAAACAGACATTCACTCACACTCAGGAGAAGGACTACATTTTTCACATCACTAGAAATGGGATAAACGTCTTGCAGTGGTACCAAAGAGAAATCGCCTGGCTGGGGAGCGGCTCTGTGTGAAAGGCCCTGGGGTCTTTGCCCCCCAGACAAACATGAGCCAGCACCATGGTCTGGCAGCAGCATCTTGGGCTGCAGGAACAGAGCATGGCCAGGGAACTGGGGGAGAGGGTTATCCCTATTCACTCTCATTAGGCTACTTCTAGGATAACTGCTTCCAGTTTGGAACCTTCCAATATGACAAGGACATCAATAAACCAGAGCAAGTGCAGGGGCTGTCAGCAGGACAGCTAGGGGCTGTCAGCAGGACAGCTAGGGGCTGGAGCACCTGCTGTTGGGGGAAGGGGAAGAGATGGCTGGGGGGCTTCAAAGCAGCCTGTCAGAACCTACAGGTCATGAAGCAGATAAAGCCACATGCAATCTCTGTCCTTGGAGGTCTTCAAGAGCAGAGTGGACGTAAGAGATGACCCATTTGGAGCAGAAGAGACATCCAGAGGTCCCTTCCAACACAAATCATCCTCTAACCTTGCAAACCCAAATCTGGAGTGCAAAATTTGTCCCAGGGGTCAGACAGGTTGTCACGGAAGATGTCATTTTTCCTGTTTATAGCTACAAGGCTATCATGTAAGGAATTACTAACAAGGCACAATATCACATGAATATGGTGTATTAGGTGTTCAAACTCGCTGACCTTGGCAAGTCAATGACTTTATTACTGGACATACAGAATATATATGATGGCTGGGATCTCAGCAGTGACATGAGAAGGCAGGTCAAAGTGTAATGCAGCAAGACTACATAAAATTAAACCCTGAATAAGCAAAAACTGAAATGAACCTGAAAACTGTTTCTTAAACAGCTTTTAAATCACTGAGATGGATTCATCCCATTATATTATATGGAGAGTAAAGTTTTCTGTTAGTGATAGATCATTTCTCTTCCCCCTGTTCAACTTCTTTTGCTCCGTAAGTTCCCTACTCTGTTACCCTATCTTATTATTTTCACTAGTTGAATTTAATTCCAATTTTTTGTTTTGCCTTCCTTCAAGGTCCTTGAATATTCCTTGAATAGTCTCTTGTCTCTTTAGTACACTTAAGTATTTATGTGTTTTGTTTTTTCCATGGCATTCATAATGCTGCTTTAAGAGCTACATTAGCCACACTTACAAAATCCATGTCAAATCTCTCAATCCTCTATGAACCCATAGAGCAATAGTTCTATTCCTAAAGACAAATATGTACCACTATACTTAAATAAAATCTATAAGCATGCTAAGTGCAAAACAACACAGTGAGTCAACAAAGAAACACAGCAACAAATAATCAATATAAATGAATCTATAAACGATCAACTGGTGATCTCAATCTAAATAACTGCTAAGAGAGCAATGTTTCCCTAGGAAGAAATGAGACATTTTACACTGATATTGAACATTGACTTTTCAGAGACAATGACCACAGGTTTATTTGATAGGTATCTCTGACTTGGCATTATATTAGCAAAATTTAATCTTCAATATCCCTTATGCTTACCCTTCCCCTGAAAAGTGGCCTCATCTCAGTTTGTTGGGCTGGGTTATAAAGCATGTCTCACAAAAATATCTCAATGCTTTTTCATCATTTTCCCCCCTGACTTCCTCTAAGTCTCATTTTGCATCTACTTATCTCTGCTATCTCTTTGCCCTGACAAGACCTCATACCTGTGATTCTAGGATTAAATCCTAGACTACTAAAAAATTCGTAATATTAGGTATTTGCAGTGATGAAAGTGAGAATAGGCTCTGTCACACAGCCACCATGAAATTCAGCATATTTTCTAGTTTGTGCAGGGGAGGATGGCAAGGGCATGTGAAGCACAACCTGTACTTCACAACTGAGAGAAAAAAGAGAAAGGACCTCTGAGGAAGGCATTCTTGCAGCTATAACTAAAAAGCCCCAAAGTTTCTACTATATAAATAATAACTGTACTAATAAATTACTGATTTTAAACAGCATCTCTCTGTAATGTCTGGGTGAGCCATTTCTGTCCTGTCACATCACACTGCTCCTTTCTGTGGCACTAACCTTGGCCAAGCAGATGTTCTGAGCAGGGCAGCCACAGCCAGGACAGTGAGCACCAGCCAGGCAGTTGTGTTTCTTTACTCAAGTTCAAAGCAATACATTTTAACAGCTCCTGGGGAGCATTACCAGCATGTGTGAAAAATGTTTCCTCAGACTCATCCGAGACTGTGCTGTGCAATTTGCATTAACAACCCAAAACGTGCCCTGAAAACACAACTCCAGTAACACAGGAAAGAAGACATTCTATGATCCTCTCTGTCCCCTGTCTCTTGCCAAGGCTTCAGAGTATGTTCAGCCTGGAGCTGAGCAAGAAAGGTTTTTAATTGCAAGAGCTAAGCTAAGCACATGATAGCACTTTGAGAGTTATGGGAACATTAGTCTCACTCTAGTTTCAAGTGCTGAGGCTTATGGTATGAAAATGTACGACTGACCAAGCTGTAAGACTGCCCCTCCACAATGAAATCCTCCCACTCCCACTGTCCCTGAGATCTCTGCTAGGCAAAACAATTGTACATTGGCTTTTCTTGGAACAAATCTGCAGATCAAGTTTTTACTTTTGACTCAGGAAAAGCCCAGGAAAACTAGACCCAAGTAATTTCATGTCAAAGTCCTCCAGTTCTTTGTGGCATTGAGCATATAATGCAGCTGGAGCCTCTTGTCTCCAGGAAAACTGTCTCGTTCACTTTATCAATCTCTCACACCTTTGGACTGTGGAATAGGGACACTTGTTAGCTAGAAAGCCACATCTAAATTTCCTGGACACGGGCACCAAAATTGCCAACACTAGTGCATAGTTTTCTTATGGAATGAAGCCAGATGCTTCTTCCTAAAAGGCTCAAAATTTCTCAGAGGTAGCATCAGACAGGCTTATTGAGCTACTACCATGCTTTTCTTCCTCAGATTGACTGATAGCAGTCAGTAAGAATCACTGAATGTGTGACATTTAGAATATGACAGGCATATTCTAAAATGTAATTATTGCCCCTAACTGACACCTATTTTCAATGCAAATTTAAGAACAGAACCTTCTGTCATCAGCTAATCTTGCAAGATGCAGCGTTCCCTTGGTTTACATTGATTTCAAGTGAATCTGATCGCAGTGATTGGCAGCCAGATGCCCTCTGCCTCTCAGAGGTTCCAGCTTTGCATGATTTTCCCTTTTTCAGTCTTGCTTTCCAGAATGTCTAGCATATTTGATTTCAGTGAAGTCTGGACAAGACAAAGGCTGTGGTTTTCTGACTCCACAAGTAAAAAACAAATGCAATGGAAGAAATTAAACTAAATGTAAGTTCCTGTTTGTCAAATAGAACTCAGAGAGAGGAAAAAGAAATCAAGAGGTACATAAGACAGGCACTTGAGAAACCTATTTTGATGAATCCTCATCTGTGGAATCAGAGTCAAAAAGACAACTTGGCTTAGAAGTGGAAGAACTTACAAACATGAATGAACAACAAACTTCATCCAAGCACTTACATTGGCAAAAAATTGTGGGAAGAAAATAAATTGACATCAACACCTAAAGGATAAGATTTTATGCAAACTGTACCATGTACAGATGTGATGCAGAGTAAAGATGAGACTTCTACTTCCAAGTCAGAAATCCTATAGATTTTTTTGTCTGCCACACAAACAAAGGAATACTTCTGGGGGTACAAGAGGAATAACTACATAAATTAACCATTTATTTCCCTATATCTTATGTTCTGTGAATAGTATTTTTCAGGTTCTAATTTCAAATTAAAAAAAAAAAAAAAGACATTTTCATTTGCTTAATTAACTGCCAGATGCTTTGGCAATTCAGTCCTTTCTGTGGCACTGAAGTGAATATATTTCAAGTTTATGCAGAAACCTGAAATTTATCTTAAACCTCATGTGTATTTCAGGTCAAATAACACTGAGGAATAAATGACTAATAATACTTTCATGTGCAACATAGGCACTAAAGGGGCAGTGCAAGCATGCTGCTCTCATAGTGTGTTATTTTTCTTTTTTTTTTCCTGTATCTTCTTGCATATGATAGTAGATAAAAGAGCATCAATATCTAAAAGTTGCAGTATGAGTATCAAGATATTATTTGCAAGTGAAACATCTTCAAACCCATCGCAGTTTTTAATTTCCACAGGAAGTAACAGTGCAGGTTTTTTTTCCCCCCACAGGAAAGTCTAAATATTTAAATTACCATATTTTTAATGTACTGACATGTTGATGGTCAGATGTTCTTTGATGCTCAAAGATAGATTGGCAGAAATCAGAGCAGCATAGGGGCTTACAAAAACGTGGTATTTATGTTTGGCAGCAATTACTTTGTGAAAAATACAAGGTGACTCTTTTTATGCTCCTTCTTTTTTCTTTTTTATATTTTTCTCCTCCAAGTTTGGCATGAATCAAAAGAGCTAAAAACTAATTTAACATGACAAATGCTTTCATCACTCCGTTAACCTCTGAAGTGAACACTCTGACAAAGACAATATGTGTGGTATATGCTTTCCTTTTGACACTTTATAAATTACTTTCTTGTAACTGGGTTTTACCACCAGCCCAATATCTTCAGGATGTCCTAATTTGAATGGCTGGTTCTACATTCTTCGTATGTCACCCCTGGATAATAGGAATAACTCCTGGGCTTTGTGAAATGGCACAAGTCTCAGAAAGGACTGTGGGACAATTTTATTTCCATCCTGCGTGCTGGAATTTACCAAAAGGTTGTGCAATACTAGAAACTAATACTCTGCATTTTGTTCACATCTGGCTATTGAGGAAACAGGGAGAAGTGACAAACCTGGCTTAAATGTGCAGACAGCCTTGTGTACACCACGTAATGGAAAAGTTAACTGAAGTGACTTCTTTCCTATTCTCTGCTATTAAAAATAGTATAACAATCAGCCATAGAAACATCTTAAAGTTCTCTTTCATACACACCATTTGAACTTTTTTCCATGGTCTATTCCTTTAACAAGAAGACCAAAAGTAGCTTGATTTATTTTCAATCTGGTGAGTTTGATCTGTGTTAAAGTTTCTGCAGAAACCCTGTTAGTGTAAAGGAATTCACACATAGACCAGTACATCTAAGATGGCAAAATGTCTGCACACAGAACCAAGCATATTCTGCACAAACACCTGTCCTATCACACTGAACCAGTGCAACACAGATCTGCAGAAATTTTTCCCAGACATCAGTCAGGGTAGTTTGCAGAGAAAGATTTAGGAAATTTCAGATAACTGTGGTAGTGACTGGCCTATAAAGGAAGAGTCTATCTAAATAGCTAGACTTTGATGACATATTATGATATAAACCATCAATCTATATGTATCTTTAAAAAGAAAAGAAAACCCGAAGTTACCTTCTAACAAGGCATATTGCCATTATTTTGACAAATGTTTAACTTAAAATCTCAGTAGTATCTTTATTTAACATCAATTATGTAGTGTGGCAAGAAGTTCCAAAGGTTATTTATGCACTATGAATTTATTTTTAAAGCTTTAAACATACTGCCTTTTCATTTCATTCACTGTATTTTTAGTTGTGTGTTGGAGGAAAGGCAATAGGAATGCCTATTAAGTTTTTAAAAATTTATCTTTTCTATCAGTTATGAGGTCTTTTTTTGCTTCTCTATTTAAATCACCCTCATTAGAAATTTTTTCATGCCAGCCATAATCTTTTGCAGTCTCAAAGTTCCATGTTTAAACCTGTAGACATTATGTTTTCAATGATCCATCCATGTCAATTCTCCCATCTCTTTTATGATAGGAAAATTCATTTAGAAATCCTGAAGAATATGAGAACTTCAAATTACTCTTTCAGTAAAATTTATCTCATATTTGCCATCACTGCCTTTTGCATTTGGCCCTGCAAGAGTCTTGATCAGCATTGATACATCACATTCACACAGTCCAGATACAGTGACAAGCCTAAGGAGCAGAACCATTTGCTGCAAATTTTGATGACTTTTTCCATAACTCTTACTTTTAGCTAATGTAACCCCAGAGATGGAACCTCTGCTCTGTTAGAGAGCAAGAAATTTTCATTGTGGACATGTAAGGCAGAAATACAATAGCAGCACCTTCCAAGCCTTTCCTTTTTTCAAATCAGGAGATGATTTAGCACCTTAACTCATACTGCTGGAGGACAGCAAGGATTAGTTTATAGCTCATGGTTTACACCTGCTCTTTGTCATGTGCAATGAATTGTATGATTTTTTTGCTGAGAGCGAAGGAATTAATTTAATAAATGGCCTAACTTAAGCACTTTGCTTTTACCTTTCTGTTGTTCTCATGGATCCAAGGCTACACCACTGCTATTTTGTTTTTTCTTTTCTCTCTCTTCCATCACTCTAAATTATGATCACAGTGGATCTATCAAATTTATTCATTGGATTAATTTCAGCTATTTTCTGGGTTTGACATATACTTATTCTTTTCTGTGTATGGCATGAAGCTTGTCAGGTAACTTCTCATTATTTAAAACTTGAGCCAACACTCTCTCCTAAACCCTGCTTTGTTGTGTTCACTACCAACTCTATTGTGCTCATCATTCTCTCAACAGGAAAGACGACCTCAAAAACTTCTGTCAAAATGGATCAGTTATGTCGTTACTTGAAATGATAGATCATTCATCAATTATTAAGAGTCAATACATTGCCTTACATTTTCTCTTGTCTTACATATGAAAGTGTAAAAAGCAATAACCACATTGCAAAGCTTTGCTTAAGATTACAGTAACCTAAATACCAAGGAAAAACACATTTCATAATCCATCACTTCAAAGTTATGCACATGAATAAAATGTTCAACTCGCAGTATATCATTTCCCATGTGCATAATCACTCTAACAGGGAGCTGCTGTATGATAACTGTCAAGTTCAATGAATCATGTGCTTTCCAATCTTTTCATTTATATACCAAACTAAGCTTGTTACTCTTCTGAGGCTTTCTACAGGGGAAATACAGAAAGATGGTTAGATCTGTAGTATTCAGTATGCTGGGATGTAGGTCTGGACTAAACAGACAGCAGGAATATTCAGCCAGCTCTTTCCTACTACTGTATATATTAATCACATATGGAAGCTCATTAGTATGAAAAATGGGATTTTCAGGTGTCTATCCTGAAGAGTCAGGTTACATAGGATCAAAAAAAAAAAAGAGAGAGAAAATTCAGCACATCATTATAGATCTTTTGAGTGCCATATGTGAGAATAGCTTCACAGATGAAATAAATCCTACAAAGAATAGGTCTGGAAAGTATTAACAGAAAATATTGTCAAGCTACCATAATTTTGCCATTTAGTCAGAGAAGCTAAAGAGTTTGTGCAGCACATCACTGTCATCAGCATATTGTTAAAGGCACTGAAAAAAGTGCAAAATACACCGGTAGTTTGTGTAGACACTTAGATAAACCTCTACAACAACAGAGATTGAAAGAGGTACCAGGGAAGGGGGAGGAAATCCAAAATTAATTGAATTAAGAAAGACAAAATCTCAGCAGCATGTTAAAAACATCTCAAAAAAACCACAGAACGGATTAGGACACCGTGTGGTTGCTATTAATATATGAATCATGGGAAATAAATGCAACATTCAGCATTTCTATATTTTTCCTTACAAAATGCTAAGGATGAGTGGAATATGGAAAATAACTGCATGCAAAATGGAACCATCTAATGATTCATATTTAACACCACCAGGATTTAGGCACACAGACCCATACAGACTGAGATCTAGTAATCAAAATTATTTTGTTTCTTTTTTTTATCTAAAGGCAGCGTGTGATGGTAATATTTGAATTCAAATGCCACTAGCTTCTGTTATTTATGTGAATTCACCACCTATCACATTTTTTTCTAAATACTTTTTAAACATATGGCACTACATCAAAAAGTCATTAAATCACTCTGTTTGGACCATCTATGAGATGTGCATATCTGACACCTAAAGTTAACACTGCACATTAAGAATCTTGAATCAATTTCTTGCTTCCACTGCTCTTATGACAGTGAACGTGACTTGAACATTTTTTTTTCCTCATTAATCAGAATAAGGAATAATAATATTATTTGCTCACTAAGAACACACATTTGTGAAACACATTGAGCATCCTTTCATCTGCTGAACTTTCATTTTCTGACACAGCCAGGTGATTTGACAGAGAAAACACAGCCTTACCTATGAAATATGCTAGCAAGATGGCAAGCAGGACTGCAGCAGCAATTGCAGATAAAGCAGCACACTTCCAGCTACAGTACTTGGAGGGTTTTTTCAGCTTGAATGCATTCCTGGAGAATGTATTTCTAGGTAACAGTCTGGGAGGTGGAGTATAAACCGTTCCTGAGGTCAACGGGTAACCAGGGGAAGAACTACTGAACAGCGGAGTAGTTCCAGAAGATGTCTTAAACAAGAAATGCCTGAAAAACATAAAATGGAACATAGTTGAAAATGGCAAGTCCTGTAGTTAAGAAAGAACATCTCCTACTCCTATACCATTCCAGCTGCCACAGCCTGGTAAATTCAACCAAAAAGAAAAAGGATTTTGTAGGAAGAAATAGGGAGATGAAAATTCTCAGTCTTTTTGCTACCAGATCTTAACAACTGGCACTAAAATACAGTGTCAGGATATCTTTCTTAATCTTTTCTGTAATTAGATGCAACTTGACCACATACTAGCTAAAACACCAGCATGACCCATGAAATGTCTGGGAGTTCCCTGTGGAATCCGCCACTCAAAATATTCTAAGAAAACCACACTCTGAGTCTCATTTACACTCTTGGCAAAAGCTCCCAGCAAAATCGTAAGAACATACTGAGCAAAACCCATAGTCCTGTAGGAGAAGATCTTGCCAGAACTAGAATTAACCATGATTTTGTGGTTTAATAGTACACAGGTTTGGTTTGAACGGCTAAGACAATTACCAAAAGCACATGACTCAGCAGATAAAAAGAGGATTTCGACTGCCCGTACATTTGTAAGGAAGAAAATAAGGGACAGAATACACTCTCTAATGAATCTCAGAAAATGCTGTCAACACATTCCAGACAGAAGAAATGGAGAAAGCAAACTGTAAGACTGGTTTCTTTAGATTAACTTCTCACAGTCAGGAAGAACTGACTACAAGCATGTTCCAGTAGACAATGAAAGGAGAAGCACAGAATACAGGCTGTGGTCTTACAGAAAGTCACTTGGCTTAAGACAGAGAGCTCTGAAGACTTGCTCCATACCCTCTCCCTTCACAGCTCTGAAAAACAAGTGCTTCTTGGAATCAAACAGAATGAAGACACTCAGTAATCTCCAAAATCAAAATCACAGCCTAAAATAACGCAGGTCTTACTTCCAATGTAAAATATGTTTAACATTTTTATTCAGATACAATCCAGTATGTCACTCTCAAACCACCTGTTAGAGCTTTAAAATCCATGTCACTCACTGACAACAACAATTTGGAAGATTGAGGCTGAAATGTGTTTCCCAAGTATGTTTTCCAGCCCACGATCATGAATGTGCCTACTGTCAAGCATAGATCAGTGTATACCTATTCTACAGAATACCAGAAGTGATTTAAAAGGCATTTTTTAAAACACTAGTTTTGAAATAAAACCCAGAGTATAAGAGATTGCACAGAACTTGAACACAGCCAAAAGACAGTAAAAGGAAGGCTGGCTAGGTTCCCCTGATTTCTGATTAAACATTTCCAGTTGAAGACAGCCTCTGAAAATATGTGTGGGGTTTTTTTTGTTTTTTTTAGTGCATCAATTAATAAACTCTATTAACAAATATGAACAATCACTTTGACACCGCCTTTGTTACTGATTTTTAAACTCCAAGTAGCCTTGTACATACCTTTCATCGGTGACCAAAATCTAGTTTGTTGCAGAAAATACACAAAGACAGTGGCAGTATCCACCATCAAAACTTTCTCTTTGTACTTTGGAGACTTCAGAAACACAATCAAACTCAAACAGATTAATTCTAACCAGTTACTTCATAGAAACATTGGGGTTTCTTTAACAAATAAATCTGTCCTTCTTTTTCTTCATCAGAGAGGCACATTAGAGGTTAGAATTGCTTCTTTTCTGCACATCATAGGTGATCTCTGAGAAAAAGCAATAAAGGCAAATGCTAAAATACTTCCCCTTAAAATTACCCAGACTTTTAAATTATGAAAAACCTCTTTCAGTTAAAGGAAAGCAAGAAATAATGGCAGTCTGATGTCTTGAACACTTCATTTTAAATGTTTCTTTACTTTGCAACAGTTCAATTAAAGTAACTGATGGGTAAATGATACTATGGGGCTTGTTGTGTTGCACCAGACCTACTGACTCTTCTGCTCCCTCTGTCTGGGTAGAACCTGATTAACTCGTCAGCAGAAGCAGGTTTAGTCCTTTCTGCTTGCTCTCCAGTGTTGGGAGCACAAGAGCACTTCCATGATTGGACCTAGGGATTGAAATGACACGGAGCATGAGGAACAAGGGAAAGCCAGAAGGAAGATGGAGCTGGTGAGACAAAGGCAGGCAGGAAAGCTCCTCTTATTCAGGGTAACTCTGCATCTGCCTCAGCCCAGGACCCCTTCTCCTCCGGAATCCCCACGGCAGGAACGACCCTCTTAGCTTTGGACATAAGGGTCTGTAACAAACAGTGCTTACCCTTTCCCTGCCCCAAAGCAGATCTTTTAGAATGAAACTGGAAATTAGAGTCCTTGGAACTGTCTTTATCTGAAATACTTTTAAACCCAGGAATTTTATGTCCTCTTTAGCTGAGAAGGCAGCTACAGCACCAACAGAAATTTTAATATAAAGCATTGTTAAAGTAAACTCAGATATATAATGAAACTCTGCTCCCATTAAAATTGAATTAATGAATATCTAGATATGCTTTAATAGAACATGTCAATCATATACTGTTGCATGTGAGAAGACAAAAAAAGTAGAACAAAAAAGCAGTTCCACCGTGATCCTCTTTGAGATACATAAAGTATATAAAGAAAACCAAAACACTTGTCCATACAAACAGGATCTCTGTGATATTGTTAAAACTAATCAGAACTTTGTAGAAGCAAAAAAAGCTGACTGAAAAGGCTACATGAGACGATGGCATTATCAAAGCCAAAAAGAAAGAATGTCATTGGATAAACCCTGAATTTTGTCCTACCCATGCATTTTGAAAGCTGAAAGTTCACTGTCTCAATATGGACCCCTGACAAAGTGGCAGCTATCAGAAGACATCACACCATCTTGAAAGTACACAAGTTCTGCCTTCGAAAGTTTAAAAAAGGCATTTAACTAAAGACATGTTAAATATCCCCCAAGACACTTTGGAAAATGGACACTGCATTCCAAAGCTGGGGGCCAGATTAGCAGGTATACCTTAAATCCTAGCAAAGCACACCAGAAAGACTGAGAACATCATGGACAAAAACACTTGGACCCCCAGAGTTTTAAATCTAGATTCAGCTACTAATGGAAATAAATTGACTTGTCTCAACTCTATCCCTAAACCCAATGATCTATAGCCATATTTTTATGTGAGATTTGACATGCTCTGGTACAACCAATTGTCTGTGGGCTGAAGCTGCACAGAGAGAACATGAGCATTTATCAACATTAATTACAGCCTCACAGTGGTAAAGCTGGGAGCATTGTACAATGCCTGCTTATGAAAAGAAATGATCTGATTTATACCAGTTCACTTAATTTCAAATACACTCCATATAAGAATTAAAAAATTGTATTCTCTGTCTTATGTGTTCACCTATCAAACACAATTAAGAAAGACACATTTTCTAGCTCACAATTAAGTGTTAGCAATTTGAATCAGACTAGGACTAATCTAATATTTTGAAAATATGGGAGTAAATTTGCTAAGTCTCAGCCCAGTCTCCCTGATTTCTGTGGATCAATAAGACAATTCCATACTGAAAAAAATCACAAAATATGGTTGCCAGCCTACAATGATTCTCTAATTTCAGTGTCCTTGAAAAGCTGTGGAAGGAGCTTGGGTGCTTCCCACAGAACAAAAGTTAACCCTGCAGCTCAGTCTGTGCTCTCCTCTCCTGCTCGCAGGCTCCGGATTCAGGCTACAGGATTCAGGATTCACCCCCTCTGTTTTCAGCACTGCTGCTGTGGGGGGTCACACCCGTGCACCTCATCGCTGACACCACCACAAAGGTGACATCTGGGAAAGCTGAGCTTGCGAGGGGACATTTGACCACTGTTCTGTGCACTAATGGTAAATGGAAAAAGCTATATTTTGCTTTCTTCATTAATTCAGAGCTCTCTCTAGCATGTACTTTCCCACAGGTCAAAAGGACCTCTGCTGTTCAGGGAATAGTGGTCTGACAGACTGTATTAACTTCCATATTTTTTGAGAGAACAATCAGCTTTTCCCCCCCTCCTTTCTGGACAGATTGTCATGGCAGCACACTGCAAGAATGAGTAGAAAAAAAAATTGGTTTTGCGATGAAAAACTGTAATAGAAAGGAAGAACAAGACATTTTCTAACATAAATTGCTTCTTTCCCTCCTCATACTGTCCTAAACTTCTTCTGTATGAAAAAAAAAGGCTTACATAGAATTGTAATGCTTAAATTGTCTTTTTTTTTTATTTTATAGGGTTTTTAATAGTAATTAAAAAATAGAAAAGCTACATGCCAAGAGAATAGAAACAGCTCAATTTAGCTGTTCTAGGACTTAAAAATATCTTCAAGCTGCGGTAAAATCACATCTGTCTATAATTTTATTGGACATTTATTCTTACCAGAAAAGAAACAATGGACTACAGAACATAGTATGCTGGCTTTCATTGTGATAAAAAAATATCTTCTGCAGTTTTCAAAGTCTGCCATAAAAGTAGCCATGAGTCATTTTATGTCAGTGGAAGTCTCAAAGTGGCTACCAAATTCAGACAGTGAAGTTTTATGGAAGACTTCTAGCTTCCAAACAAAAAGAAACCAATTCTGAAGAAAACTACAAGCTGTTCTTATGCCTGTTATGAAAAAAAATGAACTCTGAGTGGTAGACTGGTGCAAGCTTTGGTTACCTATTTCACAGTCACAGTCTTTCCCCAAATGGGATTTAATTGCATGTTCTCTCAGATTCTTGCAGAAAACATGGGACCATCAGCCACGTTTCCACAGCTGAGGGCTCTCTGATGTGCTAAAACTGCACGGAAGTTTCCTTTTGAGTGCCTAGAACTCTAAAGCCAGCAATAAAGCTTAACAAGTGTTATCTATTTGTGTTTAAATTGTACAGTTACAAGAAATTGTCTCAATCATGTCAAATCCACAGACTAAACTCAGTAAGACAGATTTTTCAATGGAAAGCTATTTCAAATACACACTTATATAAACCAGCTGGCCATTTTACACACCTGTGTGTTGTGCACCCCCACACCCAAATGCCTGTGGAAACAAAGGACACTCCATGACAAGACCCTATTTCAGTGCTTTTCAGCCTGCTGCAGATACTGATGCAGTAACTAAGGACACTCTGTTAGGCATGGAAACAGTAATTCAGGATGAAGACATCAGTATCAATGCAACACTTGTACCCACTGTAACCTGCTGATCCTTGCAGCAGCCCTCCAGCACCCAGAGCAGCTCCAATTCCAGCTCCTCAGCTCTTGAAAGGCTGATGATTCCTTAAAGGCTGGGTTCTTCATGTCCCCAGGCAAAGTGTTCTAAAAACCGCGGAGTGTAAAGCAATGTCACCGAGGTTGCTGCGAGTTGTTGGCTTGTCACCGCCACTGCCACCCTCTAACAAAGACACAGCTGGACATGTGAAGCACAGTAATTGAACACTGCCTGACAGCCAGGCAGGGTGCTGTACAGAAAGGCAGGTGCCAACCTTTGGGCACCTTGATCTGTCATATTATTAAACAAAACCAAGCAGGCATCGCTCACAAAGCCACAAAGGCAAAACACCTGCACTGCGCGACAGCGGCAGTGACAGCTCTGTGCTGGGCCCCTCTCCACAGGACACCTGCTCTTCATCTGTGAGACTGAGATACTTTTGGATACACTCTTACAAGCTTCTCTCTCCCTAATCCCACTGCGAGCTGACCCCTGGAGCGTTCTCTGGGGGTCTCACCATGTGCTCCTGGCCTGGCTCTGGCATGTCCCCATGGCACTGCCCTGTCCCCAGCTGCTCAGAAGCTACTGAGCTGTGACACTGCAGAGCTGTGAGAGAAGCTGTAGAAAGGTACAGTGGAAAATAAGGAGAGTCTCTGAAAATATTTCAGAGACTGCTGAAGTGGGGATTGTGAGCAGCTCGAGAGTTTGAGATGGAGAACACCAACTTGGAAAGGCATAAACTCCAGAAAGGGAAAACCCAGGAAGGCCAGCAAGGGAGAGGAGCTGCTGGCACATGGCTACAGGAGCTACAGGAGCCACCCATCACCTTCCTGACTGATGCCCGTGTGGTCAACAAGATTCCAGGTACTCTGCAAGAGGTGGTGAGCCCACTCAGCCTGTCTGCTTGAATCCTAGTTAGCTTTTGTGGGAGTTAGCCAGTCAATGACTGCTTTGCCCTTTAAATTTATGAATCTCTTTCTTGCACTATCGTTTATTCCCCAGGAATGCAGCAATGAAACTACTGGCTAACGCCTAGTAAAGAGTAACAGGACAGCCACAGACACAAACACAAAAAATCAGGGTCTTTGCATATGCACTTACATGAAAGTGTAGCAGGATCAATCAGCAGATCCTGGAACATTTAGGCAGCTCTGAACCTGCTCAACTACAGGAACTTTCTCTCCTTAAGCAGAAAACCTTGTGTCTTTTTTTGCCAGAGGGTTCTGAGTGGTTGCTGCATGGTTCCAAGTGATGAAGTGCAATAATGCCTCCATTTGTTATTCCAGTGGTGAGGATAATGATAACAGTCTTTTGCATTTCAATGGGTCCATGCAGTTTTAAATTTCTACATCAATTAATGCACATAATTTCAAAACACTTCTATTTTAAAAGGCATACATGTAAGCTCTTCACTACCTCTTAATTCAACCACTCACTTAACAAGAAAAAAAGAAAAAGTACTAACAGTGCTATTTCAAGTCTATAAGTAACAGAACAGAATAATAAAACTCAGAACTCTGAGAGAACTTTATAAGCCGACACATAAACTTAAAAGAAGAGGAACCAAAATCTCATAACTCTAGACTTTTTTTTCATAAAGACCCTGAACGTGCCTGTCTCTTCCTGTGCAGTCACTCATGCTGCCTGTTCACTCTGCACAACCCAGAAGTTAAAACAAGATCATGAAAACATGCAATTATCTGCAATCAGTAAAAACTTCTTTGAGCTTATGTGTACGTGAGTGGGAGTACATCTAGACTGATTTTCTGAATCGTCATTATGTATCCTGCTTTTGTAGTGTTTCCCTTCACCCTTTTCTCTCTCCTATTCATGCCTATATTAGTTATGAAAACGATATTCCAGTAGCCTGCTAAAAATGACCTTTCTACAGTGCTTTTGGAATTCTTCCAAGTACATGGCCCAAATGTGTTTAAAGTCCTTGGGGGTGCTTTTGACTGTGCTTTCCTTAATTCTCTAAAATGCTTTTGATTTTTAGACAGGTCCAGAATCTATCTATGCAGATCCTAATTATTTGGAAAATCCCCACAACCTTTCTGCAACCTTCACATGCAGGAACAAGAGAATGAAGGAGTCAGTTCCTGCTCCAACCTTCGGTCTCAGGGGAATAACCTGCTCTAGCACATGTACCTGTAGCTGCAAGTAAATGGTAAGAGAAAGCCACAAAAGACAATGCAAAATTAGAGTAAGGACTCGCTTCACTGTTCCAAGCAGTTGTTTGTTATGCCCAATATATCCTAGGAATTTGCATTAACAAAAGGAAAAGAAATTTTGTTTCACTGTTCTGTTCCAGAACATTTTGCATCATGTACAAAGATATCAAAATATTGAGACATCATTGAAAATAGGCAGACAATTGCAGAGAGCAGCTGTAGCTTGGAACTTCAACACATTCAGAAACTTCAAGTTTACATATTCAGTTCAGAAGTTCTGCAGCTGATCTGGGCACCCAAACATGGTACAAAATGTGAATGCAGTATTAACAACATTTCAGATATTTCTTTCTCAAAAAATTAATAATGCTGTTCCCCACCATTAAATCCCTCTCCTCATGCACCCTATTCTTGACTGCCACAGCCTATGCACAGGCACAGGGCATTGTTCATTGCTGCACTGCAAGGCTACAGCTCCAGGAGCACTGGGTGCAGATGTTTCCCAGCTGTGTTACCCCATGATTTTGAGTTCAAGCCCTGCATGGTGCAGACTGGGTTACAGCTCACATTGCTGCTCCACCCATTTATCTCTCATTGCTGTCCTCAGGGTCACCCAGTCACACTGGCAAAGTAACAAATGCAGCCTGAAACCCAGGAGAAGGCAAATATTTTGAAGTGCAACATGGGAGTTCTTTTAGGGTTCATAGGAATTCTTTTCAGGTTAAATTTTCAGATTTCTCAATCTTTAAACTGAACTTTGCACAAATGACCCCAGATTTGGACCAGTGGTCTCATACTACAGCCCACAAGATCTAAAGACAACGATTTCATAATCACCAGAAGAGTGGCCATCATCCTTTCTCCTGAAACACAGAAGAAGCATTAGGATGTTACAGTCTTCCTTAAAGCCTAGCATCAGCTCCTTGTGAGCAAG
Organism: Corvus cornix cornix; assembly: GCF_000738735.6. Lineage (NCBI taxonomy): Eukaryota > Metazoa > Chordata > Aves > Passeriformes > Corvidae > Corvus > Corvus cornix. The sequence continues at coordinate 16,231,158 of NC_046343.1, forward strand.
CACAAAGAAATTATAGACATAGATACAAAATTATCTTTACAACTGAAAGATTCGGACTGAAAATATTTCAAATTACGAGACTAATTATGAGAACTGAAGAATAAGAGTAATTTCTATTTAATTCAAGTCTTTTTTTCTCCCAAATTAAGTATTATTAATTATAATGGTATCAATTAATTTTACATCAATATAAAGTAATGAAAAAGGCATTAGTAAATCAGGCAATCTCAGTGAAACATCCATCCATGAAAGCTCCTCTGTTCTCCTCCCTCACCAGCCATCCCATTATGCCCAGTGCCTGTCTGAGGTTCCCACACCAGAGGACTCCTGCTGTGTGAGGAGCCCTGGGAACCTCCCCTGCAAAGCCATTCCTTTCTCCCTGTGCCCTCAAAGCATGCCCAGCTTTAAAGCAGAGCGCTGCCTCTCTGGCTGTCAGGAAGGAACGAGACCCACACTGGGATGTTCAAAGGCAGTATTTTCATCACACATCCCCTTGGAAAGCAATGATTAAAGAGGCAATAAAGGAACACCTCTCAACTGGAGAAGGTGGAAACCAGCACTTTGTTAGGAGGAGGAGGAGATGCTTTGAAACAGACTGCAAGAGGACAATAAAAGTTAAAGAGCATTAAACAGCAGCTCCGAGCCTAAAGGTAAAGCGGCTAAATACTGCAGAAATGAACCATAAAAATAGCACCATAAAAGTGCTACAGCCATGCATTACTGTGTCCTTACTTAGAGATATTTCAACCCTTCCATTACAGACCCTTATTTCAAAGAAAACAGAACGATTATGCAGCCAGCCTGGGAGCATGTGCAGCCATAAAGCAGCAGCAGACTCGGGAAGGCACAGCCCCTCTTTGTTTGCCTTGAACCAGGAATAAGCACACTAAAATCAAGCACACATCACTGGAAGTGTTCCAGGTCAGGTTAGTCAGGGCTTTGAGCAACTTGATCTAGTGGAAGGTGTCCCTGCCCATGATGATCCTTAAAGCTCCTTCCAACCCAAACCATTCTATGACTCTAAAAAAGTACAATTAGGAACTCTGCATAGGCATTTCGCAAACTCGTAACTCCACTAGAAGCAACGAGCTGCTGAAATACAGCTAAACATAATTGTGTAAAAAATACAGCACCACAAAGGATACACAAAGATTTGGGTACAGTTGCCTGAAAGGGCCACATGAAAACATGTGCAAGCAGTCAAAGCTTCCTTTACATCATAAAGAAAATAAACCAAATGTGATTAACAATCCCCAATCAATATTGAAACAAGAGATAGAGAAAGGATGTATTTACGAAATGTGATGTCTCCAGTCTGAATTTAGCCCAAACTGCTTAAGACACCAAAGGAACAAAGGGAAGGTTAAAATATTCTTAGCAGGGAAAAAAAAAACCAACCAACATGCAGACACGTGTTGTATTATTCAATGATTTCAGCACTTGGTACTGTTAGATAAAGAGGTATCTGGAATCTAAATTGTGATCTGAGTTTTGTAGGGCTGACACAAAGCATTCCCTTCAGACAGCTCAGGTGCCACTTTTTGTTTCATAATCAGTAACGTGACCACTTGCACATCATTTTCAGTTGAGCACAAAACCTACTGAAGACAACTGAGAGACGAAAATGCAAAGTTATGAAACCCTCTCTTGATAAAGAAGGTGCTGTCAGTGCTGGCTTTGCCTCCTGAGCACTCCACTATGGAGATTAATAAACAGATAACAAGATAAAAAAATTAGAGTAGTGCACTGTGAAGAGGCAGTATGAGAAGGGTCAGTATTTTGCAACAAGCTAAAGCTATGAAGTAAAGACTGAAGTAAAAAGTTCCCAAAAAGATGGTTTTGGTTTTTTTTCTGTGTGGCTATTGGTATGAATGTAGATGAAATGCCAGTTTTAAAATGAAAAAATTACAGGCTAATTCTGAAAGTCTCAATGATTTTACAAGCATCAATTTCAGTCATCTTCTGAGTTAATATTCTTGTGATGAAACTTGTCATCAAGCCCTGTCAGGTGTGTAATTTCAGAAAAGAACTAAAATCGATCCTGAAGCAGCTCTGGAATAGACTTGGAACACAGCAATTCTGCCAGGACATTTTCTAATAGCTTAATACTTGCCTGTGACAAACCTGTCTTCCAAAAAGCTCCAATTAACTGTCGGGCATCCTGCAACCTCCAAAAATAACAGTATTCACAAAGTAACCTTTTGTCATCAACATGACACACCCACAGGTTTCATGGTAAGAAGAAAGAGTAGAATTAAATAATGGTATTCACAGTCACCTCTGGCTGGGAATAGGTACAAAATCAGACAGTAAAACCCCAGCCCCGTGCTGTGGCTCAGAGACACCAGCATTACGGCAAATGATCCTTTTGTGAATATCCAAGGAATTCCCTCCAGGTAAAGTTATTGGTAAATTGGGACAATCTTGAGCCTTCAGAAAGGACAGGTTTCAGGTATTGTTGTACCCAAGAACAATTCCATACAGAAAGAGGCAGACCAGGCACAGAGTTGGCCACTCTACACCAGAATTAAAAGGAAGTACTAATCCTGGGCAATGAACCACACAGCAAGAACCAGTCTGGGCTGAACAGGACCAACATTTCCATCTTGTGATTCTTAGCAATAAATAACAAATTCAGGATGTCCAAATTAAGTTCTATAAAATAGCAGAGCTTCTCACAGGAGCAGCAGTTCAGAGCTCAGCATCATGGGGTTTTTTTTGTTTGATTTTGGATGTTTTTTTTTTTTTGGGAAAGTTAGCTCCAAACCTTCAGTAAGCAAGAATCCCTTTCCTTTCCTTTTTTGGCCATCTTGGCTTTGGATAACCTGCATTTGCTTTTCAGCACCCCACTTCTTCATGGCACCCATGTTCCCATTTTATCAGAGCAGGACAATGTGAGGGCAGCCCCTTGTGCACATCCCAGCCCAGCACAGACTGGCACAGGCTCCCTGCCCTTTCCCGTCTCATTTGCTCCCCATGGAGCTGTACCCAACTGCTGAGTAACAACAGCCTTGGTGTTGTGAGCTCCAACCCAGCCCCTTCCAGAGCTCCAAACCAGACGACCAGTCTTTAATCAAATGTTGGAGGGCCTGGGCTGAGGCTGCATGGGGGCGTAACTACCCCGTATGTGGCTACTCGGGGTGTAATCCAGCAGAGCGGCATTACAGTCCCGGGAGGCTGCAAACCAAATGTAACATCCCAGAAGCTGTGGCAACCAAGCAGCTGAAACCCTGGCAGGAGCCAGTGCTCCCAGCAGCCCAGCTCCTCCACCTGCTCACTGTGTTTATCACTATCTGGGCAAGCAACACCACCCTGCTATTCCAAGCACTTTATTCAGCACCACAATGGCTAATTTTAAATTCTGAGAGATCAGCTCTGCCAACTCTGCTATTTAAAGTGCAAGTTAAATATGTTTGACATTCCATACCCCAAATGACAACAAACCAGAATATTTAGACCAGCAGCATGTCAGGCATTTATTTATTTATTTCTCTGTCAGGCCTAAGTGCTGCACCTTTTCATTTATATGCTGCTGTTTGCCCCACAGGCATCAAGCTGTTAACACGTACAGAAGAGATTAAAATGAACTTGCATGCTGGATGAGGTATAAATTAAAATTATAGTACTGTCAGTCTTGAATCTCGGATTGTTTCTCAAAGTCTCCCAAAATGCATAATGTCAAGTGAGCCTCTGTTTGTTGCTTCAGGAAAGGCAAAATGTATAATTTTTCAGCAGCACAGTCAATATGAATTCTAAGTAAGTTGTCCCTGAGCCTGTGATATAAATGTGCTGTACTAATCGCATGAGCTGTGTATGCAAGGAAGGTCCAAGTGAATAAAAGGCTTTGAAACAGGATGTGAGCAGAGCTATTCACTGTCCACCTCCCAGTGCAAAGCAGATTGGGGCTGTTGGGTGTTCTAATGCCACTCGCTCCCCATGCTGTGTCAGAAAAACCCCCCCTGTCGCACAGGACACCAGACCCCACCTCCCAACAAGATAAGGGTTTTCTCTGTGCACTTTGGAGGACCATCAATGGCATCCCCCAGGGTGCCCGTCCATGCCACCCACCTGGTCTCGAGCGGGACGTTGCTGTTGAGCACCCAGCTGTCCTGGAGCTGCACGGACTCGGGGGTGGTGGCCAGGTCATTGGGCGCCGGAGCGGGTGCGTGGATCTGGTTCCGGCGATTGGTGAGCGAGTTCCTGTTGAGGGAGTTGGCAGAGGAATGATGATGGGACAGGGAATGGTTGTGAGGAGGAGGGAGAGGTGGCCTCAGCGTTGACTGGCTGTGATGATTTGAAGGGCCTAAAACAGAAAAGAAAAACAAATCACAGCTGTGTGTGATGACACTGCTCTCCTCTGCGTTTTCAAGGGGCCACTGCCTCTTGGACCTGTGGGCATCAAACTGTGGGCATCAAACTGTGGGCAAATCCGATCAGTGATTATTTGAGATAAGCAACATAAAACAGTGCTTCCAGCCTGCACAGCTGGCATGTTGACAAAGACTGTATTTAAATTTAAAAATACTTCCTTATGGATTCTCCCTGGAGAAAGTCTCCTCAGTGGGGTGGGCAGCCAGGACAGAAGCCTAGCTTGACCATTCCCTACAGCTACTGACAGGAACTTTCCCCCCGTTTCTGTAAGGGGCTTTGAGCAGATGAACCTTAATGGATTAAAAATAGCTTTTGAGAATATGGTCTTTAGGCCCCTATGAAACTTAATCAGAGAAATCAATCTTCTTTCATTCACTGGTATTTTACCAATCAGCTTCCAATGAACAGGATTTGTGCCCACACAAGAAGATTAAACTCCAAATATGAAAAGAGAGCAACAAGGCAGTGATGGTATCTTTCATGTTATTCCATGTGGTCAGGATTTGGCCTGTATTTTTCTATTTAGTAATGCTACAAACACACAGCAAGATCTGGAAATTATGCAACTCTTTCAGTCTCTTTCACTGAAAAATGATTTTTTTTGTGATAAAGAAGGAAAAAAACTTTTCTCATTCTTTGAGTACTGACATGTTTGAATCGATAATGAAAAATATTTTTTTCTAATCAGTAAGGCAAATGGATTAAAATAACAGCACATGAAAAGAAAATCTGATAAGAAGGTGTCATTCTAACATTGTCACTTTTCTAAACCAATGCAGACTGGTAAATAAGTTCACGTGAAATTCCACACATGGCAATAATTTATGTCTAATAAAAACAGCAAAAGAATAAAGAAAACAAACACAATTATGAACTGCAAGCTTTAGCCATTGTATCAAGTTGCAGTTTTCTAGTGAACATTAATCACTAATACTAGAGAAATCATAATTCTAATGATGCATGTTTGTTTTTAGAAACTGAAGAAAATTCTGTACTTAATGAATCAAATAATAAAAGAAAACATCACAAAACATCATTTGCAGCAAGATTGATCTTTGTCATATGAAAAAAAAGTCTAGAAAAGCTGCTTAACTGAGTAATTACTGTAACTTAATTAAGACCAATATTTATAAAAAACCCAAAATAAACAAAGAAATCCAAGAGACAAAATAACACCCCAAACCCAAACCCCAGAGCCCAAACCCCCGAATACCAAGAGGGTATTTCACTGGTATGGAACCCTGAGCTGTAGCAGCACTTAGGGACATGGGTTAGTGGTGACCTCCCAGTGCTGGCTTAGGGGTCAGACTTGAGGATCTTGGGAGGCTTTTCCAACCTAACTGATTCTGTGCAACACCCCCAGGGGCAGCTCTCTCCTGGCACTGCTCTGCAGACTGCCTGCCCCAGGGAAAAGCAGTGAAAGCACCTCTTCCTAACAGCAATACAACCAGGGAACAGAACGAGAACAGCGTTTTTGGAGAGAGGCCATTCATTTTCTTCAGCGTTTCTGTGGGCTTGGGGAAGCTCAGGCTGGTGAAGAACAGACAGACAGGTTTACTGGGACTTACATAGGGCAAGTACAACTTGTCCTCTGACAAGAAACTTTAAGAAATGAATTATAATAAATTCTGCATCCTCCACATGTTGCCTTAAATCTACACAGCAGATTTTTTATCTTTCTTGAATGTCTGTTGCCCAAATGTGCATCCTGTGGGAATGTCAACTGCTTTAAATACAAAGTCACCTTTCATGAACACCTCCTAAATTTTAAGGCCATCATATGTGCAGCTCCCCTTGCTATCCTTGCTTATGTCTTATCTAAGCATAAAAAATACTGTTTAGCCAATGAAGTTTTATGTTTAAAACCCCCATCTGGACCACCAAGAACATCACATCTCTAATCTATACTAGATCCCGTGCCATTCTACAATAGCATGCAGAGCAAGACACAGCAGGAAAAAAATGTGTTTGGACAATCTCCACATACACAGAAGTTTAAGGGGAATTACTCTCCTAGTCTGTGTTCTCACTTTAGACAAAGCATGCTTGGATTTCAATAAGTGAATATTTATGAGTGATAAAATACAAATATGTGCCCTTGTGTTAATAGTTACTTCAAAAGATTCATGTGCTTCATGTTTTCTCAACTCACTTTAGATGCAGCTTTTCCTTCTCAAGGATAAGTATGAAAAAGTCATACCCACATAAACAACACAGTTTTGCTCTGAGAGCCACGGTAGCACCAGTTAAATAAAGACTCTGAATCTTGTCACCACAATATCATGGAGGCTGTTCTTAAAAGTGAGCCAAGTCCGCATCAATAAGAATGAACAGCATTTCTTTAAGATGAAGGAAGCAAGAGCTGAAATCAAATTACCACAAATTATTTAATCTGCCTCAAGACTCTGTTCCCACACAGTAAATATAAGACACTGTGCAAAATAAGCCACGCATGGGTAACTGAGCACACACTGCAGCCGCAAAAACTCTGAAACCTGCTGCAAGACAAATGTAGCATTTAATATAGAAAAATAAACAAATACCAATATTAACTTCATATAGATATTATATAGCTTATATTAAAACATATAAAAGCTTATATATACAAAGTACTAACTAGGGAGCATGCACACACCTGTGTCTATGTGAGAGAGATAAAAGCATAATACGCTGCTTCTTCATAAACCTGTTCAAATGAATCAAAAGCAGGAGCCGAACACTATTGAACTTGCCAGGGATATAAAATTGGATTCACATCTGAACATCTGAGCACTTCTTTATGAGCATCTTTGCCTAAATTAAAACTTCACCAGCAGTACCTGCAAATCTGCTGAGCTCTGAAGTTCGGAGGAGTAAATCACTTGTCCTGTAATAAAGGATCCGAAGGGATTGGCCTGAAGGATCCTACGGCATGACACGCTCTGAGGCCCCTCGGAAATTGCTTTTTATTTGGAAGCTTAAACACAATGAGCATCTTGATAGAGTACATCTGGCTTTTTACATTGGGAAATAGATTTTATTTTTGATATAGCAGTAGCCAGTATTGGTTTGGGGGAGAATACGGAGGAAATGATGCCTTTTCTCAATTATTAGCTGAATTAGTCATTTCACCAGGATGCACTATAAAAGTTCAAACATTTAGGATTCAAGGAAAAGTCTTTTAAAACCATAATGACAATCAGAGACCTGGAAATCTGAAATACTGGTACCCTCCACACTTTGGCTTTTTAATTTTTTAAATTTCTCATTTAAATTCACAAACATACAATATATCTAATTCCAATCAATTTTAGTACACATTGATTGTCCTGAGCATTTTCAAAAAATCACAGCCTGGTGTCCACATAATCAACCTGATTCTTCAAGAGATCTTACTGCAGTCAAGAATATCAGCAGCACTCATTTCAAATTAGAAGCTGAGTGAGGGGAAATTGTGTTGTAATTAAGTAATCTGAGAATAAAAAGTCTGCTCTATGTAGCTTTGAAGCAATCATAAGCTATCCAATTGACTTATTTGGGTTTAATCAGAACCAAAATAATAAAAAAAGAAAAAAAATATTTTGCTCAGTTCATTCTTCTATCTGGTGAAACATTTAAACAAACCAGGCTAGCACAGAGGTAACACTCAGCTGCAACGAGATGCAAAATAGTACTTTTCTCCTTGAAAACAAACAAAAACCCCATCAAAACCCTAAACCTGAGTGGCTACTATGATCTTCCCTTCCCTTGCATGCAAAGAAAGAGCAAAGGATGTGCAGCCCAAAGCCCAGCCCGTGGCTGTGCCCTGCTGAGCACAGGGCAGGTGAAGGCAGGGCTACCATGGGAAGCAGGGTGCACATCCTTCAGGAGCCTGTGCATCGTAACAGTCCTATTGTGGCACAGCCTGGCAGCCCCAGGGATCAGAGAGAGCCCCTGGATCTCCCAGCATTACAGGCACATCAGCAATGGCCAAGTGCTCCTGAGCACACGCTTCCAAACATCACTGCTCGGCCTTTTTTACAGTTCGAATGTTGACTAAAATACAAAGTGAAACTTCAGATCTGCTTTAACATGGTCAAATTGTTTTTCATAGTTCTTCCCAGGCTTTAGTACACTCACTTAACACATGCACTAAATCCAAGGAACACAATGATCCGAGGAGAACAAGTTAATCTCCCACCTCAGAGATGAAATACAAAGCAGAAAAGGCAGCATCCCTAATCTAAGCAAAGCAATCGCTTCCCTGCATCCCAGTTCTTTGTCAATACTACCTCAAAAAAGTAATGGAGATTGTATCTTAGTTGTGCTGAATTATCCTCCATGACATTATTAAATGCTAAAGAGACATAAACACCTGCTCATCATTCTTTTTCACAAAAGAACTAGAAGAAAAAACCCAAACATGTATTATTTTTCTGAAATGAACAAGGACACAACTATTTCCTCATGCTTTAAACAATACAAATGCTAAACAAGAAAATCCCCCAAAACTGAAGCTGATGCATTGAAAGAAAATAATTAAAAAGCCCACAGACAACCCTTGTCAGCCAGCATTAGAAACCTAGTCTGCAGCACTCCTGGTTCTTTATTCAAATACCTCTGCCACACTGTTTTCTCAAGGAAACCACATCATCTGCCATCACAATGAGTAACGGGTGTTTCACAGAACCACAGGGCCACCTTCCAAGCTAAATTCATCTTCAAAGGCAGCTCACATTACTCTGAGTCAGGGGGAACAGAGAGCCCAGGAATGCCAAAGTGCCACAGGAGCTGCTGTCTCCGGCACCAGCCTCCAGCCTGGCACTGCAGCCCTCGGTGAGCGTGGGGTGGGACCAGGGCTCCTGCCCAGCAACACAGACTGGGCTTTGTGCTGGGTTTGCTTCAGTTCTCCTGTTTGTTTGCTTAATTCTCTACATTATTTTGTGCAAGGCTGTAGCTAAATAGCATCTCAATGTTCTGAAAATGTTTTCAGCACATTCAGTAAAGAAGAAAGGTATCTCACTCCTAACCATGGAGGCTATTACCTCTCTCTCTTGTTGTTTTAAACCCAAGGCATTTGCCAGGTGTTCCTTCTTTTGTCTGCCTGTTTTTTACACTCTTTGAAGCACGAATAGGTTGAATGACTGGCTGTCATCCCAGACTGTACATTTCAAACTGAAAATTCAGTAAATGTGTGATACGAAATGGTAAGTCACTTATCAGAGTCTGACAGTGCATTGCAGCCATGTCCCCAGCACAATATTACAGTAGAAAACTAAATGTTGCTGTGGCAAAAAAATAAACAAACAAAAACTCCAAACCAAACAAAAAAACCCAAAAAATGCCCCGAAAAACAACAACAAAAAAACAAACCAAGGAAAAAATACCCCATTGCTTATCCACAATATCCAGTGTGCAGTCATACAAGCAAAGGCAAAGTTGGACCCTTCATCAGAAGTCAAACCTAGGGGATTACAGTCATATAACCACTTCTCTCAAGTGAGGGTCACCTGCAAAAAGCTTAAAACTCACTGCCCTACAAAATATTATTATCTCAGACACCATGTACTAATTATATTTGCTGAAATACATCACTTAAATATTCATTATTGCACTGCATGAGGTGCACAGGCTGCATAAAATAATGTCTGGTCAATGGAAAATCACATCACTTCAATAATAATGCTTTATGCAGCCTCAGTGTCCTGTGGTACTTTTATATATGTATATATGTGTATGTTATACATATATGAAAAGGCAGGCACACTATTTCAAATTTTGCTTATCCTAAAAATGAGTCACAGAGAAGCTGGAGTTTTCTTCCTTCTAATTGAAAAACAATCATCTCACATATTTTTTTCAATCAATCTTTTAATTTAGTTTCCCAATAAAACATATCTCAGAGAGTTTAAGGATGTCTTTATCTTCTGCAGCTCAGGTACATGACTATTGTTTGAAGAAGGTACTGATGTAAGAAGAACTAAAAAGAAAAGCAGGCATATATATTTCTAAGCAAAGAATTTCATTATTACTGTCATTGCTACCATGGAACATTTTAGTGCAGAAAGGTAAACATTCTCTAGACTTGTTCTGCAGAATGGGAAAGAGCTGGACCCTGTCTAAAGACTCAGACAAATTCTTGCCTAAGCTCACACAATTTGAAGCACTGGGAATCCCACCAAAGTGAAAATGAAGACACAGATTTTTCTGAACAACAGACAGAAATTTCTGAACAGAAATATTTAGGCCAGCAGTGGAACCTGGTGACATTTTCCTGATAGGATTATGGCCTGAAAACTGCTGCTTCTCTGTGGGGGAGCCTGATAATTTTCATGGTGACATAAGAATAACTGTGCCATAATTTCTGATTCATTGTGAGTCTGGAGTCATCCCTGAAAGCTGTTACAGCAGCACTTAGGATCTTGCATCACCGAGCGAGCTGAACACATTTGGTTTCCAAGGGGCAAAAGAAATGCCAGTCATGGGTGGTTTAATGCAATGCACCACCTTGATTATTTCAGAAGCATCACAGAATGTTACATGTCGTCTAAAACACCACTTTTTTTGTTAAACCCAACCTCCTAAAAATTTATACCAGAAGTCTCTCAAAATAAATTACTAAAGTAATTGTGTCAGAGAGAGAAGATCTAATAGGAAACTGAGATTTTTAATAAATCAGCCTTCCAGGTGCTGCAGATCTTTAAGAGAAGGAATGGTCTATCAGCAGAGTAATGATTTTGAATCTTTCTGTTGTTTGAAGACTCTGTAAGGTCAAGCTGCACCACTGAGAAGTTTGGCAGCTGAACTACTAATGAAACTAAATATATTGAACAAGGCTTTCAGCATCATGTAATTTCTCTGTTTCTGAGGCAGTATTATCATGTCTTTCCAGCAGCACTAACTTTTTTTCAACTTCTGAATTTTTTTCTTATTCCATCTTATACTACTGGCCTTAGGACAACTCACCATAATGCACAGTGCACACCAATCTAGATTTTTTTTCAGTTCAACAGCAGGATCAACAAAAATAGAATATTTTTCTTGTCTAAAAGGAAAAAAAAGTTCTATCTTAATACAATGTTCCTCAATGGGTTTTCAGGGTTTGAGCATTTTTTTTTCCAGAAATACTTACAATATAACCCCTTTGGCCCCCCAAAAGCATGAAAATAATAATTTTAAAAAGTTTTACTTCTAGGCTTAACCAAGTGATAATCAAATGATGGAAATAAACACTGATATATAAGCATAGTTAACATGAAGGCTCACTGACATATACCAGTAAATACAAGGTTCCTGGAGGAGCTACCTGGTAGAATTCAATTTCATAGCTCCTGGGAGCCACTTATTTACTACCTGGACCATCTGTTTCCCAACATGCAGAACAGGTAAAAATAATTTGTGTAGAATTTATGGAAAAAGTAAGAGGAATGTTGCATAATTCTAGAGTAAAGAAAAGCCAATGCAATGTATATGTTGCACTGGATCAGGCTTTTCGATGGGTTATTTCTCTTTTTAAAAGCAGGCAAGATACAAGCAAGTACAAGACAGAAACAAGGATTTGTCTGCCTCCAGGGTACTGCAAGCTGCAATACTACATGACTGGCATTTCTTTCACAGTGAGATTTCGTTTGAATTCTTTATTGGTTGTTACTGGACTAAAAAAAGAAAGTCACAAAGCTCTCAGATAAGAAGTCCTGTTGAAGTTTCCTGACTTTTCAAGGTACCAGAGATGTTACCTTCAGCTACTACAAGTAAAAAGTTCTGTTACTCAGATGAAACCATGGGTTAATGAATAAAATACAGATTATCATAAAGTAGTGTATGAAAGCCCTCACACAGCTTCACTCAGCACATTAACCCAGCAAATCTTTTACAATTCTTTAAATAGAGAGGTTTTTTTGCGTGAAGGGCAAAAAAAAAAAGGACAATGAACGACTAAAAACCAACTGTAACCCCTCAGTCACACACGGTAAAACAGAAAAAACAATACAAGAAGATTTCAGCTGTGAGAATGATGGGCCTCTCTCACTGGGAACTTCTCAAAGTACAATGCCTGATGTGACTCTCTGCAGGGGCTGATCCCAGTTCCCACCACCCACAGCCTCAGTGCCAGCCCTCCTTGGCCCTGGGTGTGGCAGAGCTCAGGGACAGACAAGCCCCAGGGGATGCTGCCAGGCACTGCCCAGGGATGAAGGACTCAGTGCAGGGCAGAGGGAGCTGCAGCTGAGCCGAGCTCAGCGTGGGGAAGGTCAGTGCTGGTTTGGGAACCAGTCCCACACCAAGCTGCTGGGAGTGCTGCCTCAGGAGCAGCTCCATCCCCATGGCCAAACAGCCCTGCCTGCAGCTGGCTCTCAGTCTGCTTGGAGACCAGAAAATTAACTGAGCAACACCAGCGTGATGAGGCACCCACGGAGCTTGTGCTGCCAGCGATCCTCTCAACAGCACTACAGCAAATACTTCACTACTACTGCATTTACCATGGAAAAATTTACTGCAAGCTAGAAACTCACTCTGCAGCACAGCAGAAAGGAAACAGCCCACTGAAAACTTTGCTCAAGATCAAGTGTTGTCTTCTCTAAACAGCATTACTAACATCTTGCAGAGACTTAATCCTTACCGAGACGTTAAACCTCCATGCAATTCTCTCTTATGTGAGCTTGAAGAGAGTCTCAGAACAAGGCTATGGATCTTTTCCATTTTTAAAAAAAATTAAATAAACCTGTCTAATCATTTACAATTAGTGAAATAGGAAGCACCATCACTACTCATCTCCTGGGATGGTGCTGTTTGCCTACCTGACACCCTCTGCCCAGTTCCCACAGCCTGTCTCCCACAGCACCATCACAGTGCAGCCGTGCTCTCGGCTGCCACTTGAAATATGCGCTGCTCTTTCCCTTGCCAGCATGGGGAAGGCAATCGAATTCCCAGCCTGAAGAGCGTGTGTAATCATCCTGGCAGATACCAAACACTGAAGTGTTCCCACATTACCAGAACAAACAGAAGGCAGGGAACTGTAATGCCTTTCAGCAATGCTGCTTGCTCCCAGTGTCAAGGGGAGAGTGAACAGCACAGCCCTACCCATCACCTCCACTGAATACATTTCTGAAAGCACAGCCTCACCCCAGCTACTCACACCAACACCAGCTTTAAAGGCCTGTTTTGTCTCAAGGCCATGGCTTTATTTTTCTGAGCCCAGCAACGCAAAGTAAAAGTACTCCAGTAAAAAGCCACAGAAATATGCTATTAATCAAGAAATGAGAGAACATATACCATTTCCTGCTCAAGGTATAAGAACAGCTATCATAATTGCATTATATACTGTTTCTTCCTTCAGAATGTCTGAGGCTGCCACAGAACTAAGTGGTGTTTAATACCATGAAAAGTGGAAAAAACACCTCTCAAGTGCCATGCTGTATTGATAACAATGACAGTGGCAATATTAAAGAAGAATTTAAAAATGCGAAAAGAGGATGACCACAATATTTTATCTAACTAAAGTCATAGGAATCTAGAGAGTAGTTAAATATCAAGATTGCAGTTTGGGTAAAAACCTCACCCTGCAAAAATTGCTAGCAGCTTTTTTTCATGATGTGAAGCAATCAAAACCTGTGCCTGAAATCTCTGCTTTACTTTAAGTGTGGACTGCTGGAATCCCTTGGACAGAAAAGGTTCAGGTAAAGCCATAATGCAATAGATATATTTGAACAAACCCACAGACCAAGGAACAAAAGTTTTTGATACTAAAGATGCCTTGTGAACTCATGGCAGAGGAGAAAAGATGAGCATTCTGAAATCAGTCAGCCAGTTTGACTTCTTCGAGACATGGGGGGCAAGGAAAGAGTCAGCAGAAGAGAAGGGAAAAAGACACTAAATAAACCTGTCCTAAGAGCTCTTGCAGAAGCTTCTTCCACAGAGAAATGAAGCTTTTGACAATCATGTGTGTTACATGTATAATCCCCATGCAGGTCAGCAAGGAATTATCAGTAGATGGGATTAGAAGCCCTTTGACACCCTGGTCTATACACAGAATGTTTGGACAGTGTGGGGCAGTAATTTTGGATTAGAGTTCATCTGATACACCTGGATCAAGAGTCTTCCCTTGCACAGGCTTTGAAGCAGTGCCATGGTGCAGTCGTTTTATCCTCCTCTCATGAGCCCACTAGAAGAACGAGCCCATTTGCGTTAATTTATCAACACTTCTAATACTGCAGATATTAAATCACAATTCTCTATATGAAAAATCTAATTAAGATTATTTTAATTTGATCTCACAACTAGGATACAGAATGACAGCACACACTCTTCCTATTTCTAAATTAATATGCAAGAAAGATCTGTGTTAAGTCTTCTATAGAGACATGCTTAGTACATCATGACTTTTCTTCATGGACCTTCTGTGAACCACATTTTCAGAGGAACATTTAGGAACAGATGTGTTGTCAAGCTTAAGAAATTCCAAAGCAAAGAGAATTTTTTTCTCCTAAACATGTGTAGTGTTTACAGTGAAAGTTATTTTTGTTATATTGTTACCAGCAAATTACAAATATCTATAGTTTTAGGTAGTGGGATACTTACTAGGTGTCCATACTTATCACGGAATGAACAAACACCAAATTACTTTTAAAAATAAAGTTATCTGACTAAATTATTGCTGTTGGCTAGTGGTGACTCTCCACACCAACAGTTACCGTACAAATTAAAAAAAAAAAAAATTAAGATATCCATTCATTTTTAGTAATTTTCTTGCATCTGTTATGTGTGAAAGATTTTAATTTACACTCATTTATCAACTCAGACAACTTCACTAATGGAGGAATTTATTCTGATAACAAAAATCAAACTCCACTTTCAGAAGGTTATCAGAAGGTGGGTACATGCACATGGCACCTGGACCAGGAATAAGTATCATTTTTTAACACAACTCTTAAAAATAAGGGTTTTCTTATACATAGCTCTAAAGGAATATGAATGCCCACACAGAAAAGATTTTATTTCAAATGAATGTATCTGAAAGAAATATTCACAAACATGGGAAGGCAGAGGAGACTGCCTTTAACTGGGCAGTTAAACATGGTATAGAATGGGATCTTAAACCAAATAATGTTGTACTCTGGCAACGTCGTCTGTGGCGTTTTTATCTCTCAAAAGTGTTTGCAGTCAATGTCACATACATGGAAATGATCAATACCAATAACCACAAAGCAACAGCGGGAACACTTAGTGTTCTCTACAGTATCTGCTGTGTGTTCTTTCAATGCATTTCACAAACAAAGCCCAATAAGGTAAAGATGTTACCAGAATTTTATGTGACAAACTGAAACACAGAGCAGAGAACTCATATGGAATTGTGTGACCAAACCCTGGTCCACTGGTTTCACCCTGGACTTTTTCTTCTTACACGTGTCCATCTGACACGTTTCTCCAGTCACAACAAACTAAAACACGTGAAAATTAATTCCAGTGGGTGCTGACAAAGTGTCCCAGTTTAACTACTGTTTCAAACAGGTTTGGTTTGTTTGTTTGTTTAAAGCAGAATATTTCAATAACACCTCTCAGAAAGCAAATCCAAATGAGGCAATTTCTACACCGGATGAAGATCTAGAAATGCAGTTTTGTTCTGCCAGATCTCTTACAGCTGTTAGAAAACAACAAACAACCCTCAAAAAAACCTCACACAGCTGATCAAAGGCTTTTCCAATTGATACATAACCCAAGTCCTGCCCATTGGGGAGGTTTAGACTTTTAAGCTAACATCCAATTAGTATATTTTAATGGAAATGCAAGAGCAAAAACCAGCCCCCATGCCCATACAGGGCATGCAAGCCAGTCATCCTTAAAGCTTGAAGACTGATCTATGCATATTTTCTGCATCATAAAGTAGTCTGGAATAAAACCCAAACTGCACATCAGTGTAGGATGCTGATAGACATCTTGATCTGGTTTCACTATTTCAATTTAGTTGCATATTGTTTGATACTGCTCAGGGAAACATGACAAGCTGTGCCACAAAGGGAAGGGAGCAGAACCAACTCTGTTGCTGTACATTATGTTTTTATTAACGGAGACTCTACAAAACTCTAAATTTATGAAATACTCAAGAAAAATTATTAAATTATTCATCAGTGATAAGACAATTAAGAAGCAAACTAAGGAGCAAGTGGAAGCTTGGTCCTGAGGGAGAACAGCTGGTCTTCTCATTAAAAGTATGTTTTGGCAGCAAAATACCCTCGGAACAGAGGGAACCTGCTGCTAAAGCAGCCTCAGAGTCAAATTTAGGAGCAAGTGACAAAGACAGGCTGATGTGAAGAGCAAGGTGGTGTACTCTGGGTAGCAGTGTGTGGCTGGTGTGAGCTGCACACCCCCTGCTCCTGGCAAAGAGGTGATGTGACTTTATTGTACTTTGGAGACACAACATGACATGAAAGCTGCCTCAGCCTCTGGCAACTTTGTGCTGATGCACCAGACTACAAAGAAATCAGCTTAAGACTCTAGGAAAGATGTTAGTTGTACCAAATAAGACAACAGTTGAGCACAGAGCCCAGTGGTGAGAATGGTGTCCAGGTCACTGAGTCACCCCATGCTGCTGCCTCACATTCCTTGTTTATCAAACAGCAAAGCTGCAGACCCCAAAGGGGCACTGGGTCTGTACATACTGGGAGGTTTCCCAAGCAGCAGCAGGTCCTGTGGATGTGCTGAACATGAGCACTGCCCATCTGCACAGTGGGTAACAACCACCTGTGGGCAGGAAGGGATATTCCACCTCT
Organism: Corvus cornix cornix; assembly: GCF_000738735.6. Lineage (NCBI taxonomy): Eukaryota > Metazoa > Chordata > Aves > Passeriformes > Corvidae > Corvus > Corvus cornix. Next base: position 16,248,251 of record NC_046343.1, read on the forward strand.
GAGGCTGTGATGGTGCAGGTGCTAAAAAAGGAACTGTATCATGTTAGAGACATAGAAAGTCTTTCAGAGGTGGAGAAGAGAAGGAAAGGGAATAAGAAAGGAAAGAGAGAGACACCACTTTGATGCAATGTTTTTTATGAAGTTGAACCAGAACATGCAAAGAAAGTAGACCCTGCTCCAACAGGCTGGTGCAGGGCCAGAGCTCTGAGGGGGTCTGAAAAACTCTTCATGAAATATCATTGCTCCTTTCTTTCTCATCCCTCTCTGTCTGCTACCTACTTTTTTTAGGATTATGGGGTTATTTAAGCCTGTGTTTTTTCTCATACTCTCCTTTTGTTTTTAATGCTTTCCCTCTCCTGCCATTAGTAGTTCAGGAGATTTTCCCCTCGGCTCCTCACCTCTTACAATCCATCCTCCAAGATAACCCACCTGGTCTAACAAAAAACAACCACTGATAAACAAGCTCTCACCCACAGCAACACAAAGGACCTCTTATGATTCCATTCCTGAAATACATAATTAGTGACAAGTATGATATGTGTTCTTTAAAGATAGTATCCTTAAAACACGTCTACAGCAAAAAACTCCAAACATTTCTGTAGCATCTGCTGAAATATGAAATCCCCACTCACTGGCATGCCTTGTTCTAGATGTTTGAGAAATTTTTTCAAGTAACATCAAGGTCCATAAATGTTTTGTGACACAGAAACACAAAATCAGATGCTCCATCTTAATTTTGGACAAACTTACTTCCTAGTTAGTTAAAAAATTGGTAAGAATTTTCCTCCCTTAATGCCATCCTCTTTCCCATATTTCCCCACGTGTGTGAAGTATCTTTACATCAAAAAGACAAAATAGGTTGTTTCTTAATCAAATAATTCTGCTTAAAATTGTTACTCCAATTCTTGCACTGATTCAAACATCTTGCATAACTGGCAGGAATTCTGACATCCCTGTACAATACCAAATTACTCTCAGCCTCCTTCAAAACCTGATTCATCACATAAAATATAACAATTCCCACTCCAATCTTTCTGTACCTATTTGTTCACTTAGGTTAGCTGGCAAAATAAGCATGTTAGCCTTTTCCCTGCTCCAGATATGTCATACCAAAATGGGTTTTGCATAAAAAGAAATGGCATGCTACTATCTTTGTAAGATTTTTAGAGCCTTGGTTATAAATACTTCAGATGATGCTCAGACAGAAACTCAAGTGATGCAGATTTCAGCTCTTCACATGAACAGTAGGGAGAGTTACAGATTCATTTTGATTTGGTCCTATACTAATTTAATTCAGATGGTCAAAAAAAGGGGAGCATAGCTAAAATAGAATTTCTGAAGTGACAGAATTTATACCTATCACATTAAAATTTATTAGGCACACAGAGGTATCTGGACATTCACAGGTATTGGGTATACAGTTCTACACAGGACAACACTCTGATGTACGAAAATAGGAACAAATGATGAGCAGGTGAAGCAAATAATCCTGCATGGGGCTCTCGGTGGAGCCAGACTGGGCTGTTGGGGCAGGTACAGCCCTGCCCCAGGACAGCATTGGCCCTGCCAGCCCAGAGCCAGCACAGGGAGGGAAGAGGAGTTAGTAGGAATGTGGCCAGGGGGAGAGGAGCTGGGTGGCCAAAGCACTGCAGGATCCCCTGGCTGCACCTTCCTCAGGTGAGAGGGAGCTACAAAGGGACACAACCATGAGGGCAGATCGGGAGAGCTGGAAAGAAGGAAATAAAAAGGTGCAGAGCTCCAAGACAGTTGCATTCTCTTTAGGCAAGATTTAGGGGAAATTAAAAGTGAGGGAAACAACCAGGAGAGCTGTGAAAGACAGGACAAGGGAATTGCATGGGCAGGAGGAATGCAATACTGAGCAGGGTAAACTGTTCTTCCCACTTCAGGCATGCCTTGGGAGCTGTATCACATATATCCAGCTCCCATATTGCAGACATATCTAGATCTGTAATTATAGATACAAATCCATTCCCTTTTGATTAGTGCTACAGATGAGCAGCAGTTTGTGTTACGTATGCCTTCCCCTCAGTCCCAGTAATACCAGCTTGTTTCCCAGTTCAGAGACATTTCTGCAAGGTCCTAAGATATATCCTTCTTAAACCTCAGTACTATTTCAGAGGATTTGGAAAATAGGGAGTCCACAGCTATGCACATGTAAAACAGCAAATTAAAAAGATACTTTCATGGAGATAGCATTACTATTTCACCACAGTAGCTTCTGCAAAAGTAAATTATTTTTCTTTCTCAAGAAGGAGCAGTTTTTGCAAACAATGCTTCTATTAAGGGAAAAAACCAAATCCATGATCTTAAGCCACGTTAAAGAAATTATTTAAATTCTGCTACTTAATACAGACTGTTCGGAGGGCCAGCTTCACCCAAAGGAGCAAAGACTAATAAAGGAATTCTTTTAACCCCAAACATTTCAAGATACCATTTTTTAAGTCAATCCTATTCAAAGCAACCAATGAAAAGACAAAATTAATATTTCTATGTTATTCTATACTCATAAAAAAACAGACTCTTATTTCCTAAGCTAACAAACTGAGCCCTCTTTTTTATGCATTAACAATTAATATGGATTCTGCTTACAGACATCTGTAATGCTTTGGGCTATATTTATGGTGTGATAATCGTCATTTTGAGATACAGAACAGCAAGATGATAGAAAGACATAGCTGAACTGTTCACTATCTAAGGGACAACACTGCTATCATGTTCAAAATACTGCCCCAAGCAACGAAAACTTCCATAAATCTTTTTTCTACCACTGTTGTCGCTTCTATTTTTGCCTGTGAATGTGATTATAATCTGTTTCCAGCACACAAGAAAACAAAGTGATCTAGAATATAATGAGTGGGGAACATTTTGGAGCCCTCCTGAGCTGCAGGGTATTTCCAGCTGCTAGCAGAGCTGATAACGGACTTAATAGAGCTAATGATTTCTAATACCACTAACACAAGGCTATTTTCACAGTGGGTAAATAATGACTCTTTTGTTTTGGAAATAGTTAAGGAGTCATGTAGATGTTTGATAAGTACATGATACAGTATAAATGAAGCAATATTTGGGTAGCTAATGGTGGATTACACCACAGCTAGAAGATAAAATACTTTTGTGTTTCCTTCTAAGAACTTAAAAGTTTATAACCCTGTTAAGACCAGTGTGACAGCGAGGAGATTTCACTGTAAACAATTACAAGAAATGTTTTAATCTAGGTATAAAAACACATCCATTTGTTTCAGTGCACTGCATCTTTGGTTTTTTGTTGGTAATTAATATTACAAATCTTCACGAGAAATAAAATAAAAACTAATTGGGTAGTAAAAGAAATTTTCTTGAGAATTGAATGCAAAAATTGCATCAACGGGGCAAACTATGAATAGCACATACGCCTTCAGTATTTTACTGCATGTTTCTGATGAAGATTAACAATATTTGCTTGGTTTCCTCCTTTCCCAGTGTGCAGTCTGTGTTCCCAATTCCAGGGGCATGTGCTCCCACCAATGAGAACACTCTTGTCAGCTGCAAGATTCCTCGCAGGTTTTTTTTTGTATGGCATTATACAGAAAAGATTCCCTATAGTAAAAATGCATTTCTTCTTCCCTCTTCTTCTCCCCAGAAGTTACCTTCCTACAGAGGCTGCACATATGGATCTTCTATTTTTCCTTCAAGACATTTGAATGTTATTTCACATTGAGTTCATGGCAGATGTAAGGAGTGTTTGGGACTTCTACCCCACTCACTGCAGCGCTCTGCATGCCCAGTGCTTCATGCCCCCACAGTTTTACTGCTTTTTGAGCTTTCTGAGCTGCATCCAATCCCAAACAGGACTCCCTGGATAGGACTGTGTTTCCACGTGTCCCTCTGCCGCCCAAAATGGGTGGTGTCAATCAAGCTGTTTACAACCCAAACTTCTTAATGGGAACAAAGACTTAATCATAACTGTGATTAATAAAAAAAATCATAACTGTGTGAAGGCAAAAAAGTAAGGTTTAAACAAAATAATTCAAGCTAGGCAGAGCTTTTCAAGTCGAAATGAAAGAAATAAAAGCACTTATGGTGTGAATGGAGGATAATAAATTGTGTGATGCAATAAAGCAATATCTACCCATTATAAACTTTATAGATTTTAGGAAAGCAGGTGATAACCCCCATTGTGATTCATTTTCACATATCTTGAAATATTACAGGAAGCAAGCAAAAATAATTTAATTTACCTAGCTGTATTTCAAAGTATGGCTTCACTGGTTAAAGAAAATGCAAACTTAAGCAAAGAGTCTGATACAGCTGCTGGTGTCAAACTGAGAATGCAATCTCTTCTCTGGTTTGTTACTGCCGTTGCTTCATTATGAGCAGAAATTGTAGATTGGAACAGCAGAAATATTTCATGGTCTAAGAGTTAATATCACATTTTGTTTGTGCTGGTGATACAGCAGTTCTAAATGACAGGTCAGACATGCAAGGAACAGCATGAGATTGTTCCACATCACAAATAAATCAGGTTAAATATTGTGAAAAATACATCCAGTAGGGACTCCAGGTTCCAAATCAGGTTTCATATTAGAAGGCCAAGAAATACAGGGTTGGTAAATTCATATATTTGACAGGCATGAGCAAGCCAATGAATTTAATCATAAGGAAACAATACTATGATCAAGTAATGGGACAAGTGCAATCACTAACTTCAATGACTTGTTCAAATGTTTCTTCTCCCTTAGCAGGGAGACAGGGAAACAGGAAAGCCACCAGATGCTAACACTTTCAGAAAATATCAGGTATCATATTAATTGAATTCCTAAACACTAATACTCAGAAATCCACCTTTTTTTTTTTTATAGTAGCAGAAATAAAGACAAATTCAAGAGACATCAAAAACGAAGCTAGAGCAGAGAACACAGCAGGCATAGCACTGCCAATTTGAGATGGATGTCAAAGGCCTACACAATCTAAAAACCAAGAATATTGAGCAAGTTTAAGAACAAGATGGCTAAGCTGCTCAAAGAATAAGAATTAAGGATTGCTTAATTAAAAACCACTACAGTATCACAGGGCAGAGCTATATTACATGCGTTAGCATATAAAAAATGAAAAAGTAGGTATTTTGGAGATCAAGGAGCTCTTCTGTATTGATACATGAGTTGTAATCCCAACTAAAATTAGATTCAAACATGCAGATCAGGAATTTACAATAGGAATAGATAGCTGTCAAAAAAAAAAAAAGGTAATAGTCAGTGAATTCAACATTTTTAGATAGAAAATGTCTAAGGAATGGAAAAAGTCTAGTAAAGAGTACTTAAAAAAAGATCTTGAAAACTGAGAAGATATAGAGGGAACATTTTCTTAAAACATACTTAAAATACAACTCACTAGACAGTCCTTCAAAGGCAAGTAGAGCTATGTAACAGGTGATGGGACAGAAGACACCATTCAGTGTTGACCAATGCAAGAGCAACTTAAAATTTTTGTACTAAATGCGGATTGCTTAAATGAACATCAAGAAGAAAAAGGTGTGGAAGGATGAATTTTTGTGAGCAGACCAAGGAAAAAAGCATAATGCAGTAAATATTCCAGGATGACATTTCTAAAGGTATAACAATGGAGGAAAATAAAAATGTAGCATATCCACTAAGCTCTGCCACCAAGTGCTGCACCCTGTTATAGAGGAGAGACAGCCAGGGGCTCACGTACAACATGCCTTGTGCAAACATCAGAAATAAGCCAAGCTGGGAAACACAGCATCATTCGCTCACAGTGGCTGAAAGGTGCTCTGTGCTATCCCACATCCATCCTGCCTCATTCCTCCTTAGTCTTGTGAAACCAGCAGAAAAGATTTAAAGTGTCTACTAAACACAACAGTTGTCTGTAAACTCAGATTAGCATTTAGCCTGGGAACTTCCCAGTGTGCTCCCTGCAGTCAGAGCTGAGCTGTGCTCTCTGGGAGCAGAGGAAGCACAGAACTCACAAGGACCCTAACACACACCCTGGCTGCTGGGACCCGGGGACAAACATGTTCCCTGAGACTCCCAGAGGTCTTCATTTGCACTTGGGCCTTACAGAATACAATCCCAGCATTTCTTTATTGACTATGCCCCTGAAACCTTTTTCCTCTGTCTCAATGTGGACTCAGATAAGACATCTTATTCTGTTAGAAAAGTAAGAATTGAAAAAACAATAAGGTGTGCAGACACACATATTTGTTGCTCAAGTCTCAGCTGAGTGAAGTCAGTGTTTCAAAATCAGTCCATAATGTCTTCAGTGAATCCTTACACTGGTATTTTAGCAAGACACATGTGCATATCTGACTAAGGCAGCAGGGAACATTACTGTAATGTCAGCATCAGATGACAAGCACAGAATTTGGCCATACTTTGATATGCCTTGGACTAATAAAGAAAAGAAAGCTGCCCAAAGGGTCAGGTAGCCAAGAGGTGGCTTGTGATTGTCTCCCCAGACACAGCCATGAGTACAATCAGTGGTTTCAGACCTGACAGTCAGGTACACTGCTCCTGGCTCAGGATGGCTGTTCTTCCAGCAGTCCCAGCTCAGCATTTCTCTTGGGAGATCACCCATGCTGCCAAAACATGCAGAAACACACTCCTCTTCTGGCATATATTCACAATTGTGTAGGAAACCCAAACACCAGGTTACAATAACCTGTTGATCAAGCCCAATGTGTAATTTCCTGTGTGAAGAGCTGTTTCAAAAAGGCACACTTACTGTGCAGGGATCAGATTCCTGCCTGGATGCTTTCCAACTGAGTGTCTTGGCAACATTTGTTGGAAGCTGTGTCTGACAGCACCCACCACACTCCCGTGGCTTTTCCCATGTGGGCAGTATGGTCAAGAGCCAGTGCCCAGGGAAGAGGGCAGAGGCCAGCCTGGGACACTCTGAGCTCTGCAGTGACTGGAGGCATTTGGTAGCTCATTTTCCCTCTGGTTCACCCCAAAGGATCCCTAAGTTGTCCAAGGGAATGAGGTATCTCCATCTCCAAATGCAGGGGTCCTGTGTCCACATTCTAAGCACAGTTCATAGCTGGACATAAACTAAAAGAAGGTGCAGCTTCCTGTTAAATCCAACTACTGTGCATTATATAAATTACTCTTTTCACTTGTGAGTCAAGCCAGTCATTGCTGGATATTGCTCAAATGAACTGCAGCATCATCAGAGCAAAATAATAAAAAAGGCATCACTTAGGCACAGCCTAAGTACTGATACTACTGTCATAAATGATAAACAATAATACATTGTCTTCAATTTTCTAATGTTTCGTAATTTTTCAGTGAAATAGACAATACTCTTCTGCTCTTATTTCTTGGTAATTCACAAGGCTCATACTAACCAGTTCACAAACAACTATAACACATTTGTTCTTCAGATATTATTAGTTTACACATCTGATTTTTTTTAACTCCAAGCAATTAGAAGCCCAGTACACTGCAAGCAAAGCTGCTGGTCAAGGAGACATAGCATAGTAAAAACAGAATAAAGCTTCTCAAGATCAAAAATTAAAGAGCTACAGTGCTACAGGTATTGTTTATTTGCATTTGAGAAGGCTGGAATAGACAGGCATGCTACCTGCCTCAGTTTTTATGGGGGATGTGGGAAAGAAAAAAGAATCTCCCAATACATAAGAGCTAGAAATAGCTTATCATTTATTTGTGGTCCCTGAATTATCTGTCTGCTGTCAGGCCTGCACAGGCACGCTGCTGGGCTGCCTTCGCTCCCACCCCACAGAGCAGGACACCTCCGAAAAAGGACAATCTCTTTCCTTTCTACTTTTCTTTCTAAACATCATGTACTCCCCAAAACTGCATTTATTTTCTTGAAGTAAAACCAACGATAATGGTTACACGAGCAAAGAAAAAAAATAAGGGAAGGAGGTGGAAGTGGAAAGACTGTCACTGAGACACACTGCTGAAAGAAACACAGAAAATGTATTCGCTTGCTTTGATGTTTCACGATGGTAGAGCTTCCAGACCTGAACAAGGCAGGTGATTATTATCTTTGTTTGTCTTTATATATATATATATATGCATATACATATATCACTGCTATCATCAGTAACTCAATAAACAGTTTAAATGCACACCGCACTTTCTTATGACATTTCTCCAATTACTCCTTCAAATTCTGACATAGATTTCTTCCTTCCTAAACATATCCATCAGTACTGTTTCCTCCCAAGCTGGTGACTGTCACCTTCTAATCAGTTGGCATTTATCCTGGGATATACAGGAATGCAAACAGCTTTTTCCTCCCACGCCATGCTCTTCTGCAAGGTGCAGCTTGTTTCCCTCCCGAGAAGGCGGAGTGTGCCACCATCAGAGTTTGTAACAAATGGGGAACTCATGGTGTGTGGAATTTGCCCCAAGCAAAACAGAAGGGTCACTGAAGCACTGGAAGGCTCTGTATGGGGTCACAGGCATTGGTGTGTAGACAGGAAAAGGGAGCAGGCAGGTGCCCCAGCTATCTCATTTCTACGTCCCTGCTCACCTCTGATTATTTTATTAGGTTCCCATTATCAGCCTCCACACCTAAATTGATCTATGGAGAACTGCAGAGCCCGTTTCCACGCCTGCTCTCTACCAGCCTATTCTGATTGCCCTCATTATTCCTCTTTCCAACAGAGAGAGATTCATTACTCAATGCGTAAAACTGACTCGCTCCAGCCCTTTGCTTATAGCGCCAAATCTGTCACCACACACAGATTATGCCACTATTTCTTACTTCCTAAACTGCTTGACATCACAGCTTTTAACTGAACAGGGGAAGGAATAGAGGGAAGGAATGGAATACAAACTGTTAAAATGGTTATTAAAAAGCAAAAAATCCACAGGAAGCATAACAGCTTCCTGAGGCCACTGGAAATTTAAACATTTCTTGTTTAATTCCCATTTATACCGCAAAGTTTTCAAGCCAGTCAGCTGAGAAAATTAAAACCAAAACTATTGTTTACAAAGAGAGCAGTACCTGTAGAGCAGCCCATGCTCTGCAGCTCTCTGGACTTTGCTCGGCTCCCTGCTAAGAACAAGGAATAATGTTTTTAAACCATCATTAGCTTTCATTCTGCGACTTCCCTTCTGTTGCCACAGTATTCCTCTATGTAAATGGGATTTATTTATTCATAGGCACTGGCATACCATTACTTTTGTCAAAGCTGGTCTCGCACATACTGTTGTCTCTGTGCTCTTATAAACGAACTGGAAAAGCAATTAAGATCCCCGGGATTTTGGGGCGGGGGCCGCGCCGCGCTGCTGCGAACACAATCTCTGTGGGCGTGCGCGAGAGCGGAGTGACTGCAGCTCTGCGCGCGGGGAGATAAGAGCAGTGACACAGATTAAAACAAATTGTTGATCCATACCAGAGAGGAGCTAGGCAAACAATAGCAGTAAAAGCATAAATGTCAATTTAGAATGATAAAGGATACAATCTAAATGTAATATGAGAGGCCCCCAGACAAAAGGGAGAAATAGAAATTACACATTACCCAAGTACCAGATGCAATAAACAAACAAATATGTAAACACACACATGAATATGCATACGGAAAAATTCAAATCACTGGATTGATGGCTCAAGTAACTAGATTTTAGAGTAAAATACTGAACCATTTTTAAAAAGTTTGACTGCTAGATTTGAAGGAAAAAAAGGTCTTATTTATACTCCTGGTAATTTTATTTTACTTTTGAATCATCTGCAAGTGTCTCAACACATGCTTGCCCCTACACACTACATTTAATTATTAATGACACAACTGTCCATAAGACACAAACCAGTGCCAGGAGATGCTTTCCTTTCTCACAAGAAGATGATTTTTTATCTGCTGAAAGAACTGTCAAAAGGGCTCTCTAATTGCTTTCAGAATTTCCTCTGTCTTTTCCCTTCACATTTTCCAGTCCCCTACAGCAGTTTGCCCGATGAACTATAAGGTTTCAAAGCTCATTTAAATAATCTTACACCTATTCTAGCCTTGGTGAAAAAACCCAAATAGTTTCATCCAACCTGTGACCTAATAACCAGTCACACAGATCAGTTAAAAGACCTACCCAAGATTTACTTATCACAGTCAGCTAAAATCTACCTGATACTGTTGGACGAACCAAACATTTATTTTGTTATGGGAAGAACGTTAAATTTAACTTAATGAAAAAAGGTCTTAAATACAAATGAAATTATCAAGAGCTACATGTACGAATCAGTTTGTAAAGCACAGCCCTGTACAAAAAAAGATTTTCACAGTGCCACTGAACTGGGAGAGAACCCAGTTAAGATTTTGACCTGTATCTGGGGTTGCCCCATCCACCTGTCAACAGCAATTTTTTGATGTGAGCAAAAATCAACACAAACCCAAATTAAACAAAAAATGTGCATATACAGACATACACAGCTCCACACAAACAACTGCAGTCAGTGTAGTTACACAGCAGCTGTGACACAACTGATGCTCCATCACGTTGTGCATTTAAATGATGATACATTCCAGGTACCTGGAGGTAGTGTCACCCTACAGACTGCACTAATATATGATAACGGTGGCCATCAGCACAGTTCCCTGCCACCTCAACTCTCTCCTTAGTTTAACATTTCAAACCCTTGCCTTCAAACATTTAGAGATGAGAAAAGGTGGGGAAAAATGAGAATGTACATTTTATTCCTCCAAGTCTGAAATGCAACTCCTATTTGAAATACAGTCCCCAAACATTAGGTGAATAATTTTAGATTAATAAAATATGGCATGACTGCTGCTGCATTTGAGTCCTTCAGGAGGCTCTCCATAACTAGGGGAAGTTACTGTTTGAAACTCTGTTACGAGGCAATTATACTGCCTGACATCTAACATCTTGCAAGGCAATCTCACTTTTGGGCATTAAGAATTAGCTGTGTTAATCTCATTTTATGAAAGACATAATATTTGCCTTTCAAGTATTCTTTTTAGAAACATGAGCTGCCAAATCTGCCTTATAATCTAAAGTTCCCATTCACAACTATTCTGTATTCTAGTAACGTCAACTTCCTTTTTATTTACAAACAAAAAACCAACACTGATTCTTTGTATTTTCAATATTTTCATTTTTGCTTCTATCCTAGAAATATATTAAAAGGAGATCTAAATATGCAATAGAGCTGTTTGAAATACTGCATCTGTTCATCATCATTCCAAGCAGAAATGTATATTTATTTTGTAAGCATTCTATTATTTTCTGCATAGGGATTTTTTAATACTTGTCCTATTTTTAAAGATGTAAATAAAGATTCATTTCAATGTAGCTTCTCCTCTGCCATTTTTCTAAAGATTAATAAAACTGATAAAAGAATTTGAATGACAAAAGAATATATTAATTTACATGTCTACTGATTTTGTTTGACAATTTTCCATCTATACATCCACCCCATGCACTACAAATTCCACCAATTATTAAACTTTTCTGTGTTGCCTACTTGAATATTCTGGTTTTCTTCTTTAGAACTGCCCCAGATAACCTGGCCATCATTCTACAGAAATTGGCCTAGCTTGCTTTGGGAAGTGTCAGGCAGCAGGAATGTTCTGGTTTGCCTGTGTTCCAGAGAGCAGAGGAATATTCTGTTTGAGCAGCACAGACATGGCCCGTGGAGGTGCAGTGGTCACTGGTGGAATGCTTCCTGCCATCCCTGTGTCCATGGACACCACAGCTTCATTTTGCTTCCCGAATTTCACATTTCCAAAGACTCTGCAGTCAGTTGCTGCCAGGATCAAAGGCTTTCCTCTCTCTCCTGCAGTGGGGGCTCCTACTCTAAACCCTGGCTGTGACAGGCAGTAAAACAAACCCACACGAACATCACATTGTCCAAGACACATGAGAACAAATACAAACAAAATAATGAGAAACTGGCAGCAGCAGCCTCATACTCTCCCCTTGCTGTCTCTGCTATAGGGACTGGGGATGAAATCACCAACAAAGACCTTCTGCAGAGGTGATGGAACAGGCAGGAAGGCCTGGAAGTGGTTAACACTGTGCTCCCACCTGCTCAGAGAGCTGCGGTCCTTTTTCTTTAGCTATCTACTGCAGCAGGGAGAAGCACCTGAACGTGTGGGAGCCACAGAGACTGAGGATCTCAGGCTGGCTGATGTTGGCACTTTAGTTATGAAAGTAGGAAGCCAAGGACTGAGGGCTAAAAAAGATTAAGGCAGGATGAGGAGCTGGGAAATGGGAAGCTGTCCGTCAGGGGGATGGAGCCAAGGAGAGAACACATGGAGGTTCTGAGAGAAACAAGACAGAAAGGTAGACCTAACAGAAGGGAGAAAAAGAGACATTTGGAGTTCCCAGTAGAGGAAAGAAGAAATAAAAATTATTGAGAAAGGTGAGACAAAAAACAAAACAAAACCTGAAACAGACCCAGAAGAATTAAAGGGTGAAAGTCAGTTCACAAAAATCACTAGAAGATGAGCAAGGGAGATGATGATTAGGACTACGCAGACAAGCAGACTGTGCACTGAATAAATAGTGAAGCTAGAAAAGGACCACCAGGAGAATGGTGGGAGGGGTGCCCTGCTACCCTGGGGCACATTCCCAGGCTGGTCACAAAGCTGGGGGCTGGGGGGCCAGAGCAGTGCTCCAGCTTCTGGTAGAATGCTTTACAGAGTAAGAGACTGGGCACAGCCAGCCTTATTTCTGAAAATCAGAGGCTTCTCCAGGCTTGATTATGCAGCTTAAGCTTCAGATCTTTTAAAGTTCTGTGTGTTTTATTTTCTTTGGCCATTTTGTTATAAAATAGAAAATTACTCTCAGTGAACAGAGACTGACAGCTTCAGCTGGTGAGCAGGAACTGTGGCCACCACCAAACAACACACAGTTATTAATTTATTTGAGGGTTATTCTTATTATTTCTCATCACAATAACATTAAATGATTTATGTTCATACACTGATGGAAAACAGACTTCACAGTTTCTGTCAATAGTGCTGTATGTGTTACAAGTTCGAATTTTCATTTGAAGTTTCCAGAGCTGCTTTGTTAGCTAGAGAGTTGATCTCAATTTTATGTTGACACCAAAGCAGAGCAGATTAACTTGGAAATTATGCCCAAAGCTTGAAGTGCTGTTGGATCATTTGTCCTTACTGAATGAAGGCAGATTTCTGCACTATATTACACACTGCTACTGGTGCCATGGTTTTAAATATTGTTCTTTTCATCACTCTTTGTCAATTATCCTATGTTCAGAGTATTTTTTAACTAAATAAATATTTGTGTGTGGTGACTGTCAGCATTAGGAGAAAAGTCCTGAAAAGCCAGCTCATAAATGAAATTCTGATTTCAGCAGATTCATTCTTCTCAGCTACATTTCCAGAATAAATGATCATCTCTAACATCATTACCTGAACATAGCAAACCTGGATTGTAAAGGGTCTCGGCAGTGAATGATGATAGGCATCAGAAGCTCAATGTTTAATTACTGAATAGAGTTTTCTGGAGAGTTAAGAGCTGATATCATTCACTTGCTGCTGTTGGCAGTGTGGCAGAATATTGTGATTGTTGCGATCTGTCAGGGAGAAGTGATTCATAAACTTTGCTGCCTGCTCCTCAAATGCACAGCTGGTGGGAATAAAAAATGGACAGCTATTTATGGCTGAAAATCCCAACACAAAATGTCTGACTTGAAACCCCCATGAAAATAAGTAGAAAATCTTAATGAGAAAAGAACTGTGCATTCCTATATAGTGTGAAGCAGAAAACACAAATCAGTTACTGATATTCCCTTATACCTGTATGTTTTAGGAGCTAAGGGTAATAACTAAACTAATTCTCACGATAATTAACAAAGGCATCCCCCCTGCTCAACAAAGAGAGCGAAGCAAACTGATTTTGGCATCTTAATATCCTCTCAATGTAAACTATGTTGGAAAGGGACAAAAGAAAGGAAAGACTGAAGAAGATTCAAATGCCTACTTTTTCTTTTGCTACAAACAGTAGGGACACATTGTGAACTCTTCAGGGAACTGAAGAACATCCCCAATAACCCAGTGGCAAAGGTTTTGTGGGGAATGGCAGGTGTAGGTGCCTGACTCACAGACATAATATGACTTTTTTTCTTTCCATCAGTCTGTTCTCTTCTGTTCCAAACTACTGAGAAAAACTGAAATATAGTGAGTTAAAGATCCACAACCCACCCAACCCAAATCTCAGGAACAAAATTCTTCTCACTTTATCCAGAAATGCTCCAACAGAGATTGCAGGAATGTTCAGAAGTGCTGTGAGTGTTCCTACAAGCACAGCAGCTCCCTGGGCTGAGGCTCCCACCAAAGCAAACCTTCCAAAAACACAAACTCTAAGCACCACAATTCCAAATATTCATTTTCAAAGACAATTTCAACAGGCAAGAAGACACATCTCATATATAGATATGCTGAGCAGTAGTAAGCACAAATGTTTGTTGTGGTAGTCATGCGGCTCCTTTGCTATAAAAAAATGCTCAATTTAAAAGGAAAAATTCTGTACTTTTCAGTATTGACGTTGCTTTGTATGCATGAATAGTTGCGTACATGTTTAAGAGTGAAGGCAAAAAGAAGGAAATTATTCTTTTTCATATAGGAGCTTAAATGGAGATTAATTCGTGAAAATCCAAAGCTTGATTTTAGATATTGAATACTCATTTAAATTTGTCTGACAGAGCTCTGTTTTCCACTCTCATCTGTTTCAATCTAGTTAATGAAATAATGCTTTATATAATAAATAACAGGGGAATTAAGCCAAGGAGTTAACAGTAAGCACTAAATAATGAATCAATGCAAGTCTGGCACATAGCTTAAAGTTGTTTGCAAAAGAAATACATCAGATTTGATCTTTAAAAAGGAAGCAGAGCCCTAAGTTACTTGGGAAGGGCGATCTCTCTTATTTTGTACCTGCTGGCAGAAGGCCCTGTGATTCTGCCATGGCTGCAGTAAGAACTGAACCATTTACTGATAACTGGAAGAAGGAAGAATAAGAGGAGGTGGGAAGAAAGGAAAAACCAAAACCATCACAGAAAGGCAAAAAATAGAAGAGACGGAGCAAAGTACAGAATTCTTCATCAGAGAAAGGACTAGCAAGAGGCACAGTGTGGCATGTGCTCCAGAGAGGTCAGCAATGAGAATCAGGTTAGACTTACACTTGAAAAGGCGAAGAAGGAGCAGCACCTCTCAGCACAGCAGGACATTCTCCAAAGGAGACACTGACAGTGGACCTTCTGAAGCAGAGCTAATTAGAACCTCATCTTTACACAAATTATCTCGAGGAGTGCAGCTTTCCAGCTGTTTTTGACAAAGTCCAGAGTGCTGACAAAAGAGGCAGTTCAGCCCCAGCCCTCCTGCCCCAGCCCCTTCCCTTGCTGGTGGCAAGTGACACCAGCAGTGTGCTCTGAGTGACACCAGCCTGCCAATCCAGCTGGGACCAAACCTTGTACCAGGCTGGTCGAGCTGCCAGGCAGGAGCTTTGATGATCCAGCTAACACAGAGCTGCTGGAGCTGGCACAAAGGGAGGGAGAGCAGCGGCAGCGTGGAGCCAGGGGCAGAGAAGGCAGCAGTGTTGGGCTGATGGCAACCAGTGATGAAAATAGACTCCAAACTAAGACCGTGACAGCCTGTGTACATGAATGAACTCTTTCACAGCTGGCTATGGCACTCTCTGAGTGCTCACAAAGACTCTCTTCCTTTACCAAACATGATTTTTAGCCAAGTCTGTCCCGCATTTTGGCAGGTGACACATGCAGGCTGCACTTACAGGTATAACCTCATGAAGCTGTGTATCACTTTGATGAAAACGAGGTGCTTTATAAACATTAATGCATTTTAAGTCAAAGCTGTCAGTCTGCTGTGGAAGTGACATCAGTCAGCTCCTTTTTGGGAGGGACAGGGTGGTTCAGCCGTGGCTGCTCGCAGCAATGAGCTCAGTTTGAGCTAAGGCAGGGCTGACTTGTGCTGCCAAATGAAGGCAATGTTTTGTCCATAAGTCTCAGCTCTGGTGAATAATGGAAAGAAAAGCTCTCAATGTAGGCATCATTACTGAGACACTTGGAAAAGGGGCCTTTTGGAAAAGCCCCGATCTGAGGCTTGCTGCTTGTCAGCACCAGTGATTAACCTCCACGTGTCTCCATGCTGAGGCATCCCACCTTCTGGGCAGGAAGGAGCAGGGGCTGAGCAGGGTAGGGAGGAACTTCTGAATTGTGGTTGTATTTCTGCACTTTGAGAGAAACAGTGTAAAGGTCACAGTAATAAAATAAAATGGGGTTATAGCCAGTTAAATGAAGGGATAAAGGCATTCCAGCCCTACATATTACAGCTCATGTTTTTCCTTTTAAAAAAGGAAAAAAGCACACTCTTCTGTAGCTCAGGTAGGCTCTTTGCTGTCTTTTACTGTAGGTTAAATATTGTGACTAACTTTCTTTAAGCACAACACTGAACAGTCTGTAGTCTACTCTATTAAAGTAAATTTAACTAATATAAGTGAGAACACAGCATGCTTCCTAGTATTACCTAACTTAATTTTTCTGTGGGCTGGCTATCAGTTCCGAGTGTTACATGACACATTCCCACTTCTTGCTCGGATCCTGGCCCCCCTGCTTTGATAGTTCTGCAGTGCTGTTTCCCAGCTGGAAGAATTCTAGGAAGAATTCCAGAACACATATACCGAACGGCTACTCAAAAATATCTACAGATTTCCATGTCCACAGTTTAACAGAACTTAAAAAAAACCACCTCACCCTTGTAGAACAGAAAATGACAGAAAATGGGGCTAGGCTGAATAAATCAATCAGTTTAACTTCTGAAAGAAAAAAGAGGTTTCTATTCTCCCTACTTGCTTTCAGATGGCTGACATCCATAAGGCTCTCTGTAGACATCACTTGGATTTCCACACCTTTCCTCAGTTTTAAACTTTCCATTACTTCCACAGAAAAAAGATCTGTTCAAGGATTAAATTAAATAAGAATTACTTTTGAGTGAAAAAAGCCCCAAAAACCAAGGACCTTTCTTACAAGTTTTCATAAGATCTTAAACGCCCTCGAAGCAATGTTAGAGCACTTGCTGCTGACAGACACTGAAGAGATTAAAAGTCACTGGAGTTAAACTGAAAACAAAACTTTTTCATAAATTACACTTTCAAATGTAAGCATCAGATGCTAATTTGAGAAGATTGTAGGGAAAAATGATTTGCACTATCCAATCCAAAACTTTATCCAATATATGACATAATTTCTTTCTAAAAATAAATATGTTACATATCTGCAATAACAACAAATAAAGATGATAAAAAGTAGCCTCAATGCTTAATAGTAATTTAAGAACAAGCAGCGGAAGAGTTTCTTAAAACAGTGTCCACTAACAATACTAAAAGTAATGGTGCTCCTCTGTAAATTTCTGTTTGGATCTAGCTTATTCCCAAACCAGTTTCAGTCATATTGAAACACAGCAAAACCAGAAAAATACTGATTTTCTACTTGAAAAATATTACCAAAATTTACCACAGAAAAATCTTTGACCAATTTCTTAGAGAAAATTTGATCTTACAGAAAGCCAGCACTGCTTCTTATGGCTTGGATCCTCTCCCCTGCTATTCAGGTACAAAACATTTCTACGCAAGTGGTGTGATATATTGTTTTCCTTTGCTTCAAAAAATAAATTCTAATTATATGGGTGAACATTCATGCTCTATGTAAAAGCATGCAGTTGTTCTGTAGAGAAAACAGATAAGTAATATACAATATATTTTTTCAGAACGTGTTTCTGATGCGTAATGAATGTTTTGTTTAAAGTGCTTCATAACAGCATTTTTACGAGGCTTTTTACAGAAATTTCTTAAAACACAGTGAAATTGGAGCAGTGTAGCTGACTGTCTATATGAAAAAAACCCAAACCTGACAACAAACAAAAAACACCCCCACAGCCAACTCCCCCCCTAAATCTTACCCAGTGCTGTCTCCCAGGAAATTGTGACAGATTCTATGAGAAACCTGGGTCCCGTGCACATTAGAAATTCCTTCCTGCAGGGTTAGCAGGTGTGGGCTATGTCAAACAAATTTATTGCAGTCTGTGCTAATCACCAGAATTATAGAAAACCTAGATGAAAATGCTCTGCATCCAGCTAATTTGAAGCTACCTTATGAGACAATAACAAGCTTCTAACAGTTTTCCCCTTTTTTAAAATACACTAATTATGCTTAATGTTCCCTGTCGCATTAGCTTTCATGGTAATTATATTTCAAAACTTTTGCAATTAGGGTACAGTTAATATTGTGGAATATTGCAATTATTTTTCATTGTGACACCTCTACTGAAAACTGGTGGCATAATGATCACATTGTTCAACTAAATCAGAACTGCAGAAATATGGCAAATGAACCAATTATAGATTATTATTTCTAATTACAGATAATGCCCTTTTCCTTGCTTTGTCCAGAACAATTTCCCAAATACCCAGACTCTTTCTAATTTAAAAAAAGAAAGCCCAACAAACTGATTTCTGCACCTTCATTTTTGTTAGGTACATTCTAATATATCTATGTGTAATATATGAATATATACTGTACATTATCTGTTAATAACGTGTGAGCATGGACAGATGTGTACAGGCACATCAACACAGAGATAATTTACAGCTGATACAGGCTCAGTCAACTGCAGCTATAAATGTAAGTAGCACTGAGTGCTCACTCTGAGCAAGGATTTTACTCAGGGACTGAGCCTTGGAAGAAACTTCAAATGCATTATGAGTGCACTCTGCACCATTTCTAATTCAGCCCCACCCTGCCCCAAAGAACATTTCCTTATTTCTGCTGTCCCTCCCTCTCTAATAAACTCAAGGGCTTTGGCTCTGTACCCTTAAGCCTCTTGCTCACATTTCCATCATTAAACCTAAACATCAACCTCCCCCCATTTACAGCCTGGATTCTGTTTATTGATGCTGAGTGAGTTCAAGCCCTCGATAAAAGACAACAGTAGAAATGCCTAAGAACTAATACATATAATTGTGAAAATTTGAGGTTCACTCTGGGGTTTTGAAGAGCTGCTTGTAATTAAACCAGTCTATAATTTGGTAGGACAGAACACTATTACATAAAAGTACTTCCTGAAAAAACACAGCAGAGGAGTTGGAGAGGTACTGCTAAAACAAGCAGCCAGACAGGTAATAGGAGACATTCTGTTATTTTCAAAACTTTAGCAATTCTGAGATTAATTATCATTTACCATTTTCATTCTTCATATGGAATTTAAATCAAAGCTCACTTAATTAAGTTTTCATTTAAATTACACTAAACCAGTGATAAATAAATCAATGATCAAATCACTGACTTCAAACAGAGAAGACCTTTACCAAATTCACTGGCTTGCCAAACCCCACCATCTGTACATTTCCCAGCTACCAGACTAATGAATTTCAAGGTTATATTACCAAGTGTAAGATATAATTTCTGGCCAACATCCGACAATGGAAATAAAGTATGTCTAAAATGCTTTCACATCATCTCTGACATGAAAAGATCTGGGAACAATTTTACATGACTCCTTATTCCCTTCAATAAAGAGCAATATAAGACTTAAGTAAAACTCCTCCAAAGATTATTTCAGGCAGAAATCTGAAAATTGCAAATCTCAGCTTATTCAATACTGTGTAGTAAGGTTTTTTTAAGAGCAATTGCCTGAACAATGAGCACATTTTCAAAATGAACTATAACTCTCTCTGCTCTGACCCTCTGAAACTCTAAAAGCTGATTCGAGTGATTAAATGACAGCTGCAAGTCATGAGAAATCTGGCACAGAATGTAATTTTTAAAAATGCCTCAAAGTCCTGCCATCACTAATGTCTGTCATCACCCACCTTTCCATCATTTCTTGGCTCCTATTAATTGATTTTTTTTTTTTAAGTTGGCATGACTTACTTCTCTGGATGTAGTATTTTTCATGCAATTTTTGTTTCCATTAACTTAAGACATGCAGTCTCCACCATCTGCTGGGCACTGCCAAAATACAAGACAAATAAACTGTGCAGTGGAACGTGTTTCACCCACTCTGGGTAACATCATTTATGTACCTGTACAGATGGGAAGGAGAAGGTGACCCATGGAGGTTATGTTCATGTACATATGTATATATACATGTTCTGTATGAAAATCACCTATAAACAATACAGATTTCCAGGATATGGATAATAACCATACACATCTAGCAATATAAATATCTATTGAATATGTGCTGAAATATTACTGGTAGCAAATGCTACAATAGCCTTGAAATAATTCAACAAAGGAGTTAAAAACAGTCATTAATGGTTTGAAACGAGGGATTAGCTTCTTCTCCTCATGAGAAAAAAAGTAAGTTTTCAAAATAAATAGATTTCTTTTTTCCTAAACTATTGGCTGCATATAAGAGCAGTGCTCTAAAATCCATCATATTTGAAAATCGACTCATCTTGAAAGACTCCTCCAACATATTCTTAACTGTCAAAATCAACCACTTTAATAAAATAACAATTCTACAGAACAGGGTTTTTTTGTTTGTTTTTTGTTTTCTATGGTGTAATTCTGCCCAATTCTTTAAAATTTTTCTATCACATTGCAGATAAAAGTTTTAAGGTAATAATCACCTTAAAGAGTAATAGCATCATGATTTTGAAGATTTAAGAAACAAAACCAATACTGACGTGCACCTATTTAACTGCACATCATCTCTACTGGACCCGTTTTCTGGAGCAGTGAAAGCTGCAAGCACAGGTGTTAATTGCCCTGTTCTTCCTAATGAGCATCGTTTTCTATTGGACAATATTTGCTTTACTGACAGCTGTCAGAATTTTCCATTACTCTCTCCAGAGGATTAAAAAAAGGCACACTTCATAATATGACATGCTGGGTCATGTCAGATTTGAGCACAGTGATGTCCACCCAGAAGGTGCCAGAAAACTTCACTTGGGAAATTCCATTACTTTTCTAGAAGAAACATGGATATCCCAAGTTCAATTAGAAATCCACTGCTATTTTAATTTGCTTCATTACATTAAAGTTTTTTCCTCACATGTGTTGTGTTTATAAGTGGAGACACAATTTTATTTCCAGAAACCTTTACGATGCAGTTTTAATTATATGCAAATTCCTGCTTAATTGATTAGTACAATAATGCCTATGTGAGGCATAACAATCCTCTATAATGACACAGCAGAACTCTATGTTGCTCTGAGCCACTGGTATTCAAGTGTTCCCAAAGTGAGTGCCAATGGCTTTTTTTGAGCTCTTCCAATATTCAAAAGAGGGACCTAACTTTGCTGTTATTAAAAACAACAGCATTATATTGCTTTTTTTTGTCTCATCTTTGAGAAAATTCAACTTTTTCTTCCCCTGGTGATTCAATTTTTATCAATATCGAATCTCTAATGTCTCATGAAAAGGATTCAACCAAGCTCAATGGAGGTGCAGGAAGTTTGTTTCTAAATTCAAAACTTCTTCATAATACTGTCTCTGTCTTGACTAATATATAATGTTTATGGACCAGTCAATAAATCTACTATTTCAAGCTTGCGTATCAATTCATTTCAGATCCTGTAATAAGCTTTTAACGCTTTCAGCTAAAAAAAATGTGGCATAAAAGTTTCTTGAAAAAGAATCTTAAGGTTTACATCAAGTCAACACAAAACCTATTCATATTCTGATATGCATCACCTGTAAGTATGAGTGGTTTTAATGTCCTTATAACAAGTTGCTTAGCAGTGAGAATTCAGCTTGGAGAATCCTTTTGTTGGTTTACATTTTGCAACTGTGAAACAGAGATTGCCACATGAAAAGGTGCCAGAAGTAGCACTAGGCATTGAGTTAGAGAATCAAACAAGATTTAAGAACAAATAAAAGCAGGCAAGCAGCTTCATTACGTGAATTTTGATGAATAGGGTGCAAACAAGAAATCATTAGAGAGCCTTTAACCATCACCTAATAACACAAACTAATAAAAGCACCTGGGAGAGCTGTAAGAAGAATCGGTTCCCTTTCATTCCATGAAGCCTGCCAGAGCAGGCAGAGCCCAGGCACAGCTCCTTCCCTGTCTGAGCAACTTGCTCTGTGTCTGCTCTAAACATTCTCCATCCCTGTGAGCATCACGCACAGAAACATTCAGCAATATTCACATATTGTTGTGATACTATTAAATTAACCATGTCTCATACCTGCAACAGATCTCAAAGTGCAAATCAAAGGTGGAGAAAGCATTAAATCTTATGAAAAGATGAACTGGGCAGTTTCTACAGGAGCACAGTGGCCTGGAAAGCCACTCTCCTGGCCGAGCTGCTGTGGGCAGCACTCCCTGCTCCCACCCGAGACATTTGCTCTGTGTTTGCCCTGCAGTGAGAAAACAGAAACTTAGACCTCAAAAAAGGAATACAAATCTAACAGTGGCTCAGACTGGAGACTAATGGGGGGAGATACAGAGAGTTTTGGTTAGAAAACACATGATGGGGTTAGAAAAACTAGAGGGGGAAGTTCTCCTTTATATCTTTCTCTTTACCTATTATTTTATGGTTTTGATAACACTACACTGAAACCACAATCTGAGATAATACAATTTCCATACTGTTTTCTCAAACTTTTTAGATGCTTTCTCATCAAACCACCTGAGAGCATTTGTGGAAATTAGAATTAATTTAATAGCAAAGTTTTTGCACAGACTTAAACCTAATGGTCATATTTCTATAGATCCTCTCAATGTAAGCCTATAATTTTTCTGAAAAAAACCAACAGAAACTTAGCAACTTTTTGTTAATCAAACGAACCTAACAGATTGGTTATTAAAAACCAGTTCAAAATTTAAGATTCTAAGAAAAAAGAGCAAGTATTTAACATGTATATTCAAACATCTAGTTAAAAAAAAAAAAGCAACCATCCCCCAAAAACCCAACACAAACCCCCAGGTATCCTACCCTTCTCCCCAAACCAATCAAACATCAAACCAGCTATCCAGACTTTGAATTTGTGCCTTTACATCCCTTAAGAATTTAGAAATTTGAATTGAAACTGCCTGTTCTATAAAGACACTATCACTCTATAAGCCAGTCTATGCTCCGCTGTGAAGAAACCACTGGATGCAGAGGCTGTTGATCCAGCAGGATCCACCAGTACTAATTTGCTCAAGGAAATGTCAAAGTTAAACATGAAGCAGTTGGCATCAGCTGAACCCAACGTGACTGCTCAGTGTTCCCCAGAAGAGTCAGCTGCACTGGGGGGCTCCTGGTCTCAAGGAGCAGTTGCTGGAGCTCCTCAGAATAAAACTGCCTTGATAAAGAGCTGTGAAACAGCCCCAGTTGCTTTGTGACAGCAGGCTATTAATGGAAAGTCTTCCAAAAAAAGAAATCGAAACAAGGCTCTCTAATGCATTTGCATTTCTGGCATGATCTCAGAGGAACTGAGGAATCAAGACTGTGGAATCCTTCCAGCTGTCAACAATAGAAAATAAAGAGAAGGAAAAGGATATTTAGAACTGGCCTGTAGTTGGAAAGCAAAGGAAGAACTAAGTTTTGTGGCCCTTTTTGTACGTCTGGATGACAACTGGTAGTGACTTGTATTATCTTCCTTTCTCCTGTAAATCATTTGGAAGGATGCTGTGCCACCTGTGAGACAGGCTGGCCTTCAGCTGCTGACAGGGCTCTTAGGCAAGGTGAGTTTCCAGCCAGTCCCAAGTCTTTTCCTTAGATTGGTTTTGTAAGGACAGTCCCTCACCAGCCTTTCTGCAGTACCAGAACCACCAGTTCTCAGCCTGGTCACACACATCAATCTCCATAATCTCCTAATCCCATCATGCTTTCCAGTCAGACTCAAAGTAGAAACTTAAGTCTTGGAAATTCCTCAATTTCTTCAAGGCTCCCTGTTTTTCTCTTTGCCATCTTCTCCAGCTGCAGACAGCGCTCACAAGTATAACTGACTCGCCTTAACACATCTACTAAATTCATAGAATAAATAGCTGGGGGTTTTTTAACCGGCTTCTGCCCAGTGCCTGCTTCAGACCACAAGGAGACAAACTATTCACAAATATCTAATTGAATTTTGCTACATTTTTAGCTGAAAAAAGATAGAAAAGAGACAGAAGTTTTGGAAAAAGCAGAAACAATAATGATTCAGTTTTTGAAATTTGGAACCATTTCATTTTGAAGACTTTAAAGCAAATATTTTCACCTTTCATTTTGAGGATTTCAGTCTGCTTTTCCTTTTTTTTTTTTACCCACACTGAAAAGTAAAACAAAAAGGTTGAAACTTAGAGTGAGAAAAAACCTAACCCACATTTTCCTGTAGACTGAAGTGCTTCATATTGCCCTTCCTAACCAAATTTTCCAGTTGGAAAATGCCAAATTTCTTCTTTCATCCCTTCCAAGTCTTACCAATGCCCTTTTTATTTGTTTGGCCTCCACATTACTCCTTTCTGGTTTTGCAGCAAGTTTTTCAGGTAAGCTGGAGATGCAGGTGCCAGAAGTGAACAAAATCTTTGTGGCAGGGTCAGGAAGGTTTTAGATGCCCAGTCCCTGTCCTCAGTCTCAGCACCTGAGAGAATCACTCAGAGCCATCCTCTACTACTGGAACTCCAACTCCCCAAACTCCCTCCTCTCAAATTTATAAATTATTATAATTATTTTATTTTTTCACATTATGTTTTCAGAAAACCGAAGCTCACAAGCTAACAAAGATTTTACACTTTTCCATGTTTGCTAGTCCCCATAATTGACAGGTTTCTGTCAAGTAAAACAATTATCCACCTGTTTGCAGGAAAAAGTATTAACAAACATGCTCAACACTGTTCCGTTAGGCAGAACATTTCACACCTCATTACTTAACTGAGGAGTTAGCCTGGTGTTCAGTGTACAAAATTCCTGCTGATTCCAGTAGAATAAGCTATTTGTTTACCCAAGAAATAATTCCCATGTCATATACATTACAGATTTAATTATTCACTATGCAATATTAAAGTCCAGATTTCCAAGTTCTTCCCGAATCACGTGGATTTGCAGTTGGGACTTCCCATTTCATTCCACACTAACAACTGTTCTCCAGGTCTGAAGGCTGAAGACCAAGAGGGACCTTACAAAATAGCAGGGTTGGAAATCTTTTTCTTAGGGAGAATTGAGACAATACTGAACTTTTCTGTTATTACAAATGGAGGTTTTGGGGCATGGCAGTACACAGCAAACCAGTCCCTCTTTTGCAGATTTTGAAAGATCTGTCAGCACAGTAAGAGTCCCAAATTTCAGGGCTTTGGTGTACATAGGCTTCTATGCCCACACATTATTTTTTATCATTTATAAAAAGTCATTCTCATTTTCTCCAGTGTTCTAGTTATTGCTCCTAAATTAGCAGAGCATCAGGTACAAGGAATCTTCTCAAAACAATCCAATTTCCATATTAAGCTGCCAGTTTCCCTTCCTTTTGATTTACTAGGTTGTTTTTTTCAAATCCAAACTATGCAAGATAAACACCGGTTATCACTATAACCGTAAGGATGCTGTTATGGTTCTGCTTGTAGGTGTGTATCTATTTATTTCACAAATCATTACCCCCGACATGAATAAAAGGAGAGAAAAGCTCAGTTTCTGAAAATCCCACTGTTCCAGCCCCATGACACCCAGCACAGGTGCATTAGGCAGAAAGGAACCATTGTACAGGAGCGACGTGTGAGGCAATACCTTGGTGGGGCGAGGCAGGGATCCAAGGAGAGAGGAATGACAAATAGCATCCTACATGGATGGAAAAGGTCACTGCAATAAAAGCAACCTGGGGAACTGGGAGCAAGTGCAGTGTTGCTACAGACTGGAAGAAAACACAAAATCCAAACAAATGGAACAGAGCAAGAGACAAAACTTCCTTCACGTGTGAATGTCAGACTGAGCTGTGGAATCATTTTGGGAGCTGACAAAATGGAAAAAGATTCCCTCTATGCCTTGATGTGAAACCATCTGAAAATTAAGCATTTACTCAGGCCAGTAATTAACTTCTACAAACATTCAAAGTCCTTGACTTCTCTGTGTAACAATCTGTCAGAAACATAAATTATGCATATTTGCAATGTAGTAGAAAAGGCAATGTTGTTTGGTTGATTTGCTTCCATGAGAAAAAAACAACCCCTCATCTATAGTTTTAGTCCATAATAACTTCAAACATTGTGGGAATTACAAACTCCACAGGAACTGGTGATTTCAAGACTTGCACTGGAGTTCCTGACTCCTTGGAGTCTTGCAGTGTCAGCTGTGCACGGGCCACACCAGGGCAGACATGGTGCAAGCAAAGAGCATCACCACAGAGAGCCCCATGAAACACCACGCTCAGCTCTGAGTGCAGCCCGTCTGAACATCTGCTTGTTCTCCCAAGAGAAAACTGAGTAACCCTGCACCAAAATAAAGCAGTTGTTTAGTGGAGGAACCCCAGATCTTTATTACATTCCCACTGCAGCAGTGTCTGCACAAGGTAGCTAAAGTTGAGGCTGTAAGAAAATCCTGGTCTGCAAAAGCATTCACCTGCAGAAGATGCAGTGAGGCAGGCACATCCTTACAGGAAGGCTTAGGGCATTTGAAGAGCTGGGTTAGGAAGTAACAGGAAAGGATATTTTGCTTGGCTGAGCTCTGTTTTCAGCAGAGGTTTCATCAATAAAGCTCTATGTGCAAACCCTTTTAGGGCACATGCTACCAGAGGGCAACAGGGCTGTGGCAGGGAAACACAAAGGGAAAAATATTCTGAGTAAAATGACAGAGTACAGATTTCTTTCTGTTTATGCTGAAGGGATGTTGCAGACATGCATGGGAGAACTGCCAGGCAAAGAGTCAGGCATTAATAGGGGGAAAAAAAAAAAAACACTGAGAATGATTAGTAACCACTGATCAGTTTCTCCAGTGATGTGCTGAAGTTTCCCATCTCCTGTACTTTTTAAAATAAGACTGAATACCTTCTGAAGGAAAAAGAAGTCCTAATTTCTATTGATCTCATCATACTGTATATGAAGACAAACTCTGTTTCTAGAGATGCTAATGTGATAAATAGGTGAAATATATTTACAGTTTGCCTGATAAGATGCTAATATTTAT
Organism: Corvus cornix cornix; assembly: GCF_000738735.6. Taxonomy (NCBI): domain Eukaryota; kingdom Metazoa; phylum Chordata; class Aves; order Passeriformes; family Corvidae; genus Corvus; species Corvus cornix. The sequence continues at coordinate 16,275,316 of NC_046343.1, forward strand.
AATCATATTAGAAACAGGTATCAAAACTGTAAATCTATTAATGTAATTTTATAACTAGGAGTAATAATTAAGCACTAGATAAATGCACAGTTTATCATTTAAATAAACCAGAAGTGTATGGCATATCAAAATCAGAAAATCCATAAGACAAGATATTGACTCAGATGAAAAGTGCCTCCTTGCCTTCAAGTGTTTGTAATGGCACTGATTTGGATTTATAGGGAGAAAGAGGGAAGTTATTAAACTGTTGGCTATTACAAATCCAACCAACCAAGCCGCCCACAGAACCTTCTGTGTACTAATATTGCAAAATATTTTGAAACAATGATATCCTAAATTTGAGGTTCTCTACTTTGTAGCCCACGAAGCGCAAGCTTGCATATGTTCAACTCTTCACTTTCAATCAGCTACCAAATTGTGTTGGTAGCAGCTAAAAACATGACCTGCTTTCTAAATGTTGCCTTTCCACATAAACAGCAGCACTACCCACTATGGAAATTGTCAGGACTGTGCCACGGCCAATGAAAAGGAGATGCAGTTCAGAAGATAAAAAACTCTGTATCAAAAGAAAAAATTATTAGAAAGCCTGAAAAATTCTTCCCATACAGCATGACTTACAGCAGAGAGAGTTAGCAAGAACAGTTTTAGCCTTTTCTACGCACAAAGGAAAAACACACAAGCAGCATCTGGACTCAGCATATGAAAGAAGGAGAAGAAAAAAAAAAGGATATTTTCTGCTTATAATTGTAGTATCCTCAGTGCCTTTCAGTTTTTGAGCAAGGTACCAAGTCTAAGCACTGATCTTCTTGGTGCAATGACAGAGCAGCAATATTGAGGCTTTACGTTTCAAAAGCTTCAAAAGCTTTCCAAAATTTCACAGTTATTGGTGATTTTTAAGTAGCTGCCATGAGACAGAATACGCACTGGAAATGAGAAAAGGCCTGACTGGCCACAGTCACCGGGTTGTGTCCCAGCCATCAGGGAAGCTGTCAGAAAGCAGAGCAATACACAGAGAAATGGAAACTTGGAAATTCAGTGCTGCAGCTGCTTTGCTGGGGGGCTTTTATTGCTACAGGGGTTCCCAGTTCAACACATTTACAAACCTTAAACAATGAAAAGCAGCTAATAAAAAACCCTCTCCATTTCTCAAAACCATGGTGAGCTTAAGAAAAATATGTAAACAACGGAATTCAAGTCTGTTCTCAATTCTATAGCTTTTTGTAATTCATTATCATTTTTATTACCATAGAACCTTCTGTTTGAGATTTGATTGCTGTTATTATGAATTCATACATTAATAAATAGAATGTTTCTGCAATATCTTAGTATCTAGAATCATGTCTTCTGGCTGAAATTCAGACATCTGCAGGCATCATCAACACAGGGTACAGAGATTAGCAGCAGCAATAATATCAGTAATAGTTGCAGCAACATGGAGCCGATACTTTAGAAAAAGCACACTCTTCGGTTTCAACGGGAAAACATTGTTCATGCTGTTCCCTCCATTTCTAATTCCAGTTCTAAGCTCTAAAATTAGACTCAATGCTCAAGAGATGCAACAGAATGAGAATGAAACCGGACATTAAGGATTTAGGGAATTTAAGTGTTAGAAACAGTGTTAGAAAGGAGAAAAATTATTTATTTAAAGGCCTTGCTGCTACATCCACACACTGTTTAAACAATATGTGTACAAAGACACTCTTGCTTACAACCTCAAAGCTAGGCCAGGCTCCAGAGCAGAAACGAATACATTACTTACTTTGAATTTGGAAACAGAAATGAAAATGATCAATCTACCAGCCTTTTTTTGCATTGCTGTAAAATGTCATCAGAAGAAAGTTCCTTATGGCATTTCCTTGGGAATATACTGAATAAGAAGTACCCTTTCTCAGGAGAATTATATACACAGCTGTAATGGAGCGCTGCTTTTTGGAGACAGTTATAGGAACTACAGGAAGTAATTTAGAAAACACAAACCTGGAACCTAAACTGATTTTAACTGTTGCTGCTCTAAGCATAACTTGACAAATTCTACAATGTGATATTCTGAAAGAGGTTCCAAAAGATGCTGCTGAACGCTTAATCATATACAGCAGTTAGGACAGGAAGATGGTGGAGGAGGCCAACATTTTCTTTCTGATTAACTGTTCCTCCGTACCTGATCTCAGAAGTGATGAACAGATGTCAAATGAAACAAAACCAAAAGTAAACAAACACAAGAACAACCAACAAGCACCAGGGAAAACAACACACTTTCTCCTGGCCCCAGCTGCAATATTGACAAGGAGAGGAAGATTCCAATTCCTTGTCTCTCTTGTTGCCGTGTTTCCTTCATTACCTACTGAGCTACCCAAACTCTTTTATTCAGTCTTTTATGCAAACCAAAGTCAATCCTTCATGAGGATTAAAAAAAAAAGCTATGGATTCTAGATTTTTCTGGCCACTACTGTATTTTCTATCCTGTATGTTGATAGGTACAGAAAATTGAGGTCTTAGTTCAGTAGGGGGTGATGCTTAATCACCTGAAGGCATGTAATTATTTTTCTATTGGATTCATTTATTTCTTAAAGATGACTATACTTCTATATATTGGTTTGCATTATAGAGTAGAAACTGGAAATAATTCTTTACTTGATGCCAGATTGTAAGAGGGCTATAAAACAAACACTTCCAAGCACTCCCAGCAGAGGATCTAAAATAAGTCTCCCAGCTACAGTGCATTAGTTCAAGTTCTGGCTTCTTTCAGAAAAGATTTTTACAAACTGGATTAAACTGCATGTAGGTGGTGGTAATTACACATTAATAATAATGAAATTCTATAGACAGGTAGTATCTGCTGAATGCAGGAGATGCATCTAGATAATTATACTGAATGTAAAATGAAAACTGATATTTTACACAAGATTTCCACCCAATAGGGTCATAAGCAAAAGGAGTCTTATTCTTTATTTCAACTCTAACTAACAGACAGCATTAAAGAACAGCACTTATTTCCTTCAAGCCAACCTGTTTCTCTTTTCTTCTCTCCTTGCTGCCAGAAACTGCTTGAGAAAAAAATCGAAGCAAATCTTGTCTTCTAAGCAGCGTCCAAACTACTCCATGGGCAGATATTGTTACATTGAGGCAAATGATTTGTATCATTTTTGTGAGCCAAAAAGACACAAAGACCGAAAAAATGGGCACCATCTCCCTTCCAGTCAAACTTCCAGCAAGTTCTTGGGAATCATGACAATATCTAAACCACAGTTTAGAATTTCCCCCAAATCAAAATACTCCAGCGATCATTCTGCTTTTACTTTCTCACTGTTAGAATGGCAGAAGCTGATGCATGTGTCCAATTATGGATCCATTATATGAAAACCTAATATGGGAGTAGGTATATCCTATGGCTTTTACTCAGTTGAAAAATGAACAAACAGTTTTTGTGTTGTGAGTTCAAAATTTGGTTTAATAGCAGTAAATCCTCTACAGTAAAGGCAAAGGTGCAGATAACAGAACCCTTCTCTTTTTTCCATGTAAGGTTGAAAAACAGCCTGTTTTATTGTATTTTGACTGAAGACATTAAGATGGCATTTCAACAAGCTGAGTCACCTTCCTTACATTACCAGAAAAAAATATATGAAACACATACAAGAAGAAGAAATAAACCTATTCCTACTGCTGTAAGAAACCATCTCAGAAAATGGTATGACAGGAACTGACCTTCTTTCAAAAGAAAAAAAAAAAATCCACTAACTTTTCTTAGGTAAAAGGTCTCATTTCCTTCTACAATGTTTGTGTTTTTCAAAATACTATCAGCAGGTGCACCAGATTTCAAAAACCTCTTGTCCTTCATCACATATAATTGTGCTGCATATTATATTAAGAAATACAAGCAGAGGAATGTAAGTGATGGGAGTTCAATTAAAACCAGCATAATATCTCGTTGCATAGAAAATGATTCTGCAACTGAAACAGGTTCTAATGAGAGAAAAAAGGAATACATTTTCACATATTTTTAATTACACAGAACTTTCTCGAACATGATTTTTAATAATATATTCCATTAGGTTAACATCATATTTAAAGAAAGTGCATTTTCTGATTTCATTTCAAGTCTGATTTTGAGCAATTATTGTGTCATTGTTCTGCAGTAGAAAGGTTGAATTCATTTACTGTGTGGTTATGCTAGTTATGATTGATGTCGCTTCTCCAAATGATAAACCAATCACCCCAATGATGTAATGTCATTTTAAGAGTGCTATAATCACATTTCTCTCAAACTGGGAGTTCTGATGAGTTCTAACAAAGATTTATTGTAGATTAAAGGCCTTCATAATATCAACAATAGATTGCTCATTTGATAGAATATTTGATTAGGTAATTTTTTTAAGCAAATGATTTCTTTCATATATATTAAGAATGGCTCTTGTGAAGGGCACAGGGCAACACACGTGGATGAGTGTCATCTCACATCCAAAAAGGATAAAGCTGTTGAGGAGCCATCCTGTAATTACAGAGCTTGGAGCAAGAGAAGTATCCAATCAGACAAACAAGAGGACACTTCTATTGTGTAATTAGTAGAAGACATTGGTAAATATTAAAAAAAAAAAAAAAAAAAAAAAAATTAAAAAAGAAAAATAAAAAAATACGACCAGAGCCTGATCAACCTTTTCTTGTCATGTAGATGGTAAAAGCTACTCTGCAAATCTTTCAGGGATAGGGCTAAGCCATAAAAAGTAGTAACCTTCTCCAATTTCATGTATAAGTCATTATCTGTGGTATTTTCTTATAAACTCTCTAAAGAAACATTGTGAGAACTAAACAAAAGAAATGACACCATTAGGAAAGGGTCATTATTTTCCAGAGGATGCATTAAGTCCAGAAGAACTCATGCTACAGAACCCTCCGTGGTGATCAAGCAATTATGCACGTGTCTGTGGTAAAAAAATACTAAAAAAGGACACCTGCACCTTATACCCTGAAAATTTAAAATCATTATATATTATGTGACTGTTTAATAAAGAAGTAAATGGGATATGGGGGGAGAAAAGTGTTAAAATGGAGAATGGACAAAGCAAAGCCTATCAGAGGATGCCAAAAAGGTTCCTTCGGTCAGCCTTCAGTAACAATTGTTAAACATGAAGCTTTTAAGGATAGAAAGAAACAATGATTATGATTTAAAATGAAACATAAAGAGCTCTTCCATCAAATTTTCTGATGTTCTTTTATTGCTACTTCCTTCATTTGGCTTCCTAAGAAAAGCCATGCTGGTTCCCTCAGTCCCAGCAGTGGCTGTAATTACCAAGTACTCAAGCATCCTCCAAGTCTCTTTTTTTAGTTCACATTCCCTGACCTTAATTTTCTTCTACTTATTTCATCCCTCTCCCATTTACTTTTCCCATTCCCTTTTAAAATCTCATCAACTGCTTGATCCACCACACCCTTTAGACAATGTTCTCTCTTGTTCTTTATTCTGTTCTTGAGCCATGAACATTCCCTGTTCCTGAGATGAGGCAAGCATTCCCCAGCTCCTCCTGCACATAGGTAATGATCCACCACCAATCCAGGAAGCAGAGCTGCTTTTTCCATGAATATCCCTTTGCATTTCTCTGCCCTAAGGCCCCCTTGTCATTTTATTTCTCTGTTACTTGGACTCACAGGTGCTTTTGTGGTTCTCCACAAGCTGATCTCATTCTTAGCACCCTGCCATCACCTCTTTCCTATGCCACCATCTTCTCTGAGTATTTTAATGTCCTGTGAAAATTCATTGGGGAGCTCCAACTTGTGCTCACTGTCTTTCAAATAACTAACTGCTCACCATGCAGGAACCTTCCCTCTTACTCTTTGTTAGGTGAAATGCTTCCTTGAAAGCATTTAGTGACAGATTTTGCTGAAACCCTTTTGACAACACAAAGACCCTTCAATCAGCTGGATCACCCTTATTCAGAAATGGCTGAGCCCTGCAAAGGACCCTTGAAGCTACACTGACTCAAAGATAAATCACACCCACTCACTTCCTGACCCTCTCCCCATTTCCATGGTTTCTACAGAGTTGCCCATTACAGATTGTGAGGTCTGCAGCTCCCAGATCACTCTCTGAATCTCTTAAAACCCCCTCAAAAGTGGCATCATTTTTTCCATAATAATAAACTCGAGGAGCAAGGAAGCACACTCAATCTCTGAATTATTATTTCTTTGTGCAATTATATTTTAGCATACCTGAACAGGGTTAAAGGATAATTCAGGATGGAAGGAACCCCAGGAGGTGCCTAGTCCAGTGTCCTGCCAAGCAAAGGCACCTCTGAGGTCAGAACAAGTAGCTCAGGATTTCAGCCTAAGTGTTCTTGGAAAGCTCCAAGGACAGAGACTGGACAGGCTCCCAGGGCCACCTGTTCTAACCCAATGCTTAGGGAAGAATTTATACCAAATATCCACTCTGAATGTTCTGTTTCAGCTTCTGCTCCCTGTCTCACCCTCCCAGCACACACCCCCAGCCCCTGTTAAAGGGGGGGTGTTCAGGTGTGCTGTGTGCACCCCAGCAGTCCCACACCACACAGAACCTCCAGTGTTGCTCAGAGCTGCCTTGTTACAGCAAAGAGACCCCTCAGGCCGACCAAAAACTGCACAGAAGCTCTGAACCTATCATGTTTAGTTAAATAACACCCAACATATATCTATGATAAAAAATAAAAAAAGGGAGCTAGAACAGCTTCTTTTGATTTCCCTGTATTTCTAAAAAGGGATTGCATCTTCATTCTTCAGTTTTTGGCTGTCAAAATGAAAAGTCATCACCTACTAATAAAAATTAAAATAAAAAAAAAAGAGAAGAGAAAAAAAGAAGAAAGCAAGCCCTAGGCACTACAGATTCCATGACTGATAGAGCTGCAAGTGTTTTAAAATAGTGGCCTGAAAGACAAGGATTAACTTGCTGAAAAATAGCAGATCTTAGTTAAATGCGACATTACAAGTATAGAAGCAGACAGATTTGGAAACAAGAACAGACACAGACTGGCAGAAGCAACGTGCATTTTTAGATACAAAACCTCATCACCAAATGATATACTAGATTAGCTCATGCAGAACGAAGAACCATCGTGTGTACATTTCTCTCCTACCAGATGCAACGAGGAGCAGGAAACCTACTTTGAAAAATAAATCCCACTGATGACAAGAATTCAATAGTATTTTTTGTGCTGCTTCTACCATACTTCAGACTAAAAAATCTCTCTATAGTAAAATGAAGGAACACCATATATGATGGATTGTGTTTCCAGGAATTTTCCATTAAATGAACCAGTGAGACTTTCTTTGCCCCATTTCCATAGATGCTCTCAGTTTTGTGCTGATGCAAGAACACATTTGCACATTAAAAAAGAATGCATAAAATTGGCACAAACATGTCACAAACAAACTCCATATGTTTGTAATTTTCTTACCACTGCTGGAAGCCTGCTGTGGCCCTGAACACGCTCTCAGCAGATATGAATTGGGAGAGAACTCCTCATCAGGATTGGTGTCCATGATTTGATGGGACGTGTTGCTGTCTAGCAATGGCATCTGGCAGCTAACTGGTGGAGGATTATGAGAACTGGGCAGCTGAGCAGATGGGAGAAGGCTAGACGAGGATGTAGGTGGAATGGGACGACCTGGGAAAGAGGACACAGGGATCAAAGATCAGCAATGAATGTAATGAAAAACCCCACCAGCCAAGTAATTGCACTGTAACTGCCCATGGTTACACTCGATTACTGCTGTACACTCGATTACAGCCCCTCAATCTCTGCCCTGGTACCAACCTGTCCCTTTGTATCACATTTCCTGAAATTACATCACATCTGTAAATCTCTTAAAATAGTAGTAATGGGCTGATTGATATTTTATTTTTTTTTAACCAGGAAAATTTCTCCAGCACAGGAATCTCTGAGGCATTAAACAACCATATCAGGGCTTTCTCCAAGCTAAGGTTCTTCCTGTGATGCTGCGGATCTTCCCAGAGCCCACTGAGAGATGTGACAGGAGGCACAGGGGACAGCAGGACTGAAAGGCAATTATTCCACTTTAGAGATGGGTTAAAGCTGGAATCTGGGCTGGCTCTCTCAGCACTGCTGTCCTTCCTCACCCATTGCCTTCTGCACCAGAGCTGCAGGAGCAGAATTTCCTGCCCAGCCAGGTTAGTTCCAGCCCTAAAGCCCAAACCCTAACGGGTACAATACCTCAGCGCACAGCAACAACATGGTCTTGGTCACCTAAAGCAATGGCATCAAGTCAACAACAACATTCATACTCATGTATCCTATTCTTTTGTCAAGTCCCAGAACCTCACACCAACCCATTCCATCAAACGCACAGAGACGAAGACAGGTTTTTTTTTTTTGTTTGTTTTGCATTTCAAGTTTATCTAGTGCATTGAAGAAATTCTTCATGAATAATTTAAATGTAAGAAAATATGACCTTTGTGATACTGCCAAAGTCTGTAAGGCAGAGATCTGCTACAAATGTTAAAACACAGCAAAACTACATCAAATGGTGTATCCTTATTGCCACCATTCTTAAAGAAAGAGTAGCAGAGAAAATAGACACTGATTTGCTCACTAGTTACATCTTCATTTTTGAATCAAGGACCTCACACTTTATATGAATTATCCTTGGGTTTGTACCATTAGGTAAACTTATGTAATCACACAAGAAACTCCAAATGAGAGCGGAAAAAAAGGCAAGAAAATGAAAAGTTCCAGCTCCCACATATAAATTATATTTGGGATGCAGCAATCAACCAAGGGCACATGTAGATACTGAAAACCACCAACTTTGCACTGCCTGGTACCAGCAAATAGCATGAAGTACTTCCTTCCCTTCAAAAACTTTTGAAATAAAATAAATACCAGAACATAGGCAAGTGACTTCCATCATTATTTTTTACTGTATTTTTAGCACTGGATAAATTGATAAGACTGAATGACCAAGTTATTGTAAGACAAAAATCAATTTAAGCTACTCCATAGTAACTCCCATCTACAATCTTTTATGCTACAGAAAATTAAATATGCATTGAATACTTTCATTGTGGACTTGCATTTGAGAGGAAATAATTTTAATATTGATGATAGGAATAATTACTGTTATTATTCATGCTTATGCTATTCTTATGAAATACTACCATGAATACCCTAAACATTCAAGGGAAGTTTGAGCAAGACCAGCTTCTAATTATCTCTTTGCAATGTGTTGCAAAGAAGCAGAGAGGCTGAGGTTTGACACACCTCTGACAGGAACGTGACACTCATGCCCACTGTGTGCATTTAATTTTCACATATGCTGGCTCTGCTTCAACACTGTGAAGTTGAAAGCAGCAGCTTTATAAATTCTAAATCTGCATTTACTGCATGTATCATATGGAAATATATTACTTTAACATAAAACTGTTAGATGTGTGAGGGTATGAGATGAAGGAAAAGATTTTTTCCTTTTGTGGAAACTGCATATGGTATTTTAGAGCAATTTAGGAATATTTTTGTAGAATACATTGAAAAATGATAAAACCCCCAAACCTTAAGAATTCCTTTGTCAGGAATGCTAATGACATTGTTACCATCATGAAATAATACAGCCCAAATCCCTAAAGAAAAGGCAAAATGTCTAATTACTGCAACTCTGTTTGTAGTTTAGAGGAAACAGAAGGTATGAAGCTGTTAAATGTTGCATCATTTTGGTGGGAAGTTGGCTCCTGAGGAAGATCTGTCCACAGTCACATACTAATGGGAAAACGGAGATGTCTGTGAGTCACAGAACCTATTGCAAATCCATCCTCTGGTTAGATTGCCTAATAAACAGCCAAATTTAATTAAAAATTTTCTTGTGGTTGGGACATTCTTGATCTTTCTATCAAGTTGATTTTTTTACATCTACTAAACCTTAAACTTTCCACTACAGCCTTTCCCTCTTTGAGGTTCTCTAAAAAGCATGTTCTCTTTCTCCACTCCCAGCCCCTGAAACACACAGCATCTCTTAAGACACCCAGTCTTTTGTAAAATATGGTGGGAAATGAATTGAAAAATTACTTAACAGGAACAGAAAGACACCAGTAAGCTTTTTTGCCTTAAGAAATTAATCTAAGGGGTAACTATCTGCAGCACCACAGTTAAGAGAATGGCTTGTGAAAGTACCAAAGAGAAGTGTGGGAATGCAGTTAGGCTATAAAGAGCATCACAAATGTAATTTATTTTTTACTATACACTCTTAAGTGAGAAATAAGGGCTTTGATTCATACTTATATAAATATCTTGGTCAAATACGTTAAATGTAACATTTAAAAGAACAAACTAAGCTTTGCAGGTTCTACAAACCCGAGCTCCTTGTCAGACCCATTCATGTGCCTACGGATATCTCAACAGTCATATTTTTAAACTTCCCAGCTCTTTAAAAGATTCTAAATTTCCATTGCTTCACAATGGGATTTGCAATACCCTACAGTCTATAAAACTACTGTGGCTTATGATAACATCAGTATTCTATTACACTGCTGTTTTCAAAAGTTAAATCATAATAGAAGTTCCTACAATTTGTGTCTGGTCTTCATATAGTAATATATTAAAGCTTCTGTGAGTAAGTTTTTTATCTAGTTGTGCATTGACAGAACCCTATGTAATGGATACTTACAGTGACAGCAATAATGTAATTGTGTGACATAGTCAAAGAAACATAAACCAGATACAAATGCTAGAAAGGGAACCAGACTTAAAGCTGATACGTTATATTTTCAATGGGGGATTGTATCAGTTCTTTTTGCAGTATCTGTTCATATGCATGCTCATACTGCATATACTCATGCATGACAAAGACTTGTACAGATACTGAATAGAGCAGTTGTAAGGCATTCTTCAAAAAGAGCAAGCAGCCAAGAAGAAAAAAACAAATTTCCTCTCCTCCCACCCCTTTCTCCTGCCATTTATCTTATCTTCCTTTTTAGAGTGAAGGAAGAAACTTGGTAACTCTTAATTCAGATTTGGGCTTGCTTTGGGCTTTCACACCACACAGCACCTCAGTCTGCAAGGGCCTTCTTTACCCTCTTATCCCTTATATTCCTTTTTCCTTTTAAATCAGTCTCATGTTTCTTCACCAGCTCAGGAGCTTTTATGAAACCACTCCTCAATTACAGCTACACTTTAAGTCCTTAAGGCGTAAAATCTGCTGTAGAACCTACATTTAGAAATCAGGCCATGCTCACAGCTGGTAATGTCTCAAGCCCGGACAGGAAGGGGAGTTCTGTTCATCTCAATCACAGTAACACATTGGGAAAAGAGATACTTCAGTTGCTATTTAGCCTGAAAGACCACACCATCACCAGAAGGAAAAAAAAAAATACAAAAGATAAAAGACTGCCTGCAATCACTCCCAGCATGAATATACATAAACAAGAGACACAATCAAAGAAGATGTGCAAGCTGCTCATCAGTTACTGAAGGATATTTGAGATACGCTTTCCATACTCCCTCTGTTATTCTTTCTCCTTTAAAGGACCTATAGAGTTTTGTGGATAAATAAAGCCCACGTGTATGTAAAACCCTGATCTCTATATTGCACCCAGGTGCATGACAGGAAACAGGGAACCAATAAACCCCCCCTGGAATTTAACAATTTTGAGCAGTAAGCATGTAGATATGCATTCCAAATGTGCGTCCATCTATTTATGTACTTTTTTGTATACTGAAGTATATTACCCACACACCTCTAGACAGACATGCATAATATCCAAAAACATACATTATTTTAACAGGTCTAAAGATTAATCCAGACTCCTTAAATAGCTATTTTGCCATTAATTTGTTCAGGAGGGAAGATCACAACCTGTGTGTTGCCATCTCACACTCTTAAGTTACTCATTTCAGTAAGTCCTGTCATTAGAAGGTAGCTCATTCCCAGAGGTGGTAAATACTGATCTCAAAGCTCATTGTATCTGGAATGGAATTCTCAAGCTTTTCCCATCAGGAAAATCTCTCTTCTAAGGTTAGACATGTGTAGCAATATCTGTGTAGATTGTTCAACCTCACACATTTTCAGCATGAATTTCATATTCCTAAGCAGCATATCTTCATTGATAACTTATATTTATGACAGAAAATCTTCCTATATGTAGAGGCTTTTATAAGCAATATCAGCTTTCAAGATTTTAAACAGCTGATAGTCTTCACAATCAAGGGGTTATTATGTAACTGTTCTGCTCTTCTCTAAGGCTATCTGTTAGTCAAGCAGGCAATAAACATAAATGACCTGTGATAGTTACAGTTAGTCACATATATTGCTATCAGTAAAGCCCCTTCGTTCTACAGCTCTGGTCGTAAGGACCAGGACTCAGACAGAAAAGATCCACACAAGCCAATGTCTCCCTGTGCAGTCCTTGGCAGGTCAGATTGCAGAAAGAAGGGAAACTTTAAGAGAACTGTGTTTTTAAAAACCAGCTCTTCGGAAGATGTAGCAGCGTTCAAGTATTACTGCAGGAAGCTAAGGAAGTAAAGAGTGAAAGCAGAAGAGTTGTTTCTCCATAACTGATGGCATCAGAAACACTGTGTAAAATACTTAATTGGCAATTAAGATTTTGACATTTACTGATTGAAGCTGCTGATATTCATGTTACACCAATACAAAGCATACTTTGCACCCTGTGCAAAGTAATCCCATAAAATTATGTTAGCGACTTACATGATGGACAGGATCATTAACCGCAGTTGCTGCATTGCTCATATATACCAAAATTATACCCAGAAGGCTATCTAGCAACGGAATTGGGTGGATATTAACTGGAGGTGATAAAAGAGAAGGACCAGATATTGGCCTCCTTTGCTCCCTTCAGTCAGGAAAGCTGGACAGAACCAGTACAAGGACCACAGGCAGGACCCTGTAACAGCTCACAGCTCTCCTCCACTTAACACATTCGCACTAGGTTTTCAAGTCAGCCTAAACTGAAGCACCTGCACTGTCAGCATTGCTGAGTTCACTTTAAAGAGCGAGAAAAGTTGCTAAATATGTCAGGAAACAGCTAGATAATGTAAGATGCACGTTTTTGCAGTGCAAAGCACTATAAATTGAGCAGACAGTTGATGAAGGTGAAGCTTTCCTGAGCTACAGCACATTCAGCAGACTCTCCCTTCGCTCCCCAGAAAAACTGCCTTCTGCAAAAGAAAAAAAAATCTCCTTCTAATATGTATGCATAGCACTGCTCACCACTGGCCTGGGCACTCTTAAGCAGTGTTATATCTAATAAATTAAATATATATTGTCCTAACTGGCATGAGGAACATAAATATTTCATATTTGGTGAAATTACTGCAGTTAACTGACATGGGTGGGGAACAGCACGATGTATGATTTTTGTAGCTCAACTGGCATTCGTGCTTCCACGCACTGGGGGCCAGCGGAGTCCCAGCTCTGCTCAGGGGAGAAAGTTATTCCCCCTAGAGCCAAGCATCCTGTGCTGCCAGCTCCCAGGAGAGAGGGACACAGCACCCAGGAGTTACCCAGGAGCAAGCAGCAATGCTCAGCCAGCTGTGCAGAGCACTTGGTTAACTCGTGACTCTGCAGACCACACTTCAAGGGGGCAAGACAAAAGCCCCAAATGAAGTATGCAAGAAAAAGAGGGAAAGGAATCTAACAGTCTGTGATCGTTTTCTTCAGCACCAAGTTGTTTTCTCTTGCCTACACTGCTGCATTTTTTCTCTAAGGCAAACAGGATTCAAAAGAGCAAAAGATAAAGATATAAATCAGGATTTGGATGACAGAGAGTTATCACTGAAGAAAGGTACTTCCAGTCCTCCTGAAGCTCGTATCTCCAAAAGCAAACAGGCACAAAACCAGCCAAGCTAAGAAAAAGGTTTTCACACAGTCTATTTCACAAAAGTCAAAGGAGAAAACAAGGTCTTTTTAAAAGCCCAGACCTGTTTGCTGATGTGTTCAGGTATTTTTCTGCGTCAAAACGGATAGTAAGGGCCACTAAGGAAGCAGCTGATACCGCCATATCATACCAGAGCAAGACAGAGAATGCCTCTGAAGCAATTAAAAGAGAATGGCAAAAGAGAGATTTAGACACAGTAAGTCATCACCTATGATTTATACAACAGTGAGTCAGCAAAGGCAATTCAGTACCACAGGTCTGTTTTTCCCATTAAAAAAAAATAATAACTCCCTACAGCTTGCTTAGTTTTCTCAAAACTTGTTACAAAAAATTTTAAAATTATTTATTTTACAAAAACCAAAACAGAACAACAAACCATTAAAATATATTAATATGTTCCCTCTCCTCTGAAGTAAAACCATTTACTCAACAACCAGGAATACAGTCTGAGAACTGTAGATAATAGAAAAGGGAAAGATGAAGAACCACCAGCAAGTCCTGATCTCTGTTTTTTTATTACAGATCCATTCTACAAGCTCGTTTAAGCTTCGTTATCTTCCTTAAACCATTTGACCTCTGTATGTGATTAATATTTTCTGCAGTACTGCGCATGTGTAATCTTTGAATATGGAAATCACTGTACCAATGCAAGATATTATCATTGCAAAAACTCTGCAGGAGAGTGAGACTGACTTGGAAATCAATCACTTCTGACTTCCAGTGTTAAAGTTAAATTAATTTTTCTAAGCAATCCATCTACAAAATGTATCAGTTTTATGAAATTTGGGTATTAAAAATAAGGAGACAGTCATGACTTCAGAATTATCTAAACCAATTCAGTATGTAAAGGAATAATTTGCTGCTGTCAAAAGCTAATGTCACTTAATTCTTGTCTAGTTAAATCATCTGATGCCCCTTTCTTTTTTAGTTAAACAAAGATAAATAATAAAAGCAATTTACAGCTAGAAGATGTTAGGGTTCTGCAGCTGTTCAATGTCTTCTGGGCAGATTAGATTCTGTAATGAGAAGTTACAAGCCTCATTTTATAAAAGCTGTTGCTGTCTCGGGAAAAACATCAGTGAGTAAGATTAGAAAACCCTTTTCCTTCATGAACCTATTACACTAGCAAGCTGATTACTTGGCATATGTTTGATACTTTCATAGCTGGAAAACAGTAATTTGTTTCAATGATTTTTTCCCATCACTCATAAAGTCAAAATGTCTCCTCTAATATTACCCTACCTCTGATTCAGCCAGGAAAAACAGACAAATCCATGGGAGAAAAACTCACACCAACCACAATTACTTTAACTTTCCTAAAAAAAGATTCTACTGAACTAACTACAACCAGCGTTAAATTGTAACAACTTATCAACTGCCAGTTCCTTGTGGGACAGAAATAACGTTCTAAGATTAGGAATGTATTTAGAATAAACTTATTGGAAGATCCACAACCATATGTGAATGAATGAATTTTATGGTAACTTAATAATACGTGCAGCTTTTAAAAACTGAGAAGAAAGAAAAGTCCCTGTTTATCAATCTTACCAGCTAAACATTCATGTCAGGGAATCCCACTAACAAAGGGGTTGTAATTAGGCCCTGGGTAGGTAATTAGCAGGCACCCTGTGAAATCTACCCTCTCAGATCAATCTAGAAGTACTTGATTTGATCTTTATTCTGGGGACACCTGGAGTTCAGACTAAGCTGGGTTACAAACTTGTTTCTACCATCCAAACACCTTCTGTTTATCTTCACCTCATTTTAGTGAAATTCTAAGTACTGTTAAACAACCACTCACACCATCTCCACTGCATATCCCCCTGAATGTTGGCTTTATGTCTATTAGAAAAATTTATATCCAGGAACACTGCAACACTTAGCCGATTCTAGTGCCTGGAATCACTAATAGGTGAACAAACATGAGGAAACTCCAACCTGTAATTATTTAACCAACTCTGTGAGAGTTGTACATAGTTAGTACTAACTGGTGGGAGTTGGATAATGATTGGGCGATTTGTGTTAACTCTTTGAAGCCTACCAAAAAAGCAGCTCTATTTTCTGGTGGACAAATGAGAAATGAAAACAAGGCTTCATATGACCTACATTATGTAAATGGCCAAATAATTTAAATAATATGCTTAAAATCTGCTGTATCATGTGCCAGTGCTATATTCTGGGTAATTCTGCTTCAGGCTATTAAAGTCTACTTTTCTTAGTTCCACCTACATTAAAATACGGTGTTTCTATTTGCTTTCTAAATGTGTGGTGAACACACTGCTGAATTAGAGCTATCCCACTGCTGTGACACACTCTAGAGGTGTTTGTATCTTCATGCTGGCAGATAGCGAGGTGTAGTCAGAGAAGCATCAGGATGATGGAAAATAATCTTCCATTATTCTTGATACTGATACTTAAAGTTAGACAACATAATCTTAAGATTTACATTTTTCTTGCTTCATCTGTTTTTTGCTCTCAGCATCCAGCCTTGCATTTCTTACACCACCCACAGTGACTTAGCAGGAGTTTTGGGTGGACAAGCAAACTGAAGGTTTGACTTTTCAGTCCTCTCTGTCACTGGTGGGATTTTCCGAAGCACAAAAGCATGTCAGCATTTAACTCCCCTCTGTCTTACTGCACTTCAGGTAGCTAAACATCCTTTTCCTTAAACATTTTACAGGTGCTACAAAAGTTTAAGACTGTTAATGATATTTTACAATGAACTTTTGTGTGCCCTTACAAGAAATTACCATGCCTGTAACACATCCTCCTTCCAGACTGAACAATCATCCCAGCATTTAACAGCAAACCACAGTGAAACCTCCATGTAAGTCAATGCAAACTCTGTTTTTGCTTTCAGCACAGCCAGGGTTTCTGCAGCTTTCTGAAGTCCTGAAAAACTTCTGAACAGGGAGAAGCTCCCCCAGCCACAGTCCTTTCCTGACTGGAATACCAGACTGCTGTGTTCATTCAATGCAGGATGATCCCCTCTGCTCCGGTCTAGGAATACAGCCTGGACCCAAACTGCAGTTTAAAATCTAAAGGGAAGTGAAATACCATCACTAATGATGAGCTAGGCCTAATTAACCCTTTAAAATCTCTCTGATGTCTTCTGGTAGAGCTAACTATTCCCTGAAGATGATAAGGAATACACAAAATACCCTAGCATAGGACTGTGGACAACCTACCAAACCACTTAGAAATAAGTAGATAAAATTTTGTTCTCACCTAGTATTGAACAAGGTTTGAAATATTTCCATCTTTGTAAAGGTGATTTCCAGTTCAGAGTCTGGGAAGGAGACTCAAATAAAGAAACAGAATATAAACTACTGTTTGTAGGCCACACCTTAGCTGAACATTGGAATCGGCTCACTTTGCTTACATGAAAACTGAAAAATATTTATTTTTAAGTGAGAAGGTTTATGTCAAATTTCACTTTATGTGAAAAGATTTAGCCAAAATAAAACCTGAGTGGCAGATTGCAACAACAGTGATCAGACCATTAATTATTTTACCACTGCTGTGTATCGCCATAATTAATGGCACTCCGTGAGACCAATACAGGAAATTAAAAAGATAACATTTCCTTTTAATGAAAAGAAATTGCAGACATGAAAGGCCACTATATGAAAAAGGGATCTTGATTCTGCAGTACTAAAAAAACCCTGTAACCTGATTAAAAGGCATTTGGAAGCACAAAACCAGGCGTGTTAAAAAGGTAAGACATTTTTTCATTATAGTTACAGTTTAAGTTGCCAGAATGAAGGAATAAAGATACTTGTTCTTCCCCTGCAACAAATGGGCTCTGTTCCATGCTTTTTGGTAAAGCAAAAACCCCACTGAAAATCAAACAGGCTACAGAATAGTTTGAATGTACCATTCTGTATTTCAGCACAAACTGTATCTTTAAAATAATGACAGTTTCTCTCATCTTTTCAATCTTAAAGCATTTTAAAACTACAGCCCGGAAATACATGGACAGAGAGAAATTAAAGCAACTGAAGCTGAAATATTCTACTTAGGAATCCAAAGTTTGTTTACACCATTAGAAGGCACTCAAATATATATCCCCATAAATGACAAGGTCCCAGCAGCAAATTAACAGGAACAATTTTCCCATCTCAGGAGCTGTCAAGATGGGCTCTGTTAGCCAATTTATCTTACTCTAGCACATCTCTGGTGCTTGTCAATCAGTATGTGAAACATTTGGTGTTGATTGCCATTTTTCTATCCACTTCCTTTTGCCTCTTGTACCAGGCAATTTACTGCAAGTCAATCAAGGTTGAAGCAGACCTTGTTTAAATAAAACACTGTTGAGTTCTTTTCACACCAACAATTTCAAAAACAGAATGAGCTGTAGCTCTTCACATTTACATTTATACTACTTTTTCTGTTTTTCCCAAATGCCATGCTCAAGCTATAAGTCATAACTAAACTCAGCCAAAGGCTTATGGAGAAATCAGTCAAGGAAGATGAACTGCATATAACTGAATATGCTTTTGCTGTCAAAAATTCAGGCTATCAATGGAGACAGAGGACATTAAAAAGTACTCAAGTAATCTGGGATTGTTTCTTTTTCACCCTTGCTTGAAGACAGGTCTCAACATCATAAAAACAACTTCTAACTTGTCTGAATTTCTTAACTCTGGATAATTATTTCAAATATCCATTTATGCTGGTATTTTAAGGTAAGAGGGAGCTCAACTTTGCATCTTACAAATAAATATATGAAAAAAAAAATTCTCCCAACTTAGAACTTGGTCCCAATGTTAAACACGCTGACAGCTTCCCTCTCACATCCAGATGAAACAATTGCAGAACAATCCCAGGTCACATCACATCTAATTTTGGCACTACCTTGGCACCACCTGTAAGCAGTGAGGCAGAGAATAGGGCAGAAAGAACATCCTTTGCACTACATAATTTTACAGGTATACAACTGAAACAATATGCACTTACAGTATGCAACACTTGAACACTTAAAACTTGGAATTTGCTTCTGCACAGTAACTTGGTTTCACAAACAATACCTACAAAACTTTTCTACTGTGCATGACACTGTTTCAGCTTTTAGGTTTGTCACGGACTGCAGAATTAACCCCATGACAATTCACAACAGTGGCACACAGAACTACTGGTTCTGAGGTAGAACAGCCATTAAATACTGAGCCACACGTTTAGGTGCCATGACTACAGAGACTGGCATCGATTTATTACGTTTAATACCATTATTTATTAAGCCCATATGCTAAATCCAACAACGTACAAGAGCAACAAGAGAAAATGCAAGTCAAACCAAGCCCTAAGATCCCCAAAGGAGTAATCTCTTATGGGTAACACAGGGCATATTCCTTCAATACTGAAGTGAAAGACAGTGACTATGTTACTGTTATTAGTAAGACCATCCACTCCTCCCCTTAATTCTAAAAGATACAAAAGGACGAGACATTCAGAACCCCACAAGCTCAAGCACACATACATGTGCTAGCATACATAGACTACATATTATTTTATAGATATTACATATATATATATACACATATGAGAGTAAATACATCACTCTCTTTATGCTAAAAAATGAATGGCCATTGAGAGAGAAAAAATTCTCAGTTTCTTCTCTGGTCAACAACTTATGAATTTGCAAAAACTCTCAAAATTGCCTGTAATTAACACCTTGTAAAATTTAATGCCAAGAAGATCCTTGGTCATTTGCTTGTACTTTCGTATGAGACCTAATATCTTCTTGATCTATAGCACACAGAAGAAAATAGATAAAATGCCTGTGACAGAGTCAGAGGCTGAGTGAAAAATAAGTATGTTTTAATCCAAGTGTGTTACAAGGCATATACAATCACCAGTCCCATCCTGAGCAGTGTATTTAAAAAATCCTTACATTCTACCAGCATAACAAATGCTACAACTCAAATGGGATGCATTTCACTATCTTTTGGGTAAAGAATGCTCCAGATCTCCAGATTAATTATGATAAAATAAATGTTAAATAGTTTAGAGTATTAGTCTCTTAAGAAGGAAAAACCTCTGCTGTTTATCCTCCCCAAGGGTCTACCCTTCTCAGGCTGGCCCCTATCTAAGGATCTTCCTTTACTCTGCTGCAAGTAATAAGTGAAAAAAACCCCAAAAATTCACTTCATATATAAGAGCTATGAGTATACCACGTATATGGATGTTATATAAACACATACAAATATAGACATACACAAGTATATGAGTATATGTGTATGCATACTGGGATACGTGGGGTCCTAACACTACCAAGACTTGATCTTTGAGTTATTTTCAGAAAAATATTCTCATTGCTCATGAGAAAGAAGTTATGTGTTTTACTTGCCATTGATGTCACTAAAACAAACAAAAACAAAACCAACAAACCAGCAAGCTGGAGGGATTAAAAAGTATGTCCTGCATGGCAAAACCAGTCAGCCTGATTTATGCCAATATGATTTAAGACCTACTTCAGTAACAATAGCCAGGATGCCACAGTAAAAACTATCATAAAAGTAGTGTAACAATACCAGATTCCCAGTTTTAATTAGGGGTGATTTTCCTGCCGTCTTCCAAAAGATGCCTCCTACACTAAAGCACGAAGAACCACACTTACAGAACATTTATTTTAGAATTTTCAATGATAGGAGATCACTTACAAATCACAAAATTTCCCTTTCATTCCATTGCACCTACCAAAAACCTTCCTAGGGAAAAAAAAATCCTCAGAGAGCTCTGGGCTTATTCAAATCTAAAATTTGCCACAGGCCAAGGCATGCATAAGATTTTTACAGTCCTCTCAGCTACATGAATGCTACTTAGAGTTTGCAGAAAGCTCATGCCTGGAATTCAGGTTTACAGCTGGGCTTGGTCAAGTTATTGAAAAAGCATTTCCTCCAGAATAAACTCAAACACAACAAACAAACTCCCTACAACCTGCTTAGGAAGTGTTTCTCTTGGCTCACAGCAAAGCCTGTCTTTTCATCAGTAGGATTTTTCCCCAACAAGCTGTACCTATTTTCTGGTGTGTGCTTTCTGACTATGAATATAAAAGGCAATGTAAAATGTTTCTGCCACAGAAGGAAGCAGTAGGTGATGAGTGCAGTTATTTATTAACTGAATGCCCTAAATAAGCAACTGGTTGAGGTCAGAGAAAATTCACAGCCTGTCCCCTCTCTGCCCAGCCCCACATCCTCTATCCTCCAAATGTTCGCAGACTTTCTATTAGGGCCCTACAAAGGCTAAACCCAAGGTTTGATCGATTTTAGGAGAATGTAGATGAAGTTAGTAAGACAGAGAGGCTCAATATAGAGAGAAGCAGTGTACACTGCCAGAGGGTTACAAAGAGTTAGTTACGATTCTCTCCAAAAAGGTGATCACATATTTTACTATCCTTACCATCAGGCAAGAGTCCAGGACTTCTATCTCTTCCTACCCTCTTTTTTTTTTTTTTTTCCCTCCAATACCAGATTCTTTAAAACCTTAATTTTAACAAGAACCTGCAATTTTAGCTGCTAAGAGAACTTCACTTTCCTGTCTCTCTACAGCCCCAGGGACTAATTGAGAAGATTACCTGAAGGCTTGAGGTCTAAACGCTCGAGAAAGAAAAACCTGCTTAAAACGATTTTGACAAAGAATGCTGACAGAAATAGGAACAACTAGGAGATCTTCCTGTCAGTGCAGGCTTTTATAACCACAAATGAGAGCATGCTGTATGTTATCATGTGTTGGGAAAACCAGTAATAACGCAGCAAGTTTCAGTGATTTTTTTATTGCATTACATAGAAGGGTAAGTGATAGACAAGGAGCTTGTTTTCACTACAAATCACAGAACTGAAAGGAAGTCTTGATCTAAAATTATTATGAACTAAGCAGGGGACAAATTTCTTCTGCCCTTGCTAACTTGCCATGGCAAACAGATGAAATTTGTTAAGTGTGTAAGGCTGAAATAGTGCTTCTCTCAGCTATCATGGAGATCATGTAAAAGTGGGATTGAGGACTAAATGGAGTAGATATGTAAAGAAGAGTCAAAGACAATTTTAAAAGATGCCATTTTACCTACACTTAGTGAAATGAAAACTAGAGAATCCACCCTCCTCTTCTATCAGAAGTCATGACCCCATCAAAAACTGATGTACAAAATGGTTCCAGCAAGGTTGGTTAATAGAAATAATACATCACAATCCAGCCCATTTGGGGCTTTTGTTCTTAAACACTTCAGTAAATGGGCCTGTTTTTTAACTCCAACAGATAATTATGAAGTGCAATAAAAAATTCAAATTATGTTAATAGGCCAGAGAACAACGGCTGTTTCTGAAATCACTGGCAATTACTAGACATAATGGTTCTCAATTAAGCTGGAGGGTATTTTCAATCGTTCATAATTCACTATTTTAAAAGTATCATAAAAATATATAAATGTGAGTTGTTAATAAAACTTTCAGACCAACAATGTAGCTGTGTGTCACAGAAAGTAATACCTATTTTATTTTGATGGTGCTTTTTCCCTTGTGAATGATATGTGAATTTTGAGTGAAGGGAAGGTAACTACAGGGGATATTTTCTCACGGTGCTCCTAAGTGGAAGAGGAGCGATATTTCTTTCTTGAGCAACTTCAATTTCCTTTAGGAAGACACTCAGCAATCATACATGTCTTTACCAAGTCTTTTTTTAGATTCTGCAGCTCACTATATAAACTTTAATGCATATGTGGATGTGAACCAGATGTATCACTGCTTGCCCACTTTTAGATTGCTATTTCACATACTTTTCAAGGCAAAAAAATGGAAAAATTAAGGCCTAAAATAAGAAATCTTGAGGATCATGAAATGACAAATCCTAAGCATCATCTTTCAATTATAAGCTTGATTCAGAGTAGATTTCTACCAAACCAAGTAAAACAAATAACAAATGAAGCCATTACAGAAAGATCAATTGGCAATAATTACTATCCACATTTCACTAAAGCTAGCAGGCACTTACCCACCACATGTTTAACCTTGCATTAGGGAAACAGCCCAGCTGGCAATTGTTAAGTTCTCATTGTAACTTTACTACATATGATTAATGATCAATTTACTGGAGACATGCCTGAACTACCTGAGAAAATGTACTGGAACACACGTGCACATGTGTTTTACTTATTTATTTCCAAATTAACAACACCTTAAAAACATTTTCTCTAATCCAGCCACTTCAACCTTCCTCCTGCAAAGAAGAAAGACTTCGATTTCTATTCAAATACATTTGCACACATATTACTGAGAAGGAGTAAATCATTTCAGAATAGTTCCTAACTGCAGAAATTAATATTTCCACATTTAAACAGCAACTCAGAGATTGAAGCACAACACCATGACTCATCAGTGGAAGACAGCCACTCACCATCCAGCACGCGTTGAGAGTCTTTATTGCTTTGGCCTCATTGAAACAGTGCAAACCATGAGCTAATATAAATCTGTCTCTTTAAATATTCCCTCCCTTAATTTTTCAATAGCTCCACACAAAAGGAAAGGTTAAAACCAATTAAGAGAGATAAAAATACTAGTAAAATTGGCCTAATGAAGTGTTAGTTATTGTTTTTAGCCATTTCACTTTAAAAAAGCATTACTTCCATTTCTGAATGACTTAGTAATTACACTCTTTATTGACCTTCCTTGTTTTCTGTTTTGTTGTAGGATGTAGTGTGTTGGCATTTTTTTAATCCCTTCATTTTTATTCCCTTTTCTCATTTAATTCTTTCACTTTTAGTCTCAAACTTACAGCTAAAGTAAATCTCAAGTGTTACAGCTGGACAAAGTTATCTACATAAGGACTATATTGTAATTCAAACTTCATTCCAAATGGGACAAAAATATTCTGAACTCATTCCTATGCAGAAAACACTTGTTTTTCTATCTCATTAAGATCATCATACAATATCAACAGATGCTTAAAAGCCTCTAGTGCTGAAGGAACTGTTGAGAAAATTGAAACAGAAGTACTTATGAATGATAATCTAATGATACTGCAAAGACTTTACTTTTCTGTATTACATCTTAGCAAAAGACACATATCCCAACAGTCCCTCCACCAAAAGCCAAAACCTGCCATTAAACAGATACCATTTTTATGTTACTTCTTACTGTTTGGCACTGTGAGCAGGAGTTCATCATTTTACTTCAGAAAAAGTAATAGAGAAAAAAAAAAAAGGACGGGGTTGAAGTGTCCCCGAATTCCCCAGGCCCTCAGCGGCTGCCACGGCACAGAACAGAATATTACCATCGCATTATAATCACAGTAAACAAGCATCTGGCTGTCATTTAAAATACAGCTTTTCTCTACTGGTAATAAGAAGCATTTTCTGCTGATTTCTGTTATCTGTAAATCTCTCTTGGCATTCCAACTCTGCACTTAATGTGCTGTACACGCACCACTTTATGCACAATGAACACTGCCATCAAATGTCAGCGTGTCTTCTTGTTATCTTAAAGATAGGCAGGGATTCACTCAATGAAACATCTAGAGAGCAAGAAGATAAGGAATATGGAGATATTTACTTCTTACGCCACAGATACTCAACACAAACACACACATATATACACACACATTTACATACATATTTTTTTTTCCCTTTTACACTGGGGAAATAATCATATCTTTTGGAAAGAGAAACACTATTCTTTTTTGGCTAGCTCCTTTAATTTAATTGCAGAATGGGAGCTAAAGTGAAGTTTAGATCAAGTTACTTATGTACCCACACACCACATCTCTGCAGGACATCAGCCCCAGGTTAATTGTACCTGCTCATTTTCCTGTTTTCTCCCTGCTACTCCAACAGGATGAACCAGAAGCTGAGTTTCAAGCAACTGCCCTATTTTGGTTTTTATATATCCTGTTCTTTTAGACTGCTGGAAAATTAATCTGCAAATGACCCTTAAAAAAAATATATGAGCACAGTGCACAGGTGAGAAGCAGCAGCCCTGAAAAATTAAACTTGTGTAATAAATTCTCCTCCTTGATTTAATGGTGAAAATCACAAGAAACCCAGTTGACTGAATTCACTAATATGAAGTCAGTACAAGGAATGTCACAATTCTATCATAGGTTTCAAACTTTAAAATGGACAAAGTGTTTCATATGCAGCAGGAATAGCAATATATTGGTTAAATAAAAGAGAATTTTTAAAAGTCTGTCTTGACCTCTAATTGAGTGCCTGTATTTTCAATTTTTATTAAACTTTGTGTCTTATTCTCCCCCTCATTTAGATGCTTGCAAAATAAATATAATTATATCCAACTTAAATAACTTTGGAACCTTGAGCTGCAGGTGCTGGTATGCTGTATCTATTACCATATTTTAAACCCTTTTAAGAAGATTGCATTAATTTCTATGATAATTTAGAGCCCATAATGCATTCCAAGATGTGAATAGATGTTAATCACCACGGAATGATTTTCCTGTATACTAACGAAGTCATGCTGCAACCAGTAACTATTACTTTTAAAATTCAATATTGCCACTGAAAGACATGATTAAGATTTGTTAAAGTAACTATACCCCTGATAGGGGTTTAAAAACCCCAAAGTAATTAACAACTACATCAATAGCTATGTCCTTCCTTTCCACAGAAATTATTAGGACAGAAAATGTTTATAGTATCCAGCTCATTCTTTGTCCTGTACTATTAAAACTTAGCCATGACTATTTAACTTCTGCCACTACCATAGATGAGGACAGCAGCCAGAAAAGAGGCTTCATTATTACAATGATGTTATGTTTAATATTACAGGTACATGGCTCAGGAAAAGCTGACACCTGTGATTGCAGAACTGTTCTGACATTTAGATTGGTAACATTCAGCCGGAGTTTGCCTCTTATGTAAGTCAAAGCTCAGTTTGTTCCATCAACCTGAACAACCTCTAACAGAGCAGCATTCAAATTTAAATATTTACACAAACAAGTCAAAACCAGCCACATTTTCCTGGAACAAGGCCATTCAGGGCTTTTTCTCAACCTAAAAGTAACTAAGGATGCCTTTCTGCATTAACCTGCTCATTTGTGTTGCTTCTCGTCAGCAATTAAAGCCAGGATGTGCTACAGGTGATACATTGCCTTGTCACTACGAGCAAGGTGACCCAAAAAGAAGGAACACTCCAATGGATGGGACTATTCCGTGGGAAGGGACCCTCAGTGCTCATCTGGTCCAGCTGCCTGAGAGACTCGGGGCTGATGGAGTCACAGCCCCTTGCTGAGGGCACTGTCCCCGTGCCTCAAGCAGCGCCAGGCCTGGGCCTGTCCAGGAAGATGTTCCAGGGCCTGGCCACCCTCAAGACAGCAGCTGCAACACAGGGTAACACCACCCTCTGTGTCTGCTCTGTGCCAACTGCGTGAAACAACGGAATCAAGCTGACATTTCAAACTTTCAATGTGGTTAAAATTTGATGCATTGACTTCTTACAGAGGAAAATTACTGTTTTAACATGCTTTTGCCTGTAGACAACAAGCAGGTTCAGATGAGCAGCTGAAAGTCTTTATGACATTGTGGTAACTCCAGCGGCTGCTGCCTCTGCCCACGATTACCCCACACACAGAGGCTTAACCGGGTGTTGTGACTCAGTGGCGTGGGGAGATCTGCAGGTACTGCCTTCTCTCTAGAACAAGGAATTTCCCCCAAAGTCTCCCCTTCTTCAAAGGTTTTAAAACCAGCAATAACTTCATGCCATGCTCTCAGGTGGGCTTCAATTTCTGGGGTCTCTATGATGGTGTCAGAACAATCCCTGAAATACATTACAGGGTGCTGGAAGAGAATCAGCTCCTATGTGAGATATGCCTCAAAAAAAAAAAAAAAAAAAAAAAAAAAAAAATCAGAAAACTTTGGGGGGTACTTCTAGATCAATTTTTGTTATGATCACTTAAAAGACTTTGCACTCTTTCTGGCATCCTGCTTGACACTGCTGAACACTTTCAAATTCTGCTGCCTTCAACAGAAGTTCATTATGCCTTTCCAAAATGTGTCAAAAGGTAGCAGAGAAAATTTAAGACAGCTTAAAAGGTCCCAAATCCTCTGAAACCCAGAATATAACATTAGCATTGCAGAACAAATTTGACTTTTGAGAGATACATTGAAGGATTCTGTAGAAGAATAGTGTATTTACTCTTCTTTTACATTTGAACAGTTCACTTTACAAGATTAGTATCTAATTGAGAAATTAAGTATTTAAATCTTTACTTTTTTTTAAACAACAATCTGGGAAAGTTTGATGGTTGTGTATTTTTGTAGCAGCAGTCAATGCCATTTGAGCAGTGACAGGATTTAAACTGCCACCAATACAAATTAAATCATTAACTGCTAGATGTAGAAAAATTCAGAATTGTGAATCAGTCTCAAGAGACAAGCAGAGAAAGAATTTATTCTCACACGTTTTATATAAATAATCACTTAAATCTGTACTTGTTAAGTACAAAATATGTGTTAGCATAACAAAGTATCTGGTTCATAGAAATGCGATTTTTGCCTTCATCACTGAAAGAGAAGAAACTATTAAGAAAAATATAAAACAAAGCAATGTCTTGAGGAACTAAATAGCTAAGCAAGCAAAAGCAGTATATTTACTAAAAAAAATTTAGAATGGCTACAGCATCTTATACCCACAAGTCACACAGAATTTTAGTAATAAAAGTTTAAAAAAGTGAATAAGGACCTAAGCAATGGACTCACCTGGAGTGCAGTCAGTGGAAGAAGACGCAGCGAGTGCCCCTCACTTCAGCTCAGAAACTCTGCACTCCTCCCCTTGCTGCTGTCAATGACCCTGGAACCCTTCAGTGGTAGAAGGGAATTTAAGACCCCCATGGGCTCACAAGCACATCCCTGAGCTTCTGCTCCCTCTTCCCCATCGGGTACCAGCCCTTCCTCCTGCAGCTGGGTCCCCAGTCTGACCCTGGAGGTGCGGGAGAGGACCAGGAAACCAAGGCTTGGTGGGGAGATGGTGACAGAGCACCAAAGGGATCCCCCCTTTCCTGGCCATGGGCCCTGACAGCCCTGAGACCTGGGTTACCCTGAATCAGGAACCTTTCCTTGGGGCTGAAGGATGCAAAGGGGTATTGGGTGGGGGAAAGACTTGCAAACCACAGTGGTAAAGGTGAAAAGGGCAAAACAAAAGTGCGGAGTTGTAAAATCTGTCAAAATCCATGCCTTTCTGCTATAGTAGACCTCAGACACTCTAACAGCATAATCCTACAACAAAACCTGTTCCTAAATCAACATAATAAAAACCCCAGACAAGACTTGGTATTTCATTTGCTGCACCTCTACTTATTACTCAAAATACAGAACTGAAATGAAGAGGAAAATCAGGCCTGCCCACATACTGGAGTAGGAGACAGAGCAAAATAGCAGAAATTAATATAGAGTACTCTCACTATAGGAAAAATTCATGCTACACTTGGTCAGAAATCTTTTCTCTACAAATGAGTGCTTTACACAGCTGGAAAAAACTAAAGGGCCTGAGCAGGCACCAAGCTTTCTGGACATCCCTGGGAGCTCTAGGGTCTCCAAAAGACCAAGAGGTCACACTAAATTAGCACCAGTTACAGCCCCTGAGGAGAGGAGCAGGGAGAGCAGGTAACAGAAGTATCTGTAATAACTCAGTACACACAGAGACTCTTCTATTTTGGCTCACACATTCTCCTTCCTGATGTCAAGTTGCTACTTGGGTAGCTCAAAGAACAAGATAACCAACAAAATGCAAACTGAAATTATTAAAAGTAGCAACAGTTGAATAATGATGGTTTGCTTGTTTTCTTTTTTAAACAGGAGATGTAACATCAGTGATGATAAATTTATAAGGGCTACACAGCCAGCCATTTAAAAAATGTTGAGTCTTTGACTAAAACATATGCACTTCAGCCCTTAAAAATAATTGCAATACTTAGAATTCATGACAACCTTTTTTCCCCCAAATATTTTCCTTTAATTGCAAAGTTCAAGAGAAATTTTCTCTCATATAATTTTTGATGTCAGTCAACCCACAAAACACCTCAGCTACTGTTAGGAAGAATTTTCCTGTTTACAGCATCACATTACAATATGTGTACTCTATCGATTTTTTTATGACTTATAATAAAGCATTTGCCCTTTGTCACTGTCAAAGATAAGATAATTACTGCAGTACCAATTTAGCCTGTCCTGCTGTATGGTTGTCTGGTATATCTTAGAAGATGACCTTTGGTTTTAGTATTTTTAACTTGAGCTGCACAATGGATGCAGTTGAAAA
Source organism: Corvus cornix cornix (assembly GCF_000738735.6). NCBI lineage: Eukaryota > Metazoa > Chordata > Aves > Passeriformes > Corvidae > Corvus > Corvus cornix. The sequence continues at coordinate 16,304,440 of NC_046343.1, forward strand.
AGACTACTTTGTATACATCTGGAAAAGGTATCCCCAAATTCCAAGTCTAAAAAATAAAAAAATAAAAAATGAAGACTTAGAAAAGCTGGAAGATGAATACCTAGCTAAAAATTAAAACCAGCAGTGATGCACAGAACATGCCAACCAAACACCTGATCAGCATTATTCTTTAGGACATCTCACTCCCTTTTTAAGTGAGATTATTGATTAAGATTTGTCAAGTTTCTTTTTCAAGTCCCCAATTTCCTAAAACCTCTGTCCCCATTTAGGCTGCACTACCTAAGAAACAGCCTCAATATCCTTTTTCTCCCTTGAAGGGCCATGCATATTTTGCCAGAAAGAGGAAAAGTAGGAATGCAATCGCATTTGTGCTGATGCTAAATGTTAATAGATTTGCCTAAATGTCTGCTAATAGCACTGCTAGAATTAGCTAGACTAGTAGTGCATGCCTAATGTGTTGTTTTTGTTGTTGCTGCCTTAGCTGTTTTCTCCTTTTTTTCCCTCAGAAACAAAAATAAAGGCATATTTAGTAAAATGTTTCCATACATCTGCAGCCCGTACAGCAGCCATGCCACCATCATGTAGCTCTGACATAGCATCACTGGGATTACAAATCCCAACATTCTACTGTTCCTTTCAATTAAACATGAAAAGTTTAATGTTTTTGTAAATTATACATGAAGCCCTGACTTTGCCAGCCAAAATATGTCCTTCTATCACCTCTTCTAATTCCTCCAGGTCACTTCGTTTCTTAGCTCCATGCAGTCAGAGGAGGATGCTCTTTTATTGGCATGTACTTTCAGAATGTTGTGGGAGAACAAGGCTTTTGAAAACATTTTCTACAGGCCAAAACATTTAATAAATATGCATTACACTCCCAGAGCTCCAATTTGCTTAGAATCACAAAGCCATTTACACATGTAAAAGATTTTCAAAATAAACAGTTCTAAGTGGCTTAATTGAACGATCGTGTTTTTAAAACTGAATAATCTCTGAAAATCAGGTAACACTGTACTATGAAAAAAATTTGATTTACCAATTTGTTTTTGCAGCCACAGTACAAATGCACCATTTTATCCAAGTCTTCTACTGTTTCAAAATATAACTTATGTAAAAATATCTTAGAATACAACTCCTTTTTTTACAAAGGAATGGAACTATCTAATTGTCAGTTGACTGAGCCACCTGTAAGTACTTTATTTTTATATTTCTTAGAGTTAGTGTAGTGGAGATCAGATACCCATTCCTTTTATTCCTGTTCAAAGTGTGTAAAAAGGCTGCATTCTGACTTTAGGCTGCACCAGAACATTTACTACTCATTCAAAACACACATTGAAGAGAGAAAAAGCCAACAGGTGCTCAGGCCCAAGAAACTTTCAAATCTTTAATTAGAAAATCTGGTCCAGAGTCTGACTACGATAATAATAAAAAAAACCCCAAAACCAAGCCTACAAGTCTTTTCATCTATGCCAACGGAAACACACGACTGGAAAGGAAAAATAGGAATCAAGTCTCTGATTATATTACCTTTCAGAAAATTTGTTAGCATGTTATTAGCAAAATGTTTATTTGTTAATTATAGTTTTAATTAAGATACAACAATAAATTATCTTTGCCACATTTCTGCAGCTATTTACCACCCCTGAGACTTAGGTATCTCATTCTGTATCTGTAAAGCTGACTGAAGTAAATTACAGTTATAACATGTGAGCTCTTTGCTCACACAAAATCCTTCTGAAACTTGGAAGGAGGAATGTGATGTTCCTCCAGGTGCCTCTGCAAACCACCACTGAATAAATGTAACCATTCCCATTCTTGTAAAGAATGTCTCAAACCTGATTTTCAAGAAGGAGTCTGCTGATTTTTCATTATTATTATTATTATTTGTAGTGATTGCTACACTGTTTGCATAATCTAGAGTCTTGCTAATGCCAGTCAAAATTAAAGAGATGGCATGACTGGGAAAGAAAAGCCTGTACATAACAGATCCATTTGGGATCTGTCTTTGGTGTCACCTGTTCTTCTCATCTCAGTGACATGAAATTTTCCTTTACAATAAGTTTCTGTTAGAGGATATCACGTGCAGCATTTCTGCAAAATAAAGCATGTTCTGTCATACCAGTAAGGCATGTTAGAAAGCCTAGATGTGGGAAGGTCCTTCCAAGATGAACTGCAATGAAACACGGCTCGTCTGTGAGCCGTAAGTTTATGGCACAGCTTCTGATTTAAGTTTGGTACCACTGCCTTCGTGACCTCTCAGGGAAAAACACACCCAAGACAAGCCACATGATACCTCTCCATATCCTACCTTTCCATATCTTCTTTTCCATGAGTCAGAAAGCACAAAGTAACGCAAACTAAAACATAAATATCTGAAAGGCAATTATTGGTTAGATGATGAAAACTGTGAGTCAATCCAATGTCAAATACATCAAACCTGTTTTCTGTGGGCCAAGGACACAACGATCCAATAACACTCACAGAACCATATTACAAGAGTTCCTTTTTTTGCATGTGGGTGGGTCATATTATTTGTAGTTTTCTCATTACCAAACAGTAATCTGGGGTTTTCTGGTCAAAACATAACAAGGCCAATATATATCTGCCAGAAAACCTGCAAACAGAAACATGTTCTATAAACAAACTAACAATTACTCAGTTTCACACCAGTGATGAGGTCGCTGCTCTGCTGACACACACAGAACTTGCTCATGCTGTGCACCAGAAGTCTTAAAAAAACACTTAGGGATATATGTGTGCAAAATGAAAAATAAGCTATTTAGACTGGATTTAATTAGTATTTCCACACAATTACTAACAAATTAATGCTAGATAGAAGTATTGATTTTTGCCCTTTAGTCGCAGCTCTTGGAAACGCACAGGAATAAAGAAATTGTACAGTATTACTCAAAAGCATAAAGTTCATCCAACTGATGAGGTTTCATAGCTTTCCAACCAACTCTACCCTGGAAGGAAAATTGCTCTTCTCCTGTTTAAAAAAGAAAACTGTTTTTCTTCTCTTCAGCTGAAGAATTGTAGTAGAATAGTACTTTAGTTTAAAAGGTACAGAGGCTGTTTCTGCCTTAAAAAGTCTTTTGAGTGTTGCTATTTCTGTATCCCTCTGGTATGTACACTTTGCTACCTTAGTTTTGTATAAAAAAAGAAAAAATACTAGGTCAAGGATGCAAAACCACCCCACGGCAGAACAAAGAGCAGATCTGACCATCCCTATCTTTTTAGTGTTGTGCTGCTTATTAACTTCATAGTTTATCCTAATAACAGTTAGACACTAATATCACACTATTCCATAAGGACAACTTTCACTTCATAAATACAGACACACACATATATATATATATATGCACACACTAGGGGAAAAAATAGATGAGCAATATCCTGGAAAAAATGTGTATTTGTACAACAGCAGCAATTGACAGCAAATAACTTGTTACTCTGTTTCATCAAATTTTCAAAGGATGCACATAATATCATTATTTCTGCAGCCATTTTATTTGATTTCGTCATATAGTTGAGAAAAAACTCGCATTTATAATGTCTTACACTCAAAAAGGGACTCTTAGCTGGACAGAGGTATTATTAAACATGTTCAAAGCTGTAAACCAGGCAAAGAATGGTTCCAGCCACACAAAGCTTACACTGAGAACGCAACATGGAGAACCAGGTCTTTCAATGGATCTGAAGTTCTACTGCCTTGTAGTGGCTCCTTCTTATTTGTCTCAAATTAAGGAGTAGCACAAGAGGTGATACTGCTTTATTTTAATCTCAGCTCTATTACACAGTTAGCATATATGGCAGGGATTTGTTAGAAGCATAATAAAAGGTATGTGAATTGATAATGGAAAGGGTCCCCCAGGAGGAAATTCCCTTTGTAAACACTAAATCTAACACTTTCATTAGGAGGAGTATTAATGACAAAGTGCTAGCAGTGTCACGACTAGGAAAAAACCCATGAAAAATCATTATTATTTTATTTCACCCTGTGTATTCTATGAGAAACAAACAGAAGAAAAAAATAACATCAAAGTTCAATCTTTGACAGTGAGCTGTTTGAGAAGCCCTACTTTGCACTGCAGTCCCTCGAAGCCTGTGTTACATAGAGACACTTCTCGTAGAAACACAGGAAGGAAACAGAAAGCTGAGTTACCCATTTCTTCAAAGATCCTGACATAATGTGCTAAAAAATCCACAGGGCATACTTCTCTCTAGAAGACTTTATGCTGAAATGTGATCATGAGAACTATGCACATATTTTACCCTGCTCACCTCCACAGAGGTGCTCACAGTCACAGCCAATTTCTTTAGTGGTGCTGTCAGCACAGCTATGCGGTATAAAAGATGTGCTACACTTAGAAGGTATCCCCTTGAGTTCTTCAGTTCCAATTCCTGTAGCTCATGGAGTAGTCGGTGATAGAAAAGTGGACTACAGCTGACCATCACAAATCATCCAGCCCATCCCCTCCCTGTCCAACCTCTGCTGGTAACCCCTTCTTTGCCTTCCTGTTCCCCATCAAACAGCAAATGATTCTCCAAACTAAGACCCTTAAACCTGTGTGAGGCTGTTAAAGTATTCTGGGAACATGTAAAACCATTCTGAAATAAAGACAGCTTAAGCAAGGTACAGTCACCCTTACAGGAAGCTTCCCTATCATACTCCCATCTTGAAGCAGTTCAAGCACAACCCAAAGCTAAAGCAAAAGCTTCAGTGGATTCCAAGCAGCAGTAATCCGGGGCATCTAAAAATGCCCAGTCTTTTTATCATTTGGGACTTAATCTACAGAGCATTTTATAACCATCATTACAGTGCTTTTCACCTGCACGAAAGTCTCTCATCTTCCTTGACACTTCAGCAGTCAATCCTCATGCTAGTCAGATGGCAGAAGTACAGCCCTCATCCTGTGTGCTTACAACTTGAGCAAGGAATTTCAAGTCACAAAGATACAATGGCACAAGCTGGACCCAGTTATGGGCTTTGCCTTACAGTGCTTTACAGAGCTGCTCCCCCTTTCCTATGATACTTGTTAGCCTATTTGTCCCCTGACATCCTCCTATTCCACGAGTAAGTTCTATTCAGGCCTCACTCTGTGCGTGCTAGCATGCTACTCATCTTCTGCTCAAAATTTGCATTTAACTGACACTGCTGTACACTGACATTGCAGAAGATTTGCACAGATAAACATAACATTTCTCCACCTCCCTCAAGGTGAAACCATGATAAAGAGTAGAACCACCTCCTGGTTGTCACAGCCCCATCATGACCTGAAACTCAGAAAAGCCACGTTCTGTATCTGTTTCCAGAGAGGCTGAGAAATGTTCTAAATGTTCTCACTGGAGGCCTCTGAGACGATACAGAAATACTGCCACACCTCTTCTCAGTCTCATTATTGATGTGTATGTACCTTTGTAATTTTGGCTTCATTTGTTGTGCTTACCCGTGCCATTTCTTGTCTTCACGTTGTCAGCTTATGTTTCATTCTTTTAATAGAAAATAGTTTATGAGTGAACGCCTGGAGGAATGAATCCTGAATGATGTGTGCTTTTGCACTTGTCAATCTTCTCCAGTCTTTAGCTTAAGATCTTTTGATAATCTTTATATTTGAAATGCCGGCAGGCTGTAGTTTAGCACCATTTTAGTTTAGATGAACAATAGCATTTAGAGAAGAGTGACAGAGAGGATTACTGCTTCCTGAGAGCTGCTGTCTGCCAGAGATCTGACCTGCATCCTATATCCACTGCTCACAGATGGAGAGAAACTTGTAAACATGGCACTTGGATAATGCAGAAATTCCCAACCTTCTCAAATCTACATCTTATTTTGCTTCCAGGGATTTATTCTCTTTTTTTTTTTGCATCTTTCTCAGTCTATGTATCAGAATGTTTACTGCCTCCATAATGCAACCTCCCTCTACCAACTCAAAATTTAATCTCAAAATTCTCCTTACATATTTGGTGTCATATGCACTACAAGCTTCCAGCTCAAGTACAAGTTTCTTGCTTTCATCATAATTTTGTACTTCTCAACAGGAGCAGCACTTGCCTTCCCTAAACAGGTCACAGCTCAGTGTACACCTTGAGCATAATATCATAGTCTGAGTGAACGTGTGTGACTAAGATACATTAACCTATACTAGGACCCTGCAGCCCCAGCGAGGCACGGAACAATTACTGTTATGTTGGCAGTTGGATACAGTCCCATGTTTTAAATATGGGGATTAATTTAATTTCTGATTTGACTGTTACTTATATGAAAGTTTACTGTTTTAGGCTTAAAATTAATCACCAGGATTTTCTTTTAGAATTAATAAAATTTTATTTGGAACTTATTAACAGTAGCAAATGCTAAGCTAAATTCACCTGCTTCTATCAAAACCCTGAAAACATAAACCATTACGATAACTTTGAATCAACCCAAGAAATTTAATATTAAAGTGTTAGAACTACTGTAATATTCATAAGAATGTTTCAAATGTGGAACATGGCTCCATGTTCTTTGTAAATATTATAATTTCAGTTCATATTTTAAAAAAATGGTATTATTCTGCTTCATGGAAAGCAACTCACATTCTGGCAGAAAAGTGAATAGCCATTTCTTCCACTGGATCTTAATCATTTGCCATTTGCTGCTTTTTTTGTTTTTTTTTTTTTTTTTTTTTTTTAAATAATCCTGTTCTTTAATTTCTCTTTTCACAACTGTTTACAAAACACAGCCATCAAAAGCAAAGAGACGGAGAATCAAACAAATCAACTCGTTGGAACCTTCTGCTATGAAAGTGGAAGTCAATTAAAGATGTTCCTAGGTAGTCTGGGAACCAGTCCTCTTCCTCACTGTCCCTATGTCTGACGTAGCCCACAAGCCCACCAGGGCAGGGACCAGCCACTGAAAAGCTCTTAGTACTGTATACAGGATGAATAAATAATGCAGCAACTCTCCAGGTCATGAGGTGAAAACAAGATATAGCTGAGGAACATTAACATGTTACCTCCATGAAGCAGAGATGATGAAAAAATAGCAAGTCACAATGGAAGCTGAGTGAACCTTTCAGGAGCAGTGGTTTAAAAACTAATAATAAATCAACACTTACACTAATTCCTATCCCCTTAGCTCTTGAATGAGAAGTTGTAATAGTTCCCTGATTCACTTAGGCCTTTGTGAGATACTTCACAAATACATCTTATTCCCCTGCCTGCTTTTTCCTTCAAGCATTTGTCCTCTCAGTGTATTTCTCAACACAAAGTGTGCAGCGATACTGTTCTTCGCAACAGCTACGAGTACTGCACTGGATCAGCAAGTAAAGCAATACACTTGTTCACACATCATTAGTTTAGGGAGGCTGAAGATGCTCTTCTGGACCTCTTTTGCATTGCCATCACACATGCAGGATGACACATACTTTAGGAAGTAGGAAGCTTCCAAAAGCATTCTGACATTTGGGAGTTCAGTTGTGTGAAGATGCAGGAAAAATAAGAAGCAGCAAGGAAACAACTGATTTCATGAACTGGCCTTCAGTACACAACCTAAGCCTAAGTTTTACACACAGAGTGACTAAGTGTTACAATAAATATTAATCATTAGCCACTACTTTGAAAGCTTCCTATTTTTCACTTGTAGTGCTGATGAAAAAAATGCTTACCATGTGTTTGAGAGCTAACTGTTCTCATGCCTGAGAATAAAGGTGGCAGGCCAGCATCTACAGAATCAGAGAATATGCTGAGTTTAAGGGACCCATCAGGATGACTGAGTCCAGTTCCTGGTTCCCACACCCCTGACTGTGCTAGAACACTCCACACCCATCATGCCATTAGTGATCCTTACACGTGGGCAGACATGGCCAGAAAATGCCTTTAGACTCCCAAACAAGCATCTTAATCTTTGGACATCATAACCTCTTCACTGTACTCTCTTAGACAGAAATGTAATAAGAAAACAAAGGTTTTAAATAGAAAATAAATGACCACTATCAGGCTCATTCATCTTTGTTACTTTCAAAGCTTTACTTTTAATGGGGAAAAAAAAAGGACTTATGAACTTATAATTGAGCACAAAAAACCCCCCCTAAAAACCCCAGAAAACATAAAGGAAAAGAAACAGAGTTCTTGGCAATACAGGATGAGTTTTTTGTAAGTATTATATTAACACACAAGAGTAGCTTTCAGTCATATTCAGCAGGTATGTAAGCATTTATTAAACTTTTGGAATATATTTGTAATATGTTTAAATAGTTCAGTGAATGAGGGCAATAGCAGCACTAATCAAAGTATAAAAAACTATAGGTGATTTCAAAAATACTGTTTATAAGCACTGATGAAAACTGCTCTTTGGAACGAAACCAACAAATTGATATTTTATTGAGGATGGAAAGCAGTAGCTTCGTAACAAAAATAAGCTACAGAAAGCTGGAAAACTGGACTATGAGTATTGAAAAAGGTCACAAAATTAGCTTTATCATTTCAATTACCTTTTTGATTTACAGAGTTTGTCATTAGATCATTTCTTTCTCTTTTAAGTCATTAGAGAGTCAAGGCCTGACATATAATGATGATACCACTAATGAGCCCACTAAGCTAAAACTTATAGCAAGAATAACCCACTGAAATCTCTTACCTTGTTTCAGGTATTAAATGGAGTGAACGGGACAGAATAATTTTTACCCAGCTGCATTCTATCAATTTCTGATGTCAGTTAAACAAGCTCTATTTTTTCCTGTACCTTTTCTAGGTGCAGTGCATTTCAAGAAGGCATCAGTTCTAATTCACTAGAACAAGATCAAAAGCCAGTAACACCAAGGTAATCAGAATCATTTGATGTTCAGTCTGAGACTAAATAATTTCAACTGAACGTGTTCATGCTAAAGGAATGTCCATACATTTAAAAAAGCTTTTGGTTGTTTTTTCATTTGGGTTTTGGTTTTTTTTAAACCAAACTACTAACCAAAGTATTTTAAATTATCCTAGGGCATCAACAATTTGAGATTATCTGCTGGCTTCAAGCTATTACATAATGGGTAATTAGATGCTGAAAATTCCAGTGACTTAGAAAAATAGTCTACATGTTAATTGCTTTTATGAGTCCTTTAATGCAATCTGGGGACAGAAAGAATTTTGGACTGTCTCTGAATAATAACATTACTGGCAGCAAGCTTAATTTCTTTTCCTTTTTTCCCCCAGACATTTCTTAGATGTTTTGATAATTTCCTTCCCTCTCCCTGTACACTATATACATTTTTACTACCACATTATTACATTTTCTACTTAATTGCAACCAGTGGTCACTGACCATTTTTGATGCAGCACCACAGCTACCACTAGATTGTTACACCCCCATGAAGAGACAGCTGCACTTTCAATTAGTTACTTGTTTCTAGTTTCTTACTTCACACCCTTTTTTGTGAAATTATAATTGAAAAAAAGACATTTGCTTTCCTTCCAAATCCTCCCAGTGATCTTTGGCATTTGACTTTCCTACAGACAGGGAACCATGAGCAATTTCATCTTGCTCCTGACAGGCTGACAGTGGTGAATTTTTTGGCAACAAAACTACTACTGCCACAACACAGGCTGCTAGAAGCTTGGCATGGAGTGTTGCCTATAAACACCTCAAGAAATGAGGTGAATGTCTAGTGCTGAACTGTCAAAAGCAGAATGTTTGTGTGATTTAGTTGAGAAAACATTGAGTAAATTCGGGAAAACAGAAAACAAAACAAAACAAAACCCTGAAAAGATTGAACCCCCCTCAGAATATTCAAAATTAGTATAGAAATATAGTAACACAGGAACTTCCAGAACACCACATTGACATCATCCAGTCACAATTTTTCTTTCAATCATTTATATGTATTAGCTACAGGATAACCCAGAAAGTTCACAAGTTTCCATAAATTTATGGTGTCCCTTCACCACCTGCTGCAATAATGATGCAAGAGAGCAGGGTTCAAGAGACAACTGTCAGAGCTGATCAGCCTGAACACTGAAACCCACCAGCACAAAACAAAATAAAAATTCTTATTAAAAAGAAATCACAAGTGATTAAACTTACTGAAAAACAGTGGGGTTTTTAATCTGTTTTGTCATGCTTTTGGGGATGTAACCTCTGGGTGTGCAGTAAATGACACACTTTTTCTGAAAACTGTATGGATCCCATCTTTGAAAGCCCAGTGCAAATCTGAGCATAAATAGTAAGGGCCATACTTATCAAGTCTTCCAAAAGAATCGATTATCTCTAATCACAGAGTTCTTGAAGAAAAGCTATTGTGGAGCAGGCTGTGCTACTGCGAACAATGGGCTTCTGGGCTGTTAAAGCCTTCACTCTTGGAGAAATCTATAAAACCAGAAACTGCTTCCAGAATGAGGTGGGTGGGAAGCAGTACCTGGATTCTCTTCAGAGAAAGGTTAGAAGAGAAGAACACAAAAAACCCAACTACTGACGCACAATTCCTGACTCAAGTCCAGCACATCTGGAATGACAACACATCATTGTTACAAGTGTTTATTCCGTCTTGAGTCCAAATGGTTTCTGTAAAGGACCGACTGACCTCTACCAAACTCTGTTATGAAGGGCAGAATTACTGGCCTCGAGGCTGTGTACAAAGAGGTGGAAATGAGTGTTTTGCTTGGGAAGTGTGGGGGCAAAGATTAATGACAGAACTCTCCTACATAAGAGGAGAGGCAGGAAGGCAGAGGCTGGTTAGCAGGAGGAAGGAGAACACTTTTGCCTTCAAGAACTCTATGAACAGAGGAAGAAGCAGTTGGGACTCTGGTTCCTGCCCCTAGATTCAACATAATCAGGGCTGCAGACATTACAGACTCCTTGCTTTTCACCTTTTAAATTCAATTTAGTCTCATTTTCTCAAGATTTCCTGCTCATGGTCCGACTATCACTTAGGTACACCTCTGATTTAATAAAAATGCATTGTTATCACAGAGCTATTTAAGTAACAAAAAGAACACCAGAAAGAGCAGATTACCAACATATGTAATTGTCCAAAGCAGGCAGACAGGTCTTTTTGCAAAAGTGGTTATCTGAATTTGGAGTACAATATATCACTGTATTACATACACTAGTGGTGAGCTGCAATCAGCCCATGTGCAAGTCAGTAAAAATCAGAACAAGAGTGATTTATAATTAAACTAATCAAAATCTTACAGGTGGTATAGTAAGTGCTTCTGAATTTTCCATGTGGCATGCTGATTGTTAAATCTTGAGAAGGGCTGCTCTACGTGATACAAGCACCCCATTGGGCTCCATCAAATAAAAGTCTACATCTTAGAAATCTCAATTCCTTACACAAATCAGACCACAGAGACTGATGTGTATTGCTGAATGAACAATTGACCTTTGTGAAAAGAACTTCAGGGCTCTAAGAATGCATTTATGGTGTGCAGAGTCCTTTGGAACTATAATAATCCATGTGCTTACCCTCCACTGCTTAGGAAAACCTTTTTCCTAAACGTACAAAAACCCCATACTGCAAAAAATTTTCCCACAAAATTTCTATCAATTTCTTAAGCAAACCAACAAAAAAACCAAACCACCACAAACTTTTCTTTTTGGAGCTTCATAATTGGATGTCACGACAGTCTCTGCTTACTCTAATAGGGTTAAACATGCATTCTATAAACCGCTAACACAAATTACATTATTTGATATTGTTATAGTTTTAGCTCTACAATTTTGACTTAATTTAGTGGAATTAGGATGTTCTATCTATTTCAATGTGTACCTGACCTCAGATTCTGACATGTCAATTACTTAGAAGATGGTATTATCTTCTAAGAAAGACAGCGATTCAAACAGGTCACGATGCATTCTCCTGGCAAACACAGAATTGAAAACACGCAAAAATTAATCTTTCTATAAATACTTCTTAAGTATTTTTAATTACCTTAGCTCTAAAAGCTACACTCCTCTTCGCACAGAAGCATCACTGCTTTTGCTTTACCAAACATGCCTGGGAATGGAGTGAGAAGGAAGGCTGTGCCAGCTCTGTTGTGGTCAAGCGGATGGAAGTCTGCTTGTGCTATCTGAATCACACGCTGGCAGATGAAAAGACGTGCCTTTTACCATCTGCAAATTTTAATGTACCAGATTTTGACTGCCATGCAACTTAAAGTATTTACTTCACTGAGGTACACAGAAGGAAAAAAGGACATAAGAAGTTTTTTATCTAGATTTAAGTGACAGCACTAGATAAAATCAGTTTATGCTACAGTTTCACCATTTAAACTTAAGCACTGAAGTAAATGTCTCATCTCTATAGAGATGTTCTGATGAAAAAAAACCAAGCCCTGGTTGTCTCTTGATGTCTCCATAGCTTCCTTTCTGCATTTTAGAAGAAAACAAGCATGTGGATTTTTACAAAGGTTTGAAAATGCCATTTCACTAAAACTGAAGGTACATACAAATGCCTGATCCTTTCAGGGCTTGTAGTCTCAAAAGACCATTGCAAATGCAAATAGCTCTAGTTGTTACTGAGGAAACAGAAACAATGAGAAGAATGGCAGTGGCGGTGACAGAAATTATCTTCCCTGCAGCAGGAAGGCTGGAACCAGCTCTGTTTTGCAGTAGTAAGTCATGTAACACTGAGGGTAACTTCAGTCAGCTCTCTGAACCTCACAGTCAATTTTAAATAACCATGATTTATGCTTTGTCCAAAATAGTGCACAGTGGTGCAGTAAAATACCTCTGGCATATGAATACATTTGCCCCATTGCTCCCCTCTTCAGTCTTTGATCTCCTTCATATTAACCCCTTATTTTTCAAAGCTCTATACTGAATAAACTGTTAAGCTTTCCCTGTATCAGTTAATTATTTTTAAGAAAAATTATGGTTTTGTCCCTAAAGCCAGACAGTATTTACATTTTTTGCATTGTAGCTTTTTTCTTGGCACTAGCACAAATGAGAAGAAGGTAGCTTAAAATTTAAAAGTGAAACCCCCCCCACACAATTTGAGGGAAAAAAGTACACAACAGGCAGATGTGGAGGCATCTTGTCTCTCTTATTGGTCTCATTTCAATTTGACAGTTCCTTTACAATTTTTCCTTGTTTTCACATTTACCTTCAAGAACCATAAACTTCTATCTGAAGAGAATTTACATTAAGTAGCATGAATAACATCAAATTTATGTGAAATGTAGGAGAATTGCTGCAGATTATCTGTAATTTTGATCAGTTGTACTCAAAAAAGGAGGAAAATCCTTCACAGATATGTGAAACAAAATCCACTATTTCTGAACAGAAGGAGGAAAAGCAACACAGCCACAGAGGTACTGCACATATTGTAGGAAAGTCCTTAAGAAAATGCAAACTGGCAAAATGAAACTATGTGAATATAGGGAAGAAAGAAAAAAAATGAGAAAGATCAGGTGAAAATGGTGCTGTTCATCCAGCTAAGGTCACTTCAACACCTACTGAAAACAAGAGAGACATTCCAGACTGCAAGGGGCTTTCTTCATTCTGATCTCTGAGAATCTGGCACTGTAAAGCAGCACCAGAAATACAAAACATCTAGAAGCTTTAAAAAATTCTAACACACTACCAAACTAGAGCGATTTGAATTGTGAGCACTGTGGTTACTGAAGGGCATGAGGTCCCTTCCCAGAAGCCAATCCCCACTGAACAACAGGAATGTTTCTGTTCCAAAAAGTGTTTTGGAGTTGGAATTTATCTTTACCGTGAAGAAAGTGAAAACACAGGTACAGACTCAGCCTTCAAAGCTGCAGCTCTCCTAGATCACCACCGACCACCTTCCCCACCCAGACCTGTTCCCTTTTGCTGCTACCAGAGACAGCGACAAAAAGGCAGAATTGTCACACATGCACAGAACACAGGAATATGCAAATGACTTCCACATGTCAGAGATGAAAATATTTTCCAAGATAGACACATAAAGGTACCACACACACAGGCAATACCTCACCGTGCAGCACACAACTGACTGCTTGCAAACCCTCCCTGCCAGCGACCATCAGAGGAGTCCTCACAGACACTACAAGTCCCCTGTGCTAGAGCGAATGGACTGAACATCTCAGCTCTGATTTCTATGATTTTCAATTAAATTTCCTTTTCTGCTGGAACATGGATCACCTGCTCCACCACGCATACTTCTGTATTATTAATTTGTTAGCTTGCTCGAATCACAGTTGAAAACCTTTCAGCCTTGGTTTGCAGCAATAAATTCAACTGACAGCTGAAATTTGGAACGCTCACTTAATATTGATTCTGAATGTAATAACAAGCGACATGACCTTTTGGAGGGTGTAAAATATGGCTGCCACAACATCTGTGCCACATTTCTTGCTGCGTAGTAATATGCTGTAACAGCACGGAGCTGGCACTGAAGTTAAGCTTTATTATCAAGCAGATCTCTCCATCTCTGGCTTCATTAAAAAAACCCCACAGAACCTTACTCCTCACCCCACCCCCAAAATGCTTCCCACATCCAGAACTCGCGCATACGTCACTGTTTCCGAGACCTAATTTATCCTGCAGTAAGGAAAGAGATTCTGGACTGCTGAAAGAGTCCCCCTGTGTCAATCACAGCAGCTCCAGCAGACTGAAAATCAGCACATCTTCAGTTCAGACAGGAATCTTACATTGAGTATCTCATCAAACATCTATCGAGTTATACCGTTTAATGTTATCTTGCTGCCCAAAAGAAAATACCTTTACATCTTTCCTAAAAGAAAGAATACATTAGTAACCATTTTTGTGTGCTCTGATACCACAAATACCATTTTCATTTAGCATTACCCCAGGAAACCTTGAACTTTTTTGCTAGGCTGGATACAGGTTGGTACCTTGCAGTAATTCCCTTTGAAGTGCTGGTATCTTTAAAATATAGTCCACGTAGGCAGAATATAAATTTCTGTATTTTTTTAAATCCAATTTAAGTAACTTCAAATTATGCAAGAAGTCTAACCAAGTTTGAAAACCCAAATTCTACTACAAAAACCACACATCCCTCTTCAAGTATTATAAAGAATGCTTCAAATATCTGCTGAATTTTTTTTTTGGCTAGCATACCAAGTAAACTGAAACAATGAATCCCTTTATCCTTATGAACAAGACCTATTTTATCTCTTAATGAACATGAAACACAACAAAGCAGATATTTACCATGACATTTTAATTTTGCATTTTGTGATTTTAGTTTCTACACTGCCAAACACTTGGTTGGTAGCAGCTAAAATTTTATATGTTTTAAAACCCATTGTTCAAGAAAAATTAAAAACTTTCATATTAAAGCTTAAGACACTCTAACAAATAGGTATGTGAAAATGTTTGCTTTTTAAAAATCTTAATAGTCCCTCTACTGCACCCTTTGCTAGGACATGTACCTGTACTGGCCTTGTGGGGAGTACTGGGGAAACCTGCCCCAACCACATTATGACACCCTCAGTTGCACTCTGAGAGCCAGAGAGCTGCTCTTCTTTTACCAAACATTTCATAGAAAGTACCAAAGAATGGACATTTATAAAAATACACCAAGTTTACAAGTATATTCCTTGAGATGTAATCCTGAGGTAGTGGGAACAGATGCCCAATATGTAAGTTTCAAAAGGCATTAAACATCAATGCATACATGTACTGATGCATACGAATTCACATACATTTAATAAATATATGTACATTTGATTATTACTGAAAGCAGATTGAATCCTTAGTGAGGACTGGATAATTACAGTTTGCATTTCATTTAAATGTATATTATATATACATGCTAGCATAACAAAATGGCTACTTCCTGCCTGCCTTTCCCCTGCTGTAACTCCAATTTCATTTAATTATAAGATCAGGACCTGAACAAATCAACATTGTGCTACAATAGATGAAGCTGCAACTGTAACAAAACACGAGGCCTGGGAAAGATGCGAGAAAACTACTAAAAGAAAGAATTGTTAAATCCTTTTTAAATATAATGATGTCTGGGACTCCTTTGAAAGAGCTGGAGAAGAAAATAGAATACTTTAAAAGCTATAGCTGACCTTTGAGCTGCCCTCAATCTCCTAATTATTACCATAAAGGCATAAATCCTAGGAAAGTAGTAAAAATATTCCTGAAAAACCCAAAGATGCCATGGATTTGGTCTTCACTCAACCTTCCATGTTACCCACAGAGTGTCCAAACCCCCAGCAGTTTAATCTCTGCAGAGGCGTGTTTGAAACTCACACATTTCACCATTGCTGCCTTGAAAAGCAGCATTTGTAAGTCCTACGTGGTAGACTCAGCTGTGGATCAGAGACAGCCACACAATTTTTAGGAAGGGTTTCTCACTCTAACTGTGAGAGACTCGAGAGCTGAACTGCCCAGGCAGGCCTGGGAGTTTTGAGAGACAGACACCAAATTCTCTGGGATTGGTCTCACATCCTCCTCAGAGGCTTAGCACCAGAGCACTGACCCTGCTGCCCTCCTTCCCGGGCTGCTGTGCTGGCCTGGACCACTGGCACCCTTGGAGGCACCAGGAAAGGCAGAGGTAAACAAGCTCCAACCGGATTACCCCTGCAGCCTCAGCTGAGACAGAATTCAAGACTAATCTAATTATATGTATATTACGAGCCACTAAGAATCTTTTGGCAATAATCACCAAGCTTACACACATAAAAAGGGGCATTTTATTTAGCACTGGGCTAATCTATCAAGTGGTAAGCTTCAAAGGGAATGTTGGGGAGGAAAGAAAAAACCCCAAAAACAACAACAACAAACCAAACCCTGAAGTAGGTTTATAAACCAGAGACATTTTGTTTTTATTGAACAGCAAAAAAATTATTCCAGATTGTTAAATGCACTAAAAGACTTTCAAATAAAATACAATTTCTCCTTTCAAAGCTTAATTTCCAAAGTTAATTTCTCTAAGTTCTAAAAAGCTCCAGAGGAGCATTTGGAAATGCTGCCACTGTTCCTGATACGCATTTCCAACCCAAGAGCTGTGGCCGGTTCGGGCGGAGGGAAGGAATGCAAAATAGTGCCTGACACCTGCCTTACAGTCTTGGCTATGAATTTTCATGTCAATTACATTTATGCTTTATAACTGCAACTAAAATTTATCAAGCAACTAAGTATGAGCTGTGTTTGTTTAGAGATAATACAAGGCTGAAAATGACAAACTGAAGTAATACAGTATAATGTTATACGTGCATATGTGCTCATGCACATCTGTAAAACTCAATTTTTACCATAGCTGTCAGTAAATATATTAACATAGCCCTGGGGGTACAAGCACACAACACAGACTGAAACAAATGTAAAGGAGGAGGAGTTGCAAGTGGAGGAATCATACACAAAGGAAAACAAGAGGCACTTTCCACATTCCTGCTCTTAAGGGAGGGCCTTCAGACACCTTCCTCAGGTGTCTGTCTACCACTGTGCAGAGTTTGGGTAACAATCAGGAACAAATTCAAGTTAACTCAGTAATCTGTGACATGATCATGATCAGAAAGGTGTGCATGACTGGAAAAAAGGGCCATTGATTTCCAGAGGAAGAGCAAGGATGAGAAAGGAAGGGAATACCACTTGACTGCACAAAGTATCCATTTGAAGACATCCTGAAATGACCAAGTTTGGGATCCTGAGAAAGCCTGGGAAGGCAACTGGCAAAGATTTGGGACTCCCGAGTGTAGGCTTTGGTGTAGTCAAGCAATGGCTACACAGAACGTCCTGGGGCAGAGCCATGAAGGTGATGTGCAGCAGCTGTGGCACACAGCGACGGGGCACTGAGGCAGGGATGGATGCACAGCATTGGACAGGGCTTGCCAAGACAGCTGAAAAAGGGTACAGATAAAGTGAGACCCATTTGGGAAAAATCACTGCCAGTCACAACCTGGGAAGTGAACAGCTGAGTGGCAGCCCTACTAAAGCCTACTTTCTTTAGTTCTATGAAATTCACAGAGCTCTATTCTGTGACCTGAACCTTTGCAGCCCATGTGAGTCCATAACTACAATCTGACTCCCCATATGTAAACATCCCTAAGACAAAGCAGCCCCAAACCACTGAAAACATTTCTTCAAAGAATTCTCAGCTAAACTTCAGGGAACAGACTGTCAGCTAAACTCAAGAAGGGTTATGTGCGTCTATGTTGCCTTCAAGCCACAAAGAATTTCTTCAGAAGAACTCTCCTGCATTAGCCTGAGTGCTCTTTTGAGAAGCACAGCTGTGGAGACCATGCCCCAGCACAGGACTTCTTGAAGTTCTACCAAGCTACTGCTCCTGTGGTCAAGATTTGTTTCAAAAAATCTTTACATGATGACCACAATAAATGCTGTTGTCCAAAAGTATTTTAATTCCTCACTTTAAGAAATCCATTTCTAGGTTAGCAATTCTGTTGCTTCGAAAATTGTTTGTTTGCAGTTGCTAAACTGATCTACCATAAAAGCTAAGTCAAGAGAAGATTACAAGTCAGGTTACTCTTTCTTATCCAGCTTCCAAAGAATATCTGCAAGGTGAGACAAGTCTTGGGAATATCCAAATTTAGGCTATGAATCCAAAGAGCCTTCAAGTGACAGCAGTGAAAAATTAGCACCTCTGGTCTCCTGGTGCCCTCCACGGAGAAGCAGATGACAACAAGACAACTGATGCCAAAGGACAGAGCAGAGAAATTAACTAGTGAGATAATTCAAAATGAAACATACTTTTCTATCTTAACACAGATGTTTAGGATGAGCTTCAACTAATTCTACTGATTCAACTAATTGAAAAATAGTTTTGTAATCATAACTAGTCCAGTAGGTACCTCTGCAGTTAATGGACAGAGATACACACCAAAGCAAGGGCATTTCTCCCATGCCATCCCCAGATGAAGCATGCAGGATGGATCACTCTGTAAGTGCTTGTCTTATTTTACTGATGATTAACTTTGATTAATAGCATATCATTTATATTAGTGCAAATTAGACAAGATTAATTCTATCTTTATTTCCTTATTTTCAAGTAATAAGAATCTTAAGCCCTCGGGCCAGAGGTTATTTGGAGCCTATAGAATAGCAGAACAATGTAATTTGCCTTAGCATGTCACTTGTGCCACCTCCCTTAATCTCTAACATATTAGCATAGGCCAGTCTTTATTACCCTGCTGAATCAGGTGCTATTTACATCTCCTGAGTCACGTATGTTCTGTTCTGTTAATATGACTAACCCCCTTATTCAGTATTTTGCTTCAAGCTCCCACTCCTAGAAGGGGCTGATTATTTGAAATTCTTAGCATTACAATCCCCCAAACTCCATGAAAAGGCTTTTTTAAAAAAGGATGCGGGTGTAGCCTAAGGATGTAAAATTAAAAGGCCTATAAAAATAATCCATTTATAGAAAATAAGCTCATTGATACTGTCAGACTTAGTCCATAACCTGCCCTTCAAAATTCTTCTTATTTTTAGATCTGTTATTTAACTGTACATATATTTTAACCTTGTTGATGGAAGGAAATATGACAGCCACAGAACCATCTAGACAAAACACCAACATCTAATTTGCATGTTTACTAGTATTATACATTGAAACACGAGAGTTTCTTCTACCCAGTAACCTCCCTGGCAGTGTCAGAGCATTTTAGTGACTGCTCTGAGTATTTTTAGGCCATTCTTTCATTCCATTGTTTTCCTGTGTGGGGAAGTTTCTAACGGGCACAGTTCCACCCACCTGCCAAACTCCACTGAGACTGAAGTCTGCACACAAAGGCTGCTCTGCTACACCAGCAAATACAAACCCAGCTCCTTCCACCACCACCTTTGGAATTTGGGCATACACATGGCACTGCACAAGTGCCAAGATGGTAATCTCAGGCTGGGGATGAAATTACCCTGCCAAAGCTTTATCATTCTATGCCTGTAGTAGATAAAGCTCACTGTGGATGTTTACTGTGGCACTGAAGAATTCATCTACATATTTATTTGCATGCACGTTTGAGTCAGTTGTAGAAAAAATAGCATAGGATTGGTAGAGCTCTCCATTGACACACTGAGCATGAACATTTATCCAGCAGTCATAAATATGTATTATTCCATCCCACTAGCAAGTGGAGACCAGAATAGCAAAGAGTACTGAAACAGACCCTCAGAAACCCACAGCTTCCAAGTATTTTTCAGGCATACGAAATAACTAAGAACAAACACAGGACATAATCTGGAGTCTCTGTAACAAAGCTTTTTTTTGTACAGGTGAAAACTCACAGTCAAGTGGAAAAATATTCCAAGCAGCTTATTAATCACAGATACAGAACAAACATATCAGTGCAACTGAAAATCACCAATGCTAATGCAGAAAACACCTCTGATTAGAAAATGCTCAAAAATGATTACACAGATGAGTAAGCCTGATTTTTGGGATCATCATCTTTCTGCATCTGACATGACTATTCTGATAAATCAGAGTGGGAAGTAGCATCAAAATACAAAAAGTTGTATTTTAGCTTAAGTTGATTTGACTTTTTTTTTAGTAAGGAAGCTGTGATGGACTGTATGGTTATCTGCTGTCTACAGGCAGGTTGCAAAGTGGAGATGAAAAACATGAAAACCATGTTTTGCACGGTGGATCAAAAATTCTTCTCTTAAAATTGAAACTTCCTAGGACTAATATTTTTGTAACCTTGGGAAAAGCAAAATTATATGCATAGTTTAAAAGAGTAAAAAGAATAGAGAGAGCCAACAGAGAGGCAGAGAAGTTAAAACTTGAAATGACTCTAGAAAATAAAACAACACAGAAGCCATTTGCTACCAATTCAAAGGACACTACATGTAAAGAATAGTAAATACCACCCTTTTCTTGCCCCTGTTTCTCTGCTGAGCCATAATTATGTCATGTTTTACAGAAGAGGCAGTGGGCTGACTCACAGGACACATCTCCTGGCTGGGCAGCACTGCTGGGACTGCACTTGACTTGAGGGGCTGGAACACAGGAATCTCATCACCACATTCCAGAGTGCCCTGCCTGACAGTTGGCCTACCAAAAAACCACTTACAGATTGGCAAGGAGGAGAAAACATGGGCCACATAGCACATGCAATCCTTCTCATCCCAGCAGATGAGCAAAGAGGAAGCTGCCATCACTGAGATGAAGGGGGAATGCAGGAGAGGGAAAAGCAGGGACCAACACTGACACCTTATGCTGGTAGCTCAGAGCCTGCAGCATGCCCCTGCTGTTCTGAAGGATGGGTGCTACTCAGTTAAATGTGTTCTCCTCTCAATTTTAGGGAATGTTTTCCTGAAATGTCTTCCCAGAATTAAGATAAGGTAATTCCCTGCAAAATTAAAACTACATTACAACATTAAGCAATTCTTAGGGTGATTATATCTTTGAGCGTAAGCAGGTGCTCCCATCTGCTCAAGGTGAGGAGACATGGATAAGGTACATGGAGAACAAAAGCTGGACTGCCAGGGCCTGTTTCCCTGAACCCCTGATGCTCCTGCATTGGCACTTTCTATTTCGACCTCTCAGGAATCAATTAAAAACAGTCACGTTCAGAATGTGGCACTTCAATAGCTCTGCTGGCAGCAACACTTTGATTTGTTTGCCATTTACTGATCATCTGGTAAGCTCAACACTGCAAGTTCTAAGTTGCAGAAAGACAAAAGTAAAGAAAGAAAAAAATCAAATACCAGCACCATGAGTCTGGAGGAACAAAGCAGCCATTTCAGCACTCTATTAAATAACTTGAGACATAAACATGCACAACTCAAGGATCAAGCACTAGGGTTTAGTTGTGCTCACTGAAGTTCTTTTTCTTTCACTGAATGTCTTAAATGGTAATATTTCCCACTAAAAAAAAAGCAACCCCCTATGAAATCATCAGTGCAAACAATATTTCTCTCTCTTTTTTTTTTTAATTACGCCCCTCTTCCTGCAACACTTAAGAGTAACTTATCAGGCTTTTAACACAATGCCATTAATAAAACATTGTCTGAAAATGAGGATTGAAATAATTAGAGCACCATGAAATCGCATCTTCAAATCCCATTAACGCTGACTCAGACCATCATTCAGAAAAGTTACAGAAAGCTTCATGAAAATGACATTACTTTTAAACATTAAAGCATTCAAAACACTTTTCTATTTATTCCTTCTCTTCACTGGTGCTCAGTGTCCATTACCAGCACATATAGCTACAGGTGCATTTCCATGCTGATGCATTAGTATAGGAGTACTAGATGTCTTTCTCAGAAAATAAGAAACCAAAAAAAACCCTACAACCGACTACTGAAAAAAGTCCAGCCCCATACCCTACCATTTATTTCTTAATATTATCCTAAGCATATTTGCACATTGCAACAAGTACTAAGATTCCAAGGAAAAATTTCAACATCCAGATAAGAAGTTGAGAGGATCTAGAGGCGTCACTGAAATTCTCAGGAAGCATCCCAAAATGATCAAATTCTCTTCCTCCTTTTATGGTGCCAAAGAATAAAGACTTTTCTCTACCCAGAAGTTTAAATGGTCAAAATTACTTTCATTTCCAAACCCAACAGACAGAGTGGGAATCAAAGTATGGTTCAAAGGAACAGTCAGGTCCTCAGGCTAGCCCCAAGCACACTGAAGAACTACAGCTGGTGAATTTTTTTCCTCGGTAAGTGCACTACTTACAGTTGTGCTTAGGTTTCATTTGAGAAAAGACTATAAACCAAAGTGCAATTATGCAGCTTACAATTAAGAAAAAAAATTAAGATGTGTTTCCATGAAATGACAATTTCATATATAAAATGCAATTACTAAATCTTTTCCCCACCTTCTCCTATGTGTCATTGCATGTCCTTTGCTCAGAAACAGCAACAAAGTTTGGGCAGAATCACTTGCTTTACATTTTACATCCTCATGTGACATAAGAATGAAAAGTATTAATAACTGTTAATGTTTCCCATTTAAGAAAACTTAAGAGTAACCCCAAGAATATTAATCTAATTCTATTCCACAGTAAGGCTACAAATAATTACTGCATGACATAGAGTGTATGGGCCTGTTTCACCACCCTGCACTTTTCTTTGTCCAGTGCTCAGAGATCTATAACTGCAACACTCTGGGTAAAAATGAAGTGTATCTTTATACTTGAGTCACCTCTGCTGTAGAAGGCACAGTCCCCTCTGCAGCCCTTGCTGCATAACGTGATATCAAGGACACCAAGTTATAAAATGGGAAGAAGGGTGGCACAGAAAAGGTACAGTGACACCCTAGAGGAGGCACCTGGATGTGGGAACACTGACCTTGCACTCACCAATCCAAAGGGGTGTTCGGGGGAATGACAGAATGAGCTTCACAAGGAGCAGCTGACACAGCAGCCCAATAGCCCATCACAATCCCCGCTGTTTTCCACCTACACTGGTGTAGCAGAGATGGGATCAGGAATACGGGTGTACAGGGACCAAGGGCACTCACTGAACAGAACATCAGTGCTTGACAATACACTGGTGACTTTATGAAGAATGTCAAACATTTTTTACTAATATGGACCAATGATGCTGTCTCAAATGAAGCATGGGGATAATGCAGCTTTTATATCCTCCTTTGACAATGATGTGCAGTCCAGTAAGTTACACATCTTTAAGCATATAGTTTAAAAACTTCTGCAAGAAAGAATTTCTCCTTCATCTACTAATGAACTATTTCAGAAGATTAAAAGATTTCATTGTCTCCTACTTGTATTTTCCCTATATAGTTAACTATAGCTAAGTACAGCAAAAACAGTGCTGCTGCAGAACATGTAAAGTCAAAAAATGATTACTGCTAGAGTAAGTGTGGTTCAGCATTTGCATCTGTTTGATGTCAGTGATGCTGTATTGCACAGTAATCAGAATTTCAGCCTAATCCTAAAAAAAAAAAAAAAAAAAAAAAAAGAAACAAAAAGGGTTTGGTTCCTTTTTTCCCTTTCAGTTTCTGCCTTCTCTGGATTCATAACAAGAATATGCACTCAATTACTGTAGTTTATTCACATAAGAAGAACACTGTCTTAATGAGAGCAAAATTAGTAACAGAACATCACACTAACTTGAAAAAGATATTTTTTCACCTTTCAAGTCTATATAATTTTTTGTTCATGCAGGTTAAACTTTAAAATCATATCTACCTGAACCAAAGGAATATTTAAAACACCGTATCTAATTTTTCTTATTATAAACTAGGTCTTATTTTTTTACCACATTCTGACCACATTACAAAAAAACTGCCTATCAGTGGCAACTGCAAATGCATGAAATAACCGTAATAAACATTAAAATTTTGAAAAAAAAGCAATAAGGAAACTATTTGTTATGAATCTGAATTTCCATTCACCGTTGCTTCTCTATTTAATACTGCTGCTAAATTTGGACAATATTGATTCCACCATTTAGAGTTTATAGCCTAAAAGAGAATAAAAATCATACCTGTTTGCATTTTTGGTCTATTTATGAAGGTCTCTACGGGAAACAGTGTATAAACAAATTATAACTACCTCCTATGTTCTGTGTATTCATGAATATATTGGTTTCATGTGATGCTGTCCTGCAGGAAATTTGGTTTTGAGTTTACAGTGATACTTAAATTCCATCTCCCTACCATGCTTTTAAGGCTATGTGCTATAACAGCTGTGTCAAATTAAACATCCACAGCTGAAATCAACAACGGGAGCAGCATCAATAGCCCTGCTGGGACAGAACGTGTTCTGGGGGCCAACAGTCCCTGTTCCAGTCAATAGCACAGCAAACAGGGGGTCATTATTTGGCAGAACTGAGGGGAAGGGAGAGGAACTAAAATGGCAAAACCAGAGAATCAGTCCCTGCACCCCTTCCTTACGTCTGAGAGGAGACCCCAATAAAACACTGCCATACAGGTTCCCCTGCAAAAGTCAGTAACTCATCAGTAAATAATATTTATTAAACGTGTGTGAATTGCAAGATAGGATTTTTAATCGATATTACATGCAGTGTACTAGAAAGTGTCCATTTGTACCTGTACTAGTGAGCTGCACAGCTTGACTCATGTTTTGCATAAAATATGGAATTTATTCCAACTCCAGAAAATTATCATACAGCGTGACTGACATAACTCATGGTCTTCTCTTAAAGAGAAAAAAATCCTGTTAATACACCCTCCACAAAATAAACAATATATGCTTCTACCCCTAGCCCTCCTTCCTCCCTGCAGACAGACTCAGCGTGTGGTTCCTGAGGAATTAGTTGTAGAAGAACTCCCCTGCTGACAGCAAAATGCCAAATGCACGTCCTGCACATGTAATGTGTCTGACATTTCCCCATCTCACCAGGTTCATGTTTCTGACAAGTGCTTAAAAATATATGTCTTTTAAAATGTGTTTTTATTGCTACCTTCCTATCTCCACTTTATAATGCTTTAAAATGCTATTTTACTCATGGAAACACCTCCACATTTGTCTTTTGATTTGAGTAGAAGTAATTGCTTTTTCAGGGTCAAATTCCTTTATGGAATCAATGGGTATATTTCAGTTGATGGATGGTATAAAAAGTGCAAATTTGATCTTCTTCAAACAAACAACTGTGAAAAACTGAGAAGACTCAACATGATTGACACATTTAACATGGGCAGCACTGAAAATATTTTAACACCCTACCTTCTTTAATGTTGTTATTCTTTGCAGTAGGAGACCTTGGGAAAATCTGCAAAACTTTCAAATGTTAAAGGTATTTCTTCGCTACTTCTATTTTTTCCCCATGCCAGTGTGAGTTCCCAGTTGGGAACTTTTAAAAACCAAAGGGGGATCTGGCACAGACACAGAACTGGTGCATCAACTGCTGTAGTTGAGTCACTACAACAATTTTTCTTAAGAGCAGCAGGCATTTGCAAAAGTGCAGCACTAGCACCTGCTGAACAGATTCTGTGCACACCTTCCACAAGTCTTTGGGCATTACACACAATGGGCATTGTATTAATTTTTCTTGGAACTTCTAAAATACTTCTGGAGATTAGGTCAGTGCTCAGCTTCAAAATGGGAATCATGGAAAGGGATTTTATCTAAGTCACCTGGAGAGACCCTTGTTCTGTACCTGGCTTCATGTAAAAGAATTCTAATGTATATCTACACACATTTACACGTATGTTTTATATATGCTTTTGAATTCAAATTTGAAATCGTTTCTCCTCATTAAGTATACGGTTTTCTCTCAATAATTATGATATTGTCAATGACAGTAACAGCCACTGATGCTAATGTAATTTTATGATTTCGCAGTGGGTTTCATTAATTACTATAATTTCTTTTAGATGTTCAATTGAATAAATAAAGAATCCTCGGAAACATGCTGCACACAAGAGATGTGATGAAGACCAGAAAACCAAAAGAATTTTCAGCTCCGCTATAGAATACCCGCACCATTCAGTAAAGGCATTTTTCCCCTCTCTGAACTGTCAGTCTTGTACTTTTTACCTTTGCCTGTCCCTGATCATGCTAAAAATAGATTTCAAGGAAAATTAGAGGGTTTTGAACTTCCTTGGTATTCAGTCAGAGAGGTCATCCCAGTTTCAAAGGAAGACAGACCTTGTTGGATGCAATACAGAACAGCGAGTTCTCTGTAAATTCCTGCTATCTGACCCAGCCACAACTACTCATTTTTCCTTCTAACTCACAATAGACACTGACAGAGTTATAAAGAGGATGGCAAACATTGTCATCAAAGTATTTCTCACTTGAACTGAAATCACAATATTGCAAAATATTTCTCATGAATCAATAAAAGAAATGAAGTTTATCATTCCACTTAACAGAAGATAACCCAGCTCAATACCCTTGAAAGAAAAGCAAACGTGAGAGAGGACAGAGTGCCTCCAGACTGGCCTCAGGTTCAAGACCAAGACAGCATCACACTGAAGACATGCTCCTTAAGAGTTGAATTCCTTTTTTCCCCTCTCAGGATCCAGCATTTGGTACCCTGTTCTGAGCTGCCCACCTTCCAGACCACCACTCTGACTCACCAGCTAGACTTAGCTTGTGATTGTTCTTGGCTATAGACACGAGGACTTAGCCTTCATTGTGGCTATTTTTTATTCCTGCTTTCTTTCCTCAGAAATACTTTCTGGATTAACCTGTTTTAGAAGTTTACCAAAAGCTTTAATTTTTAACAAAATTTTCATAACTGACTGATTCCAGGCCTGTCACTTCTGGGACTGTGAAGACCCTAACACTTAGAGGAGGTTAATAAAGTTTATTTATCTGATCTGTCTTGTCAATCTGTTTGTGTGCTAGAGACAGTATAGCCATGCATTCAACTAATTCTGAAGCTACCAAAATTATCAAATGTTTACCTCTGAACATACTTAGGACATTCAAACACTACCAGTATGTATGAACTATACTGGCGGAAGACAAAAAGTGAAGTTATTTTAGAGACTTTTTCTGGTAAAGATTGATTTCATTAGTCTCCTAATGTGCTTACTACTCCCCAGAAAACATCTTACTGTCTTCTGTAAATAAACAAATAAATGAATACAATCAGTTTTATCATTCCTCCTGGTCACAATCTCAGGCCAGGTAGTGGATCCACACTAGCACTACACTGGTGTACAGGTGCCATTTTTGCCTTATTTTGCACTGGCCAGTCCTGCTGCATGCAGTATGATATTGCAGTACCCTACATTATAATGTAACACCATGTATCCCAGCTACTGGAAAGCGATTTTGCACATCACAGGACTCTCAGGAACTAAAAGAATTAATTTCTCTTCTTCCATTCCCCTCGTTTCTTTTTAATATTAAAGGCATATATTTCTTATAAGACTTAAATATAACTGATTTGTTTTTAACTTATATCTTTGATTCATTTAAATTATTATCTCAATTTGACCAATATCTTCCCTTGGCATTACATTACTGTAAATATTACACTTTATTGCTAACTGCATATTAAACTGCTTCGTTTTGTTACAAAGTTCTCAAAGCCTAAAAATTTCTTAAACTCCTATCTAGCTAACAGATTGAATCGTGATTGTGGAACAGATTGAAATCTCCATAATGGGAGATCATATTAAAATTCCTCTGTAAGTCTGCTACTTTTTAAATGAACTATTTAAAATGCAGGGGAATACAACTGTGGGGGAGCGGGAGAGAAAGAAGTGAACTGGAGAGTTCAGCAAAAGAAAGGAACCCAGCACATGAGATACCCAGACTTGTTGACAAGGGAGCTAAAAAAACACAGTGAAGGAAAAGCTGAGACTAATTTATTTGTTTTAACCAGAGGATGATGAAGAGTACCTGTCTGCTTGACTCAGGGATCAATGTGAAAAACACAAGCCTACCTGGCTGAGAAATTCTGTCTTACATCAGACACAGCAAACCCTACCCTACAAGTATCTCATAGCATTCACAGACCTGTTGAAGGGAAAGAGACAAAGGCAACACATGAACTTCTTTTATATTTTCATTTTGTTACTTCTTTTCCCTGTTCTATTTACTGACATCAGGATAACCAAGTTGTATGGAGTTAGCACCAGTGGAAATTCAGATGGCAACCTACAAACAAGTTTTTTTTTGTGCTCTGTGTTAAAGATGCCACTTGAAGACGGATCTAGGCACTTGCATTCCCTACACAGTGTATGAATACTGCACAGTGACTTCTGTCAGTGCCCTCAGTCAGGCACAGAAACGAGTTTCAGTGAGAACAGCTATTTCGACACACAGGCTACCAACGTCCCCCTAACTAAAAAAGCAGAACAAGGAACAACACCTGCAGTTCACCAGTTAAAGCTGAGGCATTCAACTCCAAGAATCAAGACCAAAGATTACATAAAGGCTTTGACAACCAACGCGTTTGAAAAACGAAAAGAAAAGCAAATTCATGAGAGGAGCAAGAGAACCATTACACTCAAAGCTCAGGATTTCTTCTGGATATTCTGCGTGACAGCACTGACTGTGGAACCAGGAGTGCCCAAACTGCACAGAATGACAGCACCAAACAAACTGGAAAAAGCTTTCTAACATTGAAACATGGAAAAACCAAACAAACAAAACTTTATTGTGCCTGTAACACTTGATCGTTTTCCTTTTTTTTCCCACACAGAGTGAGATTATTGTACTCTGTCTTTGTCCAAACTCCACCAGTGTGATAATGTGATGTTGCTCTAATTTAACCTCATTATTCTTTTGTCTTTCCCAAAGTGAAATGCCACTTCTCTTCTTCCTTTTGAGGCTCATCTCAAACAAATGTCTTTGTTCTTAATGAGACCAATCCATATGTTTGTTCCTGCATATTGTGTTCAGTTAATGGGAAGATTTTTCTAACACCATAAAAACTCTTCTATTATTTGTTCCAGGCAGCTTTGTGTTCAGTAACTGCTGTAACCGTTACCTTTGACAAAATGTCCCGCATCCAATATGTTCTGCTTCTGAATAGTCATCCCTCCCTTGAACTCAAGTTTATTTATGTTCCTTCAGCATAAGTGTATCTCCTTTCCTCAATTTCTTACCTTCTTATCATACTGTACGTGTTTAAAAAACCTAAAACCAGAATGTACAGTGAAGGCATTGATCAGGCAGCCTGCAGCAAAACACTACACATCAATTGATGCATTAAAACGGTAATATAGGTTATTTATCAACAATTAAACTTCTAAATATTTGCTTTGCTGATTACCAATAAATCAACAGATAGACATTAGGAGAAATCTCATTGTTTACTTTTGCTGTTTTCTAGCTACTAATCAATGAACAAGAATGCAATTATGTATACTAACTACTCGGGATTTTTTTTCCAATAAAGATCAGAAATATGCATAAAAACAAACATAAAAGCAACTAGATTATTGTGAATTTTGTATGAGTGTACATGCACAATATAAAAATATAAAATTCCCTGAAATTATTTGCTGCTCTTCCAATGTGTAATAGCGTAATGACTTCCTTGATTTAAACGTAGCCTCCTGCAGCTCCGACAAGGTGCTCTGGCAGCCGGACAATAACATGGTATCATCAAGTCTCTGATATACACTGTTTCCATGTCATGCCACCTTGCACCAAAAGCAACAGAACCGTGTGGTACAGAACAGCAGCCTTACACTCCCTCCCCATGCAAGAACATGATTAATCCTGGAGAATATCTGGTGTTATCAGGCACCCCATGTGGATGCTGATGTTTGTTGCTGCTTTGCTCACAAAGGAATGCAGAGGAGCCCTAGTGGTTTACATAATATTCCTTATTTTCTTTTTAAATCGATCTCATGGCTCTGTAGGCAAAATATAAGACAGAACACAGGAGCTCAGATGATTGATTCCAAACCCTTTGCATACAGGATGGGTAACAGCTGTTTTGCTTTAGATTATGGTAAACATGGGCCCAACAATTTAAATTCAATTTTCTCTTTTAAACTTAAAAGCCCTGAGAAATGTCTTATGAGCACTGTTAATTCAGTTTTCTTTCAAGTCCTTTCCCCATCAGACAAACCTGAGTTCTCCCAAACACTCTGGCCCACCGTAGTCTAACCGCTACTGCATTTATTTTGAGAAAGTTTTCAATTTCTCATGGTAACCTGCAACTGGGACAGGGTTTACTAAAACAACTTCCTTTTGTCAAGGGAACGGAATATGGAAAGAGAATACATGCTTCTTCACAAAAGGCTTAACATCATTATTAAAACATCACCTTTTACCAAATTCCCTTGTTTCAGGCAGGCTTATGGAACTTATTCAATCAAATTTTATTTTCCCAAGAAATAAGAGTTCAGACTAGAAGGTGAAGGATTCTTCCTACAGTTTGAAAACATACATCATACAACAATTAACCCCTCTCACAGCCTCACTGCATGGGGCTGCAGTAGCCATCCAGTAACCATAGCTACTCATTTCAATGGAAAGAAATTCCTATGAATAACAATGAAACCATAAAATATGGTCTGAAGAGCCTCACCAAATCCTGAAAGCTAAGAAACCCTTCCCAATGCAAGGGAGAAGAACACAGGCAAAACATTTTGGCTTGATTTCCTACAGACCTACTTATCTTTTCAGTAACGCATCCCCAAAGTACACATGGCCATCCGTTTTGGATGGGACACCAGCATGAGAATTCATCAGCTGTGTATTGTTATTGCCTGATAAATAACAAGAAATTACCAATCTTTGCCATAATCCTCTTACATTCAGGTATGTAAAGGAACATCTCTGGCACAGAACGTAAAGAGAATGAAGGAAACAGTGTGTTAGTGTCTTGTGAAACGCAGCACAGCACCAAACTCTCCATTGCAAATTCCCACAAAACATTCCCAGTGCTGGCAGGCTGCCAGTTTGTAATGCAATTATCACTGCTGACCTTGCCTCGCACCTTGCACGTGTACCAAATATGTGCCACGCACACAAAGATCAGCTGATTCTCTCCAGTGCAACATGGGAGGGAGAGGAAGATTTACAGCTTGTTAATTACTTACAGAGTAATTTTTAGTATTTTTAATCCCGTTTATGTATGGAACCGACATCACATTCCGAGGCACTGAACTTTTGTTGCAAATAGCAACAGGCTCCGTAACAGTGCTGCCTTTAAAGCCTGTGGATCTAGGAAAAAACAACTGCTTTATCATCTGGCATCCTCAGACAGTTTAATGTTTGACTAAT
The DNA here is from genome assembly GCF_000738735.6 of Corvus cornix cornix. Classification (NCBI taxonomy): domain Eukaryota; kingdom Metazoa; phylum Chordata; class Aves; order Passeriformes; family Corvidae; genus Corvus; species Corvus cornix. Next base: position 16,335,973 of record NC_046343.1, read on the forward strand.
ACAGAAGCTGCAGTACTGCTGTCTCACGGGCAGCACAGCACTCAGTGATCAGATAAGATTTTTTGATGGTATTTTAAAGATCAGTGCTGGGAAACACTCTGAATTTGGGATTTATTTCAGAATGGTGGGTGTCTCCTTCTTTGCTACTCACGCTGCTGGAATAACCTGCAGCAGTTACAACAGACCAAGCAATGATCTGGGTTCTGAATAGATGGGAAGTTCCAAAAAATGATATCAAAAGGCTCAGTAACAGAAGTGCCTATACTTAGGTCAAGATTATTAGGATTTCAGGAAACAAATTACAGGTCTCACACAAATTAATTATCTCCTTTCCATATCACAGGGAGATTATTAATACAGACTTGCAGAACAATTAAGTTTGAAAGGAACCTCTCGAGGTCATCCAATACAATGCTCTGACCTCAAAAGCCAATCTTGAAGTTACATAAGTTTCACTCAGTTTCATTCTTGATAGGAATACCCACATTTTGAAACTTCAGATACCTATTTTTGGTGCCTTGAATAGGAGCAGAACGAGGAAGAGATGAGCTGAGAGCCCCCACCTTTCCTACCAATGACATAAGGGGTGTAAATTTTGCTGGCACGAGCACATCAGATCCTCTGAACACACGCAGACTTTGGCAATAATCAGCCTTCTACCCTATGTACATTATGTTACTATGTTCAGACAAATTATGCAATGTGCTTTCATGTGAATAATAGATATTATTTCTAGAGCTTAGAAATTTGTTATTTACCAAAATCTATCCGAAATAGCTGAAGCAAGGCACAATGTTCAAGTGACTCCAGCGTCAGAGCTTCAGGCATTCGAACAAATGCTTCTGTTAGAGCTGGCGTGATCGTAACTTCCTTGTAAATCAGGAAGACTGTTTCAAAGCTTGTTTACTGAATGATGAAATCACATCTTCCTGGTAACCCCTAGCATGTCATTTATCTATTTATCTCCATCAGAAGAAAGCCTTTAATGAACATAAAAGAAGTGTCACCACTTATCACTAACAAGAAATCTGCCAGAAATCCTGACTGTCCCAATCGGTGTGTGGCATGGAGGGGGAAGGAAGGGAAATGTAAACATGTATAAGCATATATAAAATAAATAGTTGCCATTTTCACATAATAAAATAGCTTTGAAAACTGTGAGAAAAATAATGATCTGCCTTCTCCATTTATGATGTTTTGAGCAACTCTTGTGCATTAACTAATACTCTGTCTTCAATTTTCTACTGGTATCTAAATGCAAATCTTGCAATTTTTCAAAATGAGCTATTACATTTACAAGAAATTGTAAATTCTAATACTGACATTTCTTAGAGGTCAGATTTCTTTTTTTAAGAAAGAAATGAAGCAATAGTAATTTGTCACATCACTCGACTGAAATATGTGACACTTACACCAACAGATCAGCAGGTGCGCTGCTTCCTGAAGTACTCCCTCCTGCTACTACTTGCCAGGCAAAATTTATAATACATCAAGATGAAAATTAAAAGTGGGATTGAACAACCTCACCAAGCTATGGAACTCCAGGGTTACAGAAGTTTAAGAACAGACAAATTTGGAAGAAAGATGATTAAAGTTACAGTTATACAAAACATATTAACCTGTCAAAAGCCAACTCATGCAATGTCATAGGAATATTATAAATAGTAACATTCTAGAAAAAAAAATAAAAACTCTGCTGAGGATATTTGAAAGCTCAAAGTACAACATACAGTCAAGAAAACAATGAAGTGTATGAACACCTCAGTGGAACATAGAAAATAATAATAGTAAAAAAACAACAGCAGAACTCAAAAACGAAGAAAAAATTCTGTCAAAGAAAACCACATCCTGACCTAGCTGCAGGAATAAAACACCTTGGATTAATTTAAGATCTGGCAGGTAGTTAAGACTTGTGAGGATCAAATATCCTATGCTTCCAGGGCTTCTGGAACACCAAAAAACCAGTGTAGATAAAGCTACTTTAGGCAGCACTATCCAGGAAGGGCAGATGCTGTCCTTAAAAGCATCCAGGAGAATGATTTATGTGCTTTCCTTGTGCACTGAACTAAAAGAACCATATATATTATATTCCCAGGCAAAAAAAAACCCTTCAGTGCTCTTTCAATCAATACAGAAACTGTTTTCTTTCAACACAGTTCTGTTCACTCTGGATTAATTTTCAGCTCTAGAGTATTAATTGTTGAGTGTCTTAACTGGCTGATTAGAATCCAATACAAAGTGCTGCACTCTTTTTCAACAAATGCTTCAGTTTATTGAAGAAGGGATTACATTGAAACAGCTGCTGGAGTACATTTAGCACTCAGTTTGCATGTTGTGCATGTTTATCATGGATTCCTTACATACTGTGGCTCTCGGCATGGTCACTCAGCAAAGCAGAACTTGTTCTGTACACCAGATTTAGTGTCCTTGGCCTCCTCTTCTATGGGCATTTGGGAACACTCAACATCTCCTCACCCTACACTAACCTTCGATCAGATGAACTGCACTGAGCAATGAAAAGCACTGCAAAGGCAGTGGATTTTGCAAAGTGGGCATAAAGAACATGCACATCTCATACTTAACAACGCAAATTCACTAAACCCACAACTTAGCTTTTCGTTAATGGAATTTATTTTTCACGTCAGGGTGCTTGCAGCCTTTTGGATATCACATTGATGCTGGTTTTCAGCTAGCAAAGAAGTGCCACAGAGTTTATTCCTACCCAACCTTCAACAAAGCACCTGTTGAAGAGCCTAACTTACTTGAATTCTACATTTCCATAACATTCATCAAAGAACTGAAAGAATAGATCAGAAATGTTAAGAGCTTGAAAAAAAAAAACGATCATTCTCAACTCCCTTGCTCCCTTTAGGAAGCACACTCAGCCTAACACACTTCAGTGTATTTCTGGACATGTAGCCTTTTCTCATAATAGAAGAAAAACTTTGTGTTTGCATCCTTCAGTTATGAAAAAGCAACAGTTTAAACCCAATCTAATTTTACTGCCTCTTTAATTGCACCTTCTGGTGCCTCATGCCCGAGAAGTGATTTACGTTTAAGCTGATAGGTTCAAACACTGCTTCAACAAATTAATGACTGAGAATTACCCGTGCACTGAACCACAGCCGGGCGTTTGCTGATACAAACCTGCGCCCGCGAGACACTGCCTGCACAGGATCAGCAGCTGAGCTCTGCCAGAGAGCACCCAGCCAGGAGATGACACAGGGGAGCTGAAAAATGCAAGGTGAAATAGAAAAAAAACCAACTCCGACTTCTGATAGCTGGAGTTTATCAAGAAGCAAATTACGAAACCAGATTGTTTATTTATTTTTAGCCCATATCCCTCAATATGAAATTCAACTTAATTACCTTATGTCTCAGAAAGTAATAATTGCCACGTACAAGATACAGAGGAAAAGGAGACACGCAGTTACTATGGAGTAAAGAGAAAAAGCTGACAGAGATTAGGTTCAAAAGTTTAAGTCTTGCTGGGAGTTCAGAAAGTTACATACTGTACGCTTTTCTATCAGAAATAACACAAGAATGGAACTCATTGCATATGTATCTGAAAAACAAAACTGAAATTTTTGAAACACATTGTCCTCCAACTAAAGTAAGTTCCTCTGTCACTATTAAGTGAAACCACTTCAAGAACAGTGCCTGTGTTTCTCTGCTCTAAGCGTGTAAGGCAAGAAGGGTTTCTCTCAGCACAGGCTCACACAGCACAGCTGAACATCAAGTTCAGGTTAGAAAAAAGCACGAACAAAAGAAGAATTAAAGCAGGTATTTCTATATTGAGAACAATGAAGGAAAAGGAATTTCTAAATGCTAATTTGATTGTCATGTAAAACAATGGTCACAAGCATAAACCTGGACAGAGAACCAAATTTAGAACTTCATTTAACAAAAAGCTGAACAAGGAATTCAACTATATGCACATATTCAGCATAGAAAATGATGTTTTTCCATATTAATTTGATGAGGAAAACAGAACTAGAAAGATTCTGTAACAGCAGCAGCTGTTTTTACATAACATTTCTTGATTCATATGAAGCAGCTCAAGTGCTCAGATTTTTAGCGATTTCAAATTTTGTCTACACGGATCTCCGTAAGTATTTAGCGTAACTGTGTACCCACACCTAAGAGATATTTCTATCATTTCCCCTTACTTCACATTTAACATCAAGACAATTTGGTTTCTTCTATCACCACAGATTTAGAAGGACAGATCTGAAATAGCACAGTAGAGGAAGGCAAATATCATTTAAATTTTTTGTAATTGTTAACATCTGCCATGCTTTTCACATTATAAATGCTTCATTACCTAAGCAGCAGTATTGTATTAACCACTCTGAGAACTACACGCGCCTGACATGACGTTGCTTCCCCACACTACAGACTTGGCCTCTCTGAGTCACCTGAAATGGAATGCCAATAATGCATATCACACAAGTGACTTAGAAAATGAAGAAATCGTTACAAAACACATCAGTCCTATCTATCTTCCTTATCTAAATCTATCCTTATCTATCCAAGTCCTAAATCTGTCCATGTTTATCTCAATTCTACCTCTGCAGAATTTGCATCTTAGAGCCTTTATTGCATGTAGCAGCACTGCACAATCATGGCACTAATGGCCTTGATTTCCTGGTTTAGTCTTCATTTCTTCCTGTGTTCAAGAGACTGTTGGTACAGCCTAAATTTAAGCTGTGAAAATGCTGATATCTGCCTGTAAGACATGGAGCTCACGTGTTTTTTACAAAATTTAAATCAGACAATGTTCAAAAACCAACCTAGAGTGAAGCTAGTTCTGAGTCAGACCAAAAAGGGAAGGATTCAATCCTTACTGCCGTGAGTACAAGACAACAAGAAGTTTGACTGCAAGTGCACAGCTGTTATTTTGATGAGGCTTTCTATGAGAACGAGGACAGACGGTGACTAAAAGAAGAGATGCCTTTTATTACTCTGTATATGTCAACTCTAAACTCTAAAGCAGGCACTTGATAAATTCTCAGCACGGCTGCTGCGTAAGAAGCTGTCAGGGAAGGTGCACAAGCTGTTTTTACTACTGAAAGAAGCAATAGATGTTCACCTAAATGGTGATTTCATCACAGGATACACAAAGTCAAATTCAGAATCCAAACTCAGGGGCAACATCTCCAACTAATCCTAAGAATGACCAACTATCCTTTGAGTGGAAAGAGAAGGGAGGGCAGTAGTAGAGTTTTCCCCTAAAAATGAATATTCTACAGTGCTCGAAGGCTGAAGATTTTCCGGGCTGGATAAGTAAGAGATGACAATTTCTGGTTTGTAATGAGAAACAAAGCACCTGATTTTTTTTTTTTTCATTGCAGATCATTTACTTTTCCAAAATGCACTCAATTTCCCCCTTCCACGTTCTATTTAATCATATAAAAATCATGCTTTATTTTAGAAAAGGATTATGTCAGTAATTTTCAGTAAGTCCTTTCAGGGCGCTCCTGGCATTAACACCACATTCAATATTTTCATTAATTGGGACCAGGTAGTTCAGGCCATGTGGGATTTGAGGCACAGTATTTCCCTACCCTAGATTTTAACTGAGAAAGCAAAGCTTTCATCCTAAATAAAAAAGGAACTAAGTACAATCAAGTACGGGCAGATTCTGAGCATATGCACTACAGCAAAGCCTGTCTGTGAAGCACATTCACACTGCTGAACCATCTAAATCTAAACATTATACAGGATCAAATGCTAACTCCCTAACAATGCTGTTTAAGGACATTAACTTTGAAGAAGCATGAAAACCTTTTATCAGCTGTGTCTGTAAGTCTTAATAACAGGAGAAATACTTTAAAGTTGGTTGCAAATACTAAACTCTCACTTCTGCCAGTATGGAAATGGATATAAAGACGTGGCCTCTGCGAGTCAGCTTTTCACCTCTGCTTATTATCCCAAACAGATTTCAATCTTCAGATACAATCATCCACTACATTTCTATCAAAATACTTGGCCTTCCACTGACAACTTCTGAGTGCAGTTATGCATTGTCAAAGTAAAATTCTTTAATAAGCAGAAAGGTTTGCAAATAACAGCTTAAAATCGTGTATGGTCATAATTTCCTCATTGCTTCCCCATATTAAAAATGCACTGTAATATAACATGTAATCTGTTAGAGACTATAAAAGTTTTGCCACAGATGCAAATCCAGTTGGAGTAAAGCACCTTCATTTCCAGTTCATTATATAAACAAAAGAGTTTTTATAAAAGCAAGCTATGGATACCAATCAAAAAAGCTCTGCTCTGACTCACCACACTTTTACCCCTACCACTGGATTTAAGTACACCTGAACTATGGAAATATGGCATGAGCATAAAAAATATGTATATAATTTATTTTTTAAATCAGTCCTTTTTTGTCTCCCTCCTTATTCAAGTTTCACAGCATACATATGGGTATGAATAAGCAAGGGATTTTTCACCCTCACTTCATGCACAGCAGCTTGAAAAATGTTTCCGATTAACATAAATGATAATTCACGTACATAAGGCTGTCTTTCAAAGAGGTTTGATAATTCGTAAATGAAATGTTTACACAGATGAGGTCAAGCCAAAAGGTTTATAATATAAGTATTTAACTTATGTAAATCTGTTTATCACTGTGAAGGAACATGGGATGACTTCAAATATTCACTATTGAATGTACTTGGTACACATTTAGAGCAACTTGCAAGAATTCTCATTCCAATTTTTAATTACTATGCAGTCTGTAAAGACAAAAAATCAAGAGTCAGATTGCTCTCTTTTTCTTTTATCAGAACAATTAACATTAATGACATGTTACTTCACAGGCACTGCTACACATTCATTATTAAAATAATAAATTGAATGAAGTTTGAGCAAAAGTATTAAAATAACTACAGGTAGAGATGTTTACCCTTACATATATTTCTATCAGTATTTCCTTAGCCAGTGTTCATCAGGAGCTGATAAAAGGTTTAACAAAACAAAAAACCAAACAAACAATAAAGAGACAGCAATTCCTTTCCAAAATATTTGTAGCATGTTGGGGTTGTTTCCAGACATAATTTTGCTCTTGGACTATACACAGCTTTACTTACATAACTTAGTTTTTGTGGTTTTGTGAAACCGTAAAATGAGGACAAGGATTTCATACCCTTAAACAGACCTTGGTGGCAGGAAGGGAAGACAATGAATTTGTTTTTGCTTGGAATTTTTAGACAGAGTCAGAATTAATGCTGCTTGCACTCCATCCTGGTTTTTCACCTACCGGAGAACGAAGTAGCCAAATGTGGTTTTGTTCCTAGGGTTTCCATGGCTTTAATTTCTATCTCAATCTTAAATATTAAATATTAAAATTAAATATCCACCCATCCATATGGAGATGCAGACATTTAGTTTTTTGGATTTACTAAAATCTACTCATACTGGTAACAGCATAGGGACGTATGATTTGGCACGGTAAACACAGGTTTAGCAGCCTAATTGCTTGGATTTTTTGTAGATCATTATGCTAATGACTCTGCAGTAAAGTGCTAAATTGGAATTCCCTTCACAAAGACTGACTGAGAAGGGAAAGCTGGGACATCCTGGGGTGATGGAAAGAGACTGCTCTTCAGGGACACAGGAAAGGGATTTTCAAACCCACAGGACTACGAAGCTCTGCCACAGGGAAGAAAGCACAGCCTGACACAAAACATCAGGAATTACAACTTTGTCTGCATAACCCAGGGACTCCAGACAATGACACTTTGCCCTACAATGGTGTTTGGGAGGAAGATGGATTCATGGAGCTTTACAGGATAAAGACATACTCTATACCAGCAAACAACTCTGTATGTCTGTACAATTTTGTATTGTCAGTACTCAAATGGACCTTGAGATAAACTCATTATTTTGTTCTCCGGGCCCCACTGTACATTATGCTCCCTTAAATATATTCTCCTATGTAAACAAATCTGACCCTGATCCCTCAGGACACCCAAACCTGCTCTGACTCCACATCCCCAGACTCACGGATGTGCTACAAAACCAGGCTTGCTTGGAGGACTACAAATGTCATAGTGGCAAGGTTTTTGATTTGGCAAAATAAAGGCTAAATGAGAAGTTTTCCACAATAAACATGTGTTCTGAAAGAACAAATATAATATGATATTTTTGATCCAACAATAAACCAGGTCAAAATAAAAAAACAAAAGCCATCAACACGGTTAGTTTGTTAGTTCCTTACGGCACTAATATTTTCTTCAGTTTCCTGACAAAGTTTTGTTACTGTTTTCTCTAATCCTGTGTCCACACTTAATCACTGAAAATGCACCTCCACCACACAGCAGATGTGTCATTAACTATTTCTGAAAAAAGGTGAAATAAAATCACCCAGCATGAGAAGACTATGGGATAAGCCAACACTAGCAGATGGTGTTTATTTTGTCACTGCTTGTGTTAAAAATTGTCACCTATTTCATCAGTATCTTTAAGGTAGAAGCTTCATGCAAAAAGTGGAAAAGCTATTTATTCTAAGCTGCCACAGGACTCCTTAAAATAAAATGTCTTCTGTTCATGGCTTCCAGTTTTTAGGACACAGTGCATTACACAGGAGATCGATGTGTATAAATCTGAGGTGATCAAGTATTTTGCCAGTAGCTCAGCTTTTCATCACACAACCTCTTTTGTTTCTTAAGCAGATTTCCAATCCTTTATTTCCACTACTGGTGCTGTTCAGACAAATTCTGTAACATTGCTCCTAGAAGAGGCACCTGGTACAACTGTCAGCTTCTTTTCTTCTAGGACCCACTATGCAAGAGACTTTTACTTCTCCCTCAGAATTTCCTATATTCTCTCTATTTTATTTTATCACACACTTTTGGCTGTGTGGTTTCCATTCTCTGGCTGACAGTTTCTTAACAAAACAGTTGCATGAAGAGTAATTGCACAACCTGGACTTGGCTGCCTAAAGAAATCACTGCTAAAATCCCCTGATAAACCCAGGTCTTGCTCATGTATTTTTGAAAGAATGTGCACTAGAATTTGAACCTAAAAATCCCCCGTTAGTGCACTGCAACATGGTTTGATTGACTCAATCCTTTCTCCCTCCCTGTCAAGTCTTCTACTGCACTCCAATTCAGGTTGGCTTGCACTCACTATACCAGGAGCTGATCCTTTTGCCTTTACCATTTAATGAGGCCTCTCAGTGTTCTATTCAAATCATACCCTAAGCAATTCACTTGTAGATTTCTTTATATATATATATATATATATATATATATATATTACTCAACATCATACCTCTGGAATGCTTAAAAAGCATTCATTATTTTGATAAATCACTGAACTTTTGTTGCATTATTTTACAGCTCTGAAAAGAAACCAAGGGTGGTCTTGTTATTTTGTTTGTTGGATTTTGTTTTTAATTCTAAATTCTTACGATGACATAGATTTAAGATTTTTTTTTTTTTTTTTTTGGGGGGGGGGTGGTTGAGTGGGCGGTTTGTTGTAGTTTTTTACATCTACTAAGAATTCTTCTTCCAGAGAGTATTCAGAAATGGAGAGATTTAGGACTACTCCAAATACTAGAGAGTGGAGATATTTTTTCTGTAAGACACTTTTATTCTCTTTCCTTCCAGAGTCTGACCATGGATCTGACAACAATCCTTCTGCCTGTATTTATGAACCACTGACCGTTCTGACATCCATGTTCAGCCCTTCGCCTCCTTTTTTTCTGGCTGCACCAGTGGCATCTCTGTCCTTAGCAAAGAAAAGGCAGAGCAGATCAAGAAACCTATCATTTTATTAGAGCACAGCAAAGCAGTCCATGCTCTAGATGAGCACATGTGAGAACTGGGTACCTTTGAAATGCAAAGTCTAAGGGCTCTACTTACGGTGATACAAAGAGTCCTCTTCTGTTGACACAATGTGCACACTGAAAACCTTGCAACACTATTTAGATGCATTCTCAGCCAGCTGAGGCTTTAAACCAAGGTTAGTGCCATCTGTCTAGTTTTGGCAGCATCCAGATCGATGTAAAAAATCCTATGGCACTGTTTAAAAGGAACAGAGAAAGCCTGCTTTTGGTCAATTCCCTCCAATTATTAACATAAAAGATGTGGCTGATACCAAGGCCAGACAGCACATCTGGGTCAATAAGCTCACTGCACCTTTCTTACCACATTTAGAGCATTCAACAAACTATTTCACAACTCAGATTTAGCATAAAAGTCATAAAAAGTACTAAGTTTTTCGATTGCTTGCCTCAGTTCAATTATTTTCTTAGATGCATGTTAAATCAAGGATTAATGCTATCAAGTATTTTTGAGTTGAGATGTAGCTATTAATACATTCTCACATTCTTCCTAATTTCTAGAGCCCTGAACAAGCACAGTACCAAAAACTGAAAGCAATATATCAATCAAATTTGTTTGAATTGGGAAGACTATCAGTTTGCAAGTGAAAAAGAAGTAAACCAAAGAGAAAAAATATTTGATGAAAAGCCTCAAAGCTTCAAATGAGGAAAGACATTGTTCAGTTGGATGCAATTTGCTAGGCAAAACCTTTCTGTGATCCTGGAAAATGCATTCAAGTATTATTCTTTGAGATTTAGTACAGCCTAGAGCATAACCCACTCATTTCACCTGTGCCAAAATCCTCCTGCAGCACCAATAATCATGAATGCTTCAGAAATGCAGAGATATGTACAGGATCATTTCCGCTCTTTATTAATTCCATCTTTATTACCAACCACACACACCACCTTGGGCGGTTTTTAACATTATGCATCAGCATTATGGAAATTTAATTACTCTACCAAAAGCTCTGGCTCCCACTCTTCTAAGCAGCGTGGAAACACAACAAACAGTCCTTATCTCCAGTGTGAAAACACACTGAACACTCGTGGGCTGCTTAACTAGGAAATGATCACAGATGCTCAGTACCTTCCAGCGTTTGATTTAAGAAACTGTTCCAGTATTTGCTCAAACACTGTTTGAGAATCAAAGAATAATGCCATTTACTAGTTTTTACAAACAATCAAGCAATTATGGAAGGAAGTACATCAGAAAATGGGGTTGATGAGAAAACCTTGGTTTAGGTCTCATTTAAATATTAAGCAAGCAGAGTATTATTGCTGGTGAGGGCCCTAACCTTGAAAAGCACTTACTTAAGTGCTTAAAAAAAAGCCCAAACAGACAGGTGTCTTTTGTGTATGTACTAGGTCAGAGGCGCAATGGAAGAAAAGAATGAAATAACAAAATGCATCTTTCATCTCATTAGGCAATCAAATACAAGGTAAAATTTGCCAAGTTGAAGATAAAATACTTTATAAAAAACAGCCCTTACTAATTGCATAAGGGCATGTGCTGATACTCTAGTTGGTGTAAGTGTACATATCCAACGAATGAAAATAAATTTTGATTTCAAGAAATATCAAGAGGAAGCTGTCACTGAATCATTATCTTTGTATTAAAACTCCTTGAGATGTCTTTTGATTTATATTACTACAGCCTGGCAATTTTTTCTTTTGCTAAAAAAGTACATTGCAGGCTTTTTTCCCAAAAATCCTCTTCCTCCCAAAGGAGTTTTCCTCTCAGGGAAGCAGAAGTGTGTATGTGTGTGAGAAGCAGTGGTACTTCAAAAACCCCTGTCTAGCAATGACACGATTCCCTACAAAACCACAAAACCCAACACAACTCCCTGATTGTTCTACACAGCCCCTAAGATAAAAAACTTCAGTGGCACATCAAGTGTGACTGCCTGAATCTCAAAATCTTAGATTAAAAAAAATTTGAAATCAAGACTGAAGATGAACAGAGTCATCACTAAATCTTTCACTCGAAAGCCTGATTTAAGAATCTCTGAAGAAACGTGTGTTCCATGCAAACCTCAACCAGTGGAAGACAACATTTGCAATTGCTTTTGTGAAAATACAGGTACAGGTACCATTTTGTTTTAAATTTATGCCTGTGTGTACCCAGGTCTGCCATCTCTTCCATGTCTTAGCTCTCCTCCTCTAATGGAACGAGCCCCACTCCATGAAGCAAGATCAGCTCAGGGAAAACAGCTCCTTCACCACCCAACCAAGTCTCCCAGTGAAAAAACCACCCCTAAATTAGTTCAACCCCACCAGGAAGGTAATACTCAACAATGAGATAGAAATAAGTAGTAGAGATCAGGTTTATTCATCAGAATATAAATACCCAGGAAGAAAAAAACAACCAACCAACCAACCAACAACCCACAACACATAATAAACAGAACATACACAGAACAAGATAAAGCATTGCACAACACACAAGGTCTAAACTAGGTTCTAAGTTTACAAGGAATACAGTTTAAGCAAAATAAAAACCTTACGTATGAGAGAGTTCTTTGTCTCAGCCAGCTGCTGCCAGCTTGTCTGTCTGTCTTTCAATTTCTCAGAAAGGTGTGTGTGAAAATCTAAATGAAATAAAACAAATAACATTTTAGAGATGGCTCTTCTCCTTCTTTTCCTTCATTCCATTCAACTTTGGTGCAATACAGCCAACAGAATGTTTCACCTCCTCCCACCCAAAGCATTCCTCAACAGTAAGTAAAATACATTACTCATTATTATCTAGAGATTAGGAATTCTTTTATCTTGTTATCAATGACATAAAAAGGCATATTGAGTAGCAGTAGTTTGGTGCAATCTTGCTTTGCAGGAAGTCCATATTCCCACTGCCAGCATCATTAACCATAAAAAGGCCTGAGTGCATGAAATCTCTCTAAAATCTCTCTTTGGGTAGAACTTAATCCAAAGGCCAGCAGAATTTCTACACAGACTGTACAAGAGGTGCTTAAGTTCATACTAACTTATTTTCAGTATGCTATCCATTCCTCCTATAGCCAAATATCAGTACATCCTTGTAAAATATATTTCTTGTTATCTAAAACCAGACTCCTAAGATACATTTGGAAAATGGACACTCTCAGCTGTAATAAATCACTTCTTACATGTTTATTGCAGCAGCACTATGACTTTTACATTGACTCTTAACATACTCAGGCTCATTCTGCGGCATCTTAACTAGACAGGAACCAATGAAACTCCACTGTTGCAAGGAGAATTCTTTTTTCTTTTTTGTCTCATAAAAACTTCAGCTTTAGGAAAACAGATTTTAATAAATACATACAAAAAAACCCCTTTAGTTTTGAATCATCTCTCTCTTAAATAATCCTGGATTTTGAAAACATGACATAAGCAGGGAGTCCTCTTACATTTGAAAAGCTAAAAATCAATTGAAAATTATTATTGAATTTCATAATAACATCGGGATAATTTTCAGATGTAGTAAACAGGAAACATAAAACCTGTTTTTATTTATTTACATGATTTGCCTTGCAAAAACCAGCAAGACAAGAGGCCCAATAATTAATGTATGGTCACTCTGATTCTTGTTTTTCTCTAAGTTTTCACTGGAAGATAATTTTACTTGGTGCATCTCAGGTTCAAATCCTTCATAATATTTATAAGATAATAATTGATTTTTTCACCCAACACTCAAATAAAATCAACAGTGAAAATGTGTTCTGTAAACACAGCAATTTATTATATGCAAAGAAAAAAGGCAACACACTGACACAAATAAAAAAAGAGCTGACCAAGACAATAGAAAATAAACCACTTTGCATGCTAGACAACAAATTAGCTATTTGTTTGGAGCAAAATACCTTAATTCAAGTGGAATAATGTGAAAGAATGACAGCAACTGAGTCTTACATCTCTGACTTTGGGGAGAAAGGAATTTCAAAGGAGAAGTTACAAACAATAAAAACTAGGTAGAATTTACTAAACTGGCTCAATGTCTCCTTGCCACACAGGAAGTTAAATTTTGATAAGGTGCAACTAGAAGACATTTTTGGGTACTTTGGCTCACACCTAATTAGTTCAGTTTTATTTTGATGATACAGACTTTTGATTTAAAAACAAAGAACAAAAAAGTTTTTCAGGAACGCTTCACTTATCAAGATCATTCAAAGAACAACATACAAGTGAAGTAAAGAAATGTGAAGGGCAGAGCACAGTGAATATCAATGTAAAAATGCTGGTAAATAATAAAAAAAAAAATATTGCAAATGTCTTGTTTTATTATTACCAGCAATTTCCCCCCCCAAAAAATACTAAAGTTGATATTATTTTCGTATGTTAAAAATGGGAGAAATTAAATATACATAAACACATGCATTGCAGGCATATATCAAAGAGGAAGTAATGGAATTGTTTCAGTAAGCTTTTTTTTCCTTTTCTTTTTCTATGTGAAAATGGAACCAAACTCTTAAATACAGTGCAATTGTTCTGCAGTACTTATAGCTAAATTAAACCATTTTAGTAGTTTGCAATTATACTATTTCTGTTATATCCCATCCTATACTATGCAAAGTTTTGAAATCTTTACTGTCTCTATTTCTGTTTTAATACAAGCTTTAGCTTTCATTTCTCTTTTATGAGGAAAAACAGAATTAATCCATCAACAGTTCATCTATTGACATTTTATCACATTACCCTTTAAGCTTGTGTATGTTACTGAATCTGCTATTTTCTCTTTCACCTGTCTATGGCCACCGTGGGATATTTGATCCTTATAAGATGAGGACAACAAAGTGCTCACCCAAGGAAGCTGAACCATCCCTCTTTTTGTGGGAAGCACCTAAAACTAATGGCTAAAGCTCAAGTTTCCAAGCCCTGTTTCTCCAAGAATTAAAAAAAAAAAAAAAAAAAAAGGTTTGCCACCAGTGCCCAAAGGAAAGAATATTTAAATGTTAAGACACTTTAAAATAGTGTCATCTGAAGGGAAGTCTCTGTGGGTATTACCTTCCTTTGACACTCACAGGGAGTTAAACCTAATTGCATTTAGGGTTATCTCTAGCAGCTACACTTGGAATCAACTATCCTCAGGAGGACTATTGTTCTAACTAATCTACTTATTAGGCTTTTATTCAGATTTAGTACACCCTTTTATAAAAAAAATCTCGAAGGGATAGTAATGGATTTTGCAATTATCAGACAGGAAAGAGCAGAGTATGACCTACGGTCTTTGGCCTTACCAAAAATTAGGAAAAAGAAATCTTTTGTAAGTAAATCTTTAGATCTTTAAGTTAATTTTAATCCCTACCAGACACTGCAGTTATATCTGGAAAGGTAAAACCTGTGTGAATTTCCTGTGCTCCTCCTATATACTGCCCTAAAATACTACCCCTCCCACAGGGAGAAAGAAACCTCCTTTCTGTCCTTGCCTTGCAAAGATGAGCAAGTAGCAGTTTTTGACTTGCTGTCTCAAGCTCCACTTTAAGCTAAAAACCACTGTTGATACAGGTGATTTTAGATACCAGTATAAATCCTAGCAATACCTTTTGAGAGCTGAGAAAACAGGCACTGCAATTCCTGACCTGCTCTCCCGTGAGGAATACAGAGTTCGGACTAGCTCCTTGCCTTCTGCATATTTTAAGTATTTCTCTAATTTCCCTCCCACCCCAACAGTCTCCCAGGGAACCTGCCACTCTGAGGAGATCCATTCCCCCCCACAATCGGGAAGCACCTCTGGACACCAGCAGCCAGGGGCTCCACTCCTCAGGATCCCACTGCAGAGCATGCCTGGGCCCCACAGGACATGTCTTTGTCCTGGGAAGGAGGCTGACCACCAAATATCCTGTTCTTAGTTCCAGTTCCTCTTTCGAGCTGTCCTAGCTACTACTCTCAACCATCAAGCCATCCAGGAACAAGCATCACTCCTCTCTCTTCTCTCTTCCCTCATTCCCAGTTGCTTCCTTCCTTTGAAATTCTCCCCTTCATAGTTTAAATAGATGCTTCCTGCTATGCACTATAAATTCCCAATCTTATTAGTTCACAGGTATTCTGGCATTTTGCTGTTTAGCATTTTCCAACAGGCATCACTAAAATCTTGGCAACCAATCACATAAGATGTGCTCCACCCTTTCAGACAATAGCACATTGTTTATGGTTGGGTTGTTTGGGGGTTTTTGTACATATGAAAACTTCCTTACATTTTACAAGAGTTGCTTCCTCCACCCATAATTCTTATGCCTCTCAGTCAACATTGATCTAGAATATAATTGTGGAACATTAAACGTGACCAGAGCCTAAACAACCTCCTAAGCTCTGTTCTCATTTTAAATCTTCTATTTATCAAAGTGGCATAACCCAATTTTTACTAGTAATATACAATAAAAAGATGGCTTATTTTCATAAATTAGCACTTCAGAAACCTTGAAAAAAAACCCCTTACAAATAAATAGCCTGAATTTCTCAAGCTGCTTTCCCTCCCTCCCTATATTTACACAAAAACATCCAGAAATAAACACTTGCTCCTTTCCTGTCACACCTGTGTGGCTCAGACTGGTCCCAAATATCTCTGATTTCCTCCCTACTGACTACTTTCTGTGAGCACAAGTTTCTCCTCTGTTGATATCTCAGCATATTTTCACTGCTATTTGCTCATGATTATTGCTGATCATTATGATTTTTGAGGAAAAGGACAAAACCTGTAGCAACTGATGGAACACTTTCTCAGTACCAGGCAGGTCAATGCTCTAACTTTGCCCTCAAAACCAGGTTTTTTTTCCCCCATCACATTCTACCCTAATACTTCAGACCATGCCTGGTGGGCAGATGTAACAAGTGCAGTACTCAACCTCTACATGCACAATCTCCAGTTCGAAAAATAACTCAGTAATACAAAAGTCATGCACAAAGGTATGGGAATAAGAACTGTTCTGCAACAAAAAGGCCACAGAGTTTTTCTTTTCCTGTATTGTCTTGACAGAATTACTCTCTGCTGTATTACTCTATTATGTTCTATTGCACATTTTACATCCAATGTTTTGTTTGATCTTTTGTAAAAGTTGTGTTCAGTTTTCTCTCCCCTGAAGCACATTCAACAAGTCAATTAGACTTAAAAAGCTTTACCTTCGTATTGTACTGGCAGCTCTCAAGCACAATTATTCTCCAATGCAAAACACCCACAAGACATTTAAGAGTATACTTCCACAAAATAAAATGTTAACACACCACCAAACATTCACGAAGAATTGACAAACACTACAAAAGAAAATGCTCTAATGCAGTTCAAGTACATCTGAAAGTGTATTTTAGCTCAGTGAACTCCACAGCAAATACACCATTTTCCCTCTCCTCAGCCTAAAGGTAAGGTTACAAAATGGGAGTCAGAAGAATTTTTGACTTGCACTGTAATTTAAAACCTCCTAAATGTTACCAGTATGACCAGCAACAGATCTACCATACCAGGAGCTGGGTTTTCCAAGGGCAGTATCCATGCCTTTTCTAGAGAATAAAACAAGTATTTAGCTACATTAAACACAACAACACAGAACTTAAAATGAAAAATACTTACATTTTTTGTTTTCGTTTCCTATGGAGTACTAAAAGCATTGGGATGTCTTTTTACCATAAGAATCACAGGGACATGCATAATTCAGATCAGCACTTAAGAGTACAGAGATGTGTCTATTTCTTTGTGTACAAGTCTGTTATAACTATGAAGTCAAAGTTAACTGAACCTAAATTTCAAGTAGATGTATTTAAGTCAAATGAAATGATTTCTTTTAGTCTTATCTCCCAAAAGAATTAAATACAGCCCTATTAAGTCCAAATGATTATGTCTACACAGGAGTGTCAATCAATTTCACAATATCACATTAAGATCATGACACTACATCTGGTAATTTTGATAAATATTCTCAAATTCCCCTGAACAGCCAAGCCCTAACATCTAAAATATTCATAACTGCCTCTTAATTCAACATGGTCATTGACTCACACAGAAAGTAAAACTCTAACTGAAACTTCCCAACATTTTTTCCTTCTGGTTTTACTTTGCCTTTTGAAGTAAAGGTCAGTTCAACAACTATTACTTCACGCTGTTAGGAATGGTTTAGTAACCCCATACAGACCAATGACTCAGCTACAAGTCATGATTTAATAATTATGGAGATATAAGTCACAATTCTCATGGGAATAATTTATTAAAAATTAATAAAATCTTTGAACAGCAACTGAATGTTCTCTGTGGTTGCTTTCTCTTTCTTTAATACCTTTTCCATGCAAGCTTCTCACAAATAACACTTTACCCTCAGGTCACTCTCTGTGCCAATGACTGCATTTTTAGATCAAAAACTTAACACCTGGAAAGACCAGTAACTCTTTTACAAAATGATTTTTTCAAATCTGTTAAAAACAAAATTAAATCTCTGAACCTGGTATCCTTACATAAATATGGTGACAAGATTCACATGAATGGAATTTTACAATAGAAGCTGCCAGGTAAAAGTTTAAAATGTAGAGGAGACCACATGCACTGTACCCAAACCAGTCAACACTTCAATTAAGGCACCCACTGCTTTTTCTCCTCACTTGTGGCAGCACACAAAACCGTATAAATAAAAGCTTTATGGAAAAGGGTAAAACCACTTTAAATCCTAGAAGTAATTCCATAAAAATAATTTTTCTCCTTATTGTGGGATATGTATTTTTCAGCTTGAAAGCATAAAGAAAGGGTAAGTCAACCAGTAAGTTATCTGACCATACTAATTTCCTACTTCTTTTGTAAAATTAGGGAAAAATTAGTTAGCTGCTCTTGATTTTTTCCAACAACCTGAATATTCCACAGGCACTCCAACATCCTGTCTGCCTCTAACCCTGTAGCTCATTACTCATTTAAAACCAAGGAAGCCCCTTAAAATACAAAGAAAGCAATTGAGATCAGTGTTCTAGCAATAGCAATGCCTCACAAAACAAAACAAAGCTCTTGAAGTAATAACTTCAGCATCTGTCTTCCTCATTACTCGTTTATGTTCTTCACTGTTAAGAATTATTGTTTGTTTTTAAATTGCTATGGCAAGTTAATTGATGAGCCTCAATCACCTTTAAACCTACTTTTACTTACTGATCTCTCTTGTCTTTCTACAGCAAGTTCTATTAGTGAAAAAAAAGCAAATTACAGTTTTCAAGTAATTAAGCTGGTAAGATCTTATTTGTCATCTGTGCCTGTAAACAATTTTGAAGAGCTCAGAACTGACACACAACTTACAAGAAGACAAGCTTACTGTTTCATTGTGCTTTTTGCTGGAGAAAAAGATAGGAAGAACAAGATTTCTATCTCAAACTTTACCAAATACCTGTTCAGCTTCTATAATGAGATCACCTATAGCTTTGAAACAAAGCTATTCTCAGTACTCTTTGATAAAGAACGTAAGTACAACCTATAGTGAATCATATCAAAGATATTTTATCACTTCTCTAGCCCAGGGAAAAGTACAAAACTAGAATAAATACACAAAAGTAATACTTGAGGATATCCTCTGTAACTCCAGGAGCTTGCCTCTCCTGTTTCCTAAAGATTTTATTCAACAGCTCTGGTTGGATTATTCTTCCACCACTTTCTCAAGTCTGGCTCTGAACCAGTGTAAATTGTTAGTATTTACAAAGTCCAGGGATAAGAAGTCCTGGATGTATATGAGGTAGATTTTTGCTAATTTTGGATCTGCCATTTGCCAATTTGATGCTGTATGGTTTCCATACAGGTAAAAGGCAGTGAGCAACCATTCCTTATTCACAGTCGTTAGTCAGTCACCACTGCAGAGGCTCCAGTCATGTGTAAACCATTGTACACCAACTGGTGTAAAAACCAGTTGTTTTTACACTAAAGAATATTAAAGTTATACTTCATACGGAAACTATGCCATACCTTGGGTAACTCATCTCACCAGCTCCTACCTTTTGCAGTTCACCTGCATCATTCTTTAAATGAAAGAACGAGAATTCAACATACTGTTCAATGTTTATGGACCTTCCACACCTTTATACAGCAGCAGTGACAATATTTTCTGGTTTCTTCTCTAAATAAACTTTCCACTGGTTCCTTTCTTTGTTATAAGAAGTAGTTTGTTTGCATTATTGTAATATTGCATGGATATCCTTTCACAGGATTGTCCACTGTTGTACTAACACAACTTTCCTGAATCTTAACAGAGAATTCAAAGCCCATCATAATTCCTCAGTAATATCCATTTCATCTACTGTTTTCTATCCTACCCACTCACATTGTGAGATTATTCAGGAAATTTTCAACATCTTTGTCTTCACTACACTGCCATAGAGAAATCAATCACTTCAGTACGTTTCTGTTTCTCCAGCTCATTCTAAAAACCACCAAAATTAAGTTTGCCCCATGGACACAACAACAAAGTGCAGAAAGAGGCTGCGACACTCAGAAAAAAACCCAGATAAATTCAGCTCTTTTCTGTAACAACAAATGTTACCTCACACATGATGGCAGCTGCTCCCCTCTGAACACAACATGGGCTGACAACAAACACACTCATCTATTTCCTGATGGAATGGAGCCCTCAGCACCCAGCATGCACAAAAAGCAGTTCATGGCTGGGCAGAAAAACTGCCCTGGACAAGACAGCCACACCCAAACACATCACAGCTTCATGCTGTGCACAGTTAGAGCATTACACTCCCTGACTCAAAAGGGATAATGTGTTGGAGGAAATAAACACAGACAACACCTTCTGCATGTACCAGAAGGATATTTATGATGTGAAAAACATTGCAATGTATTTTACCTAAGCTACAAATACGGAGTCATGTGGTGACCGACCTAGTTTCCTGTTAACTTTAAGTGTATTTTTAGTTACTCCTTGTTGACTTATATTTTCATTAAAACCTGAGGGATATGTCTTTTGAAGCCTGATGGAGAATGAATGGAGGTATGATGCTTTGCAAAGGATGCCTAGGCATTTTCCCCCAATGTTTTCTCTCCTAAAGTCACATGTCTAGTAGGAGCTTAACTGAAGAGCAAATAAGCATCATTTGATTACCTCTATCTTATCTTTCCTTCTCAGGAATTTAAATGCAAATGAAAAATAGAACAAACACCAAGAATTGCATCAAGTGGTGGTGCAGTCTAATGACTACAACCAACACAGTCTGTGCTCTGCTCACTGCCACAGCACTCTGCAGTCAGCAGGACTGGCAGTGACCCCTACCTGCTCTTTGCAACTGAATATACACAGAAGTACTTTGAAAATCATCCCAGTATTTATACAGGAGTGATGTAATTAATTTTCAGAGTTTTGTGGGACAACATATAACATGTTATATAGGCTATTAATGAGATTATATTGATTTGAAATAGAACAGCAAACCCACCTAAGAAAAGAGCCCTCTGAGTGCCTCCAATCATGTAGAAGATGCATTAGAAGGGTTTTCTTTTTGGGAAATGATGAGCTTAATTTACAGTAAGTGGAAACTAATTGTTCTCAGACCACAAATGTAAAGTCAGGGAAAGCAAGGCCACTGTTACCAATTCTTTCTTTAGTATGAGAATGAACTATAAAACTTCAAAATTTATGTATGCAATCCAAAGGTTCAGAGCGAACCACAGCTGATTTTTTTTTTTTTGCTTGTTTTGCCCCTTGTCTACCACTGAATTAAGTTTCAACATTAGATTTTATGTCGCAAAATACTGCATAAGCACCTAGATTCAAACAAAAGCTCAATTTCAGTAATTATCTTGATAATTATATTAGGACAGTCTAGGTTTCCCTACAGCTTTCTATTTTTCAAACTTGAAGAGAGTTATGTGCATGATGACAGCTCTGCGTGCTCATAAGACTATTCTTACTTTATCCTGTCTACTTTCACACTCTCCAGAAACTCAGTTTTAAGCTGCAGTTTTCAAGTATTTTGTCAATCACAGTTTATCAAATGCATTCTGCTAAGGCAGCTGTCAGGAAAAGATTCAGCAGTGACAAGCTGTCTCAGCTCCTGTTCATTCTACCCTTTTTATCTCTGAGGAGGAGAAATACTGTGGCTAGAAAAGGCTCTACCTGTTCACTAAACAGTCAGTGGAGTCACCGTGCTGGCAGAGCTCCTGATCAACAGAACGAGGACTCCCAATAAATTCTCAGCAGCACATTTATGCCTACTTTTTCCTTATCATAAGTGCTGTTCTGAAAACACTACTGGCACTCTGCACATAGAGGTGATTGAGTAAAAAGACACAGTGCAAAGTTGTCAATTTATCCTGAAATAGCTTCTACTGGATAGATAAAAGCCATCTAAACCATAGCACAAGACAGTGCTATTACACAGAATCTCCAGACTTCCCACAAAAAATTCCAGAAAAAAACTCTGCCCTCTGTTACACACATACACACAATTATGGCATCATACACAACTATTTATGTATACAGTGAAATATCAGTGCAGACTGAAGTATTATCTTATCAATCCTGGCAATTAAGAACTTAATGTAATCTCACTCTGTATAAATGATATTTCAGAAAGGCTAAAACTGGGATTATGCCAGACTTGCCTTTTAGCTTTAATTGTGTTGACTACATTACCTAAAAGAATCTTCACTTATAATGACAAATCATGACTGGGAAAACATGTATAAGTCAGATTTTCTCCTCCTCCACATATATTACCATGGAAATGCCAAAAGCGTAAGACAGTTCTCAGACAGCTTATCTCCAAATATTTTAGTTGATCAAAATGATGCCATTTGATCCCATACATGGTCTGTTGAAGGATGAAGAAGGGAGTTTGAACAGTAGATTCAGTGTTAATCTACATCAAACGCTTCTGCTTTAAAGGGAACAGAATGAAGAAATTTTCAGTCTTCATTAAAGAGGAAGCATGAAAAAGGCCAAGTAGTGACTTGAACTTTAGGAGTGTTAAATAGTATTTGAAACAGGCTGACATTTGAAAATTTTCAATTGTTGTCCATCTTTAAAGTGTCTGTCCATCATTGTCCATAAATGTCATATAAAAAAGAACAAAGCAATAAATGGGTCAGAGTAATCTCAAAAATAAGAGAAAAATCATTAGGCTACGAAGAGGAGCCATCAAACTGCCTTAACACAGTGTCTCATTGCCAACACCAGCATGAGAGGTTAGAGGCAGAGCTGGAGGCAAGAGTAGGAGCACAGGATGAAGTCAGAGATAAAAAATACAAATAACGTAAGGATGACCTTAGGTGTAAATAGAAATCTGAGTCTCAAGTTG
The DNA here is from genome assembly GCF_000738735.6 of Corvus cornix cornix. Taxonomy (NCBI): domain Eukaryota; kingdom Metazoa; phylum Chordata; class Aves; order Passeriformes; family Corvidae; genus Corvus; species Corvus cornix. Next base: position 16,359,041 of record NC_046343.1, read on the forward strand.
AGATGTTCCTACAGAAACTACCTCATGTTCACAGCTAGTTTTGCATTGCACACTCCACGCTTGCATATAATGGAGCAACAAACTACAAAACCTTCAGGAAAAGTTGGAGTAAACGATGTGAAAAGACAGCCAAGAAGGTGAGAAAACAAACATAACTGGTTACAGTTCTGTTAGACCTGGGAAAAAAACAACTCAGAAGGACCAAGCATCAGAGAGGACTGTCCTGAAGAAATATGTTCAGACTGTAATAGGTGCAGCTGTGCATTTTATTCCTCCAAGGTAAATAAACTGAACACCTCACACATCCTTTCAGATTAAGGATTAGATATTGTCCAAACACTAAGGTTCTATTTAAAATATGGGACAGGAGGGGGCTGGCCCTGTCCAGAGGTCATATTTCCTTTCCTTTCACTCCTGGCATGGTGCTCTCTGTACAAGCTTCTCCCTTCTCTTTGTGCAGGGCACAAATCCTGAACACGTCCCTGTTGTCAGCAGATCCAAAAAGTGCATTAGGATGGATGGAAAGCATGCTCATGTGCTCACTGCACACAGCTTCTAGTTTGCCAGCTGATGTAAAAACATGACAAGAGATAAGAACATAATAAGAATTTTCACATGCCAGTAATTTTTTTTAGACTTTCTTTTTTAGTACTAGCCATGGGACCAAATTACATCAGTCAGAAAACATGATTTTCTGCTTTCTATGTATGTAATATCTGCCAAATAAGAGAAGATGACACAAAGGCAGGAGGAGATGAGTCAAGTGAAGGGTCACTAGAAACCTGTTTTCTCAAAGTGGACAGATTGTGCCTCAGCCCAGCAGTAATCCCCCAATCATCATTGCTTTTATCACAACACCTCTGATGCAGCTAGCTAGGGATTGAGGGGTCATTAATTTGGGACATTAAACATGCCACCAGTCACCCATGGCCAAGAGCTGTACTCAAGCATCTGGGAGCAAAGGTGTGTTTTAGAAAATAGAATTGAAACCCGGATCTTTACTGGACGCATTTATGTTTACCACTGAGAAAATCCATACAGATGCTGACCCTGTTCCAACACAGAGAACTGCTGAGCTGTAAAACCAGCATTCTTCTGAAGGAGAGAGCAAACAAAGCTTGGAGTTATGACAAAGCAGAACTCTGTTTCATAGAGGAAGTTGCAAATTCACTAGTTCACCTCTGGCTGTAAGAATTTCCAAGTAGGGTACCAGGATACAATTCACACATTTCTTGATGAAGTAACCAAGGGCACTCTGACATTTTAACTAGTCCCTCCCAATTACTCGGTGGTCTTACTCAAGCATTTGGAACTATTTAAATTTCCACATATCAAATCCTATCTGTCAGTCGTGACAAACCCTAGATATCTGGTACACAGAGGCCATCAGGCAAATGACACCTATCAGGCAGTATTTCACAGAAAGGGACAGCTACAAGGTGGAACATCTCACTTTTGGAAGGTTCAAGTGAGCAATGTCTCAGCTGAAGCAGACTTTTCACAAACAAATATTTCAAAGTTCATCTTTATCACCTTTCCTTTTACCATCTAACACTAACAAAAACTCTCTTAAGCTGTTACTTACTGGTCAACATGTTCAGCATGCATTAAAAAACCCATATGGGTGGGATCTTCTCTACCTAAATTAGGCACTTAGACCACGGCCAGATTCTTTACAAAGAAGCCAAACCTATTCTCTGCAGCTGGGGGAGAGAAATAAGCACTCCTGAGACGTGTTCAGAGGGAGGTCTTGTCCACCTAACTTAAGTGAGTCAATTCACGACAGAATGGTCTTCCTCTGGAAAGTATCCAAAAGCCTCTGCCACTCTCTGCTGACTCCAAGAGGAAAACCAAGCACTTCAGTTGCAAAACAGCTTCACTAAGCACAATGTAGGCACAAAACTGAGTGAATAAAAGCTCTGTGCTGCAGTGGCTCAGTCCACTTTACATCTCCCAAGTTGCCTTAAAAGCCGTCTCTCATTACAACACCGGGCTAGAAAGTTCTCCCTTTGTCTAGATCCTGCTGGTCACTGGCCCTCTCCCCCTCCCATCCCTTTTCCCATTGGCCCCTGTTATGCCATTCAACCTTGCCTCTGCCCCCTAGCCCTCAGACCATTGGTTTTGGATGCTCTGCCCGCCTGTGGGAGTTTTCGGGATAAAACTGGCACGGGGCTGTCGGTTTGGTGGTTCTTTCTTGCCTCTGTTCCCTTTGGGCCGTTGCTGTTAAACGCCTCGGAATTGCATGCAGAGAACCCCTCTCGCCTCTCTGTCTCTGGTTCACGCACAGACTGTGGCTGTGAGCGGCTGTTCGCTGTGTGCACGTGTGGGTGCTGGGAGAGCGCCGCCAGAGCGGGCCACGAGGGACCCGGCAGGGGCCCACCGAGGCCCTCATGCCAGAGCTGAGCATTGGACACTTGGCTCTTCTCATCCTCAGAACAGAGTGCAAAAACAACCTCCCTAAAACAGAAGTTCTTGCATGACTGGGTAATATAAATTGATAAAGCAAGGAAAAATGTTAAATTTAAATGTCACTAAGCATGAACAACCCCTGACTGTGTTAAGGCATGAGTAGTGCAGCCCAGACAGCAATTCACTCTGAAGAGAACTTGGAGTCTGTGATTGGGCTTCCACTACTTTTCACCTAATTCCTCTGGCATTGTTCCTGCATTCTGAATGTCCAAGCAGTCCACTCCTTACACAGGTATTCTGATTCCACAACACATCACTGGTTTGAGGTAAGCAGTGTCTAAATGGACAGAAAGTTTTAAAATCATACTCAAAAGTCATACCTAAGGACTTTAAATGGTGAACTAGAATCATGTCAATATTAAAATAAGATGGACTTTTTCAGGTAATGTTACAACTTAGAGGATTTGCCAGATATCCTATCACAAATACAACACACTGAAAGAACAACTACAGCAATTCCATGAGATGCACAATAGTAATTAACAGAACATTCTTGCATAGATGACTTATGTGCAGATTCAATGCAGCATTGTATATTATTATACCATTCCTATTTAATTGGTAACTTATTTAGACTCTCCAATCTTAAGGCAGGCAGAGCAAGTTTTTTAAAATAAATTTTGTTGATTTAAATTGTGGATTTTTCCCGAACATCTATGGTGTTCCATGAGTCTTCACCTAAAACCGTAAGATTAATGCATCTAAGTGGGAAATTTAGGACAGTAACTACACTGCATACAGCAAATACAATATGTAAATATTGCCACAGTTTCCCTTACATGAAATCATTGTACAAAGGAAGATTATATCAAGAGAACGATGATACATTGAATTAATTTACCTTCAGATATTAGAAGCAGTAAATTTTTCTCTCATTTCCAGTTTTCTAAGAAATCTCTTAATACTAAATGCATTAAGGTATCTGTACTAGTTAATGCGCTTTTATACTATACTGTTCTTCACAGACCCTCATGATAAATAAACATTATGTATACTACATTTATTCAGTTTTAAATTTTAATTATCTTGGCTTTCAGAGAAAGAAAACATTCCCACTGAATGTCAGTAAAAATGGTGCAAGCGAAGAATGGTAAAGTAGCATTGTTTAAAAACTCTTCTTGTTTGGTTCATCTAAGACAGCCAGATATAGAAACTGAAAGTGGTTAAAAAGAGTATTTAGGATTGGTTATTCAAAAGTACCTGTCGGAGCTGCTTAATCAAGATGGATAACATTCATGCTGCAGCAGAAGCATTTCTCCCTTGCACAGTCATCTTTATAATTTGAACTGCACGAACTAAAGAAGATTTTAATGCTATTGTGAATAAGTTAATTTCTGGTTTTACTTTTCATCATCAAAAAACTCTTATCTAAACCCTCCTTTCCCCCTTTCAATTCTCACTTGTGCTACCTACACACAGAAACCAAAAGCTGCAAGAGAACTGCATCCATGGCTATGGCAGCACCCCTTCCACTGAAGCAACACACTTCACTATTGCCTGACTAAATAAACTGTTCTTCTACATTAGGTTGCTTCATCTCCCACATCTCCACAATGCTACTTTAGAATTGGGCTGTAAACCAAAATAAATTCATCTGTTGTCATATCACGAAACTTAGTAAACATTTTTTATATCCCATTTTTCATCAGTATTTCTCCTGTATAGACCCAAACCACTACAAAAACCAATCACTGACACATTTTCCCCTTTATGTTTGTGTCAGACCATAATGTTCTTCAATTAGATGTAGATATGGGCTCTGAAGACAGCAAAGTAAGGTCACGCCAGTGGGAAATTACAAGTTACCAACCACCCCACTACATTACAAGTCCACAGAAATTTTAGCTCTCCAGCAAGTTAATACTTTATCTTGCTTTGCTTGTTTTATAACCAGAGAATTTCCCCCCACTATTGAGAGCATCTTCTTCTCTAATATCAATGCCATCTAACAATTTATGCAATGTTCGCTCTTCCATAGATCTAATTGCTTTATAATGTCCCTGACCTCACTATTTTGGGGAACAGAAATACAGGAAGAAAGGACAAACTGAGGTGATCGGGTAAATGAGTTTCACAAATCATTAACAACATGAAGAGCAAGGATTCAGTGCGTTACTTCAGCTTCATAGGATATAATTACATGTTTTGATTAGCAGATATATTTTCCCAGCCTCAGGTGTCAACAAGGGTTCAAGTGTATAACATGTATAAATGGGTGCTAATTTTACTAGTCATGAAAATGTGTTTCGCAAATTACATTTATATCCTCTTAGCCCATTTCCATTCGATATTGCTTCTCTGTAGTACCTCTTCCTGTTTATTTCCTTACAGTGACATTTTGAGCTCTTCCAAATGACACAATGATTCTAAAAGTCACTAGGCATGGCAAGTTACTTCCCCACTGAATACCTGTTCTGGGCTTGAAAAAGGAACAAGATTTACAGATGTGTATATGTGGTCATTTCTGTACTTCTGTAAACTGTATCCTGTTTAGGGTGTTATCATCTGGGATTAAAATCTTATGGCAAAAGTAGTGCTTTTCTTTCACCCAGGTGACTCTTGCTAGGCATGCAAGAATTCCTGATTGTTGACACCAATAAATAAGAGAGCAAGCCTGTTTTAAGAAAGTTAAGCCCTTTTTCCTTGCCCTGCACTTTCCTGAGAGTCCTACATGCTTTGTTCACAGAAATTAGATGAGGACTGACAAATGCAAGAACCTCTTTTCACACAACTATCTACAGAATGGTTTGGGTTTGAAGACACTCAAAGATCATCTACTCCCACGCCCTAATCAAAACCACGACGGCAAATATTTAAGGCTTTGGATAAAAATGTGGGATAAAGCTATTAACCACAAGCTGCTGGATATTGGAATACCTAAATAAGGACATGTTTCCACAACTCAGACTGCAAACAAGAAAAAGACTCAAAAGGTTTCCAAGTGTGAGTACAGCAGCACGAGGAAAGTAAGCACTAACATAACCACAGTTTTACTGTCTACGCACCTTTATTGTATATTTAAAAATGAAGGACTTGTCCTCCTTAAAAAGAACACGCATAAAGAAACTTTTTAGAATGAGATTAACATTTTCAAGCTAATGCTGAGATCTGTAACCCACATGAAGCAACAACTTAATAGACATCACTCCATTTTAGCAAACAGCCAAAGACCTCACCAGCTCAGTCCTTCACCTCCCAGTGTGGTGTCAGGCAACCTTATTGGCTTGGTTGGGGCAAAACTTCAGAGCACATAATAAAAAGAAAAATAAGACAAGGACAGAGAATTACAGTGTTCATAAACACACACTAAAATGCTGGTATAATCTCCTCAGTCTTCTCTTGCCACTGATACTTCAAGACGTCTACTAAATTTTATCAACATGAATAACTCAAAATAATAACTAAGGGAAAAATCACATGGAAATTACCAGCATATTCATATGTGTTAAGTCATTGCAGGAGAGTGCAGGTGTAGAGACTGAATTTATAAGCTTTGACATGGATTGGTATAGTTACATAATAATTACTAACAACTGACAGACCTCAAAAAACATATTAAGAGCTCAGTGCAAAACTTTCATAATGAACAGATTTAAAAACATGCCACTGATACCAAGTACAGGTGATTTACACTTCCCTTGTAAATATTCTGAAAGATTACGTATAGAATCAATACTACATATTGTTCTGATAGGATGTGAGGACAACTTATGGTTATTCAGTACATAACAAAAATACGGTCTCAAAGCCTATCTGGAACTCAACAAGTACCTGAGCACTGCTATGAATATTTTTAAATAATACAGTGGCAATATATTTACAAAAAAAGCTAAGGAAGGATTAAAACCTTCAACTCAGAATAGGTACAGTATGGCAGGTAACTGAGCCTTACAACACTTCACTGAAGCTGAATGAAAACCTTATTACAAATGTAAGGTTTAAAAACCAGCAAGTAGACATGTATAAAATACAACCTTAAAACTACGATGGCTGCTGGCATAGCAGACCAAGTGTGATTTCTTTCTTCACTCCTCTCCTTTGCATGAGTTACAGGAGGTGTCTTCAGAATTACCCAGTTCGGTGGAAAAATGCAATTGAAGTAATGATATTTATGATGAGAGGCTTCTTTTCATTTGCTTTGCTCTAAAGGCTGAAGATAGCTTTGCCTTCCTTTTAATATTTCAAATTTGAAAAATGGGAGCAATAAGAGCATAAATTCAAAGATATTGTATGCATGTTCATTTTTAATGGAGTCATCAGTACTATTTAGTTAACAATGCACAAAACCTGTTCTTTCATATGGCCTTGCTAAAGTTTTTAAGCATAAGCAGCCTCATTTCAGAGAATGGGAATACTCACACATGAAGGTAAGTGCACCTTTAAGTGTTTTAATCACAAGGGGATTAAATGTGCACGTTCCGCACTCGGCTAAAAAAAAAAAAAATAACATTTCCTGGCTTTTATTTCTTTCCATTAAAGTTATTTTACTATATATGAGAGCTTTTTAGCAAGTCCAAACAAAAGCACTGTAGATAGCAAAGTATTTCACATATGCAAAGAATGTTTAAAAATTAGTTTTTCAGGGTTTTAATTGTATATACATCAAATCAAGTCAGCTGCCATAACAGAACAATTGCTACATTCATGCTGTGTGTTATGAACTCTAATTGTTAGAGACGCTTTTCATTTCAATCTTGACAACATCTATACTAATTTTTTCATGATTTCTTTGTGGGTTTTTTATGCTAATTCTGTTAATAACAGAATAAGATTATACATTGTACTTTTATTCCTGATCATTAGAAATGTAAAGCACAACATGAGTCAGAAACTGTAAGGAAGAGAAAAAAATAAAAAAACCTTAAGTATAAGGGAAGAAAAAAAGAAGCAAAGTTGTGCTAAAACTGGATGAATTCTTAACGGAGATTTTGATTTTATCTTCAAAAAGGCACTGTATTATAACAAACAATTAAAAGGAAAAACTGTATTTTTTTTTTTAATCAATGAGTAAAGAATATTTAGGCATCACAGATATCCTCACATCAATAATATCAAAAGTTGAGCCTACAGCTTTTGAGAAAATTCTTGAGAAAACAACCAAAAAACAAATTTCTAACCAATTTGTGATCATCTCAGAACACTTGGAGAGGACAAAGCATCCCAGAGAAACACAAAGCAATACCTGCCTTTGCAAAGTGAGGGGTAGGGGAGGAAAAAGAAATTAATAGACCTGTCAGCTTAACTCTGATATCAAATGACATGGAACCAATTGCCAAACACAAGTTTTGTGAAGATAAGGAATGAAGATAAGAAGCAGTCAACATAAATTTGTTATGAGTGAATTAAGAACAAATTCAAATTTGTTTCTTTAGCTAAAAGGGATTTGGCACTCTTGGAAAGGATTTCAGCATGGTGTACCAGATGATACGTTTTACAGCAATTTAATCTTCACCATGAAAAGGCAATGGAAAGATGCCTGGCCCAATGGAGGACTAACAAGTCACTCCTGGAAGGACCATAACCTTGAGCGCTGGTTATCCTAAGAGACACTGGTGTGCAGATTTTACTTTGTAGGTTTTTAAGAACTGTCACTAAGTCTTTCAGAAATCACCCAGTAAATCAAAAAGTAAAATCTGACTTAACTCAAAGGGGATAAAATTCAGCTGTATGTCTTGATCATTTTGACCACAAAGCTACACTACATTTAAAAATTACTCTATCAATACTAGATTATGATATAAATATTATTAATGACAGTTCTTACAGTGGAGATTCCAGCTGAAAAGCATAAAAAAAAGTGTTTCAGAAAAACATGAAGAAAAATGAGACTTGCTAGAGAAGCCGTAGTCTTAATAAATACAGGTGATAAAAAGGAAAGCAATCCCTGCTATCCTGCACCTCTCAAACTTATTTTAAAGTGACAGGAAAACAGATGTGCCACATTTTTAAAATTGTTTGCAAACAGACTAACTGAAGAGGAACAAATCCTTCCAAAAACCATAGACAGCATATTTCCAGGAATATTAGTTACAAGTCTTCCTTCCACATCTGTAGCTACAGTTAGAGAACAGTATTAAGGGGGTCTTATTTTGCATTATACTCTTTGTCACAAATTTAGGAAGTCCTTGTTGTGATGGTCAAATAGTAGCCTCGGCCTGGGTGAGAAATCCCAGATCTAAACTTCAGGTGTGGAAGGGAACCGAGACACCAACATTCCGCATGCACGACCTTCTCCATTTTCTCAGGAAGCAAAAAAGGGACTGACTGAAAAGCGAAGTCAATTGTTAATACCCAAATAAGAGATACTATGCAGTTACTGCAGCCTTGTTATCCCAAATATAGGCTTTAAACACTCAGTGCTGTGTGCCATATATTCTAACTTAGCTCTTGGTTAACATCATCTGGACACAGAAAAAACCTATCAGTCTCCATTCGCACTCAGCACTGTGCAAATAATGCTCTCTGACTTCAGAATGCACACACTGAGAATCAGGCACTCGATTACATTTATTTTTCACTAGAGAAGCCTAATTTGAGAGCTACTTTCAAAGTTTAAGACCTGACACTTCCTCTGAAGGATGAGAACCCTGGTTTTTTATTGCACTGAAAAGATGGTAGCAGATGTAAAGCTCCTCCTGTGCTGTACACCCAGTCTGCCCATTCCAGGCTCACATAACTCCTGCTATAAAACATCTCAGCTGCTACTTATGTGCTTAATTCACAAATCAAAAATTTTCAAGTAAAATACGAAGACACCATTACCTTGCTAACCGTAAGCTCACTTTTGATGTACTTTCAGGCTATTATTAGTTCATCAAGTTATTCAGACACAACAAGACATAAAAAGCGAATTTCTAGGTTAGCACAGCATGCCTTTGGGTAGCATTATAAAGCCCAAGAACTGAAATAAGCATCATAAAAATACACGGCCTGCCGTGCAGATGCTACTTTAGAAAATGAACTCGGTATTTAAAAATCAGAAAAAAACCCCCAAAATCACAAAAACCAAACAGTATTTCAGAACACATGGAATGACGTCCCTATCCCAGCTTTAACAGCCCTCCAATCTCAAATATATTTCAATGCTAAATTAGCTAATAAGCCATTTCTATTTTCCTACCATGAAAATCATTGCCAGTTTTTGTAATGAATCATGCTGTATTTTTAGGGCTTCTGTCTGGGGAACCATTATTTACAAACACCTTTGTACTATTTGGAAGGCCTAAAGTAAACACAAAACCCCCCCAAAAAAAACCAAACCAAAACAAACCCGAAAGCAATCAAACAAAATCTCACAAACCCTTCAAAACTTACAGATTTGATACATGGAACTATGTGAGGTGCACACGTAGCAAAGAGCCTCAAGCTTATTTTCTCCTCTTCAAAGAGAAAGAAAAATTAGCAAGGAGAGAAATAAAATGAGCAGAAATTTTGCTCTCCCCTTTTCACACACCTGTATTTCACAGCAATGTTAAATACAACACAGAGCTGCCTGTACTGCTGGTAGCAGTATTTACACAGCGAGCGTGTGGCAGAACAACAAATATTCTCCACAATTAATTCACAGTGTTACATGGGGGTTGTTGCTTGGCTATTGATTAAAACATTCACTTTAATAAAATTCAGCCTTTTCCTCTGTGTTCCTGCTCCACATCCTATTGTCTCTAATTGCAGCACCTTCTCTCTCTCTCACACACACAGGAAAAGCTGCCAAGCAGCTCCCTCCGGAGCCAATGTCATGGCTTCTTTTCAGATTACTAGGGGGGAATATGTAAACTGCACTGTCAAGTACCTTATCCATAGGGATTGAGTGTGTCATTTCAGAATCCCTAGTCTCAGATGAGTCAATCTGAAGTCCTCTTCCTCCACTCTGGTCTCTCAGTCAAGTCATCCCTGCTGGCAGCTAGTCACCTTAGACTCTGCTCTTGCCAAAGGTAAACTGTGCACCCTTATGTTTAAATTGGGCACCAAAAGATTTTAGTACCAAAGCTCCTCATTCATAACCAATGTATTATCTAATTAATATTTAACTTAGCTATTGAGGTTTTCAGCAGTTCAGAAAACTGATTTTTTTTACATGCTTACATAGGTGTTTGCAAATCCAATAAAATACACCACACCTGTAAAAACTTCCATCACCCTGTTTTGTTAATGCTCGTGTAGAGAGGGGCCTGTGCTGGACTATTATTTATTATTCCTTATCTCCCCTTAGTGTATCAAATGTCAAACAAAACCAAAGCCAAACAACCCTCTCCTTTTCACATTTGAAACATCTGTCCTTTCTTGAGATGTAAGTTTGTGAAATTAGAAAAGAAAAAAGAGGCATCTATTCTAAGTCTTCTTTGGTCATAGTTTGCTCATCCAGATACAAATGACTGCTTTAACTCCCTGCATATACTGACAGACAGGGATGAGATCCCCTCTCACTCATCTTTTCTGGCTAAACGTGCCCAACTCTCTCAGCCTCTCCTCATAACCAAGATGCTCCACTCCATTAATCATCTTTGAAATCCCCTGCTGGACCTGCTCCAGAAGCTCCATATCTCTTGTACTGGGGAACCCGGAGCTGGACAAAATATTCCAGGTGAGGCCTCAGCAGGGCTGAGGAGAGGGGCAGGATCACCTCCCTGACCTGCTGGCAATGCTCTTCCTGTTGCACCCCAGGATAGGTCTCCTTGGCCATGAGGACACACTGCTGGCTCATGGACATGGGTGGTACACGATTCCACAGCAGAGGAATGATGAGCAAAATATTCAAGAGGTCAGTATTGAAGTAAAATTTAATTTCATTTTATCCAGAATATTCTCTTTCATTTTGTGGGGGGGGGAAAAAAAAAAGTAAAAAGTTCCATACTATCTCATTAAAACAAACAAACCAAAGATATTGCCAAGTTAGCAGCAGTTTTGGAATACAGAAAGAGATAAATAAAAGCCAAAACAAACATCAACAAAAGTGATGATTCCCAACTCAAGCTCCTCTCCAGCTGTTCAGATGTGTACATACAGAAAATAAAATAACTGTAAGGTTGTTTTTCCTTCCTTGGGGAACTGCTGTCTTTTCCATCACTTCAAGCAATTTCATGTCTGAAGATCCCTTTGCCTCCTCTAGCTGTTACTTTTAACAAAAAGCACTGTAAAGCTTGAACTAGAATGGTATAGAGCAAAATTGTCACTCAGCTTTAAATCTATTGATAGAACTCTCTCATACACATACATTTTAAAATACAGATAAATGAAGTATTTATTTCTTTATCCCCTTGAAGCAATATCTTACTACTATCTGATCAGGGAGGTCAACCTGTGCAAGGAAAAGCAAGCATTATCAACTTGCTTAATTCATCATGTTCATAAAGTATAAACTTACACTGTTGAGAGAGACAGCAAACTAATATAGTGTGACTAAGGATAAGCATGCCAATGGTTTAGAGAATATTCCTGACGGTTGGAACGTCTCATGCATTTTCTCAACTTTGTTTAATAGTTCTTTATGAAACATTTTGAGCACAGCATGAAATTCTGAAGATATGCAAGCAGTTAATTCTCCTGAAAACCTAAAGAGGACTTGAACTCAGACAGTGTCAGTGTCCATTGTTTCATTATTTTTTGGCAGCCTCTAGAAAAAGAGAAGTGCTGGCAAGGTAAGGGACCAGTGAATTTTCCAAATTAAAAAATGAGACCTGCAAGAAAGGGGTGTTCTTTTCAAAGAAACAACAAAGTTATGTACTAACGTAAGTGTACAAATTTTTATGATTGTACTAGTATTTGTTCAAAACAGAGTATATTGAAAAAAAAAGGGCTTGTCCTCTACAACATATCAATTTTGAGCAGTGAACTCTGACATATTGAGTATTGCCCTGTCTCCTTGAAAATTTAATATAGATAGGAAAGCCTGAAAAAGCAGACACACATATAGACTTAGAGTAAGAAACATCAGGTGAGCCTAAACTTCCATTTTTGACACTTGAATGAAGGCAGTCTCTCATGTCTTAGCACACTATTGCTGGTTGTACCAGAGAGATAATTTAATGAAAGCATTTATCCATATAAACCATGTGCAAACGGATGATCCTATTTGCATTCTGTGATGAGTATGCAAATACATCAAGCACATGCAAAGTGGATGAGGTATGCAAGCAACAATATCCATAAACCACATATAAATAAAATAGTCATTAATAAGATGAAGTACAACTTCATTAACACAAAGGATTGTAGGTGAAGATCCCTCCCATTGCTGTAGCAGAAAAGTTCTGAGAACCTCCCTATTTAGGGATCATTCCTTTGCCAGCTTTATATAGCTCTGCCAAAGCAGGACTTGTCATGACCCAGATCCAAAGTGTGGACTGACATCCTGTTTCTGTGCTGCACTATTGAACTCGCCTTAAAAACCCTGAAATGATCTATTGATCACACCCCTCTCCTATTAACTTCTGAGACATAATGATGCTATAATCTATAAACCTCCGGCCCTCCTGAACAGTCCCTAGAAAAATCATTAAGTTGGCCATTCCTCACAGATCCCTGCCATTGTATTCCAATCTGCAGTGGAATGCAGTAAAAATATTGTTAGAGGAGGTCACTGGATAAGATCAGAGTTAGCTGGAAAACCCAACTGTCACAGCTCATTATTTCCAACAGATGCCATGAGAGCCTGCCAGAATTTGCCTTACAAATTGTTCCATGCTGCCTTAACAGAAAAAACTCCACAAAATGCCCACAGGTTGCAAACTCTACCTACCTTCCTCCTAAGGCACTGGCTTCCTTGGAAACCTGACAGACTGCTCATGGTCATGCTGAGAAGTCATGAAACTGTTGAGAATTTCATTTCTTACCCAAACTGGTGTGATTTGGGAAGAGAATGTTACAGAAATTTCCATTTTCCAGAAAACTGAAAAACAACCAGACTTGTCAGTCTGGTTTGGAAGTAGATCAAATTCGAAGAGAGAACTGGAGATGTGGATTAACTCTGTGAACATTTTATATTGGACGTTCTCAGCTGTGTGCAACTTCCAGTAATAAATAACAGTTAAGAGACAGTCTTTAGCAAGCTTGGTGAACTATGCATGGCCTACAGGTGTTGATGCAAATACAGATACAACTGATCCTGTCTATTCAGCAGGAAAAAAGAAGGGAATGGCAAAGCAGTAAAGCCATAACAATGGAAGGAATGTTTATCTCCTCAAGCCACTGTTTTATCAATACTGAAGCACAGAAATCAACATTTTCATGCTTAGCAAAATTGTATAGCTAGATAACCTTTCATTTAATTCCACAGGTTCAAAAGAATCTTCAGTAACCGAAATTAACCACAACCTAATTTTAAAGGGATCTTTCTAGTAACACACACAAAAACGTGTTGGGAGGTTTCAGAACGGAATTGCTGCCACACATCTGCAGAGGTAAGAAAGGCTTACAACAGTGTTTTAATGAAATCTCAATAGCTAAAAACAGAGTTACATTTTGGAACACACTGCTACTACCCTTTCAAGGAAAGCTTTGATCCTAGTAATACACTCTTAATTTCATTAAGTCAGTGAGAATAAACACACTAATACTTCCCAAAGCACAGAGATTGTGAGGAAATAAAGCAACGATGTGCCCAGGTAACACACCTGAGACATTTACTAGTAATCCACGAGGTGATCAGAGATCCCAAAGAAGAAGACCCATATTTCAAACCCATCTCCCCATTGTTTCAACTTGGTAGCAAATGCTGCACTCAATCAAATGATCTAAATGTAATTTAAAGTGCTAGAGGAGGGACAAGAGAGCTCCCATTTCTTTTGTGCCGTAAGAAACTGATAATTTATATTTAGCAGAAGAGAGGTTTAAGTCAAAACACTGAAAGATGTATATACTGACTTTGGCATACTAAACTCTAATTCAGAACATGAAGTCAGAAGTATCTCAGAGAGCCAAAGAAATACTCAAGTTTCTCCCATTTCAGATGAACCTCATTTTCTCTTTTCTGATGAATACAAGTTTAACCATCTCCTAAAAAGTAAACTAATAATTAAAATGTTTCCCACACAAGAACCTAAGTGCAACTGAAAAATCAAATGCAGCTTTCCCCCAGGCCATCTTCTTTACAGCATTTACAGTGCTTGGCAGAAGGATTTGTTTTTTAAATTAGTAATAATTAGGGTAGGACAACTATGAGGTGAAACTTCTGAAAAAAACAGATCACAAAAACTCCACATGGGTAAAAAAAAAATATTGATGGCTTTTAAGTTCTCTCAGTTGCAACAGTATTTTATTCATTCACTGTGAGGTATTCTCTATCACATATTTTGCATTCTTTTTCAAGTCAAGACAAAAGATCTGAAATATGAAATAGAAATTCTTCTACAGAAAAGCTGTGTTGAAAACAGTATTGACATTAATAAAAGTACTGATTCCCTCCAAAAAACCCCAAACAAATCAAATGTAAACACATTTGAACTTAAATGACTCATTATTGCTGGAATAATTATCTGAAGGTTTATTAAATCTATTATCCACTCAACACTGAGTAATCAGTGAGTGAGAACAATTTTGTTTCTAACAAGCTCTTAGGAGTATCAGTTTTACAATACAGAAGGCACACTAGAGCAATACTGTTTCTTTATGGGATAGTCCTACTCTCTTCAATAAAAATAAAATCAGCTGTTCTATATAGAGACCACTATTTCCAGCGATTTCTTTTACTCTAAATGATAGTCTTTCTGTAGAGTTCCTCAGTTACGCACATATATAACTCCTGTGAAAAATGGGTGAAAGATGCATGAATAAGTAGCTATGACTGAAAATATTAATTCATATTCAATTCTACAATTACTTATATTTATGACTGAATTCCTATTGCATAATTTCTTCATTAGCATTAAAAAAAACCCAAACCTGAACTCATCTGAATTAGGCATTTCAAAGAATTTTTACAGTATGCATTTCAATTCCCTGCTGCATAAAGCCTTCTATAGAACACAGTCTCTCTGATACTCTTCAGGTAGCCTCAAGCACTCAAGAAACTTTTCAATCATCCCTATATAAAGTTTCTAATTCTGCCTGTTTAATTATCCCATTGTACTGTGTAAATAAAGTGTTTTCTCCAAGTCCTGGTCAGGCCATTTGCAAATATGCTGGTTCCTGCGAGTCACCACAGCGAGCCTCAGTCCATTACTGTGACAGGGAGTGCTCCTACTAACAACTGCTTTTTACTCCCCCTGACAAATGTGCTCTGTGCCACAGCTGACGTTTGTGTAGTAATCAGGACTGATGGATTGGGACGCCGGTGCTGCCGAAAGTGCCCCCCATTTTAATGTGAGCTATTTGTCAAATGTGCCGCTATCACACTGCTGTCAGGCACAGCCAGGAAAGCACTCTGTCATCTTTCCACCAACCAAGGTCACTTTGGCAGCGACAGGAGAACTCACAATGAAATTTTCATCCTTACTGGTTGTGTGAATGGCTTGGTCTTCAAGGCATTTCATTTATTTCAAGCAGTTCTTTAAAGTTCTTGCAAAATGTCTGTGTTACTAAATGCTAAATTAAAAGATGAAAATAAAAGCACATAGAAGAAAAAGTTGCACAGCTAGCTATCAGCACAAATTGGGAGTTTCAGAGATGCAGGTTTACTGTAAACCCCTTCTTGTCAGGTTCTCACAAGACAGAGTTAATTTAAGAATTATTTAACATTCCAAGGACTTTTGTCACCAGAACACCTTAAAATATATAGACAGCACAGAACTGAAGAATGATTAAACAATCAAAGTGGCATATCTACAAAATATACCTGTGTGTCATGAAATTTTGAATAAACTAGAGCTTCCAAAACACATATATGAAGAAAACCAGAGAAAAGGAGGACCCTTACTCTCTACCATTTAAAATGTAGAAAATGAGTAACTTTTTCTGCACTAATTGCATCTAAAAGCATATTATAAACTTTTTTGTTGTTGTTGCCATATAGGAGCCTTAGCAGCGTCCAATTTTTTTTTTTAATGATTTTCCTTTTTTTTTTTGCACCAACACTCAAAATATAAACACACCCATGAGATTTAGATGTTTACACTTTTTAAAAATAAGTTCACTCCATGTTCAGTCACTTATATAAGTGCACAGTCTTCAGTGACTAAAGAATTTTAAAAAATTAGCTGAGGAGTTTAATACACAATGTGAGAGGAAGGTTATAGCAAAGGCATTTGTGAAGTAACAAGTACCAGCTTCCTGAAGAACAGTCTCGTACAGACCAAGACAGAATGCAATATGTAAGTCACTCTTTCACTTAAAGAAACATGAGTTAGTCCATGAGGCAGAATACAAATCAGCACACATGCACTTGCCCACATCACCTTCCTAGGTCTTGAATATTTGCTGCCAAACCCCAAAGCCTGTAAGAAAATACCATTCAAGATAAAAAAAAAACCCTTAAGATACACAGGCAGAAAGCAGCTGTAATAACTGAAAAGGAAAGAAATCAAACCACACTTATCTTCTGCTGACTACAAAACCCTGAACAAGGTGGGCAGCCCTGCACCAGGTTACTCTCACAGCTGAATCCACCCCAATCTTATTGGCACTTATTTCTGTTTTCAAGGATTGCAAAGATGAAAATGAGAGAATCTAGTTCACAAATGTTGATGCTACATGGCTTTTTTGCTGTGCATTTCTCCAGAGCTCCGTAAGAACTGACAACAGCTGAGAAAGCCTCCACTAATGCAAAGTCACTCACAACCCTGCTGGCTCACATCCTAAACTGCAGAGACCTCCAAGCTGTTTGATAAATCCTTCACACACTGTAAATGTACTGTCTCTAACCCGAGTGGACATTCACTCTATGACTGGAAAGTGAATACACATTTACTGTCTTAGTTACTACAGAAAACCTGCCCTCTCCCTTTTTCTATATCATCACATCAAGAGAGACTCAAGGATTAAGGAAAAGGGATGTTGGAAAGTCAAGAAACCAAAAAAGGCAGGCATTGTTTATATCTTTAGTTCGAAATTGGTCTAGCCCAAGAATTGCTGTCTCATAATAGAGCATGTTAAAAACCCACCAGGACATTTGACTAGTTTCTCTTTAAAGGTCTCCTTTCCTTCTGACAATTTCTTTAACAAAAATTTGGATCAGGTGGTGATCTCAACTTGTTGTAAAAAAATGCAAACATGCCTTCTGTGCCAGAAGGCCTGTGTTTGGCTGCAAAATGTGGCTTGGCATTACTATAAGCATTAAAGGTGAATAATGACTAATAATAGAAAACTGTGACAGCAGGATCTGGGATTACAGTTCAGGGAAAGGACAGTTTCTTGTGAAGGAAGAACTTGTCCTGTTTCTTACGTTCAAATCTTGAATATCACCACATTACAGGAGAGTTAAACTGCAACTGTGGGTAAAACTTCTGCTGTCGTAAAAGTTCACAGCAAAATAGTCAGCATATGACTGTCCAAAAACTACCACTTCTACAGGTACAGTACAAATGAACAAAAGAATAACAGAAAGTTACCCCCAAACCCTGCATTCCTTAGAAATTGGTATTGCCACGTAAAGTCAACTAAACCTTTGTGAATTACAGTAGCAGTAGGCATTTACAGAAATTATATATATACACACAGACAAATCATATAATAAAAATGCTACAAT
Organism: Corvus cornix cornix; assembly: GCF_000738735.6. Lineage (NCBI taxonomy): Eukaryota > Metazoa > Chordata > Aves > Passeriformes > Corvidae > Corvus > Corvus cornix. The sequence continues at coordinate 16,377,129 of NC_046343.1, forward strand.
TTTATCAACCACACTGAAGGAAAACTTCTGCTAATCTGTTTCATCTGTCCAGATCTCTCTTCACATGAAAACAAGGGTATCATAACCAGTTCTCAAACATAACTACTTGCACAGATTATATTTGAACAATTGTGTGTAAATATACACATACACGTTACTAACACATAAATAAAAGCATATGGAAAAATATCCTTTGGGGAAAGGAGGACTTTGGACACAGCCTTGAAATAATATTACCACCACACAAACAAAAAACATCATCATGAAAACAAACAGAATAAAAAGAGCAGTTTCTAATCTACTCTGACAGTGATATCAAGCAAACTCAGCACTCCTTCTCAAATACTAAATATTCATAGTCCCATTTTCATCAGTTCCTTGCTAACACTATTCTCTGTAAAGGAAACGATAAACTGAACCCACACACATCTTCCAGTCTCCTCAGCTAAGTGCTTCATAATGCCTATTAAATATTTGAACACAATTTAGGAATTATAAAGTTATTTGAAAAACTTTGAGCTGAAAAAACCCAGAGATTTACTTTCTGAAAGATAAAAGGAAGCATAAACCAAACCCAAAGCTACTATACTATAACTTTGTACAAGATGAAGATTTTAGATACACTTGTATCTCAGTGCCTTTTAGAAGGAACTAGAAAATTACTCAACAAAGAGTTATTAAGCATGCTAAATAATGGTAAAATGATAATTACACTGGAGATTTGTGTTAATAAATGAGATGCGAAGGGGTCTTTATTACCCACTCATGTGCATGTAGAATTTAATTAGTTATCACCTATAAATGCTAATAGCAGAGCTGTCAATCAATCAATCTCCTAAACAGCAACTGAGGAAACCCCAAAATATGAGAAGTGAATGCTGAGGAACACGTTGGTAAGAAAACAGTTAACCCAACAGCAATATGGAGGGAAGGAATTCCTCAGAGAGCCTAAAGAAAGATGTTTTCATCTCATTACATCTACCTTCATAATTATAACAAACTCATCAGCCTCTAGATGAATACCACGTATAATCATTTTCCTGCATATTTTCTAAAGCAGGAAACTTAACAAGATATAAATGCTACAGACTAATTTAGGCTATTTGCAGTTCTCATCTCATCGTGAACTGAAATAAGAAGAAAAGTAGTATAGTTAAGCTAAAAATAACTAGATAGAGACTTGGGCTTGTTTATTTCCTGTAATCCTTGCTCAGATCCAGGCAAGTAACAGGTTTATCCTTTCTAAAAGAAGGTAAATTTAGAGCATATTTAGACTATAGTTTTTAAATAATAAAAACTAAATGCAAATAAGTAAAAAAGCTGGTATGCTTCTAATTTACCTAAATGGATATGTCCATTAAAATATCTGAAAATACATAAACCCACCACAAAACTGAAATGCCATAAAAAAACAAACCTAAAACGATTACCCCAAAGATTAAATTTACTTATGCTGATATGACAAAACAAACAAAGCAGGGGGTTACATTCAGTTGAACAAAATCAATCACATATAGAGTACAGCAATGAAAGTCAGGAAAATCCTGACCCACTCAGTGAAGTGGAGCTCTGCCAGAAATACATTTCTTGGCAAGGCTCTGTGCCCACTAATTAGAGAGTGAACCATTTGGGGAAAGTTACTCTGTGTCCTCAGGAATTGATACAGAGCTGTCCAAATCCACCTACCTCTTCAGAAGTGAAATTGCTGTGTTACACATCTTGGCACAGGATGGGATGAGGCAGCAGCATCCAATGCTGATCAGGAGATTCCAGATGAACTGGGGGATCAGGGTGGGTGTCTGTACACATGCATAGCACCTGCTCTGTATTCCCCCCAGAATGCCACTACATTTTTTTCATTAGCTGCCTGTGCTGGAGATTGTTCCAAGCTGCCAAGCCTTTACTTCCACAGTAGCAATGCTGTTCCAGAGCTCCAATATGGAGACCACTGAAGGAAGTAGAAGTCTATCCCCTGGATACAGCTAATTTTGAGGACACATCCAAATAAGAAAAACAGTAAATATGCATGTACACATTGGACACCAAATAATACAAATTTCCTGTTTAATCCCAAATCTTTCAAATAAGTTTTCTTCACAATCTACCTCACAGTATCAATATGGAACTGCACAGTGATTCTGTTTTGCAGGAACCACATTTATGCATTTCTAAAGTCACCAGGGCAGCTGGAGTTCTGCTTCAGCAAGCCTTAAAATATGGCTTGATAAGGAAATTGGTTTTTAACATACAAAATGGACTGAAATCTCTTTTAACATTTAATAAGCATAATGGGCAGCTTTCAGGTGTGCCATGACTAAACTGTACACTGAAGGAGAATCCAGCTTGCTTTTTCTACTTTGTAACTTAAACTTTAATATCATCTATTATGAAGAAAGTATTTAAGAATGAACCCTGCCCCAAATCACAAGAAGTATTAAGAGATAACAATGAGTAAAAGCATATGGATGGAGTTAAAAAGAATTGACACAATCATTTGTATTTCTGACAAACTATCCAAGAAACTTAACACAAAACAATTTGAATTTCATTTTAAGTGCTTATTTGCTTGCCAAAAGCATATTTGCAAAAGTGTTCAAGACAATACCCAGCTCTGCAAAAAACAGCTACTGTGGCTGAAGGGCTAAATTTGACCGGAAATAAAGGGTTGAAATCATGCTAGTAGAAAGATTTTGTAACTTTCTTTTTGACCCAACAGATCAGCATAACAGGTGTCTCACCACCCTTCCTGTCTGCATGCTTTACACTGCCTTTGTGCCCTGATTGGTGAGCCTGAAAGGGTCATAAAAGAGAAAAGACAAAAAAAAAAAAAAAAGTGGAGGGAATATCAGAGCATCATAAAACAATCCCAGGAGCTGACTCATGCTGTAGCCAGAGAGAAATGAAAACTGGGCCGTGACGGAGAAACGATGGAGAGCCTGAAAGATCCACTGCCACCAGTAAAGTGTAAAACTGGCATCCAATAAAACAGCACATGAAGGAGGAGTCCAACTTCCAAGAAAGAGCCTTAATTTGAAAATCTTCTGGAATGCATTCCTGCCCTTAAATCCCAGTGCAGATGAGAGACAAGAGGAGGAGGGCTCCTGCCAGTCCCGCTTGGACAAAGGGCAGCGTTGTTCCTGCACAGGCACAGCCGCTGCTCGGGGGGAACTGCTCGAGATCTCGCTCGGATACTGAACACTGATGGACACTGGAGACCCCACCTGCCCCCCTCTGACCCTCAGAACCTTTTTAGTTGACTATTATTCTATACTAATCAAGTAAAGCAGACTAATAACTTTCCTATTCAGACATAATTCATTATCCTTATTTACCCACGCCGGCAAAATTTAGAAAGATCGTTCCTTCCAGCCTTTTTAATTACCAAAATTCTACTTGCTTTAAAATACCATAGTCTCCCTTGAGTATTCAGCAGAGCTGAAGATCACCATGGCAATAAGAAAATGGTGCCAATGTTATCTTGGCACTGACTGTCTACAGATCCCAGGAGACTTAGCACAGGAGAAAATTGAGCTCACGTAAAAGCAGGAATTCACTCTCTCTAATGATTTCAATATACCTTTTATTTTTGCTAATTTGATGTTAAAGAACTTGAACAAAACCCCCAAAACCTTAGAAGCATACAGTTTCCTAAACAGACAAACAATTCCTAATGTGTTTATTATTTCAAGGTGAAATCCACTTTACTCACACAAAAAAGCAAGGTCCTGCAGTTTGCTGGATACATGGGAAAGTGTTGTCAATGGACTGGAGTATGAAAAACAACCTATATGAAAACAAAGTTTGAGTAAAAAGATTCCAGAGTTCTTCAGATCCCTTTAGATCTTCGTTTCAGGCATGAGACAAAGATTTTCCCTACAACCACAACATGCCAAAATCCACAGTTCTGCTGCACAGCACAACAATGCCCATGTTTGGTGTTTGTTTGCTTTTTCCCTCTTTTTTTCCCCCTTTCCCTAAACTGTGTCAGAGAGACAAGGGATATATCTTTTATCAGGATTATATCTGTAAGCTAATACACAACATATCACACAAAAACTGGCAGCAGTTTGTACAAATGTACTGCAGTGACTTCACCACTGCTCCCAACTTTTGAACTGCACTTTCTGGGAAAAGCCAGTGCAGCACAGGAACATGTCCTGGAGGCAAAGTACCACACAGCCAACAATGCCAACACGGACCAGAACAAACCTCTACTATAGAAAGAGCACCTTCCCTTCCAATTTACTGTAGTGCCAGTAGAGCTGCAGCTTTTCGTGTATCAAACCAGCCACTGGTACGTTCCATTCTTTTGCAGTCAGCAGATGGGACAGTGGGAAAATAGACTATATATCATACCAATGCCCACTCACACAAAAGAACAAATTAATTCTCTACTAGTTGAAGGGTGCATTCAAAATTGCAATGAAGAATGAAAATGCTGTACTGCAAACATCCGGAGAAGGAATTAACTCCATATAGTGCTGATCAGAATAACCACTCTGAATTAGCAGGCTTCAGAGTAAAAAGGAAATGCCAATTCCCCCAGTTCTCATTTTATAAATCTGGTTTGTAATTTCTATGTACCACTTTCTCCATATAATCACAGAGCAATTCTGTAAGTGGTTAATATAAACTTGTGCTAATAATTTTGTTAAGGAAGTACAAGGAACATATTAGAATATTGCTTTACAATTACGTTGTAGGAGCAGTGGTATTTGTACTTAAGACATACTTTGAGGGAACGAGTAGAAAGATTATAGTGGGGAAACCAATAGTGACTCTTCCACTTTCTGATGGTCAGAACATTGGAATTATATAAAAGTCAGATGCAATGTCTGGCTTTCACACAGTCAGAGGCATCTGGAATAGTCAAACCTTCTCTCTGAATCAGATACTTGCTTCAGTCAGTGTCACTTTTGTCTCTCAAATGGCAGAGTTACCAGAATACAAATTCATTCACAAATTCAACTCAATGTTTTCATTAAAAAAGCAGACCTTCTGATGCAGGCAGACTTTTTGTTAGTGTAGGTGAAAGGGGTTTTTCATCAGAAGGTAGAGAAGGAATAAATATTAAAACACTCTACATGTGCCACCACACAATTATTGATATCTGGAGAGCTCTAGTTTAATATACAGGTATTGCAAACACATTGTACAAAACCTGCAGCTGAGCATGGGTTTGGAACACAATGCTGAGATTGCAGAGGAAGCACTTCTACTTTGCAAAAAGGATATTGCATTTCACAACACTGAATGAATTCAGAACATCGTGAATAAAATGAAAATAATGAAATTTCCACTCTGAGGTCAGAAAGGCTCCCTGCATACACAAGCTCATGAGAACTTTTAGCAAGAAATCAAACAAGTTGCACTTGGGATAAGTATGGCTGGTAAACAGTGCTAAAGTTCCCATAATGAGAAAAGGGATATCCTGTGTAAAATCACTGGAGTTTGACAGGGAAAAACAGGAACAGAAACTGCTGCCCTTTGTGAAAATATCTAAAAAGTCCAATCCCACTGTTCAACTAACTTGAGCTCAGAAGGACTCCAATTTGCACATTTCTGTGAAAGGATTGTTAGCTGATCACCAACACACAAAATACCTCAAGAGCTAATCACCAGTTCTTATGTAATAGTAGAATTGCAGGTGGGCAGATTATTTTCTTCCCTCAAAACATCAATTTCAAATAAACACCCCTGGGAAAGGATCTCTCAAACTTTTCAGGATGGACTTTTCCACTGTTCAGTGTGAAAATGCAGTTCCTGCTGTTTAAAGCAACAGGGGGTGGGAGGCAGGAGAAGGATGACACCTTTCAATCCTGGGCCTCCTGACATTACCTTTTCAGAAAAATAACAGAAATTTCTGCTGGATTACAGCTAGAACAAAGCTAATCCTGACTCACTTAGCTTATTGGCTTTTCCCCATGTGGTATGCCAGGATAAAAAAACCTGAAAGCAAGAATTAATTAATTTACGGGGTTTTTTTAGATTATAAGCTCAACCTTTCACGTTACCTGCCTTTGCATAACAAGGCTCTATCCTTCCTAAATTATTTCTTGTAAGGAAGTTATTTCCAATGCGACCAAGAGTAAACCTGTGATCCAAACAACAACAGATCAGCTTGCTTAGCTTATATGCCCATTGCAGACAAAATTACTCAACCACGTACACAGAGAAGAGCACAGTCCAGCTCCTAAAATGTAACTGGAGGCAGCAGCTCACAGTCCATACACTGCCCACAGCAGTCAGGCATGTTGGGCCTCCATCCTTCATTCAAACCCATGCAACTGAAACCGTATCTGGAAAGACTTTTTTCTGTCATTGAAATAAAGAACTGTTTAGTAACAGAAGTATACAGAAAAATCGTGTCAGCTGCAGAAAGGTCCTTCCAGCAATCACATTTTTGGGAGAGTTTGAAAGGACTAAACTACTTTTTTAGATTTCAATCTTCCTTTTGAGCCAAGTATAAAATGTTACTGAGCCCAGAGAGAAACAAATTTCAGTTCAAAAGAACAATTACTAATTAGATCAATGATCTTCAACCGTCAGGTACGCTCTTTCATTACATTACAGAAACTAGATTGCAACCTTTCACCTAAGTTATTAGTCCAGGGTTTAACAACTGACCACTAAACCAGCATCAAATTTATTTCATTCCTGACAAAGCAATTCTTTACCTCTATGTTTGGCTACTTCCACCTTTGCTGAGTGTTTCCCCTTTATTTTACAGATTAAAATGAAAATACTGCATGCTTTATTAGGTTCTGCTCTCTTATTTGGGATGAGACACCAATGCTGTTTGTTAATTTAAGAAGCAGCTCTTTGGCACGAATGTTTTATTTGCTTGTTGTTTCCCCTCTCCACCTCTCCAGCATATGTCAAATGTTTAAACAATATGATTTTGATGGCAGACTAATTTTAGTAGTTATAGTACAAGGTCAGCTTTCAGATGCAAAAAGCAAACTAAAATAAAACTAATTGTTTTAAAGTTCGGGTTTCTTTATATAGTTTTAGTTTAATCACAATATATTGAAAGCAAAATATAACTTGTACTTGAGAAACAACTCCCAAAACCCACAAATCCATGCCAGCACTTCCCAGTTTTAATGCATTCTAAGTCAGCAGTTTAGAAGCATATAAACAAAATGTAACAGTGTAGGCTTGAAACAAAAGTTGCAATGAAAAGCCTTCTGAAAAAAAGGCCTTCTACTAACTATATTCCTAACAAGCTGTGGCACTACAAAACATAATCCAATATAAAATAAGGGTTTCAAATTAAAACTTGGTTGTATCATAGGAAGCAATGAAACCCCACAAGTCTACTGACACATCTCAAGTGATCATAGTGGCTGCACCACCCTGTTGGATACACAAACAGCATTAACCCAGTGGAGCGAGGCTGAAGGTAACAGCAGAGAGGCAATTAATGTATCTACTGGACATTACATCCCTAAAAAAATGAGTTTTCAAATGGTCATAGTCACTCCAGCACACACTGTGCTTTGCACCTGCACAAGGCAGTCAAACTCTCCTACTCTTCTGATGGTCATGATGCACATTTCCTTTATCCACACAAAAGCATGAGCAGAAGTCCTGCAACACAGCCCTTTGTTATAATTTTGTGATTAAAACAATTTTTTTGCAACACGTGTATTGTCAAACTTTGTTTACTGATCCCCATCATTTTTATACATCAGTCTGCAAATTAATTAGGATTCATTCCAGTATAGCTACTTCATGATTTTTTGTTTCACTGTGTTCTGAAAGGCCTTAGCCTTTCTGAAATGACAAAAAAATTTAAATAAAGAAATGCAATAAATCCTCCCTCATTTCATTGTTATCACCTATCTACCTGATTAGAACAAAGATTCATTCTGAGATTTCATAGAACAAAGCTGTTTTCTAAAGTATGCACATTTCTTCTAGTAGCATCTTGCTTAAGTTTATTCATAAGCAAGAAGAAAGCCCTTACAATTTTTAGATACTACATCTTTATGTAAGTAGGCTATAATTAGATTATTAACTCAAAGAAAGAGATCATACCTTCCCACAGACTCGTTCAGCACTTAACAGAACTAGAGTGACCTACAGAGACCTGTGGACTCTACCCAACACAGGATCAAGAAGTGGGTGCTTTCAGGAGGGAAAATAGTTTTCTGACAAATCAGTTGACTTGGTTCCAGCTATAACACTGACCTACTTGTACAGCATACTGCAAGGCATTTAAATTTCACTGCCTGTAAAAGAGAACCTATCTATTCCACAGGGAACAAACTGGGTTACCGCTCCCTGATTTTATAAATTTAAGTGAGCAGATTATCTGTGTGCAACTCCTACAGCAGATGAATTCAGGCTCTCTCTTTCTAGTACTCATGGGAAGTGTGAGCAATTGTGATAGCCCATTCTGGGAAGGAATGAATGCAGAAAGACCAGGAGGTAACCAGTCCATTTTCTCCAAGACGCATCATTACCAGTGTCAGAAAACAGATCTGGCCACACGTGAGCAAGTGTGTGTGTGTGTGTGTGTACAACAACTGCAAGGACCCACAAACTTAACGAGGGAAGGCTGCAAAGATGAATTGATTAGTATTTATAGAGAACTTGATCTCAAAGATCTTGCTTCTATAAAGATGTCTCTCTTGCTTTCTTGGGCTCTGTTGCAAAACATGCAAAAGGCATAAATAAATACAGGTAGGACATGAAAAGCTACTCACATGACCTTTACTCCTTATGCTTTAAGCAGTAGTCATCCATATCCTATCAGATTCTGCTCTAGCTCTTCTCACTGTTTGCACACAAGATCCTGGTTATTCATAATAAAGCCAAGTGTTGTATTTATAGGCAACACTCCAAGTGAACCAAATACAAACACTGGAGAAAACAAAGAAAACTATTATGAAGACTCCAATCCATACAAATATCTTCTAATTTCTTAATTAAATAAATAATGGTAAAGTAACTGCCCTGACTAACAATCCATTTTATCTCTATTTGAAAAGAAAATTATTAGCTAGGAGCATCTCATGAATCAAACTAACCCTAACTCAATAGGGTATGCACATCAGTGTATCAGATATTGTTTATCTGAAAAGTTACACTGACAAGCCAAGCCCCTCTCAGCTCATCCTGCAATATCTGTTTGAAATCTTGCCCTTTTTGATCCTGTTTTGAAATCAGAAGCAAGTTGCCTTCAGCATTTGGAATTTAGCTGTCAAATCAATCTCCACAGAACATTTGGAAAAAAAAAAAATCACACCAGGTGCTGAAAAAGTTATGTACTGGCCTCATGCACAACTGAAGGCAGACAAAACCGCCACACATGACTACTTCTACTCCCTCTTAATAACTACTAATGCTTCACATTCTTTTCTAGTTTAAATTTTAAGAAATTATTCCTCTAGTAAGACTTACTATCATTGGATAGATAAAATAAGCAACCATCATTTCATGCACAAAAGTTTCACTCTTACTCCTTACACCACTTGTTTTCTCCTTGTTTGTTTTATATTTTGGTTTACACTTTTCATGCTGAATTTATGGGGAAAGGAATAAGGTGCTTTCATATTTTTCGAAAACACTCCGAATATTATGGCCTTGATGCAACTAAATAATTAAAAATATAATGATCTTGTCTGAAGAGGTATTTCAATATACCTCTTGGCACAATGATAGCAACTGAAAACTCTCCTAGACCACAGCCTACTTGGCACTTCTTTATCAACTTATTCGCGTCTATTGTGTTTACAAAGTGGTGCTAATGAAGGCAATCTCCAGGGCTTTTGGTGGGTTTTTTGGGCGTGGGGGACTAGTTCTGGTTGCAGACACTCTCCCGGCAAGGAAGGAAAAGACTCCCATGGAATGATAAAGGACTCACTGTTACACTATTACAGGAGATGAATTGCATTAACCCCTGCCCTTCCCCATTGTACTTGCTGCCCACTGAAAACAACAACAGAATTACTAAAATCCCACACTCTCTAATGGGATGGTAATAGGATTCAGAGGCCATTAGGGTAAAGGCAATCCATATTTTACAGTTTAATAAGCTCTTGCTGAAGATGCTGGATCCCTCTTCAAAGCCAACAATTACTGATTTAGTATTAACAAATCCTCAACTGCCAAGACTGCACAATGCATTCAAGATGAAGTCAACAGCTTATAGTGACAGACTTTAAAAATGTGTGTAGGAAAATGAAATCACTTAAATTGAAATAATTTGTAATTTTACAGTGATACTGGTTATTACTGTCATTTCATATTCCTCTATATCCAGATCTCATGGTTACTCAAGTTTGAACATAATTCAGAGTTACGGTGGTGTTTGTTGTAGAAGACAAGTACTTTTGTCCTGTTTTCTAAGCATACACCTCTCCTCACAAAGAAATAAAACACTCAACAAAGAACTATGGGGCCAAGTACGTAATGAAATCACAGATAACCACACAGACAATCTTTTGATGTTATGATCACCTACAACTGGATTGCCTACTAGGCTGTAGATTCAAAAGAACCCATCATTTTCTAATAGCATGTCTTGAAACATAGGGTGCACAATACAAACTAACTCTCCTGCTGTTTACTGTTCTTTAAAAACACTGGTTAATGTATTTTTGAAAGGCAAATGTGCTGAAGATTTTCTTAGGTCCTTTTAAAAAAGAATCATCTTATCTGTATTTTTGTTGTATCCAGTTATTCCCCATTCCCTTGTGTAACTGGCTAGGGATATAAAGAACAGTCCACTCCTTGCATTTCCTGAACCCAAAGATACGCCTCCACCATTAGTGCTGCTGGATCTAAACCCCACCTTTTTACTGTTCTTTTGTTTACACTTCTTACAGGGGGGAAAAAAAAATCCCGACAAAAACAGACGTGTTTTTTAGAAGTGATAATTCTGGAACTCAGTTTTACCCCCACAAGAGGCACTATATCTAAAAATATGGACCATTGTTGTTTAAAATAATTATTTTGTGCCTGAGAGCTCATAATCACACAAACAAAACAACAGGAAAACAAAATAAAATATATGACCATAAAACAATTAAACCCAAAAGCCTGCCATCATTTCAAATTGAGGAAGCCAGTTCTTCACCATCTATAGAGGTGATGTTTTCATATAATCAGATATTGCAACTTCACACACCAGAATCAGGCTGATCTTCAAAGTTTTATGTGCTGTTTATGTGGAGAACTACTAGACTTCATTAACAGCCATGCATAGTCACTATTTATCATGACATATTAATAATGAATCCAAATACATCTTTTATGACCACCACAATTTTATGTTAAAAGCATAAACTTAATAAAAACTGAGCTGGTAGTTTTCCTGCTGAAAACACTGAAGTTTGAGATCCACTTCCACAACTTTGTTTTGTCACATCTAATGCTTAAAGAAAGTTTTCAGTACACGCAAAGAACAGTGGGGGAGGGAAACCACAGTGATTCCTTCAACAGTTGACTCTGTTAAGCTCACTACTGAAACAAGTTTTGTAAACTACTTTGAAAGATGCCTTCCAGAATATCTAGGGAGATCACAGAGGTTTTTGAAGCATAGCTTCCAGGCAAACTAACAAAAATAACCAGAAGCCAAGTAAAAAGGGAACTGATGCTCTAATTCTATGACAGGAATTGTCCTATCAATATTTTACAATGCAAAGCAGAACTACAACATGAACAGAAGAGTCAAATACCGCCCAAATAGCCTCTTTAATGAGAGAAACAGAGAGCATATGAACCATTAATTTCTGAAGGACCTTTATATATATACACACATATATATATGTAAATTTAACATCTAATTCCACTTAACTAACCACATTGTTTATAATAGAACAATGCATATATGTCATTGTGGCATAGCCTGGCTCCGGAGCCAGGATTTCTTTCAAGTCCAGATAATGTGGTGCTGGAGCATGTCCAGAGAAGGAAATGGAGCTGCAGAAGGGTCTGGAGAGTCAGTCATGTGAGGGAGTTGGGGGTGTTTGTCCTGGAGAAAAGGAGGCTCAGGGGGGACCTTCTGGCTCTCCACAACTCCCTGACAGAACGGGGCAGCCAAGTGGGGGTCAGGCTCTCTCCCAGAGAACAAGGGACAGCACCAGAAGCAATGGCCTCAGGCTGCACCAGGGGAGGTTCAGGTTGGACATCAAGAAGAATTTCTTCTCTAAGAGGGCTGTCAGACATTGGAAGGGGCTGCCCAGGGAGGTGGTGCAGTCACCATCCCTGGAGGTGTTCAGGAAACAGCTGGGTGTGGCACTCAGTGCTCTGGTCTGGTTGACACGGGTGGGAGTCAGTCACAGCTTGGACTCAATGATCTTCAAGGTCTTTTCCAGCCTAAATGATTCTGTGATTGTGTGAATAGAGTTTTCAAAGAGAAAACAGAACCTTCAACCACAAGTGATCTGTTAATTCAGAAGATTTCACGTTAGAAGATGGTGAATGAGGATGAAATAATTTCTTAAGGCTGGCCACGGCTAATGGGGTAAACATGAAGAGAAAATACGCTGCCTGCACTGGAGCCCGATCTGCTTCACATTTGACACGTGCTGTCTCAAAACACCATTTTAATTTTTATTTCAGTCATTCTAAAAGATCCTCTCAGAAAAGGTAGCAAGGAGATGCAATATAATGAGCTATAATACAATAATCATGGTCTGGATCTCTGTCAAATTCCTCAGAACGCAAATGAGCATTTATCAGGAATTTGCCCAAAACAAATAATTTACACTCATTTCTGCAACACAACAGACTTGATTCTCTTCCATTCAGCTCTTTGTTAACTCTGATTAATTACTTCACTTCCAAGTTTCATTAGAAACATATTCATCTTTTCTAGGTTGCAACAACTGATATGCTGCATCTCGAAGTCTCATATTAGAAAACTGAACATCTGTCCATTCCTTACATTCTACTGACCTCTAGAGACTGCATGTATATATGTATAGCACATATACATTATTTATGTCCACATACACATACCAGAGCAACAGTACAATAGGGTGACTTTAGGAGAAATCTGCATTCAGCATCTGATGTTACAGTTTTGACTTTAATCCCACACTGTTCTTAGAAACGTTTTTCTTTCCTGCAGAAATCTCTTGCTATTTTCCCCCCTCTTCTCTTTGTGTCCTTCCAACACAAACACACTATGCCTTATCAGTTATGTACAGAATTAGGCTACAACTACAAATATCAATATAAATACTGAGATAATCCAGGTTTCATTTAAGCATTAATACCTGTTGGGGAGGGGAGTGCCACAGGTCAGACACTCCGAGTACCTGAAAAACGGACATCATTGTATGTGGGGAGAGGAGACCAGTCTCTCCCAGCCCAGTATCAACACTTACTCCCCCACCAAATGATAACATCTTGCAGCAGATTCCTTGTTTCCATTCTGCTGCCAGGGAAAAAAAACTGTCTACAAAAGCCAGTGTTAGGTTTGACATTTAGACCAAACAGAAAGGACTGAAGTGGTTGAATTTGTCAACTAAAATCTATTCAAAATAGACATTAATCCAGTAACAAAGAGAAATGAGGGGAACAGAAGAGACTGTCTTCTTCCTTAACAACGTTAGAATAACTGACACCGTTAAGAGCCATTACTTGGTGGTACTGCGTGGTCAAGTACAAGAGGCATTGCCACAAATATGGACAAAATTAATAGGTGGCATTTCAAAGGCACATACTCCAACTGAAAATAGTTGGTATTCGGTTCCCTATCAAAATTCCCGGAAAACCTGTATTGGGTTTTCTAACACTGTCAATGTTTCATAGAGAAGGCCCACTTATCAGACACTTTCATGTGATTTTATTCCTGAAATCTCACAGACAAGTTTAGAAGAACAACGTCCTGCTTCAAAAAACCTTTATCTGGAAAGCTTTTTCACTTTTAGAAAATAATTTATTTTTGAGGTCAGGGGGATAAAGCCCTCTAATGCAATGTTTTACCGTGTTATAATCACATTTCATGCGATAACAATACAAATTTTATTTGATTTGGAATCAGCTATGAGCCACAGGTTGAATTTTATTAAATAAGAGTAAGCTATAGATAGCAACTGAGCTCCATATCTTCAAAAATTGCATGCATAGAGTAAGAACTGTGCTAGCTAAATATATTCTACACAATACAGCTAAAATGACTTACATCCCCTGCTTTGAGTTACTTGGGAGTTAATGCATCATTAATGAGGAAAATATATACGACCATGTCCTCCTTTAGAAGATTCTTAAGATGATTTCATCACCAAATCCTATTTCTAGTTTTAAAATTATTTTTATTCATATTTTTATTTACCTATTTTAATGATACTATCACAGTCTCTGATATAGATGCAAGCCTCACAAATAAGTCATTAAATTACTGTTATCTGCAGTACATTTTCCTGTGCACACATCCCAGCTTTATATTTCAATAATTTCCTGCAGACTCCTAGACATATATTCCTCCTCAGTTCCAATAATGTGAGACTAGATATGTAATTTTAAATTTCTAATGGGCTTAAATTAAAATACATGGATTCAGATTTTTGCTGTTGTTTGTACATAAATAAGCATCCAGAGACAAACCTAGAAATACACTGCTGCTGCTACTGAGAAATATGGCACTAAACTCAGTTGTGGCCAGAATTATTGACCCTATGCAGCTATTCTGAGCTTTCAGGAGTGTACTCCTAAATAAAATCCCAGTATACAAGTATGCTTGCTTTTCTCTTCCTGACTTTGAGAACTGAGAAATACAAAGATAAAAGTTTATTCCTTAGGGCTATATTGTGTCATAAGCCTTTAAACTGAATTTGCCAATGTTTTCAACAGGGAATTCTCTTTAGAAACTGGTGACATATTACAATCTTTTAAACTAAATTATGTACCATTTCAGTGAATTGACAAGTCTGAGAATGAGGAAGGTACGAGAACATAATTCTGGTGATGTTCTCACTGCCAACAGTTGGGATTATTTTTCTGAATGACACAGAATTTTAAAAATGTGAAAGTGCTCATGAACTTTTGGCCATGGCCAACTGAGATGCTCCACATTCAGTGGCCATGGCTAATGGTCTCTAAAACAGTAGGAGCTACTAAGTTTGAGAAGAAAAACTACACAACCATTCAATAAATATATACAGCATTACATTTCCTAATCCATACTCATGAAACGCAGAAAGATTTCACTTCCTCTGCATATCGAGGACAAAGACAGTTTTCTGAAGGTTAAGGAATTACCTTACCTAATGTACACAATTGTGGGCATGCACAACTTGAGAAATTAATTAAAGAAGCAGAACATCAAGGAAACTCCTACTGGCAGTAGCAAACCTATATGGGGAAAAAACCCCCAAACCAAATAAACAACAAAAAGAACCCCCAACCAACCTAAAGCTTGGCAGATTAAAGAAATTTTGGCACACACATCTGCAAAAACCCATAAGAATACTAAACCTAAGCCACAATAAATAAATAGCCTATAATGCTAATTACATGAGAGGACTGTAGATATCTGCCACTCATTTTTAATCTGCATTTTTTCCCAATTATAAGCAGAAGTTGAAATTTTCTTACATATTAAGTAGCAAACAAAATAGAGGCATGCTCCTATGTATTATAAAATTCAGTCAAACATAATTTTAGTTCAAAAAACTGAAATCTCTAAAAGGTCTTCAAATAATTCTTGTTTTTCCTTTTTTAGTTAAGGTACAAATAGATACAAACCAGTTGCACACAGAGAGATCACATTTTTAGCATCACTAGCCTAAGTTCTGCATGTTTATCCTGCTTTACATGAAAAGCTAGGATTAAAGAAAAACAACACACATTAGGGTTTTGAATTTGAAATCAGTTACGGTTGATGATCATCTCCAAAAATAAATATTCCCACGATAGAGGTCAGTGGTTGCCTGAAATTGCATCAGTTAGTGCCTGATCCTCCACTCCTTTGGGACTGCTTTATCATATTATCAGATTAATTAAAACAGTAGTTTTAGCATAGAACATCACAGTTTTCTATTCACACATTTGCCATTAGGTGCTTACAATTTATTGATCTGAGACTCATCATAGGGCTTTTCTCAGAATTTAACCACATAAGAAGCTGGTAACTCAAAATGGTTAACAGCTAAAAAAAAGTACACATAAAATAGCATACAAATTAAGAGGGGTGTTTTTTTTGTCTTTTATGTGTTGATTTGGTAAGCTCTTGCTATTCTGAAAGGAAAGCAACTTCACTGTACTAGAATTCTAATTTTGAGGTGACGTGCATTTATTTTCTTAATTTATAATAAAACATCTGTATTTTGTGGCTGTATTTAAAAAACAAAAAACAAACCCATAACTTTTAGGGACATTCTTTCAGCCCTTCCTGTAAGACAACACAGATCAAACAATGTTAATACCAGTGATAAAATTTTAAGAGGTGAGTAAAAACTAAAAGCCTTAAAAGAAGACGAATGGTTGTATCTACATGTGTCTCATTTCAGCACATGTGTCTCTTCAGGTTTTCAGATAGAATAGCACCTACAATAATGATGTAAAAAATACTGATCTCATATTATGGAACTACCAACAGCCTTGAGGTTTTTCTTTGGTTTTTGTAATCTCACTGCATTTCTTTCTCTAGATGAAGTAATCTTTACATTGCTCTCCAGCAACATCTACTGGAACATCAGTAAAATGCTGCTATTTCTATTAATCACCCATTTAACATCTAGTAGGGCAGAGTTAGCAAATGCCAAAAGCAGAGATAAATGCTCTGCAATTCAGATCCTGTATTCTGGGCTCAAGCACATCAAGGTGGCTCAGCTTCAGCCTTTTACTTTTTTGCCATTTCGTAAGGACCAAAGTCTTCATGACTAATTCCTACCAGAAGTCCTCTACCATTTAGACTCAGACATACTTTATTTAAGTCCCAAAATATCATTTAAAGTACCAAATTACATCCAGGACTTCCATTTTTGTCAGAGAAGTTACTCCTAATTTCGGTTTGATCCAAACAGAACTGAAGCATTAAAAGAGCTTGGAAGAACATACAGAAATGTTTCGAAAGGTGAAACAGAGGTGGAGTGGCAATTCCAATGCCAAAAAACAAACAAGTTCAGCAAAACCATAGTTAAAAAGTAAAAATAAAAGTAAAAATATCCGCAGCAAAACAGTGAAACATTTACAAGTTCTGATTTCAAGTCCTCAGAAAAGAAAAAAATCTGTCCCTCTGTATGAGGATGAAAGTGTGTGATTAACCACCACTGAAGGTAAGGAGCATGGTTTGAAGTCCCCTTTCACTGATGGGAGACTCTGCTTGCCTGGGGGCTCGATCCCTCTGAGCCGTGTGGTGCCTTGTCACTGCCTATCTCGTACAATCAGCTCCTGCAAAGGTACACACAGCACTGCCACGGAATTCGCAAGGCACGAGCACTGCGCATTCGGATGGCTGCAGGCAGGAACGAGCCATTTGGGGAAACTTGCATAAAGACCAAAGTTCTCAAGTAAACATATTCATTTCACTCTGCAGGGTGCTCATCTGTAGGTCTGCAACACTGAATTGTGCCTATCAAACAATGTTTACTCTATGACAGCTTACAAAGTTCGCTTTTCCCAGCTCTGCTTACAGCCAGCCAGTGCTCCACTTTACAAATAACTGATCACTACAATACTATTTGCTTTCTTCTAGAGCCCTAATAATAGTCTAACTATCCTTGACTGCCTGTTCACTCTTCAGTGTGACAATGAAATTCAGAATGTCACTGTTGCTCAGAATCCCTTCCTCCTATTTTGAGTCAGTTTGCTGATACAGAGAGCAACTGTAAAATGTAGGGAGAGAAAAAAGGCACCAAAGCCAGTGACGACCAGAAACAGGCGCCCCAACAGTTAAATATTCCACTTGTGAATAAAAAGCACTTACTAAAATGATTTCTGCCTTTGGAGTCCCTATAAAACCTCAGTGTATTTTTATAGAGAATAAAAGGGCACGTTTCCCAAAACCACAAACCCTTTAGGCGACAGAATTTTATATTATCACAAGACTTAAGTTCATAGGCTTTGCCTGAAAAATTAGCTCCTCTCAGTAACAGTTAAACAGAAAGCCCTTTATTGTAATCCAAGTGCACTTGCGGACAGCACTTTCAGAGTTAACTCCATTTGACAACTGACATAAATCCATTATTCTAATTTGGTGATTGCTTTACTAAACACAGATGCATTTTATGAGTTTTAGTCACGTATTTCATTCAGGATGCTACTTAATCTCAATTTACAAAACATAAACACGAAATAGGTTTTACAGTATGTCTAAAAGGGTATAGCTACTCATCTGACAAAATGCCAGGCAAACAAACCATATTCACCTAGACTTAAACTCAATGCTAGATTTTCCCTTACACAATAAATAGTAAATAAGTAATTTTTTTTTTAATTTAGCTGTTGCAATCAAATTGCAGAATCCAAGCTCCCTGAGGGTTGTAAGACACTAAAGCTTTTCTTACACTGAGATTTAAGCACTGAATTTAACCTCAAGCAAAGTCCAGCTTTCATAAAAGCTGACTCTCTGATTTATTCTGATACACAGAGAAAAGGGGGGAAAAAACAAGCATTGTGAATACAGCATCCTCAGACCCCATTTCTAATTCAATTTATAGCACATACTTTACATCTTAAACAAAAGGAATCTGATACAACACCGATGCTGCCTCTTGCTGCAGTTGCCTGCCTCAGTTACAGAACGCTGAAAATCCACCGCTCCGACCAAGCACTCCATAAAACATTCGGATTCAGACACTTCTTACCTGCCTCAGTTGAAGGCTTCCTTCCCTTGTTAGCAGTATGAAGCATTCTCCAGCCTTCCCAATCCTTAGCACCGGCCTCAAATTGCACCGCTAAGTCCCTTTTTTGCAAGAAAACGCTTATTGAAAGTGATTAGTTTTTGTTGTCCCTTTTAAGTCCCTCCTGCAGGAAAAAGCCGGGGAGCGATGTGACGCCACCTTTTAATCTTTTGCGAGAGTGAAAAGGCAGAAAAGGAGCGCTCGATCAAACTGAGCTTCACACATGACTAAAACTCGGCGGAGAGGCTGCGAGCTCTGGCTGAAGCACCACTAGGCGTGAGTGTAAGAACAGAGAAGAGGGGAGAGTCAATGAAATGTGACAACGTATGTGCATCAAAGACGGGGAAGAGGGAGAGAACAATGAGAGAGAGATCGCGACAGCAACGAGGGAAGGAGAAAGAATGAGAATGGGAGGCAGAATAAGCCTGAAGAAAAGAGGAGAGTTTTGAAGCAAAGAATTCGCAGAATAAAGCCAAAGTGTCTGGCAGCTTCTGTTTTTATCTCAGTGAGCATGACATACTGCCTCTCTCATTTAGCAACACATTCGTGTCTCTTCCAGGTTTGAAAACTGAGATAATCACAGTGTGTGCCTGTTTTCGCCTGACTGGCACACTTGTGTGCAGTATACCTGAGATGCCCCCCAACCATCTTCTGGAAATGCATTTATGTGCAATTAACTTCATATATTCATTAGGAGAGACACCCCTCGTGCCCCCAAAAAGCAGGAGCTGCTAGTTTCTACTTCAATTTACAATGTAGTTTAACTGGCAGATGGAATTCTACTTATAACTACTAACAAACTGCCACTGATAAACAAATGACTGAACAAATGTTTGATGTTGATAACTGAGTTATCATAGCAACATATTAGTATTGATAAATCTGTTTTTAAGAAAAAGTATTACAGACACTTATTTTATTTAGCCTGTAATTTCTAGATGAAGTTGCTCTAAGCGGTAGAAGAAGAAGAAACTTGACCCAGAACTAACATTTTTAAAGGAATGCATCAGAGATACGTTCATATTTCCAATGTTTTTAAAAAACAATTACAAGCTAACCCCCAAATGTCAAATTTAATTTTGAATTCCCACCCATTCAGAAAAGATGCACACACTAAGCCCTCATACAAGTAGGGTTCATTTTCATGCAAGATGGGTGTAGGATGGGTGTGTGGATTGTTTGGGTCTTTGGTTGGTTGGCGGTTTTTTTCTAACTACAAACACGTAACATCAAGGCAGCTTCTGTAATTTGCTTTGTTCATACCTTCTACCTTTACACGGGCAAGGCAAATGGGCTTTTTGCCAACTAGCAATTGGTCAGCTGGCCCAAAGCACACAAGGTACCTGTCCGCAGAACTGACACAAGTCCACAACCAGAGTCAGCTTTACAAGGAGCCAACATGCAGTAGGAACAAACCTGAAAAAGAAGATATATTTTCCTTGCTGCAGCACCCTGTTTGGGCTATTGGATCTGACCACCTCAACTGCATTAGGGAAAAGGAAGGACAAAGTCAGTGACTTAAGATGCTGGAAATCTGGATCTACATCTGGACTGTACAGAGTAGTGCTGTGGTAGCTCATGCAAGTCACACAGTGCTACATTCTGGCATCTGGGTCTTAAGGTACTCAGGTACCTTAAAAGAATATTTCAACAGCTTTGCATAACTTGGCATCCTCTTTTGTAAGGGTTTTCCAGTTCCAGAGAGGAGGTTGTAAAGATGAGTTCACAAATGATTATCAGGGAATATGGGGTCAGTTTCAACCCCAAGTAATTCTATATCATTATTATACCACAAAACTTTTAGGAATTGATGCTTTTCTATGAATGTTTGCCTCGAGAACTGCACCAGAAACCATCATAGTAAGCTCTGGACAGATGGAATCCAGCTTTCGTATTTGTATCGCAACACTTGCAAAACAACTCTTTAAACATGCAAACCCCAACCTATTGATAAATTTGTGATTGCTTCAGCATTTCACCTCTTATTTTTTTGTCCCCCGGGGACTGGGAATACACTGACATAAATATGGATCCATTAAAATCAGATTCTCACTAACTTTCTAAAGCAGCCTTCATCATGTGAACTTAAGAGTAAACTTAGCACAAGAATACTAGTGAGTACACTGGGCTTTTAAATCTCTCTATATGTGTATCAGTGCACCACTAGCTGACCTAGCACAGGAGCAGTTTGTGTGATGGATCAAGTATTCCTTCATGCTCTGCTGGTTTAAGGAGTCCAATGGATTCCTTACACTGTTTTAAAAGCCTACTGTTTTATGGAAATAACACCACCTGAAAATTCAGGGGGACAGAAAGATGAGGGAGAAATAGAGATTCATGAGTTTAGTTATTGCATTTTTTCCAAGAGTATTATTAGCAAATACTCTAAAGGAACTGCCTCACTACCTTTTGAAAAGAAAACAAGCAAAAATAAGTCCCAAGCCCTATAAGAAGCCCCTCTGTCTATGCAGTGTGTGCACAGGCACAGGCCTGTGCACACCTAGAATGAGTAATGGGAACAATTAGGGGAGAGATCTTTCCTGCTTCCCATTCATTTTGTATTTTCTCACCCTTACTGGTAAATTGCTTTTCTCATGCAGGTCTTGATAAGAAGTTTCTGCATCTCTTATAACGTAGATTATATCCATGACAACAACTTTCAGAAAATGCAAACACATACATACATACTTCTAGAAGTATTTATTCATTCTCGCAGGCCTATCTACAAATTCACAATGGAATCAAATGCCTGCATTTGCATCCAAGGTCAACAAAACACTTGAAAACATGCATGCAGCTTGTTTGTTTTCATGGAAGACATAAGACTGTGGCTAAAACTAAGCATGAGCTTATGCACTGAAAAAAAAAAAATTGTTTTTTACAAGAACTGACCTTGTGTTTGAACTAAAAGTGTTTGGACACTGAACTGCTTGACTCCTTACAGCTCCAGTGAGCAAGGCAAGTCGTTCTCCTATGGAAGTTACTCTATAAATCAGCCACATTTTCATAAGACAGGTGAGGCTTTGATGAACATGAATGCGAAAACTGTATTTTACTGCTGTTAAATGTGCTTCCACTTAAGCTTCCTCAAGCAGTACTCCAGGAGCACACCAGCACTATGCCAGAGAACATTACAAAATAACTACACACAGAAATGTACCAGTAATGCCATTTTGTGCAGAGATATAAATAGCTGATTTCCAGCCCTTTTTTTCACACTTTCACCATTACAGAGAAAATAACTAAACCAGAGCTTTCCCCTCAATCTTACCTGAAGAAGCCAAGTTTAAGTTTAATCACAGAAAACCTCTTGATACCATACTTGTCTACTCTGCTAGAAATCTGGATTATTCTCCTGTGTGTTTTAGGTCTAAGAAGTCCTTAGTCCCCATGCAAACACATCCTTTGTGACCTCAAACTTCTGCAGTTAACAGAACAGTTTTAGAACATTCACCACACTGTGTTGTTCCAATGATGCTGAGTCCAACCCACCCCCTCCAATCCTCTCCCAGCAAATACAGTGTCTTCTAGAACAGGGAGCATCACACAGCTCATCATGGGGAAATAAAGTGGCAAATGACTACAAAAGCACTCACACCTGTCACGGGGACTACTGGCCAGAAACAATGATTGACTGCAAGTCCTCTGGAGTTTAAGGAAAGGCTCTGGTTATGCAGAAGGGCCAATGACCACTTTTTCTCTTAGCAATATCCTTCTTTACTTTACATCTGGCAAAGACTTTCTTTGCCAATTATCTAGTTGGGTGACACAAACACAGAATTAATTTTTCCAGCCTTTTGGTATTGTTTCTTCTGTTTCTGACCTGAAGACAGACTGTGTCTGAGAGCATCTATTATTTTTTTTTTCAGTTACATCTGTTGGTTTAATAAAACATACCACTTTTTTCTGCCACAAACCCTGTTCCAATATCACCTTTGGATCTCTAACACCACAAGCACTATAAAAGTAGAAGGGCATGGTGTGGCCCTTCATCTCTCCCCAGACTCCATTCCCTAGAATGGATCTGTTCACTGCTCAGAGGGAATATAGGAGGAGCACAAGGGCTAGAAGTGAGGCAGACATACAAGAAAGTCCCTTGTGTCTTATATTGCCTATACTTAACTTCCCAGCACCCAATTTACAATGAGAAATGCAATTGGTGTGGTGAAGGATCAGACATGATTTCACTGGTGAGAGGCACAAAATAAAGACATTGCACAAGAATAAGCTACACACAACATCCTGACAGGGTGAAGAAAAACTGTGATGCTATTGCTGGTAAGAATTATAAAACCCTTTAAATGCTGCTTTTTGAGCATAACTGAATACATGTGGTAACATCATTATAAATTAAAACTGTTTATGACCTCCATTTGGTCCAAACACTACAACCTTACTCACTATATGCATGGTTGAACAAACTGATCTACGACTGCCTGTGTTATACGATAGAAGGGATAGCCAAGTTTCTGAAAAGGAAACAAAAAGAAAATCCCAGCAAAAGCAGCTTGTAATGACTCATGCAGATTTCTCAATGGCTACTGAAAATAATCTTTGAATCCTATCATTGTCAACTCAGTGAGTGATAATAACTAATACCTAAGTTCTTATTTTATTTACATAGTTAATTGCTATTTTTCTCTATTTCATAAAAATAAGTGTTAATATGTTTTGAAACCTATCATTTAATGAATGAATGGAAATCAGTACTTCCATAAATTCTGCTAAAATACTAAAATAGGAGATAATCAGTATGTTCTTGATTATTTGGGTAAAAAATTTTCAAAGAACATGTAATTCCACCCCACCCTTGTATTTATTTGTAAAACCATAGAGGAATATGCATTTAAACAACATTTCAAGAGTCACGCTTCTGTGGCACCAACTTCTTGTCTGCTCCATACATTTACATTTAGACTTTTTACTCCAATTATAGTCACACATGCTAAGGCCTTTCAAGACTCCTCAGTACCTCAAACAATTCCTGAAGTATCTCCCACAGAAGATTTACATTTTTTAAACCAGCAGTAAACCAATTACTTTCATCTGTGCCTAAATGGCAGCCAGTGCATGTGAACCTCCTGTGCCTCAATTAACATCAGGGATGGGAAGAATCATTTACCTACAAGGTTCAGGTGTACCTGATTTCTTCCTGCCATGGGCTGAGAGCTCCTCCACGCTGTGCAGGCACATTCTGCTTGCAAAGACAAAGGCTGGCTTCCAGGAGAGCACTGTGAGGCTCGTAAAGCATTTTCTTCACAACTAGGTAATTTAAGTTCTCTACATGAAATACAAATCTACGCTGAGACAACAGAGTACACAGCTTCACTGAGTGCACAATTTATTTCAGAGTACAGGGGAACACACTTAGAAACTGAACAAAGCCTAGTTTTACTGCCCAGTCCCCTAAATTAATATGCAACATTCATGCCTTAAGTATACCCTTGAGCATTCTCTGAGCCACAGCTTTGAAGATGTGTTGGTTTCCTATGCACTAACTTGACCTATATTCAGGCTGACTTCTATTCTGAGATTATTTCTGCTGTGAATTCAATTCCAGCCTCTATATACACTCCTTTGCTACACCTGTGATACAGATGGCAAAAAGCAGAAGGATGTCAACGAATTAAAAGGCCACTGCTGTCATTGCCTAACAACAAGGGTAATCAAAAAACTCTTTTTTTGTAAGCTGATCTTGACACAAGCATATTTCCTCGATAATGTGGAAGCACAGAACCAAATCTATAAACCTTTTTAAATTGTTTGCTTTTATGTCAGGGTCCAAAGACCTGCTGCCCTGCTGGAGTCAGGTTTGATCTGTGGCATGAGCCAAGGATGCCAAAAACTGCAAGAAATGACCAAAAAATGGAGACAGGGAAGTGAGGAACTTTTTATTTTCAGAGAAAAGTTCCAAGATGAAAACAGAAAAATGGCTCTCCATCTCTAATACAGGACACAGCAGAGGAAGCAAAAAACAGGAACCAAAGTCTTACTTTTTTAAAACTTGCTCTTGTTTACTCATGTTCTGATCCACAATTTTTGTACCAGAACTCCACTTTTCTACTATATGTACAGCACAAGGTCTTACAGCATTAGGTCTCACCCTACTAGTAACACTTGACAATTCGTTAAGTGCTTCAAATTGTTTCACGTAATGATCAAGAGAACATGTATACTATAATAGAACACCTAAAATGCCACTTATCTCACAAAACAAAATTGTCAAGCCCTCTGAGTTTACTAGGTCAGCTCAAAGACCCCATGAGAACTTGGAAGACTTCCATTCCTGCACAGGTATCTTAGAGCTGTGATGAGCAGGAACACTGGAGGGACTGCTGAACCAGCAATCCCATAACAACAGGGTATAAAAAGCAGGGCATGATCCCCACATGCAGAGCCCTACTCACCACATGAGTCAAGAGGTTCTTTTATTAAACACTGTCATGCTGCATCTAGGCTGTGACTCAAGTGAATCAGTTAATAAGAAAAAGGGAAGGCAAGTTCAAGAAGGTCTGGTTTACTCCCCATCTGTTTTGGTACAGCACACAGAGTAAAATTCCACCAACAAGGATTGAAAGAAGAACATAAAAAAAACACCCTTAATTTGGCATTTCCTCAGCTCTCATCAGACACAGGATACTGGTTTTGGTGAACCTGTGGTATGAACCACAACAGCTGTTCCTGCCTTTATCCCTGTCATACCACTAAGAGAATGCACACTGAAGCAAAAGAAAAAAAAAAAAAAAAAGGTAAATGTGAAGTGCTGATTAGAATGTTGAGAACAGCAAGAGCTTGACATGATTGACTCTTGAGAACTTTAAGATATAGTATTTTAACTAAATTGTTAAAAAGTGACAGAAATGTTCAAAAAAGCATATGCATATTAAAAATGCTATAAAAAGTGAGTATGACATTATATTACAAATGACTAAAATGTAGAAAAAAATTAAATGCACATTTTAGGTCTGGTTTTACAACTGATTCACAGTTCTGAAACGCAACCTGATCAAATTATAAATAGCAAGATATGACTTTTTAGATATATTCATTTTCTTAAAGTTATCGATAATAAGTAATTTGGTGTATTTAAAAATAATCCCAATTTAATAATAACGTTCTTCTTTTTCCCCCTCTAGATGTTTTTTTTGATTCCATGGAAACTCAATTGAGACTGTGCCACATCTTTCATACAGCTGACTGAGAGCATGGGTGAACTATCTGGCTGTTATTTGAAATGTTCTTCAACTTTATGAAGAGAGACTCATTAAAGCAAAAGCTTTCCCACAAACAGTTTCTGACAAAGTGAAAAAGTAATTAACACAAAAAGAAGAGAGAACTATTTTTACTTTTACTATTTTTCCCCCAGCCAGTTTATTACAGGCATTGTCATTTTTGACATGCTCTCTTCTGTGACAATCATGGACGCAATTCAAAACTTTACTTATCAGCCAACGCTCTTTTACAATTACCTCATCCTTACTTAAGAAATCTGGGATAAAATGGTACAACTTCAGGTACTGAATACCTAAAAAACCCCCTCTAGAAGCTGCCAGGAAGAGATATTAACGACACTATACACCATGTCAGTCACCACATACACTTCCCAGAAAGTGCTCGTCTTAATGCACACCAAAAGCACAACATTTAAGTGCTCAAAATTAACAATTAATTGTTAATTAACATTAACAATTTTGAAAAAACATCAAAAAACACAAAAACCCCCAAACAACAAAGCAGAGAGACAATCTTAGAGTGCTCAAATTGTCTAATAACCTCCATTTCCTCTTTCTCTGAACCTCCTGGTTTGTTTTTTTTTCTCTCCATTTTTCTCCCTTTAAACTGTGCTTGATGAACTCAATAGAGAAATACTTGGATCCCTGATGATATTTTATATAACCTTATTCATTATAGATTTTTCTGCTGATTAAGGTTTCAAAGTAACTATAATAATGTAAAGCAATACCATGCTGCTGCTGTTTGGGGGGTTTTTAGCATAAAGGATATGAGCTAGACAAAGCATAAATCATAAAACATATATGCATTCTGTTGCCTTTATCTCTACTGTAGCACCTAGTTTTTATCTCAACTAACAGGTTTCCTGTCAGCCAAATTCACAGACTATTAATTGTCATCAACCAATACATGTTCACAACAAAGAAACAAAATGTGTGAAAAAACACATAGTACTGTGAATTTCATTTTCAAAATGCTTCTCAGTTTAAGAATTAGCCAAACCCACTGTAACATTATAAGTAACGTCTGACCCAAGGCCTAAGTAGTTCCAACACATCTTCTGGTATTCACCAGAATAGAAATATTTCTTTATGCTTATCGAGAAGTCCTTTAAGAACAATGAAAGGATGTTATTGAAATACATTCAACACCTGCTGATGCTTAAAGTCCACAAGATAAAACAAATGTTTACCACAAAGATAGCAGGAGGAAAATGTTAGTCCTGGATAAGCCACCCAACACTAAAGACACAGGTGCATTTCTCTTGCTTACAGTGTCGAAATGACATCCATGGAAAAACAACGGACAGCCTTGCATTTCTGAGCCATACCACCCTCGTGTAGCTCTGGCTGCGATGGTAACCCAGATGCATTTGGGCTGCACAGACCAGCTCTGGGGAGGTCCAGACTGCAGGGGAGGAGAGCTGGCAAGTGCCAACACCTGTACCCCGTTAGCTGTGCCTCCCTCAGCTGACCCTCAGTGACAGCAATCACCACTCTCCACTACAGGGACACCTGGGCAGGGAAACCACGGCCCTTCCCCACTGCCCAGGTGCATCCATCAGCCACAGTCTCCTCTCAGACCTTGCCCAGCCACACTGCTGTGGTGCAGTACCACCTGTAGGACTGCACCTACAGGTCTCAAAGCAGCTCATGGAATTAGACAAACACCCCAGTGCTCTGCTGTGTTACACACTGAGAAACCTGTTCTTACCAAGATGACTGTGCTCACATGTACCCCAGTGACCTTCCTCTGCCAGAAGGGTCAGCAGGAAGGCTGAGCCTGCCAAACTAGAGCTGCACCATTCGCTAACCCTGTAACACATTTACAGGTTTTGTTATGACATCTCATATTTACTAAAACAGCAAATAAGGAGGATGTCACTGCTCAAGCTATTCAGCTACAAACACAGTGCTTTGCCCCCCAAACCATTAAAACTGAGTTTAACACTTAGCTGGAGAGGCGGCATCTACACCGAGGGATGGCAGGCGGGTGGTTTCACTCCAGGGACGTTCGTCTCTAACACAGCACTCGCTTAAGGCTGGGGCTCTTTGCAGACCGAATCTTTCTACACACAAAGGTGCTCGGGACAGAGGAACCCCATGCTGCCTCTCCCCTGCCCGGCCTAGCTGCAGCCAGCTGCCCCGGGGAGTAAAGCAAGGAGAAGACAGGAAATTCCCGATTTTGCTATGGCTGTGGGGTTTTTTCATACAGTCACAGAACGGTTTGGGTTGGAAGGGACCTTAAAGATCATCTAGTCCCAATCCCCTTCCCTTCGGCAGGCACACACCTTCCACCTGAGGAGGGTTTTTGTTGGTTGTTTTGGTTTGTTGGGTTTTTGGGTGGAGGGAAGGAGCGTTGTTGCTGTACTTGCTTTTCTTCTCACCGGGAGCTCGGCCCCCAGCAGCTGCCCGAGCAGCCCGGCTCCCGAGGCCGTGCCCCGCCTGACCTCGGCCGGAGCGGAGCCGCTCCCGCTGCCAGCCCCGCCTCGCTCCGTCTCCCTCCCG